>NC_046262.2:40311070-41511070 GCF_009819885.2 Catharus ustulatus | reverse complement strand
TTGCATGCACAGAGCAGGTACTGAATATACCCAGTGCAGGAGACTAGAAGTGCAGATGCAGTGCCAGCTGCAGGTGTAGCCCTGGGCAAATTTTCCCATTAGGTGAATCCTTTTTTGGGGGGAAAGTTTACACAAGTACATTTTTTGCATTCAAAAACATATGGCATTCTTCAGTATTCCTTTAACTAGTCAGTACCAGATATTCAAAGGTTAATATAAAGTGAGGTCATCCACTGAATTGCAAAGCTGATATTCATTTATTTGTGTATTTTTTTGCTACAAGTCTTGTATCAGTTAATGCTGCTTTAAATAAATAGACATAGAAAATGTGCTTCAGCTTATAGTAAATGCTAGCCCGGATGAAATAATATCGGTAAAAAGACACTTACATTAATATTTTGGTTACAACTTTGTCTTAGGTTACAATGCAAGATGTAACCAAAAGCATGTATTCTAGTACCATCTTCATAAGCTGTTAAAAGATGTGGGGCAATGATCCTTATCACCTCTGTGACTCATCTCTGATAACTTCCTCCAGGGGCTATCTCTGCTAAAGGGCCATCATGCTCACTGCATGACTAATGAAATTACATCATCCCATTGTGAAATGCTTCTCCCAGGAGAAGGAACCAAGCATTCCTACCTGGATATAATCTGAGGTTTGGAACACTACAAGCACCCTTACCTACTGGATTCCCAGAGGACAAGAGCTACATAATCCCCACGGACCTTCAGAGGAAGACCAGACGCTTCAATAGCATCTCCACTTCAAATGAACCACATCTGTCCCCCTAAAAAGACTGCAGACACTGTGCAAGCAGTCTGATTCTGCTACCATCACCCTGAGCAACAGGGTGTCAGGTTGTATTCTGACTGTCATTTTAAGCCAGTGCTTCTGTATTATTGCTCTTATTTTTAATGCTCCTATTAAATTGTATTTCTGACTTGGATTCTCCCTCTGGTTTGCTTTCAAACTAATACAAACTTCCAGTTAGTTTCACTTATTTCTCCCTGTAATACCATTGTATAATGAAAAACATTTTAGTCACCAGTGTACCCAAAGGCTAGATATTCTTTCAGAACAGATATATCAGAAGGGGAAGGAAGTGTTCCATGCACAGTGTAATGAAGTCAGACAAAATACTTTTCAAGACTTCCTGAAGTATGCATCAATTCAAATCAGATTTTGTTCTGAACCTGGCCATTAAAAAATGTCAGAAAATTAATTCTCTGATAGAGCTTAGTATAGCAATCAATTAAGGATGATAAACTTGCAGAAAACTTTACCTAGAAAATTTTTTCCATGGCTGCACTAGGTCAAGTGAGTAAGATTCTGTATCTAGGCAGAAGAGACAGATTTTAATTGCGGGTCAATGTCATGGAAAGGCCCTCTTTGTTGAAAACATAGGGCCCCATGCTGCATAACATGAACTTGATACTTGATTCAAGACAACATGTGAAGATATAAAGCAGATGGGATAGAGATACTCATCTTCACACCTGCCACTCCCACTGCAGCCCATGTCTCCTTCTCCATTTCCTAAAGAGAAAAGAACAGGATATCTTAGCAACATTTTTGTAGGAGCATTATTTCAAAGGGAAAAATTAAATTATGGAATCATAAAATACTTTGGCTTGAAAGGGACCTAAGAGATCATCTTCTTCCAACCTGCATGCCATGGACAGGGACACCTTTGACTAGACCAGGTTGCTCAGAGCCTCATGTAGACTGATCTTGAACACTTCCAGGGATGGGGCATCCACAGTTTCTCTGGGCAGCCTGTTCCAGTGCCTCACTACCCTCTCAGTAAAGAATTTTTTCCCAATACCTAAACTGTCTTTCAGATTGAATCCGTTCCCCCTTGTCCTATTGCTAAATGCTCTTGTACAGAAGTCTCCATCTTTCTTGTAGGCTCCCTTCAGGTACTGGACAGTTGCAGTTAGCCCGAAGGCTTCTCTTCTCCAGGCTGAATAATCCAAATTCCATCAGCCTTTCCTCCATTCCTCTGTTCATCTTGGTGTCCCTCCTCTGGACTCTCTCCAACAGTTCCAAGTCCTTCCTGTGCAGGGACCCCAGAGCTGGGTGCAGGGTTCCAGTTGGGTCTCACCAGAGCAGAGCAGAGCAGAGCAGAGCAGAGCAGAGCAGAGCAGAGCGGAGCAGAGGGGCAGAATCCCCTCCCTCCCCTGCTGCCCACACTGCTTTGGATGCAGCCCAGAACACATTTGGTTTTCTGGGCTGGGAGTGCCCATGGCTGGATCGTGTCCAGTCTCTCACCCACAGCACCCCCAAGTCCTTCTCACAGGGCTGATCTCCATCTGTTTATCCCCCAGCCTGGGCTGGTACCAGGGGCTCCTATGACCCAGGTGCAGCACCTTGCCCTTGCTCTTGTAGGACCTCATGAGATTCACACAGACCCAGTTCTTGAACTTTGCCAGGTCCCTCTGGAAGGCACCCCATCCTTCAGGTCTTTTAACCATGCCATTTAGCTTGGTGTCATCCACAAATTTGCAGATGGCACACTGAATCCTTCCATCTATATCATTAATGAAGATATTAACATTTGCTCCAATAGTGACCTCTAAGGTCCCCTTTAAAGCGTTAGATTTTCACAAAGAAGAATCCATAATTCATGTGGTTTCATTTCCTGACTTTTTTCCCTATTCACAAATTTTAGCTTTATCTAATGGTAAGGAGTCTGAATTATTTCTGCATGTTTGCTGCCAAGGGATTTTGTAAAGCCCCTACATTTCAATCATTAAAAACTTTGCAGGTCAAACTTTTTGATTTTGTCTCCAGGCCAAGTACTGGCAAAGTACAAGTGCTGTTAATTAAAACTGCAATTAAATAAATTGAGCTAGTATGTTTTGTCGTGGAAAGTAAACTTTAGAAATGTAATAAATTCAGTGAATTAATTGTTCTAATGGAATAATAATGACTATTTTTAACTGTATGACCCATGTAATATCAATGTTACTAAATTCGATTTCTCTCTCCGAGTATAATCAAAAATGCTTTCAAAAGTCAATATGACCGTCAAAATGCAAAGAAACAAAAGAGACAATATTATTTAAAAAACTTAAAAAGCTGCTGCAGAAGCTGTAGAATAATTTTTGGTTTAAATGTCTTTACTAAAAGGAACTGTTTGTGTTGGTAACAACACACCTCTTGTGCTGGGAAACATTCAAAATGTCAGTTGCATATATAATGGAGAATAAGATATTAGATTATTTTTTGTCCTGACTTTGCAAAATTTGAAGAAACTGCAATATTATATGAAGTTAACAATCACAAACAGAAATGTTAGAAACATCATTAAGTAGGTCTTTTTATAACCATTGACATTTAACTTATCCAGATGGAGAACATCTATTTGGTTATAGTGTATCATATACTGTGGATGAAATAAATATTTATGACAATAAATATTTACTAATAAATATTTATTGCAAACATTTCTTTATAGTCTTGTAGTAATATTATCCTACTGCTAGCTTCAAGACTAACTGAAACTACCCTAAAATTACTTTCTTGTGTCATGACTAGTGAAACCATCACAAACTAGGAGCACAGGAGTTTTGACAACTAAGCACATCAGCATACCATGTCAGATATTCTCATTTTGTTAAAAAAAAAGACTGACATCAAATTTGACAACTTAATTTGGGTAATTTTGAGTAATTTTCAAGAGCGGTAAAGAATTATTGAGAGCTTTTTAGCCAAGATGGGGTTTCATTTTGTCAAACTCAACATTAGGAGTGACCGAGGAAATTTATGGTCACAAGCGCATTCAAACAGATGGCTTGTGGTACTTTTACCAGCACTCCAGTCCTGAAGAGAAGCAAGGACTCTAGACTAAACAAACATCGACAGAGCTCGCCCAGTATAAAGAGGAAAAAAACCTTAAGTTCAAGGCACTCACAAGTAAAAATAACTTAACAGCTCACTCAATGATTTCATTTATATATATTTCCAGCAATTTCTAGGGTGTGTTGGACCAAATAGCCTAGAGACTTCTTTTGTTTGACCAAATTTTAAACAGATTTTCAGAATGCACAAGTAAAATTAACAAAAAGAGTCAAATTGTATTTCGATCAAAGAGCAAATGATCCATTAATAGCAATAGTGATTTTTACGTTAGGAACAATTGACACAGTTGATCAAGGAGACAGCGATGAGTGTTACTTAGATATGTCTCTTACTTACCAATGAGAAAGAATTTGTCAAATTAGTTTTGGCTGTTGCAATCAGAAGATTCTGGAGTTTGAAATACCAAGAAAAGGGAAGAAGATAAATAGTGGAATTACAACCCTGGATTTCCGGTGAAAGGAATTTGGCCTCTTCAGGCACCTCCATGTAAGAGTACCATGGAATATGGTCCTGTAGAGAAGATTCTCTGTGGATTAGAGAGCATTTAAACAAATTGTGATTTAATCAAATCTATGAGACCCGACAAGAAAGACCTACAAGTACCAAGGATGTTGTTCAAGGACATTTTGAGGTTACTGAGAATTCTCTCAAAACACTGTAGAGATTTCTAAGGACTTGAAGATAGAAATATCACTACTATCTTCAGGAAGGACAACAATGAAGGGAGATATAGCCTATGAGCCCCACCTGAACTACTGAAACATGATGGGGAAAATAATCCCTAAAATAATTGAAAAGCACAGAAGGACAAGAAGGTGATCATGAGATGGGACATACAAAGCGAAAAGAGTTCCTGACAAACCTGATAATATCCTGCAGTGAGAACAAGGACTTGGTGGACATGGGGGAGAAGGCTAGATGTGTTTTACCTTGGCATTCATGGCTTTTGACATTATTACTCACAACATTTTTATTGACAAAATAGAAATAACTGATAAAGAACATACTGGATAAATGGACAATAGCTGAAGAAAAATTAAAGTAAATTCACAAATACAAGCCGCACTGAGTATAAGCCACATTGCTGGGTGTTGGAAAACATTTTGTTCTTTGTCCATAAATAAGCCGCACCCAAATATAAGCCACTCTGTGTTCGCAGCGAGGACCCACGTGCAACAAAATTGCCAAATAGTAACAGAACCGCAGCAGGGCGGGGTTTACTGGCTCGGCTCAGGCCATGAGGGCTCAGGGCTGCCGACAAGGCTGGGTGGCCCAGCTCGGTGCTGCCGCTCGGCGGGGCCGCTCGGGGCCGGCCACCGCCACTGCTGGGCTTGGTCACCTCGGCCCGGCGCTGCCCCGCGGCGGTAGGCGAGGCACAGAGCCCGCCGGCACCTGCGGCGGCCATGGGAGCCGGGGATGTAGCCTACCTGCTCCTGTGGCGGTGGCACGCGGGGACGGGAGCCCCCTGAGACGCGGGGCCAGCAGGAGAGAGCTACCCGCCTTCCCCCGAGCTGTGGGGCCAGCAGGAGAGAGCTGCTCTGCCTTCCCCACCCCCTGTGCTGCCTGCACAGAGCAGCTCCGCCCGCCGCACTACAGAGTAACCAATTTGTAACAACTGCATAAATGCAGGGTTTTACTGGCAGGAGCTCGACTTTGCAGTTTGCACTGACTTGGTTTGCACTCCTGGGGTTCAAAATGTCAGAAAATTATTCACATATTGGCCGCTCCTGAATATTAGCCGCATTCCCGGTAAGGGAGCAAAATTTTGGTCAAAACGGTGTGGCTTGTATTCGTGAAATTACTGTACTTGAAATGGTAATTCAAGGATTGTAGAGCAGCAGCACGGAGACTAACAGTGTACTCAGAGTTCAATACCATTAGCAATAACTGTTTAACTATTTCATTAATGGCTGGGATAGTAAGAGAGACCATACCCTCAGAAAATTTTCAAGTGGTATGAAATTGGGAGTAGTACGTGATACACTTTATATATACAGTATTTTCACGAATACAAGCCACACCGTTTTGACCAAAATTTTGCTCCCACACCGGAAATGCAGCTTACACTCAGGAGCGGCTAATATGTGAATAATTTTCTGACATTTCCAACCCCCGAAGTGCAAACCGAGTCAGTGCAAACTGCCAAGTCGAGCCCCTGCCAGTAAAATGCTGCATTTATGCAATTGTTACAAATTGGTTACTGTGTTGCGCGGTGGGTGGAGCTGGGTTCCATGCAGGCAGCACAGGGTGGGGGAGAGGCGGGGGGCTCCCGTCCCCTCCTGCTGCTGCTGCCGTGGGTGCCAGTGGGCTCCATCCCCACCTCCCACCACCGCTGTGGGTGCCGGTGGGCTCTGCGACCCCTGCCACCACGGCTCAGCGCGGGGCCAGGGCAAGTGAGCCCAGCAGTGGTAGCGACCAGCCCCAAGCGACCCCGCCGAGCGGCAGTGCCGAGCTGGGCCACCTGGCCCCGTCGGCAGCCCCGAGCCCTCACAGCCCGAGCTGAGCCAGTAAACCCCGCCATGCCACGATTCTGTTACTATTTGGCAAATTTGTTGCACATGGGCCCTCGCTGTGAACAACAGAGCAGCTTATAATTGGGTGCGGCTTGTGTATGGACAAAGAACGAAATGTTTGCCAACACCCAGTGATGCGGTTTATAATCAGTGCGGTTTGTAATTGTGAAATTACTGTACATAACATTCAACAAAGCAAAAAAAGGAGCAGCTAGACATAGAAGGAAATGGAAAACTTTCATGGACATCTAGCTGATCATGAGCTAGGAATATACCTTGGGTACTAAAAGGGCAGCACCCTTCTGGAAATAGTAGAGGTGATTCTTTTCTTCTGATCAGGGTGGTTGAAACACATCTCAAGTGCTGAACCCTGTCTGAGTCTCTCCAGTGCCAGAGGTACATGGATTTAGTTGCAAATACATATGTAACTGATGGGGAAGGCGAATTGGAGAAGTTGGAGAAGACAAGAACAGATCTTCTCAGTGTTGCCCAGTGTGCTATGGCAAGAGGCAACAGGCACAATCAAAGTAGAGGAGATTTCATTTAAGTATAGATTCTTAATGGTATGTGTGGTCAAACACTGAGACAGATGGCAAGGTAGGTTGTGGATACATGTGTATCCATGGATACATCAGAATCCAACCAGACACAGACACAGACAAGAGCAACCTGCTTGAGCTTCAAGAGAGTGCGCTGGAGATGATCTCCAAAGATCATCCAACTTCAGCCATTCTGTGGATGTCTAGCTACCCACATCAGGAGCTGGTTGATCCTTTGTATGAAGTATCCTTCAGTATCTGAGTATTTCTGGAGTACCTTTTTTGTTGTTAAATTCTAAATATTCTTGCCTCCAGATTAAGTGCAACTTAAAGATATGGGAACACGATATTGTATTGTCTTCACCATTGTACACACACTTATAAAGTGTGGGACTTTATATCTTCTCAGAGAAAAAAGTGTTTATAGATGGCAATATTAAGAAAATGCTGATTAGCATTAACCTCCTAACATAAACTGCCATTTGTCTTTTCTCATTCTTAATTTTAATATATTAATCTTTATGAATTTTAAATCCATGTAGATTAGATATTTTACATACCTGAGACCTGTTCTTCATGGAACCTTATGACTCAAAATTAGAAAAAAGACTAGAAGAAAAAAAATTAAATTGAATTTTCCAAGCCATGTCACTGCCTTATTGCATAGTGTCACCTTAAAGAAAATGTAATTATTTTGGACAGCTTATATTTAATTTGAAGTTCTTACAGTGATTATAACTAGGAAAGAAGAATAGAAGAAGAATAGAAATAGGGAAGAAAAAATATATACAACATATATTCTGACCTTTAAAACAATGGCGATTTTCCTTTAATATGTACTCTGTTTAAAAAAGTATATAATCGTTTTTCCTAATTTTTTGCCCTGCTCTGATCCCTTAAATGCTTTCAATGGTAAAGTGAAGGAAATCTCTTTTAAATTTCACATATTATTTAAACACTGGAACTCCCATGAAGGCTGATACCCATTGACTAACCACTAAAAAGCCCATAAAAGTTTTGGTGCATATTCAGTAACATCTATGTAACTAACTTTCTTTAGAGAGAGATACATTTCATTGGAAGTTCCTAAAGAATAACATTTCTGTACTAGATTATTCCCTGTCTTTTTTGTGCCGCTGATGTCATACACAGAGTCATTTCTGTCTCTTCTAGAAACCTTTCCAGGTCTCATTTGGAATAAAGCAATACAGATACGCAAGATTTTCTATTTGGTTTTCCTGTGTATGTACACCTACCTTAGGCTATATCTTAGGGCTTAATCATGGTAAACCATAACAACAAGCAAGAGACTAGTCATAGTATTCCTCACTGAAAGATCCTCCAAATTCATGATATCTAAGCAATAAAAGGCAGACGTAAGTCCACAGAGCATTGTTTCAAAAGCATTTCTTAGTACAGTTTAATTTGGCAAGAGTCTGAACACACCCTTTGCATCATACAGATAAGTACAAAAAAAATCCTTTTCTCATCAGATCTTACTCATATCCACCTTGTTATACTCCCGGAAAGACTCACCACCTGCAATAACTTCTGGCTTTTTTTTGTATGTTTCTGAGGGACATAACCCACAGCCACCTAAATAGGATTACTGAGGAATGACACCACCTAATAGATTATAGAAAGAAACATGCAAGATGGACCTAACATACAATCACCTCTCAAAAAGGTAGTGCTTGTGTCCTACTTTAGAAGCTTATAACCAGTTTTGGTAGTTTAGAAAATAGTCAGTAATTTGCTGAACTCTGTGAATATTTTTCTTTGACATTAAGCTACATTGTCCCATGTAGGTACCTGGTACATAATTTGCAATATAATGTCACAAATGAGAGAGGGTGTGAAACCAAAGAGACACTTAAAAATAACCATTCTAGCACTGCTTGCTTTAGAGTCATGTTCAGCTCTAGGTATTTTAATACTGCATTCATTTTTAAACATTTATGGTTTCTGGGTTTTGGGGTTTTTTTTGTTGTTGGTTTGTTTTCTTTTTTGTTGTTGTTTTTTGTTTGGTTGGGTTTTTTTGTAAAAATGTGTTTATATTAAAGATGAATGGACAATAGACAAACTGAGTTATCCTAAGCTCAGTTAGCAACAGACAGAGTTTAAATGAAATGCATTCTTAATATCTGGATTAAATGTCAAGATATTTATTAAATCATTTGCTTATTCAACATTTTAGGATGCACATCAAATGCGAATTAATAATGCCCCTCCATTTCACCCAAAATGTAGATGCGTTACATCTCACATCCAAGGTGGTCAAATATAAGCGGTGGTTGCTTGGATGCTGTGGTATCTCCTTCCTTGAAAAAGTCTCAGAATGCGACCCAACAGGGCTCTGTGCAGTCTCCAATGCACTTTGCACAGGAGATTGGACTAGGTGACCTCTGGAGGTTCTTTCCAAACAAAAGTATTCTCTAATTACACATGCTGTGCAAATTACATACATTAAATTGATACTCAGTGTCAGCAGGTCCAGGAGCATTTATTACTTATCAAATGTTCATCATAAAAAGAACAGAGGTCACATTTTTTCAGAAAAAGATATCCTTAAAATATTGCTATTATGTATGACATTTAGCCTCAAGTTCAAGGTCCCAAGAGCTCAGTTATAAGTTTTCCAGGTATTTTGCTTGAGAGAGTATATGTTTCAACTCAAAACTTATAACCAAATTATTTCATGACGTTCAGCAAACCATGGGAATTAAAAGGATAAAATTGATAAGGATAAGAGGATAAAATTATGGATAAATTATCACTTTTTCATTTATACACTGTTTTCTGAAAAGAAGGGGTAAATCAAATATCCAGTAAATTACAGTAAATGACAGCCAGAGACCATTTCAAAAATATACCTTTTCACTCATTGGCCACTGTAACATTGCCAAAAGTGGCCAGTCCCTCAATATTTCATGATGCAGTTTATGTGTTAATAACATTGAGCTTTCTTGTTAAAACTTTGCCTTGTTTCTTAATCCCATAAGGTGATCAGAACACCAGCAATACTGCCCTGTATTAAGTAAAGTATTTTTGGAATGTGCAGCAAAGATCGAAACCACATATTAAAATGTCTGATTTTGTGAACTTAAAATTCCAGACTTTAAATATTTGGTTTCTATTGCCAGATATCTAATGAACTTTTCATTTTTGTTTAAATATCTTGACTGATGCTGCACAAGCAGTTCTAGCAGTTTTTGCAGCAATATGTACTTGGGTAGGGGTGATTAGAAAAGAATAGAAAATAACATCCCCTTCCTGTGAAAATTCTAGAGAATTATGAAACTATTCCAGTCTTTATTAGGAAAAAGTAAATATTTCAAATTTTCTGATTTTATAAAAAAGACAACTTTACTGAAAAAGTGCAATAAACACTAACCAAAGTGTTTACATTACATTTGCTTAGAATGTGTGAAATTAAAATTATTCCCAAATCATACCATCAGTATAACCCTTGTCTTCTGATATTCGAAATCCACCCTAAACTTTAGACCTCAATTATGATTCAGAGTCCTTTTTACTGTCAGAGTGGTTCTAAGTAAAATCATTACTACTGGAATGGATAGGTGTTTTCATCATCATACCATAAACACAACATCCATTTCACTGTCTATTGTTCTATAAGACGTGTATGCGTTGGTTGGTTGGATTTTGAATGCTTTAAAGGTATGTAGAAACAGGTATCTGCTTCCTCTAGTGTATCTGGTCAAGGACCTTTCTAGTGCAAAAAGGAAAGTAAGTGGGGAGATATAAACAAGAACATACTGAGTCGCAATGGTGATCGACAAATGATAAAGATGACAAAAAGACCAAATCTCATCATGTGTATCATTGGAACATGGGAATTTTCATTTCAGGAGGATAACCAGATTGAGCACCTAAACAAAAGGATGGCTAAGAAAAGGGAGAAGCCATAGATAAACTATACAGACACAAAAAAGTGAGAGGTAAATATAATGGAGACAAAGGCAAGAAACAAAGCTGTCCAACACACACACTGATAGGCTACCAAGGAACTGCAGCAAAGAGAGGCTTTGCAGCTGACAAGGATACAAACTTGGGAATACAGAAGCTTGGGAGGACAGTAGGACTGTGAAAACTGATGGAAAATGTGCAGGAGAAAGGGACAGGGAAGAAAAACAGTGGAGGTAGGGAGAAACAGGTGCAAAAGTGTCTCGGTCAAATGTGCCTCCAAAAAAACGGAATTAGACTGGGGCTACGGGTCTCATGGTGTCAGCTTCTGGAGTGAGATCTCAGCCTCTGATACAGGGATCAGAACAGAGTGCATCCTAAAAACTATCCTAAAAGAGAAATCAGGGTGCATGAGGTCAGTGATGAGTTCAGAATAGGCAGCTGGAGTAGAAACCTCAGTCCCAATCCATATGACTAGATACTTCTCTAGATTTTTGTGTATTTTGTGGTGGTGTATACTCACTAATTTAGAGTATGGCAGTTAAGAATAATGGTTCTGCACACACAGTGAGAGCTAGGGTAGAAATTAACTATTAACATGAAGGCCTTCTTAAAGACCATTAATTAAAGAAAGCTTTTCTTGAAAGTCTTAAAGTTGACATTCATCAGTCCTCTTAACACACTTATTATTACTTGTTACTGATACATACCCAAATGAATATAAACAATATGTGTATAGATTCACAACATGCAACAGCATTTCAACTGCTGAAGAAAACATATGCTTGCTGGAAATTGGAAAAAGCTACATGGGAAAAAGATTGAGTTTTACTCACTCTGTTTGGTAGACACGGGTTTTTCATCTCTTAAAAAAAACCCTGACCTTCCTAACCAACCAGCTGCTGGTTAGAACATTTCAACCACACAGATTAAAAACAGTACAGTGAAATCCACCCCAAAGCTTACAGCTATTATTTTTCTAGAATTAATTTGGCATTCTTCCTAAACTAATGATATAGAGGCTGACATTTACAGTCACTGTACTTGAATCTTTTGATCTTTCTATCAAAAATAGCTTTATCTTGCAACATCTCTATAGACTAAAACAATGTTGCTACAATTGCATTGTTGAGATGTGTGCCAAGAACTGTTTTTCCTCTCTGCATAATTTTTAACCCTGTCACTTGGCAACAACTTTCTCTACTCTCTGATAAAAAGTATTTAATTATCATCAACTCCTTCTTCATAAGCAGGCAAAGTTAGGATTAGCTGTTCCAGGACTTTGTCTGCTCACTAGTTTTCATGAATGCAAAAGTTACACAATCTCTCTAAAATTTCATTTGTTAAAAGAGCCCCACAGTTTTGCCCACATGTATTAAAAGTACAGTAATTTCACGATAATAAGGCGCACCGTTTTGACTAAAATTTTCCCCCAAACCCAGAAGTGCGCCTTATAGTCCGGTGCGCCTTATATGATGGACAAAGTCGTGAAATTCGCAAACCCGGAAGTGTGAGCCGCAATGGGGGGGCAGGGGTGGGAGCGGACAGCTGCAGCTGGCAGGAGTTGCATGGGGAGGGAGGGAGCTGCCCCCGACCGTGGCCTGGGCGCTGGGGGAATGAGAAGCCACCAGGTGGTGGCGGCACTGGCCGCAGCCCGGGCGCAGGAGGAACGAGGAGCCGCCGGTGGCCGCAGCCTCTGCATGGGGGGAAGGAGCCGCCAGTGGCCATGGTGGCTGAGCCGCAAGCCCAGCTGCGCCAGCCAGCACTGGACGGGAGTGCCTGGGCCCGCGGCAACTGCAACCACCTGGCAGGAAAAACCAGGACCCTCGGCTGCGCAGTGGTAGCCAGGAGCTGTGAGCCTCACCAGTCGGTGCCGGGGACGAGCGGGAGTGCCGGGGCCCATGGCACGGGGAGGGCACCTGGGGCTGCGTTTAAAGGCTACGCCAATCTGTGAAAAATATTTATGAACTGAGTACCTGCCAGTAATTCGTTACTTTGTTGCATGCGACGCAGCTCATTGCTGCAAAAAAAAAGTGCAAGCCGTGAGCCAAGTCGCGAGGGGGGACAGGAGCAGGCAGCCCCCAGTCAGCAGCAGCTGCACGGGGAGAGAGGGAGCGGGCAGCCCCCGGCCAGCAGGAACCGCACAGGGAGAGAGGGAGTGGGCAGCTCCACGCTACCCTGAGTTGCAGGTGGCCCTGAGCCACCTGAACCACAGCAACCCCGAGGTGTGAGTCGTGGTCACCCCTAACTGTGGCAGTCGCAAGCTGTGGCCGCCCTGAGCCCTGCCTCGCCAACTGGGGGCGGGCAGGAGTGCCAGTGCCCGCCTGTGCATGGGGAGGGCACTTGGGGCTGCTTTTAAAGGCTACACCAATCTGTTAAAATATTTCCAATTTGAGCACATGCCAGTAAACTCCACGATTGCAGGATTCCATTACTAATTAGTTACTTCGTTACTTGCAGCGCGGATCTTCGCTGCAAAAAATAAGCGTGCCTTATAGTCTGGTGTGCCTTATATGATCTACAAAGTCGCGAAATTTGCCGACTCCCGGGGGGGTGCGCCTTATAGTCCGGTGCACCTTATGGTTGTGAAATTACTGTAAACCCTCTTCTGAGGATAAGCCCGAGATTAAACTGCAGGTTATATTCACAATTTTGTCTTGCTAGTTTTAATTTAGCTACATAATGTTGCTGACTTGCTCTGGTGACTGTAAAGAAAAGATTAGCATACTCAGAAGTGCATACAACTTAGTAAAAATAAATACATTCTTTGTATGAACCATTTGCATTAATGGTTGAAGATAGCAAAGTAGATAGAAAGACAACAACAACAACAAAAAAGGTAGTCACTAGTAATTTTCTGAATTTCAGTTTCCTGGTAAATGCAATGCACAGAAATGAAAAATTACATTCAATGAAGCTGCAATATATAGGATGGGGCAACATGAAATTATACTGTTCCCAGGAATTGCTTCAGGTTATATTCTGAATCAAATCAGTTCTATGCTTCAAGGAGAGTAAATTAGTTTAGTTACTATACTACCCAGGGAAAGAATGTAGCATATGTTATATCAGATCGTCTGGTCTCTGAATACAAACTATGGATACAGCTAAACCTAACACCCTCTTGCACCCTATTACAGAAAAAAAAATCTACTTCTTTGAAGTACAAAGAGAAAGATGTTTGCTTTCCTCTTAAAGTGAAGGACATTTTCCCTTTTCAAATGTATTTATACTGTATATTACAAAATTTCTCTCCCAGATATCACCATTGCTCTCCTTATTTCTTACTACTGTCTACTAAAATACTGAGTTATGATATAGTCATTTCTTGTACCTGGGCCTATTCTACTTCTTTTTCTGCTTCATATAACTTAGTGTGGATAGCAGTGTCAACCTGACATGGTTCTTTTATCCTACTGGCCAGTACACATCTTGAATTAAAAAACCCAATCCTATACCAGCTGTGTATACCTGCTGTGACTATAACAGCATGGTTTATCTGAGCTTTATAATCCTTCTCTAATAAGTTTGACAGAAAGAGATGTTAACAAAGTAAAACACATGGGGCCTAAACAACTCATTAAAATATTTTGTGATTATAGCCCACCTATAGACATAATTAAAACTAATTGTTACAAAACATCCTAATATCAGTATCAAATGTCTTTCAGCATATTTGTTCTGGACACAGATCAATAGTAAACATCAAATTAAAAATTACTAAGTCTGTATTTTTGCTTGCTGAGGAATTCATTTCAACAGCATTCTTAATTCCACAGAAGTGTTCTGTGGCTTTCTTTCGCAGTCAGCTGATCGTGAGCCTTTTTAGCTGTTGCCTGAAATTTCCCCAAGGAAAACACAAATCCCATCCTTCCTAATAGAGTTCTGTTGCCTCAGGGTGTAAAAAAAGTACCTGTGTCCCTGATGGCCATGTCAGTGCTGTTAGCACTGTATTCGTTTGCATCCTTGAGACAGCCTAAACTTTGTTCACTTTAGATATTTAGAACAAATTCCCATTGGTCTTATCAACAGTTCAGCTGAATTATTGTTAATTGACTCTTGGTAGGTGTTTTGGAGGATAGTAGACGCTATTCTGTATTAGAAACCTTACAGCCACTTCAGGGTCAGCTGAAGCAGTATCAGCTCCGAAGAAGTCATCTTCTGCAGTAGTTGTGTACACGTAAGGATACAGAAAGGTTATGTCTGGTAATAAGTGCAAGATAGCATTTCATTAGATTAGATATATATGTTTTTTCTCTTGTAAGATACAGTTGACTTGCACTGGAAATAAAATTTTGCATTAAAGGCAAGTGCCTGAGTAAGCAGGAGAGGAATGTAGATGGACACTAGGGTACCTCCCAATTGCTACCATAGTACGCAGCTGAGATTATGACTGATCATTTCAACATTCTCCAGAGGAGCAATGACTAAGAGGTCTCCACATAGAGTGAAGATAAGCTGGTTTCTCTTGTACAAATCTTATTAGGAAACCCATTTTGCCAAACTATTTATCATCTTGATAGAAATGACTTTTCTGTCTGCTCTGTTTTCCAATAAAACCAGGGGACATGCAGACAGAGGGGAGAAAAAACAGTATAAGATAGCAACTTACAATATAATTTTCTGTATTCCAGTATTTGAAGAAAAATGACTTAACACAACGTCCAACTAACACTGTCTAATTAATTTAAGTGCAGTGCTCTACCTGGACTTCTAAGCTGACAATAGGGCTTGCCTCTTGTGTTCTAGCACCTCACCTCCACCACAGGCTTTACAAAAAACATGGTAATACAACCTTTTGAACCTACAAAACTAATGATAAAGACATTATACAGGAGTGCACATTTTATTGATGTTGTATGTATTACTATAGAATTACTATAAATTGTATAGAAAGGCTATATAATCTTTCTTCTCATGTTTGGGTTTTTTTATAATCATGCAATTGGTTTTATTTACAGATAAGAAGGATGAAGTGGAAGTGAAGTATGGAAGGAACACCAATTACAATCTTCTATCTTTTTCCTCCAAACAAATTGTCTGCTTTTAAGTCTACTATCTGGAATAAATAAAATTACAGTAAATTCACGAATACAAGCCACACTGAGTATAAGCTGCATCTCTGGGTGTTGGCAAATATTTCGGTTTTTGTCCATAAATAAGCCGCACACGAATATAAGCCACTCTGTCGTTCGCAGCGAGGATCCGCGTGCAATTAGTAACAGAACTGCAGGAGGGCGGGGTTTACTGGCTGAGCTAAGGCTGTGCAGGCTCGGCCCGCTAGGGGCTGCTGACGGGGCCAGGTGGCCCAGTCCGGTGCTGCCGCTCGTGGCCGGCCGCCGCTGCCACTGGGCTCGGTCACCCCGGGTCGGCGCTCCCTGTGGTGGCAGGCAGGGACGGAGCTTCCCTGGCTCCTACGGCAGCTGCGACAATGGCTGTGCGGGGCTCCCGTCGGCTCCCCGAGCTGCGGCAATGGCGGCGCGCCCCCCCCCGTCCTCCCCGGGCCACGGCAATGACGGCGCGGCCCTCTCCCTCCTCCCCGGACCACAGCAATGGCGGCGCAGGGCCCCCGTCGGCTCCCTGAGCCGTGGCAATGGCGGCGCGCCCCCCCACCCGTCCTCCCCCGGCTGCGGCAGAGGAGGGAAGAAGAGAGCTCTCCCGCCTCTCTCCCCGGCCCCTGTGCTGCCTGCAGGGAGCCAGGGCAACACAGTAACACTGTAACAATCGCGGAGTGCTGGCTTTTACTGGTAGGTGCTTGGCTCGGCACCCTGGCTGGCACGTCTGGGGTTGTAAATGTCAGAAAATTATTCACATATTAGCTGCCCCCGACTATTAGCCGCACTTCCGGGTTTCCACCAAAATTTTTGTCAAATTGCTGAGGCTTGTATTTGTGAAATTACTGTATATTATCAGGTATTACTGTGAATCTGACTTTGGTAAGTCATATGCTAACTATGCGATTATTGCTTGCTGTGAGAAACAAAGCCCACTCCTCAGCTAAAATTTAAGAAAATTTAAAATGGGAAAATAGGGGACAAAGTCAATAAAGCAAAAGGAAGAGCTCTGGGTGCTTAGCCACAGTCAGAGGCACACCAGTCAACACAACACCCCTTATATACCCTGGGTATTACATCAGCCAACTACATATTCATTGTGGTCATACATATTCAAACATTTTAACATATTTCCTCCTTCACCGGGCCTTTTTGGAGCATGTGCAGTGGTCCTAGTAGTGGTAATTTGTTACTTTTCAATACATTCAAAAGGTTTCAATTCTTTCACTGGTTAAATGCCAATAATAAAACAACTCTTCACCAACATTGGTATCATAACAAAACATTCACATTAAAAGAATGCTAAACTTTAGTAAAACTTCTCTTACAAAAGTCAACATTACAGAACACATAGTTTACATTCTAATAATTCATTCTTGCATGTTCCCTGAACCCACCCCACAGTACCCCCTGCAGGTGCGGAGGAATCACCGCACCCGCACTGCCCGGGGGAGCCACCAGCACGGGACAGCACCCTCTGCCCAGAGGGCTGAACCGGGCTCCTGCTCTGGTTGTGCTCAACGCTGCAATTGTTGTTGTTGGCTTTTTTGCTTTATTACATATACTAGTAAAGAACTACTATTCCAGTTCTGATACCCAGGCCTGAGAGCCCCTTCATTTCAAAATTTTAATCTGAGGAAGGGGGTTTACATTATCCATTGCAAAGGAGGCTCCTACCTTCCTTAGTAGATGCTTGTTTTAAACTAAGACACAGGCTTAAACAATCAAGACATTAATTTGCCAAGAATAAATTTAGTAGCAAAATTTTATTTAAATTATCAGAATTTCTTCCAAGTGCTCCCTTGTAAAATGGCTCATGGCAATTACAATCCAGTCATTGACTACAATACATCAAAGGCAAATACTTTTAACAGAGAATGTCATCATAGATCAGCAAATTAATAGAAAAATCATTGATGTTTTGCACTGACTCCTCCCTGCCCCCTGGTCAATATTTAAGAGTGACCCATTTCTTTATTTGGACTTGAATCTGAAGAAAGATTAGCCACAATGAATGGCAATAATCTCTTCCCAACCTCTAATAGGGACAGGTACATGAACATGAGACTACTCAATAACTTGGCTCTGCTCTTCAATCTGGGCAGTCACCGTGTGTAACAAAAAGAGCTTGTGGAACATGTAGAAATCTGCATTTCCATGGACAAACTTATTTCTGTTTGATTGAAAGGGAGAGTTTTTTCACAATCATTAGGGAAGGGTTAGGGTGCAGGAGTGAATACTGGAACAACACAAGTGTCTCCTATCCTTTCATCCCAATCCATTTCCTCAAATTTCACCTGCTCTTGTTTTAGCTTTTCACATATGAGGAGTTTGTTATGCACAGTATAAATGCTTAGAACCAGTGTTAAAAAAAGACATGTCTGTATAATTTAAATATTAAAAAGAAAGCAATCTTAAATTTGTAGAAATGTGGATGAAACCAAGTATGCCTAAAATGAAATTATATGTAGATTGCTTCTTTTCTTAATTGTTTAATCTGTTTACCCTCTGCTGACACACTTGAATCCCTCAAATAAAATACTAATCTAGATAACACCGGACATGAGCTAGCATGAAAATTTCCCCTCCATGTGGAACTGTTAATCTGAAAATAAAATTTAAATAGTCCTAAATAAGTTTATTCCAACTATGTTGGAACTTTACCATATAGAGTGTTTTGGTCTTTTTTTGATAGATACCACCATAAATTAGTGCAATTGTGAAAAGAAGTTGCTATGAAGAACTGCATAATGGAAGATTATTTACAATAAGAAACCAGACCTAATCTGAAACATTCATTATTGTCTACATTTAAAAGGTATATGAAAACAAACTCAAATGGTAAAAACAAAAGAAAATCACAAAAAGACAGGAATAGTGTTCATTGACTCTTTACAAAAAGAACAGTTTGTATTCTTCTGCTTCTGTAATTTTAAACACTCATATAAAAATATATTAGAGAAATTCTGTCTTGTTTATTAATTTTCTTTTAATAAGTTGGATTTTTTTCACTCTTATTTCATCATATAAAATTTTAAATTATTTTTCTAGATAAATTTTTCATTCTCTACTGGAAAGAAAGAGTGCCCAAGTGCTTACAAGAGCAACTCAAGATCAGCATTTAAATTATGTTCTCAGTTGGACTGAAGTGATTTTATCCAAACACAATAATTTTCAGATTCCAGCTCTTATCTCTCTGCATGTTGCCTCAAAAATTAACTGGGTTTATGCTGTACTTTTACAGGTAAAAATCCTGTAGTCTCTATAGCACATCAGTATTTGCCCCAGAAGAGGATTGGCAATCTTAGTGACTAGTCACAGAACCTAAACTTGTCTCAAGCTGAGAGAAATGCAGGCAGTCAGGTGAGAGTATCATGTAAAGGTTTTCTAGCCAGTTATGAGTTTTACAACTTACAGGTGTATTATTTTTTTCCCCAAATTGATTCATTGTGTTTAAATCCGATCCATACAAATACAGAATATTTTATCATGGCCTTGGCATAAGAAATATTTTAGGTACACAACCTCTCATGGTATCACCTGTTCATCTAAGTATGATATATACTTAAGCCAGTTTCATCAATATTAGACTTTGGTGAGACCGTTTTTAGCGTCTGATGACAAAGTGTAATATAAAGCTTGATATATTCTTTCCCATGATAGATAAGCTGTCTCTGTTCTAACATTTTTTCACATGCTACATTAAAATCCCATTTTGTTATTAATCAATTTATAGATACCTTGGATTTAAGTTCCTTGCTTTACATATTCTAATTTATATAAAATTTCTTAACAGAATAGAATAATTTTCCAAAAGTGGCTTAAAATGAGGAATAGTGCCCTCTATACCATGCAAAATATTTTCATTCTTTTAGTCTACTAACTTGTTATTCAAAAAGTATGTTATATCTGGATAAGAATGTACTCCATCCACTCCACATGCAAGTTTCAGAATAAAATAAATTAAAACTAAGGGAAAAAAAAAAGTTGCCAGTAAGAGTACATTCTTTCACGTAAAGGAGCAGCAGCAGCCACAGTAGTGGCAGCTGAGTAAGTCCAGGGGTGACTACTGGATCTGTAATCTGTACAGCAGGATTCTTGAACTGAGAGATACCCAATCAGCTGCTCAAAGCCGTATGAAGACAGAAGCTCTGACAAGCAAATTAGGCATGGAGAGGATGTTGTCAGCAACACCCTGCAGGAGATTTAAACACTGGGGAGCACAAACAAGCCAAACGGAGTGGGCAAACAGGACATGGCACATCACAAAGACATGGAGCAGCATTTTGCAAGGCACTTCGTGAAGGGACGTCGCAAAAGTAAGGCATGCTGTGAAACACTAATCTTAAAGAAATTAGAATTTTAGTTAAAAGTTAGAAGAAACTAGGCATGAGATAGTTACCTGAAACTTAAATAATTGATAGCCTATCAATTTATGTTTGCTCAGCTGTGCTAGAAATGGGAAAGGATGAAACTAGTAGTTAAGTCCAAAGAATACAAAAAATTGCAACCAGAAACTCATTCTTTGCAAAAGAATGTTGCCCCAAAAGCCATTTGTATTGTCACTAACAGAAAAGGTCAAGAGTTCAGAGCTAGGAAGACTTGTCTTATTTCCTCCTTTTAAGACCCCTCCCCACAAAAACAACCCCAGACTTAATTCAAGAAGCCAACCACTCACGCTTAATAACGATTCAAGCTAATTACCATAGGAAGTGGGGGATGGGAGGGGCTGGTATTATGAATATGTATTTGTTTGAACCTTTTGTCAATAAATAGACTCTGTGACTCCCTGCAATTTCACAGTGCTTATTAGGGGGCTACCCCACGCTGCTGCCCAGTGCTGAATAAGCATACACTCTCTAACTTTAAAGTGTTAGAGAGTCTTTTTCATGGGTTTCAAGATAGGGCAGCAATGTTCCCTATGATTTCTCATCAGAGTTAGTTCTTTTTGAGATTTATTTTATTAATTTCCTTCTCCTCTGTTTCTATTGGTGAGTCAGTGTGTTTTAATGTTTGGGTATGTTCTTGTCTTAGGGAAGCTTTTAAGAAATTATTTTCGTCCCTTAAACCATGAATATTATTCCTTTCTTCATCTACAGCAATTTCACGCCAGGCTCGCCCCGGCCCGGCGCTGCCCTGCACTGCTGGCACGGAGCCCACTCCCCCTGCCGCACAACAGAGTAACCAATTTGTAACAATCGCACAATGGTGGGTTTTACTGGCAGGTGCTCAATTCGTGAGCTTGGTTTGGCTCACGGCTCACACTTCTGGGTTGGGAAATTTCCAAATTTTGTTCATATATTGCCCGCTCCTGAGTGTAAGCTGCACTTCCAGGTTGGTACCAAAATTTTTGTCAAAATGGTGTAGTTTATAATCATGAAGTTGCTGTAATTGTTTTTGCAAAATTTTCACTAAATTTTGTAGAGAGTCAATAATTTTTTTTCCTCACTTTTTCGCCTAGAGCAAGTTTCTATAGCTGCCATAAAGCAGGTTGCTAAAACTGAACAGAGAGTGGTCTTATTTTGGCCAAATTTGAATTTTGTTTCATGTTGCAAAGAACGTATTCTGTCAATCACATTATCTAGATTAAATCAATTCTTGTGTGCCCACTCTTTCTCCATTTGTGGGGGTCTGGCATTATACATAAATAACAGAATGCAAAATGCAGCTTTATCTTTTGTACTATGATTTTCAGTCATTTTATGAGGAGGAATATAAAACTACCCAGGGAGGTCAACACTTAGTTACACACACAACCTTTGTTTTGTTCAGCCCCGTCTCTTCCCTGAGTAGGTGAAGAGACCACCCTTGGGAGGTACTACCTTAGTGACAAAAACAGTATGTCTCTTCGTGGCCCCAGGCAGTCAAATGCAACAACAACAACAACAACAACAACAACAACAAAACTTGCACAGTCACCCCTCGCTCTGAGGGGAATACCATGACTGCACAGTGCCCTTCCTGACTTCAAGGAAGGTTGATATAACACACAAAAAATAATAAAGAATGAGAACAACACAATCATGCCTTTTGCACCAAGGGGAAGTCTCAAAGTCTCTTTGGAGAGTAATAATTTTATAGTCATTTTCCAAGGTGAGTGGAAAAAATGTGGCCAAAAGGTGGGGAGATTTATGGACTATTGTGTTCAAGAGCCCATGGCTTCAAAAATCAGGTGCAGGACAGAACACTACAACCAGTACTTAGCCAGAGAGCAGTGTACCACGGAAGCAGTACTGGCAAGCACAACTATACACAGTCCCTTGGCAAGCATCCACCTTAGATAGGCCAGCAACTCCTGCTCAAAGTGAGAGGTAGGATCCAGGGGTCTCGAGGGTCTCAGGGTCTCAGTCTCTGACAATGATTGTGAAGCAGATCAGGCAGTCTTCGGACTGACCCTTACACCATCAGTTGAGTATCAATATTAGACCAATACTCATATTTTGGTAAATCAACCACATCTACGTGGATACATGATTAGCATCATGTGGACATGGTTGGATGGCTCCTATAGTTGGAGCATTGAAATTGAAGGCTTTAGGCTTTTTAGGAAAGTAAATCTAGGGAGACAGGGAGTGTAGCCCTAAATGTCAATGACCAATTGAAGTGTATGGAACTCTGCCTGGGGGAGGATGCGGTGCCAATCAAGAATTTATTTATCAACACTAAAGAGAAGGCAAGGACAGGAGATACAATAGTAGGGATCTGCTACACACCACCCAAGTAGGATGGTGTGGATTAAGCCCTCTACAAGCAGATAGGACTGGAGTCATGCTCTCAAACCTTGGTTTTCGTGGGGGTTTTCAGTCCCCCTGATACTTGTTGGAAGAACAACACAGCAGGGTACGAACAATCCTGGAAATTCCTTGAATGTGTCAAAGACTACTTCACTATACATCTGATTGGGGAACCAAGAAGGAGAGGCACCATGCTGGACTTTGTGCTAACCAAGGAAGAGCTGATGGGGAAAGTCATGCTTCCAGGCAGCCTTGTCTGCAGTGACCTCAAGATGGTGAAATTCAAGATCATCAACGGTGTGAGGAGGGCGTGCAACATGCCCACTACACTGGACTTCGGGAGAGCACATTTTGGCCTCTTCATGGACCTTCTCAGTAGAGTCCCACATGATAGAGCTCAGAAGACAGCAGGGCCCAATAATGCTGGCTGATATTCAAGGATTACCTCCTCCAAGCTCAAAAGCAATGCATCCCAACAAGAATGAAATCAGGCAAAAACACCAATAGACCTCATGGATGGCTAAGAAGCTTCTGAGAAAACTTGGTGAAAAAATAAAAGAAGCTTTCAGAAGAAGTTAACTTCTTTAACTGTGGAAGAAAGAAAAGACAAAACCCACAACATACAACAACCATCTTTGTATTTTTCTTTTCAAAGTATTTTCATTTTTTCCCAGTACTGTGAATTCAGGATCTCTATGACTTCCCGAGAAAGACCAAATGGAGTTTTTAACTGGAAGTTAATATTGTAAAAGCAGATGTTTGCTTGTATATGGATTTTCTAGAAGCAAATCATGTTGTCATATGGATGAGGACAGAATTACAGTAAATTCACGAATACAAGCCGCACTGAGTATAAGCCACATCTATGGGTGTTGGCAAATATTTCGGTTTTTGTCCATAAATAAGCCGCACCTGAATATAAGCCGCTCTGTCGTTCGCAGTGAGGACCCACGTGCAACAAAGTTGCCAGTTAGTAACAGAGCCGCGGCAGGGCAGGGTTTACCGACTCAGCTAAGACTGTGCAGGCTCAACCTACTAGGGGCTGCTGACAGGGCCAGATAGCCCAGCCCGGTGCTGCCGCTTAGTGGGACCACTGGGGGCCAGCCACCACTGCCACTGGGCTCGGTCACCACGGCCTGGTGCTGCCCTGCGGTGGCAGGTAGTGACGGAGCACCCCCCGCTCCCACGGCAGCGGCAGCGGGCGGGGACAGAGTTTCCCCACTCCTACCACGGCGGCGGCAGGCCGGGACGGAGCCTGCCTGCTCCTGCCATGGTGGGCAGGGACGGAGTTTCCCCGCTCCTGCTCCTGCCGTGGTGGGCGGGGACGGAGTTTCCCCGCTCCTGCTGCGGCGGCGGCGGGCTGGGATGGAGCCTGCCTGCTCTTGCCGCGGCGGGTGGGGGCAGGAGCCCCCCGCTTACCCCACGGGCTGCGGGGATGGCAGCACGTAGCCCCTGCCTTCCCCCCAGGTCGCGGGGATGGCAGCACGGGGCCCCCCCGTCTCTCCCCCGGGCTGCTGCAGAGGAAGGAAGGAGAGACCTCTCCCGCCTCTCTCCCTGCCCCTCGTGCTACTTGCAGGCAGCCAGCTCCACCCGTGGTGCAACAAAGTAACGGTTTGTAACAATCACAAAATGCCGGCTTTTACTAGCAAGTTGCTCGACTCGGCACCTCGGTTTCCACTTCTGGGGGTGGAAATGTAAGAAAATTATTCACATATTAGCCACTCCTGTATATTGACCGCATTTCCGGTTTGAGAGCAAAATCTAAGTCAAAATGGTGCGGCTTGTATTCGTGAAATCACTGTAAATCAAAATATGTATTTCAGGAGAGTGTTTACATTTGATTAATTTCATTTGGTGACCTGAGACAAGCCCTGGATCTTTATCTTGGTCAGTGAGGGTTTCTTAGGATCTTCAGGGATGGTTTTGCATTGCTCATTCTCAGTGGTAGTCACTGGCAGAAGAGAAGGAAAATACTGTCATATTTCTGTATTCTATAAACAGTATAGAAGAAAATGTTACTTTTACAGACATGTCTGAAAAACTGGACTTAGTTGACTTAGTAAGGATTTAGCTACCTTAGTTGGATGTAGTAAGTTAACATTAAAAAACATCTGTGTGTTTCTCTGTCTACATGGAGATATATATAATTGCAATTCAAAGAAAAAAAGGAAAGCGAGTTGGCTTTTATTGGTAACAGAATAAAGAAAAACGATGGATTTTTTTTTCTCTTTCTACAATTCACAAATGAGTTTTATTTTTGTAACTTTGTCACAAATTGTTCCAGTCAGTCTCAACTATAGTAGCACTTTAACAAAGCTATGTATTTAATGGTAATGATATATTCTCTAATTAATTTCTTAAGTTTACTTTTGAGGAAGGCTTGCTCCTACATAACACTTGAGAAACCACTCTGAACTGCCAGAAGCAACTCTGCTCCTTAATTTTGGTTTACATTACTTTCAAATGAAGAGGTGGAAGGCTTAAAATATATTCCTGTTTAGTAAGTTTAATAGTGAACTCCAGGGTTCTCTAATTAATGAATTCCACAGGGTTTGTGTGCCCAGGTTGCATTTTTGATAGATATCATATCTGTAAAACACGAGAAATGTATATGTTCTTTCCTAAAAGAGCAGTGCTTTTAGAGGAAATCTACCTGCTAAGGTATTTCACATATTTTTTTTCCTTTTCTCATTATCATGTCCCTTGGAAATATTACGTAACACTATGCAGACTGGCTCCATGGAAACAACAAATGGTAGGTATAATCTGTCACAATATAGACCATTTGGTTGATAAAGGGAGAAGGAGATGAGACCTCTAGCATGTCAAAAATAGCGATACCAACCATACTCAAATTGGCATAGCCTTTAGAGATACAAATGCAATGTTTCTGTGCCCATTTTTCTTAAAAGAAAAACAAAAAGCCCAAACAAATAAACATACTCCAACCCTAAATTTACAACACCTTTTGGGAAGATTTTCAGTTAGCCTTAGCAATTTTTAGCTCAGACTGAAAAATCTTTCCATAATTCAGCATGATGATGCTTTCTCCTCTTCCTTTTGGCCAAGCAGTTCTCTGTTGAGATTTGCATCATGTCTAATTGTATCTCTTTCAAGGGTATAACGTACCACCGCCTCTGTAATGTGCATAGAAAAACCCAGTTGGACATAAGGTTAAGAAACAGGAAGAGTTTGTGTGTTTCTCTGTTTTTCACAGAAGGAAGGACTTAAGTTTTCACTTATTCTCATGCCTTCTTAGATTTTGTGATGTATTTCAAATTTACATCTGCATTCCATTAAGTTTAAAGCTACTGGAAAAAAAAAATTACTTTTGTGGCTCATTGGTTACTGTTTGCACTACAGTTGCATATGTAATAGGGTAGGAACAAGTTTGATTTTTTAACATCTCTTTTTTTTGTAAGAACTTTATTTTGTTTGGAAAATAATGTACTTTTAATTCTGGCTAAAGAGGGTTGATATAAATAAGGCATTTATTTCTGTTTCAACCATTTACCTGTTACTTTTTAATAATATTTTTAATGTTTCAGAGATATATGGTCTCTGTCACTACTTTCAACATGAAGGTTCTTCAATTCTTGTAAGCTCTTATCTTGTCTCTGGTAGCTGCTTTACCAGGACCTGGGAGTGCTGATATCGATCAACAGACTCTCAGCAGCTTATATTAACCCTCAGAGAAAGACTGGAGACCCTTAACAAGATGTGTTCCACAAGAACTTTATTTCATGCGAAGGGTGGTCGAGAAGGGAACCCCGGAGACAAAGGATAGACAGTCATATTTATAGGTTCAAGTAGGATTGAAACTTCAACCAATAGAAAGTTATACAAAGGACAGCATCCAATCAAAGTCAAAAGTTCTAAAGGTGAGCTGACCAATTACACAAACTAATTTCTAGCCAACTATCTTCCAAAGTGATAGGAGAGTGACCAAATTCTTAAGGAATTCAGCTCAGCCTTGGTATCTAGGAGATCTTATCTATTAAACTAAATACCAGGGGCCCGAAGCAGACAATTTGGGGGGAATTGTATCATCCACAAATTCTAACTCAGAAATGTTATCTCTTGCCCTTCTTACCCCTTTTCAACTGACAGAACAGTAGAAATTCTGAGTTTGATATCTTTATTCATTGTCTGTACAGACAATTTCCAAATGAAGAAGTGTAAAAAGAAGTGTTCTTGGTTTTTTACCTGAACATTAGTGTTTTGCCCACAAATAGTTAGGGGTCACCAGAGTTGTAGAATACAAGGAAAAGTAGCCCAAACACCTGCTTGTGACAGAGAACATATATACAAAAGCACCTTCTGTTAGTGACATTACTGTTCTTAGAGCTTATATCTTATTTTCATCCAAGCAGAATCCAGTCCTCACACACCAAAAGGCATCTTTGTAGTACAAATCAAGAAGGAAGACAGGCATTTCTTCACAACTATGTTTTAAAAGTGTAAGTTACAATATCAAAAATATATGGAGGATTTAAAGACACTTGAAATTTTGAAATACACTGAAACAATTATTTTAGGTTTGCTTCCTAATTTCTGGTTGAAGAATTCACACAAAGCCTCTTTTTAAAGTTTTCGCCACAATACTCAGGGAATGGAAATTTTTTTTACTAAAAATCAAACCTTTGGATAAATTTAGTTTTTTGGACCTGAATTAAATAACAAAAGAATTGTGTAATAGAAAACTAAAATTGAAAGACACAGAAGGGTTAGGATTTCTTGAGTTTGTTAGGATCCTTTGCACATTTAGATCTTTTACTTTGTATTAGTTGACAAATTAGTAATTTTACCTGTTCTGAAATAATTCAAGTCAGTTATATACTACAAAATCCATACAAGAGGACCACTTCCTATTTAATAGAGTAAAAAATGTTGCTACTATCAGCATCAGTAAAGCTAATGTACTTAAGAAAAATAATCCGTAGATTTTTTTGGTTTTCAGTACTTTAACTCATAGATCAATCAAACTAGCTCCTTGCTTTTAGAAAATCCAATTTCATATTGCTAGCATGGTATATCATCCAAAATAAATACATTAAAAATCCACTTATTACTGCACTAAAAATACAGTACCATGGTAAAGTTGCTTTCTTGATGACTTTTTTTGCAAGATAAAGCACTTATACCAATATTCCCCTTCTCATTAACTCATTTACTAAACATGACTTCTACAGAAGCAAATATGGAGTAACTTAGAGCTCTTTTTCATTATTTTCTAAGAAGTATCAATCATTTAATGTGTACATAGAAAAAGGATAAAACGTCAGCTTAAAATTATTTCTTTGTACAATTTATTTACTAGTTGCCTTTTGTCACTGCTTTTTCAGTAGTGAATTTTCCTCAATTTTTAAGGACTGACATATTTGTTAAGCTTTCAAAAATTAATTAATAAATACTAGTTCATTTGTTACCTTCTTTGAAGGTCTATGATGCAAAACAAAGCATTCATATTTTTCTGTGAATTCATGTCATATGTTGATTTTTCACTGGAAAACTGTTCATTCTTTAAGTGGTAACAAAGGCAGTATCATTCAATTAATTTAATTTAGTAATTTACATTAGAAAACCTCTTAGGATATAAATAAAGAAATATGGACTCAGTATCTTTAACTGCATTTTCTTCCAAGATAGAAATTGCTTAAAATGCTAGCTAAGTGGGGCAATGAACACATGTTAAAGGACACCTCAAAGGATCTTAAAACATCCATTTCAGACTTCTGGTAGACCAGTATCAAAGATGAAAGAACTGTCTGCCTTGACCCCACTGCATTGTGAGGACCACATTAAAACTGTGGAGACCACAAATATATACGGATTAAAGTGAGAAATTTTCAGCTTACTGCAATCTAGAATCTAAGTAACTGGATTTGCAAAATATTTTTTCTCATTAAGTAATAGCATGGATTTATTTTCTTTTGGTCATGTATGACTACATTTTTAAAAATCTGATACTGAACAGCACTTTGTTAACACAATGCCACTAAATTTTCTGCAATCAATTTTACACACAATTTTTGGCTTTTATTCAAGTTACCTCAGGGGTAATTGTAAAATTCATCTGGATAGTTATGATACATGCTAAACTTCTTCTAGTAATATTTCTATTAACATTTTCATAACTAAGTTGAAGAAAAAAAGAAAATTACCTGAAAGAAAATTGACAGGTATGACATATATGTTCACTTAAAAAAAAAAAAAAAAAAGAGAAATCTAAAAATTCCAGCACAGCCTGTAAAAAAATACATTCAATTAACTTCATGGGTTTTTTGCCTTTTGCCCTTCTTCTGTAGGTCATACAAGTTCATAATCACTTAAAAACTATTTCTTCTCAATAAATAAGTAATAATTATGTTATTAAAGATTCTAATTACCCTAATTTCCTCATTTTTATTGCCCACCAAATTTAGCATTGATTTTCCTAGTTCATTAGAATGCTTCATTTAGATTCTGGTATGAAGCTACATATCAACCTTTCAGGCCCCCCTTTTTCTTTTTGCAGATGAGAGCATTTTTCACACATTAAATCTGGTAACTGAAATTTCCTGATCAATTTATTTTAAAAAAAATTTTTCTTTCTTTTTTCTTCTTCATTTTTTTTTTTAACCAGAAACACAATCTACAAGAGGTTTTTTTTTTTTTTCCCCCCCAATAAAATCTCATATCTTAAAGCAAGATTTAAACACTTATAAGAAAAGAGTTGGAAGGCTAAGGAAAGACAAAACTTCTAACAGACTTCTATGAAAAATTTTTACTTCTTCCTTTTCAAAATATAGTGATCTAATGCAGGAAAACACAACACCCCCCCCCACTCCCCCCACTCCCCACATATTTACAGGTTCATTAATCCACGGAGCAATCATATAAAGAGTAGAAGACAAAAAAGTTTTCCTTTTTTTGAAATATGGTGTCTTCTTAAACAAACAGAGAAAAATGGGAATATGAAAGTTGTTTTTTAACATCTCTGGTGAAAGCAGTTCTCCAGCTCTGATATGTGCACCACTCGGGCTATATAGGCTTCACTGATATATCGGGGGATTAAAGATATTTGCTATGCATAAAACAACAATCATTTGTAGTACTCTTATAAAATTGATCTGAAAGGGGGGGAAAGCTAAATTTTAAAGCTAATTTGAGGGGTACAATAGAAAATAACTGATATAATACAGTGTACATACATTTTGGAAGGAATAAGAATGCATCATTAGGGTATCTAAAATAAAATTTATTCATTAATTTTCTTTCTTTCTATTTTCTTCTAGACTCACTGCATACTTTGCATCCTTGCAATTTTCTCTGGTTCTTAAGCTCAACGGGTACTCAAGTAAGAATAACTTACAATATGCATTACTGCAATGAAATTTTATTTATGCTATCATGTGCTGGATTGGAGGGTTAAAATTGGTCCAGCTTCTTAGACATATATTACCTTCAATATTGGTTTCAATGGAAGTGTGATACCTGAATATCTAAATAACTTTGGCAGTCTGAGTCAAAAAAGTGAAAGATGAAGAGATGATATATATTCAATTTATGGTTTTTTTGTTGTGTTGGGTGTTGCAGTTTTTTGGGTTGCTTTGGTTTTGGTTTTGTTATGATTTTGGTTTTATTTTTTGGGTTGTTTTTTGTTGTTGTTTTGTTGTTGTTTTGTTTTGTTTTGTTGTAAGATTCCTAGTATTTTGGTGTGGATGACCAGTTCAGTTACAATCTGGGTGGTGAAAATTTTTGCTTAGATGACAATCAAGACAGTCCATGTGTGCAAATTCAATTTATAGAGCTTGGGTAAAGTGAATTACTTCAAGCTGTAGGGTTTAAGTTACCTAACAAGATTAACTTAATTATTAGCAAGAGCAGAAGTCATACAGAGGTCAGAAAATTTCAAAAATGCACACAAAAACTAGCTGGCATGTTGCATTATTGGTATGTTTTATTTCTAGTATTCTTTGGGTTATGTGTATCAGATATCAAAGGGAAGAACAGAGGAAAAGAAAGGTCAACATGGATACATTGAATCAAGTGCACTCCTGAGACTGGCTGAAGAAGGGTACTGTGAATACCTGAGGCGCAAAACTGTTTTTTCTAGCCCTTCAATGTCAATTCTTGTGGACAAGCAAAAAAACCAAAAGATTTTCATTTTAAGGAGGTAATTACAATTTAAAGTATGTAGTACAGTGCAAGAGATTTTCAGCATAGTGTAGACACATGTTCTCTCGTAATAACTAGAGTTTAGTAAATATGCTTGGGAATTTTCTGCAGTATGTTATACCATTGCACTATACTACTGATACATATTCCAATTTAAGGAACGTAGTATAATCTACAATTAAATTTACATCAATGTCTTATGCCATACAAACAAATTGAAAGCTTTGCACAAAAAAAGGTCCATGTATTCAGGTAGAAATTCAAACAGGGAAGACATTTGATAAAATGTACAACTCATGATATCACTGAAATAATCAATCATTTTTATTTATATATGTTATAAACTTTTTGATAAACAAAGAGCAGGTCCAGCAGGTTACCTTCCCTATTTGGTTAGCTCATCAGCTGTGTCAGAAATTTATGTTCTGCACTCTTCAGGAACCTCCTGGACTCATTCCTCTCTACTATGTTGTATTTCCAGCAGATACATGGTAAGCTGAAAGAAAAAGAGCTAGCAATCACAAGATTTCTCCTAGATTCTTATAGGATATTTATTCTGCCAATACATCCTGGCTGGGTGATCTTTAAAAGGCTCTCACCAAGATATCTGTCCTGTTGGTATACCCCTTGATTCTTACTCATAAACACTCGGCCCTCTCATCAACATTAGGCTCCAGACAGTCAAGAATCCCTGATGTACAGGGGCAGTCCACCTCCTCTCCTTCCTAGTCTATGCCTTCTAAAGAGTTTACAATTAATTGGTCAATATAACGCTCCAGTTATGTCATCACACCAAGCCTCTGGGATGGCAACTAGATCACAATTTTCTTGTTGCATCCTAGCTTTCAGTATCTCCTGTTTGTTCTTCCTGCTGCATGCACTTGTGTAGAGGTACATCAGCTGTATCATAAATCCTGCTGGCTTTTTAGAGAGAGAAGCTCTAGTTCCTGCATGACCGTTCTCAGGAGTTTCCATGGATTCCACATCAACAAATCTTGCAATCTTGCATCCTTGCTGCTGCATGGATCATCATCCCCTATCTCTATTATTATTTCAGCAGACTGAAAGTCTTCACTAATACACTGTCACTCAAAGAGAGGCGTGCCATCCTAGGCTTTTTTCCAGTGATCCTGATTTTATCCCTTTTCCCCTTCCACACTGAGTTTGAAGTTCTCTCAATGAAATCTGCTATCTCCTGCTCAAGGGTCCTTTTTTCCCTTTGAGACAGGAGCATATCATCTATTGCCAGCAGGCACCCGACATGCAAACAGACTTGTGATCAAAAACCTCAAAATTCTTCTAGTGCCACAGGTTTGGAGAGAGATATACATCTGTATGATTCTCCTGTTTCTATCTCCATCATTCCCTAGAACTTGCAGGATAAAGGAAATCACTACTTATGCTTCAGATCCCTCAAGCAGTCCTGAGGCACTGCTTGATTGACCTTCTTGTTTGGTCTTCATGGCTGACCACCTGAAAAACCTACAGTGAAAAATAATCAGAACAGGCTATAGAGTCTGTTGATAATGTCTCTAACCCAGACCCCAGGGAGGCAACAGGCTTCCCCCTGGGTTTGTTCCTATCAAGATTTTGAGTCCACTACTCCTCTCAGAAAGGAGTCACCAAAGAAATCTCCCCTTGTTTTTTTCTTAACTTAGGCAGCCATAATGCAGAGGGTAACATCTCAGTGGTGCAAAAGCTTGTATGTGGATTAATCTAATGAATACTAGCAAGATGGAATTATTAAGGTCAGTATTTCTAATAGTGGATGTCTGTAGGCTAAATGATATCTAATTAAATTGTTACAGGCTATTGTATTAAATGATAATTGAATTCCCGGAACATTTCTCACAATTATAATGTATTAACATGAATATGGTTGTGTAGTTAATGGTTTGTTGATCTTTTTTCTTTTTTTTTCTTGCTTTATTACTTTGCATCTTGGTTTTCTTATATTCTCAGTTAATGTCTATAAATCCTCCTTAACTGACTTATGTTGTAGAATAGAGATCCATGGAATCACATCTTGACCTCAACTGCTAAATTTAAACATTTTTAGCTTTATTGGAACACAGGAAAGAACATACATTTGTAAAATGCACGTAGATTCTAAGCCTATTTAAATACATCATAGCAGCATGTAAAAGACATAGCTAGACTAATTCAGTTGCACAATAGCTGTGACACTTCAGAAAATTACAAATTTATCTGACACAGGATAGTTGTATGGCCTAGCAAAAATTCCTCTTAGCTATACAGAAATTCTATACTCAAAACACAAAGCAGTCTTTTTTTTTTTTTCTGAATGGAAGCTGGAATGCCAACTTACTTCCCAAAGCCAAAACTGACTTTCTAGGCAAATTAAGGGTTTTGTAGTATTTAATGTTCAGAAGATCTCATGGTTATTTCTGCCATTATCTTATGGAAGCAATGAATTCAATTTATTCAAACAGTGAACAAGGAATAAACTGTGTATGCTTTTCCATTCCACCACCACCTTGTACTAAAAAGTCAACTTTCTTTTTGAGCTGGTTTTCCCAGCCCTTAATGTTTCTATAGGTTTTGCATCAATATTTGCTTATAAGTAGATATCAAGACAACTATTAATATCAATACCTTAATGGTTACTTAGCTAATTCTTTTTAATCCTATATGACTCAAAACTTGCAAAAATAGCCTCAACTCAAACTGGCAAAACTGTTCACCAGAGTCTTTTTTTCACTAATCATGTAATACTTGTAATATACTTTCATTGCATGAATATTTTATCAGAAACATTCACTAACTATACAAACTACAGAATCGCTTGTCATAGTTCTATCAGTTTGATAGGAATCCTGAAAGGAGTAGAATGTTTGTTTTGATGCTGCATGTGTTTTTCTGTCACACATTTCTTGCTTTTTAGTTTGACAACTGCAGTTAAATCCTCATATGTGCAATATATCTAGGATGTTAAACTGAAGAGAAAGTAGTGATGTATACATTTAGATTCTGAAACAGATTTGTTGATAATTGCTTATGAATGACAGAATAAATGATAGGAGTAAATTAATTTATATCTGTGGTCCACAATCTTTCTAGCAGGGCAGTAAAACAGAAAGATTGATTTTCTACCAGGAAGCACCAGAACATGAAGCCTTGCAACAGCTACTTTTTTTCTAGTTCAGCAGTTTTTCAGGTTATCTTTTTTTTATCTCATTTGTCATAACCTGTTCATATACACTTCATGGGCTATTTCCAAGTTAATTATCAAGATTTATTTCCAAGTAATGACAATTTTTCTGGTCATTTACTCATTCTCAAACAAGGACCTTTCACTTCCACATCACTCCTCCTTGAAAGAGTCACACAATCATTTAATTGGAAAAGACCTCTGAGATGGAGTCTAACCTTAGGCTGATCAGAACTGTGACAACTCAACCACAGTACTGTGTGCCATGTGCAGTTGTTCCTCGTACACCTTCAGCCATGGTGACTCAACCATCCCACCGGGCAGCCTATTTCAAAGTTTAACTTTCTGTGCACAAATTCCTCCTGATGTCCTACATGAATTTCCCCAGCAACTTGAGGCCATGTCCCCTCATGCTGTCACTATTTGACTGGGAGAATAGTCCAACTCCTGTCTTGATACAAACTCCATTCAGGCAACTGTGGAGAGCAGTAACATTACTTCTGAGTATCTTTTTCTCAAGACTAAAACACTCCAGCTTAGCTGCTTTTCATATACTGTATATGCTCTCCACCAGTTCTGTTGCCCTTTTCTGGACTCTCTCGAGCACCTCAATGCATTTCCTGAGCTGAGAGGCACAAAACAGAACACAGAATTCAAGGTGTGGCCTCCTCAGTGCTGATGGGGGGACAATCACTGCCCTGCTCCTGACGGTTGCACTGTTTTCTAATGCAGACCAGGATGCCATTGGCATTCTTGGCCACCTGGGCACAGTTGGCTTATGTTCATCCACTATTGACCAGCACCCTCATATCCTTTTCTACTGAGCCTCTTTCCAACTACTCTATCCAAAACCTGTAACACTGCATGGGGTTGCTGTGACCTCAGTATTGGGCTCTGCACTTTACCTTGTTGAACTGGCCCATTGATCCAGACTGCCCAGATTCCTCTGCAGAGCCTTCCTACTTCCCAGAAGTTCAACACTCCCACCCTGTCTGGTGTTGTCCACTAAGTTACCATGGATGCACTCCATTCCCCTCATCCACATCATCAATAAAGCTATTAGACATGACTGGTAACCCTGAGCCTTAGAAATCACCACTAATGACTGCCTGCGACTAGATGCAGCACCATTCACCACCACTCTCTGTCAATCAAGCCAGTGTTTAACTCAGGGAAAACAGCACTTGTCCAAGCCATGGGCTGCCCGCTTTTCCAGGAGAATGCTGTGGGAGACAGTGTCAAAGGTTTTACTGAAGTCCAGGTACACAACACCCACAGTCTTTCCCTCATCAAATCGGGAGGTCACCTGGTCATAAAAGGAGATCAGGTTGGTCAGGCAGGACTTGCCTTCCCTAATTCCCTGCTGTCTAGGCCTGATCCTCTGGTTGTCCTGTATGTACTGCGTAATGGCACTCAGGGTGACCTGCTCCATAACCTTCCCTGGCACTGTATCAGGCTGACAGACCTGTAGTTCCTGGATCCTCCCTTCCACCATTCATGCAGATGGGTGTCACACTGGCCAACCTTCAGGCATCTGAGACCTCCCTGTTTTACCAGGACTAATGATAAATTATGGAGAGAGGCTTGGCAAGTTCTTTTATCAGTTTGCTCAGTACCCTTGGCTGGATCCCATCTGACCCCACAGACTTGCGCTGGTCTAAGTGGCACAGCAGGTCACTAATAATTTCCTCCTGGATTGCAAAGGCCCTACTGTGCTCCCTGTTCTGTGTACCACCTCAGAGGTCCTGAGGATGACAGGGCTTTCTGCATAAGACTGAGGCATCCTTTTCTTCATCCTTGGTGACCACATTCTTTGCTGTGTCCAATAAAGGATGGCGATTTTCCTTGGCCCTCCTTTTCAATAAAACACATTATCACCTTTCACAACGGTGCCTAGGTGGAGTTCTAACTGAGTTTTTGCCTTTTTAGATAAAAAATTGATCACTCTATGCAAGGATAAAAGCTATGTGATGAAGAAGAAATAATGTGAGGAAAACAAGCAACACATCGTAGAGAATATGTAGATGAATTCTGACCCAGAATGTGAAATAGTCATGGGAATTCTATGTGCAATGAAGAGGTCAAGGGAAGTTTTAAGAGGATTTGTTTACTTTTTGCTGAGTTTCTAGTAGAAGGCTCATTGGGTGTAGATTCCTGAATGCAAACTCACAACCCATTTCAAACTCTTCCTTCAGTTAGGTAAATTTAAGCTCATGTCATTATAACGATCAAGATGCAATGATATGCAAGTATTTTCTTTTTCTTTTTTTTCTTTTCCCCCCAAATGTGGCAGACTGCATATTTTAACAATTTAGTGATGTATGATCAGTAGGTGGGCCCAGGCTCTGCAAACAGCCTGATGAAAGATAAAGTAAAATAGCTATGATTTCTCTAAGCAAGGCTTTTTCCACATGGAAGTTTATTTCAGAATAACCAACCACACTTTTGAATTGCAATTTTTGTTAGAAATAGTCGTCCTGCAAGAGACAGAAGTCTCAAGTGCTTTTTATCTTGATACTCATTCTGTATAGTCTGACATTAGAGCATTGTCACAAAGACTTGTACCTCTAGTGTGGTGTGTACTCATTCTACATAGCATAACATGAGAATTGTGTTGAAATGAGGAATAGAAAATGGTAGCAAACCACAGTGGATTTCTGTCTGCACATCTGCTGTGTGAAAAGGTCCTCTGACTATTTATAAATCTATTTTGATGTGGCTTTCTGTCAGTTGCATATCTGCAAATGATGATGGACTTTTATGATGAAGAATGAATTCTGGATTTCCAGAAAGTAAAAGCAAAGAACTCCATCTGTGCTGCTGTTACTTCAGAGTTGATGGACTCAGTGGAAATATAGGGAGTGAGGGAAGGAGGAACTGCATGCCAGAGTAAATATGCAAAAATTTGAATTCAAGGAAATAAAGGACAGTCTCTGTCTAATTGACTGTCTCAAAAATTAGCAGACAGCAGTTCCATAGTACAGAACAACAGAAAAAAAAAAATAGGAAGCATGAATATTTTCAATTGTTTCTCCAATGAACTGTACCTCTATGTGACCCATGTGCAAGTAGGTTTGTCAGAAGACAGCACCCCAAATCAATTCCTAGAGGAAAAATTTCCACATAATGTGGGAGATGTATTTGTCATTTATGTGAGGTGTCTTTTCTGCTTTTCACATTGCAGCTTTCCAGATGCAACTACATAGATGTCTCATCTGTGAATAAACCTTTACAGAACTACAGGCAGGTAAACTAGAAAGTAAAATAAACACTGTGATTTTCTCATATTCTTTCTGGAGGAATGGCTTTTTTCGTTACATATATGATGAAAATTACATTACATATCTCTGTCTATTCGTATGTATGTATCTGTATGTATATATGTGTAGACATGGAAGCGAGTATATTTATGCATATTTAATATGTGTTGTTTTGTGTGGATCTTCTAAACTTAAAAGAAGTTAAATCATAATATTTGTTTGATTGTCCATATCCAGAGTTACATGTAAAAACCTGGTAAATAATTTTCAGGGTTTTCAGTGATGGAAAATGCACATTTTTTTACAAGATGGACTACTAGTGTCTGTCCAAAGTTTATGAAGAAAGGATTTATCATATTTTCATGTTCTTTCTTCACTTTCACAACCCTTTCCCATGCCTTTCTGGCATAAACCATAGCTGCTGAAAAAGGTGTATAAATGCTTTATTTATCAGAGAACAGAGGTATAAACACATGGATGTGACATGCAACACAGGATGTTTGAGTCCCATTACTTTGGGAGTAGCAACATAGAGAAAGATCAGGTTGCTAGAAGATAGCTGAAACACCTCTGAATTTCTATGCTTCTGTACCAAACAAGCTTCCTTATGCATAAGTAAAAGTATCATGAAAGCTAAAGTAATTTTGTTTACATTCTTACTGTCAATCAAATTTATGAAAACTGTACTGATTTGGACTCTTCATCTGGATGTCACACAGTTGACAGTCCTTATTTCACTGCCTAAAATCTCAGCACAATATTCATTTGCTCCAGAGAGATCTCAGCATAAACATAATTTACTAAAACTGGAGTCTTTTTCTATTTCTGAATATGAGTATGTACAAGTTAGGGTCTGGTGGAGGAGTAGGTTTTCCTCACAGCAGTCCATTTGGTTTCGCATCTCTGAAACACTGATGACACAGTAGTGTGCAACAGAAATTTCTATGGAGTAGTAAGGCCTTCTCTGTTTCTTACTCAGCCCTCCCCTGCCATCATCCCAGAGGTGGGCTCCAAGCGAGCAAGAGCCTGGAGAGAACAGAAATGGAGCAGCTGACCTCACTGGACTAAACAGATATATTCTGTACTGAAAAGTTGTTGGAGTCAGTGAGTCAAGGACCTGCTTGAATCTTTCAGGCAGAAGCCAGAGTGCAGAAATTTAATTAAAACCCTTGAATAGATTGAAACATGCTAAGTCACCCACACAGAGAATGGAAGTTTAAGTAGAAGAATAAGTTTAGATGTAAGTTTGAGTTTTAGGATAAATAAGCAAGTAAATAAGCAAGTCAGTAAGTCAGTAAGTAAGTTTCAGTGAGAACTGTAGTGTTTTTAGTAAGTAAAAGGTGCAAGATGCCAGAGTAGAAGAACAAGTTCTAGTGAAAGTTAATAAACACGCTAACGTTTTCAGTAGAAGCTCCATAAGCTCTTTCTTAGACACTACTTAGACAAAATAGAACATCAGTGAGAATATTGTTTACATTTTTCAGATAGAACAAGATAGATCCTACATGTAGTTTATATGTATCCTAGTGTGTTAAGAAATTAGAATTTTCATAGTTTGAGAGAAAGTGGTTTGAAGTTACGTATTAGTTTGTTAGAAAAATCCTATATAAGACTATGTATTGGGGAGAGTTAGTGCTTTTTGCTCTTTGCTTTTGCTCTTTGCCTTTTGCTTTTTGCCTTTTGCCATTGCTTTTGCTTTTGCCATCGCTTGGCCATGCCTATCAGCGTCTCCAACACCCGAGAAGAAGATAGGAGCTCCAGCAGCAACACCAGCCTCTCAGGGACCCCTGGGGATGGCTCTTGCTTTTGTTCGGGACTTTATGCTAAAACTTACCATGGACTTTAATGTCTACCACTGTGCCTTTGAAGACTGATGTGCCTTTACAATAAATAACCTTTCTAGTAATTACTAGCTGCTTTAATCATTTAGATATAATCCGGCACAAAGGGCGCGCCAAGAGCATTGAAGGTTCTTAACCTCACAAAAAGTGGCATGCTCATCGATAAAACCGGGCAGAAGTTGTTCCTATGTAATCATTGCTTAGAGACTGAGCATTAGACTGTTGGTGGGTGAGTGCTTGCCTTTTCATCACTTGTTTGTTTTCTTCTCTGTCCTTCAGTTATTAAACTATTTTTATCTTGACACATGAGTTTTCTCACCTTTACCTCTGGATTCTCTCCTCCATACAACTGGTTTTAGGGAGCAGTGGGCAGCTGATCACTGCTGAGCTGCTGACTGAGGAAACCTACCAAAAAAAGTATGTTTAATGCAATTTATTCCTAGAGAAAGATGGTTCATGGCAGCTAAACAAAGAAAGCCACTAAGTGATGCAACGAACATGAATATGCAGATCGTTTATGAGATTAGCAACTACACTACTGTCAACATACCATTCCAAAAAAGTCTTTATTTTCCTAAAGCACTGTCAGCTTTGCTGTTCCCATAAAATATCCTGTGTTCTGAATAATTGCCTTTCTACTAGCTTCACAACTTCAACATTTAGATTTTTCCGCTTCATAAAAATGAATAGAATTTGGTCTCTAGGCAACCTCTGAGACTGAGAGTTCCTATATCATTCACTTCTAATTGTAAGTTTTTTCTCATAACAATGCCACAATACTTCTTAATGTTCTTTGTCTAAGTAGATTTTATTTTTGCCAATTTCTAATTTTTGCTATGGGTTAGAAGATTTCTCTGTTTACAATATTTTTCTCTTTATTCTGAAATATTGGTGGTCTCCTAATCAGTATTAGAACAGCATGTAGAAATCAGCTTCTTGTTATTAGCTTTCCTACTGCCAACTGGCTGGCAAATTGCCTTTTTCTTTTCAAAATACGCTTCGTGAATTGCAGCAAAAAGAGCACCACCCATTGTGCTCAGTGAAGACTTTAAGAAAACAATTTTCTTTGATGGACATTTACGCATGTGTCCATCTGTTTTGAGTCTTGAAGTGTTAAGTATTTTCTTGAAAAGTATATCAATGCTAGTAGGGCCATGGGTATGTTTGCTAATGCCAGGTCTCACCCATTGATGAAAACATGGATTAGAACAGAAGGTTTCAGTGGTGAAGCATGAAGCAAAATTTTGATTATTCATTAACTGTGTTTATAACATGGTGACAATATTGAAGGGTGAACAAAATACAAAAAGAACATATTCTATTTTCCATAATAACTTTCACAAGCAAAGCACTTTAAATTACAGTAATTTCACGACCTTTTGACTAAAATTTTGATTGAAACCCAGAAGTGCACCTTATATATGGACAAAGTTCAGCAATTTGCCAACCTTGAAGTGCGAGCCATGAGCCGATCTGCGAGCCAAGCTGTGAGAGCCGTGTGCCGCGAGAACTGTGTCAGCCAAGCGAGCTGCACCAGCCACACGAGTCGCATGCCATGAGAGCCACGCCAGCCGTGAGAGCTGCACCAGCCAGGGGCAGGTGGGAGTGCTGGGGCCCGTGGCACAGGGAGGGTGCCTGGGGCTGCATTTAAAGGCTACACCGATCGGTGAAAAATGTTTGCAAATTGAGCACCTGTCAGTAAACTCTGCAATCGCGCGATTCCATTACTAATTCATTACTTTGTTGCACATGGATCCTCACTGCAAAAAAACAAGTGTGCCTTATAATTCAGTGCGTCTTACATATGGACAAAGTTCGGAAATTTGCCGACACCCGGAAGTGCGCCTTATAATCCAGTGTGCCTTGCAGTCGTGAAATTACTGTAGTATTTAAAAGAAGAAAAGTGAGTGTGACCTCCAGGAGCACATGAAAGCCATCACGCTGAAAAAACTGCTTGTATACAGGTTTGAACACTGGACTTTCTTTTATTAAGACAGAAAAATCTTATTCAACATAAATTGCATATATTATAATTTGGGTTTAGAGGTGCAAGTATTCTACTTCTTCAGCCACCAGAAATGGTTATTTTTCTTCCAGTAAACACCAAATACATCCATCCAGTATTCATATTATTTTATCTCACTAACTAATCAAAAATTATTGTAGGTAAAGTACCTGTCGCTAAGTGAACACTTCTATCAGAATCTTACATGCCATTTTTCTTTCTCAAAATATAATTTGGAAAAAAAATTGTAGAAGATATTCTAGAATAAGAAGTATTTCCAGATACTTTTGTGGAGGAATCTTCAACAGTGAGATTACAAATTGCTTTGCTCTTATGCATATTAAAGGCAAAGCAGAAACTGAAGCACTCTTTCCTGCACAGAAAATATGTTGCCAAATCCCCAACTTTTTATACAAAGTGCTTGTAAACTTAAGTCTTGAATTTGCAGTCAGAAGAAGGAAGAACTTGCTCTCTACTTGACTGCCCAGAAAATGCCCTGCTAAATGAAGAAAGTTGTGTCTTTTCTGTACAATGTCTATTCTACAAACAACTGAGTAAATTCAAACAATTAAAGAAAGTTCAGTAAAAAATAACTCTTCATCCAACCAGCCTAATCTTATGTCTCTTAAGGCCTACAGTGAATAACTAACAGAAAAACAGAGAAGACCACTAGTTAACAACTACTACCAGTTAGGTTATTTGATCTGTGAAAGAGTAGTATATGTTTAGACATTAAATTAGACCTATAATTAGAGCAATATTTTATTGTATTTTTTATATTACTTGGAATAATGTTGCATGATAAAATTAGATAATTGTCTCATGGAATTTAACTCAATACCTTCTATAGTTATCTCACAAAAGTCTTAAGAAAATTAGGTTTTTTGCTCATATCATTGAATCACAATCACCTGGATCAGCCAGCTGCTCCACCAGGCCTTGACAGAGGTTGCATATTCCTCTGCTCTGTGTGCAACACAAGGCTGAGCTCTGAAGCCCTGGAGGGCTGCAGCACTAACAGGGCCCTGGCCCTGCAACCACAACCACCTGCACACCCAAGAGAGATGGGAAGGATCTCCTGCCTCTGGTGTCACTTGCTTGGCTTTCTGACTGAGTCTGAGGCAGGGGCTGCCATTCCTCACTTGTGGGGGGACCAGAACCCCCAGAACCTCACCCAGTGTGCAGGCACTGCCTGACAATGCTCTGTCCACTGGCATGGTCGTGCCTCTGAATCTCAGCCACTCTGCTGCCGCTGCTGCTGCTGCTTCATTTGCTTTTAGGCACACCCAAAGCTCACTGTTAGGCCACGATGGCCTCTGGTTCTGCCTTCTTCCCATTCCTGTGTAGGGACAGAGCATTGCTGCACTTTCAGGAAGCTCTTTGTGAAAACTCCCACCATTGCAAGCTCCTTTGTCCTCCGTGGATGCTTGCCAGGGAATTCCTCAAGGCGGGGCTCAGAGCATACTCAAACTGGCTCTTCTAAAACCCAGGCTCCTTGTCCCCTTCAGCATGCTCAGCACAACCTTTAACTCCCTGGTGTTGTGCAAGGGGACTGCAGGACAGGGAGCTTTGCAGTCTGAGCTGACCTTGTTCTTCTCTGCCCGTGTACAGAACACAGCACGGAGAACAGCAGCAGGACCCTGTGTGTGCCAGGGCTCAAGTTTAGCACCACTTTGGCTCCACAGAGACAGTGAGATAGTGAACAAACCAAACTTTATTAGGGAAAGGCAAAACAAAGGGCTGAGCTGGGAGGCAAAACAGGAGATGGGTAGGGCCTGAGGAATGGAGGGAGGGAGCTGCCAACAGTAAGGGAAACGGAGGGAGACTCTGGAGCCTACGACAGGCTCAGCTTTGACCAGCAAGAGCTGTGCCCGTTGCTCCAGCTGGTCCCATCTTCAATGGGAATCAGAGGTTGCCAAAGGACACTACTTCATCTGATCCAGCAGACGAAGTTCGGTAGATCTGCTGTTGAACATCAGCTGGATGAACTGGCTCATGAAGAAGGGCTCTCGTTTTCCCTCAGGGCTTGAAGGGCTGGAAGAGAGAGGAACAGAACCACAGTCAAAGGCCGGATTGTGGCAATGCATGGAAAACTTCCTGCCAGGGTCATTCCACCCAGTCCCTGATGTGGCCACGAGGGAGCTGGAGAAGAGGACACAGGCAGCAAGGTGCTGGGCACAGATCCGCCCTGTGTCCTTGAATGCTCTCCATGCTCGGCCCACTCCGGCCCTTGTCTGCACAGGGAGCAGAGCCCTACATAGCCCGGGCAGGGATTGTAGCTCCATGGCTGGCATTTGCCGCTGCTCCCGGAGGCCCCCGCTGCCATGAGGGCGGTTCCCTCACTCACCTTCTCTGAGGGCCTGGAGCTCCTCCTCCTGTCCCACCAGGAGCATTCTGGCCACCCCTGAAAACACAGAGCCTGTGGCCAGCTGCACGCCAGGGGCACTGTCAGGCCTGTGGCCCCAAGGTCTCGTCCCCCGGCAGGGCTCAGCCCGGGCCCCTGGCGCATGGTGCTGCCCAAGGGCATGGCTGCGGGAGGGTGGTGGCACCACCGAGGGTGGGCAGCTCTGCGCCGGACCGGGCCTGGCTCCCGCTGCCAGGGCAGCAACCGAGCAGGGAGGTAGGGAGGGACAGCGGACTGGCGGTTCACCGATGAACCTGACGGCCGCCTGTTGCAGGCGCTCCTGTGGGCTCTGCAAGCACGCCAGGGCTCAGCGCAGGTGCTCAGCTCTCATCCTCCAGCAACTGTGGAGAGTTCCAGGAGGGAAGTCTTGGTGCGGGCTCTACCCCTCAGCCGGGCGCTCCCTGCGCCCTGCCCTGGCCTCCCCGACCCGCACAGCCCCAAGACCCGGCTGCGCCGGGGCTCCATGGGCACCCGGCTCGGAGCTGGAGGAGCCCAGCCAGGAGCTACACAGCCCAGGGAAGGGAACAGCGTGTGGGATGCAGGCAGGCCACAGCTACCGGCCTCGCACACTGAACTCCGGCGGCAGGGTGATTCTTTAGGCTGCGGCTGGGGCTTCCAGGCTGGCCTTACCAGGCACTCGGCGACCTTAATGCACTGCTCCTTGGTCAGTAGCTCCTCAAGATCCCTCCTCCTCAGGAAGCGTGCCACGCAAAGCAGGGTTTCATGAGAAGCCTGGAGAGCAGCAGAGAGCCGGAGGTGGCACCAGAGCCCAGGGCACAGAACCCGCGTCCTTGTGCCAAGGCCAGGGCTGGAGGCAGCCGAGCTCTCTTGCCACGGATGACACAAAACCTCACCTTCTCTACGCACTGGTTCTCATTGTGCCAGCACAAGAAGAGTGGGAGCAGGCTCTCACTCATGGCTCTTGTGAGAGCCTCTTTCCCATCTTCCACTACCAGCTCCATCACGGTGCAGAAGAGCTGGATGGAGAGCAGCTGCATGGGCTGTTGTCCTGGAGAAAAGGAGAAGCCCTCAGCACCAACTGCTCCAGGCCCAGTGGGGCAAAGGTCCAAAACTGCCCAGGACACAAATTTTCTGGGCAGCATCCAGTGCCCATGAGCACAGAGCCTTATGTTATCCAAGTGAGGCAGGAGTGGCTCAGCCAGCTTCAGGGAGGTGGCACTGGATATCTGGAGATCTTCCTCCTGGAGCATGTTGGCAAGCACAGAGAGGGTCATCCTGACCATCTCTCCATCTGGATCAGCCAGCTCCTCCACCAGGCCTTGACAGAGGCCACATATTCCTCCACTCTGTGTGCAACACAAGGCTGAGCTCTGAAGCCCTGGAGGGCTGCAGCACCAACAGGCCCCTGGCCCTGCAACCCCACACAACTGCCTCAGGGCCCAGAGGCCAGAGGCCTGTGCCGAGGCACTTGGGCTGCTGAAGTGGGAGGCAGGAGGGCTGGGAGCAGCTGCCTCAGCTGCTGAATCCCAGGCAAGCCCAAGAGGCTGCGTTCCCCAGCTTCACCCTGCCAACATGGCTTCAGCCACTGTCCCCTTCCTGCCACCAAGGGCTCCTTGCTGAGCACCGTGAGGCCTTTGAACTGCAGGCACAATCTGTCTCTGCTTTTGCTCGGCAGGGCACTGGGCCCATGACTGCTCAAGTCCAGACACTCCAGGACCTGAAAGGCACAGGACGGTGACAAGGGGACCTGGCGGACAGGAGCATGGAACCGCCCAGGGCCAGGTCCAGGCAGCAGCAGCAGGCGGGTGCACTGTGCCAGGCGGCTGCAGCTATGAGAGGCTGAGAGCTGGGAGGCAGCTCAGTCAGGCAGCACTGGCCCTCAGGTTCCTCTACAAAGAATGCATGGGGACTGTGTGGACCACTCCAGGCATAGGGCACTGGTGCCAACGGTGGGGAGAAGGGGGTCTCACCTGGCCAGCAGACCCACTGCATAGTGCTGGGTGTCAGCACAGAGCAGGGTGTCCCAGGCACACTTGGGCTTCATAGACACCAGCTGTTCGTCACAGCCCAGTTGGCAGAGCAGAGCCTTCATGGTCTGCACTGCAGACCTGTGTGCAGAGCAAAGGCCAGGTCACACTGGGAGCACTGGCTCTGGGCACAAGGGCATGGGAAGGACAGGACGAGTGGGACCTGTTGGGGTTATTGGGAAGGCGGTGTTCCTCCTGGTACGCTGTCCAGAAGTTATCAAATTCCTGTGGCATCTGCTCTGTGGTGTTGAAAATTTGGAAGAGCAGAGCCACGAATAGATGGGTTGAATAAAGGAGATCGGCTGTAGTTTTTTTGATCATATAGTGAAAAGCCATTGAATCACAAAATCATGGAATATCTCTAGTTGGAAAGAACCCACAAGGATACAGCTTTAGATTCTTCATGGAATTACCTAAAACTAAACTGTATGATGAAAAGCATAATCTGTTTTCTTCTGACAAGATGACCATTTATCTGGGGAGTCTATTCCAGTGTCTCAGTGCCTTTTCTGAAGGTCCAGTCTAAATTTCCGCTGGTGCAGCCTCCTTCTATTTCCTTGCATCCTATCACTGATCACCAGAAAGTGAATATCAGAACTTCCCTCTCCACTTCACCTACTGAGTTTGCTGTAGGCTGTCATGGGTTCAGTCCTGAGCCTTTTTTTCTCCAAATTGAGCAAACAAAGTGACCTCAGCCACTCCTCAACCATTCTTGCCTTTGAGATCATCTTGATCATCCCTCTCTGGACACACTCTAATATTTTGGTGATCTTATGTTGTGACACTCACAACAGCTCACGGTACATATAGTGGGGTTGTCTCAGCTCAGAGCAGCGCAGGACAATCCCCTCCCTTGCCCAGCTGTGATGCTGTGCCTGATGCCCCCACAGAATGCACTTGGCCCTTCTGGGTTCAAGGACACACTGGAGACTAGTATTCAACTTGTTGTCCATCTAAGCCCCCAGATCTCTTTCTGTGGGTCTCTCTCAATTCTTTTATCCCTCAGTCTGTACTTAAAAGTAGAATTACTCTATTCTAGGTGGAGAATCTGTCACGTGCTCTTGCTAAATTGTATACAATTTCTACTACATACAAATCTCTCTGTAAGTTTTCTCGTCAAGGGAATCCATGTCTTTTAATATCATTGTTTGACTTACTTTAAGTCTTATTTGATTTCTGTGTCCAGATAATTTATAAAAACATTGTGGAGCACTGGCTCTAAAAGTGATATCTGGGTAATCCCACTGGTGACTTGGTCAACAGCTTATTGTAACTCCCTTCACTGCAACCATTTGGACCTGATCCATCTGCTAATTCATCCATCACTTACAGATGGGACATTTTGTCCAGGACGATACTGTGAGAGACAACATCAGAAGTTTTGCTAAAATCCCAAGTCATCACATTTACTGATTTCCCTTGGTCACCTAGATAGGTGTCCTTGTCATAAGGAGATTAAGTTAGGTAAGCAAGACTTTATCCTTGTGAACCCAAGGTGGCTGTAACAGTGTAGCAATGGCTGCGTTGTCTCAAGTGTTTGTCAATAACTCCCAGAGTAACCATGTATATCTATTTTTTGGCAGGCACTGAAGTGAGACTGAGAGGCCAGTAATTATCAGGGTCCTCCTTTTTACCCTTCTTGAAAACTGGGTGTGAGATTGAAATGCTACCATTTATGGCTTAAACAATTTTATGAAGGACTTTCTTCCTTCCCATTATGGCAAAACTGTATAAAGAAGTCCTGAGCATCAAAGTTCTCTCTTCCCTGAAGATGCCTCCTGGCCAGAACTTTGTACTGGGAGCTTGAGATAAGATAAAGCTGATACTATTGTTCAGTTATCTCAAATCTAGGGAGAAGTAAACCTGGCCAAACCACCCATTAAAAAGCCAAACCCAACAGCTGTCCTGAAAGTCATCCCTGGCTGTGTTTGGGATGGGGGAGGCCATAGCTCCCAGACCCATCTGCTGAGGCCAGGTTTGCAAACACCCCCCACAACCAAAGGGGAAAGGAGGAGAGTTTTGGGTGTGGCATAACCTCTGGTCAGAGAGTGAACACACATCCTTCCTTATAGAGACAAACTCAGCTATAGAATCCCGCACCCTGAAAAGGTCACATCCACGGGACATTGATGAGACATTCATGTGTGGAGCAGATGAGGTGATTGATAAACCATCAAGGACCCAGAAAGCATCCCCCGACCAAATCCTGAGGCCTTGTACCAGATGACAGCGCATGATGCAAAGTAAGGCAACAAATTCAGAGTCTGTTTCAAGAGTGTAAAATTTGCCCCCTCCCGTCTGCCAGGGAGGGAGCAGGTTGTTCCTACCTGGCCCAAACTGGCATTAATCCACAGGACACTATGCTCTGTAAGCCCTTACAACCAAGAAGACTAGAAGAGGGTGAGGATCAATGGGATTTTTCACTCTCTTTCTCTCCCACCACTGCCTCTTTTTCTATTTTTTTCTCTCTGTCACATTTACTGTTAAATAAAATCCATACAGAGACATATCTCCAAAGATTTTAATAATCAGATCATGGAAGGAAAACAAAAGTTTAGCCACTGTTGTCTTACAGTATTTTAAGACATCAATTTGGCTTTTATACTCTGAAAATTTTTTATTTAAATTATGTTGAAACATACTTTTGTCCTGACAACAAAGTCCACCTTTTATTTATCCTGACTAATTCAATACAAAATGTTGTCCTCTCATCTGAAATTTAGAGCATAATCTTCGCAACCTTTTTTCTGAAAACTGATGAACTCATAATGTTATCCATGTTTGTAGTTAATAAAGGGTCTTTAGTGCAGGCATGCACAGTATGAGTAATAATCCTACCTCATTATTCTCAATAGTTTTAGAAAAATATGTACTTGACAGGTACACCAATGACGTCTGGAAACAGGTTTGGATAATATACACTACTTAGTACTAAAACACAGCTTCTCCAATTCTTCTTCTAAACCAAAACCAGAAGAAAAACAGATAGATATTTGCATAGCACCGCAACCAATTTTCATTAAAAATGTGCAGGAGGAAGCAGCTCAGAAATACTGACCACTGCATTAACATTTATTCTTCTTTCTTCTTCTCTGTCAGAAGAGAAAATACTATTGGGGTGGTAAGTCACTGAACAATTTACTTTGCAAATCTCTTATAGACTGAAGAGGTTAGAACTGTTTTAGCAGGTAATTGAGAGGATTTTCTGTTTAATATGCAGGTCAGAACAGATCAAAATTTGTAAAATAAGAATCTCTCCAATGGATAGAAATCACGGCAAGAGACGCAAACTAAAAATTAAACATAAAAACATATTCTCACACATATTTTAGTGATCTTAAACAATGTTTGGGAGGTTACAGCAAGTTTTTATATGCTCTCTATATATCCCTGTGTTTCTTCAACAATTAACATGAAAATTGAATGGCAAAATATTTTGTCTAGGAAGTTATTCTGAAGAATAACAGAAGTGTCAAGAAAATCAATAGGTCTTTCAGCTTCAGAGAAGGATTTAAGATTGTAAGCTTATTTGTTTGGTTTTTTTATGTAACTAAGATCAATAAGGATTACAAACAGGCTGTGAAAATTAAAGATATTGCTATTTCTGTGAATGGATAAGTGAAAGAAACCAGTCCTATCTTTTTGCCCTGATATTGCATGGAAAATCACACTCTAACAAAATAATTATTATTTCTTTCAGGAAAAGCAATGCAGAAATCACACAGTGCTCTTTGAACATCCATTACAATTTCCCAAAGATACCAGTGTCTCTCTATAGCTCAGAAAGAGCTCAATTATCTCTCATAGGGGCCTGAAGGAGTGACTTTTTTAACATATCCTTTCATTAGTCTTTCCATTTGAAAGGACTACGAACATAATGTCTCTTTGAAGAAATATAACGCAAAGGCAAAAGAATTAAGTATCACAAGCAAGTTCCATATAAAAATGAGAAATTTTGTTTTTGATCTATAGTTTTCCTGCAGTTTTTAATTGCTTTTAATTTTGTTAAATTGCAATTAATGAGCTGTCCTTTTCACCTACAAATATGCTGAGTATGCTGTAGTTTGGCAAAGGACTTACCATCAATAATACTGATAGCTCCTGTTTACCTGCATTTTACTCTTAGTAAATGTGAACTACTTGCCCTTCTTGTGCCACTCCTGAACTGTAAGGTCAATAAAGATAATAACCAAATGGATTCTGTTGTTTAAACCAACTGTAGGTTGACATATGGGACATCAAAGACTGAAACTGTATCTCAGAACAAACCTGACCTAAATATATCGAAATGCAATGCTATTGCACATGGTTAAGTAATTCTCTCATTCACAGGCATTCAGAAAATATATTACTATAATGATTTGATTTTTCCTTTGGCAAATCCTTCAAATACAAAAAAAAATTTACAACATAAAATAAAGGCTTACATTTGACATTTCTGTACTGAAATTAAATCATGATACTAAGGGAATGAGGTGTTTAAGTGCCTTGCAGCGTTGGAAACTTTCCACTTCATCTCATTAAGTCAAAACCAAATATTTCCTAACTGAAGGAAAGTTTAGTACTGTATTTGAAAGGAAACAAGGACACATGTACAAAGGTATAGTGATTTCCAATTTCTACACAAATATGGAATGGATGATTGGTTAAACATTTTTGAATACCCAAAGACTAGAGATAAATTTAATAATTTAATTAGACTACTTTTCACTCTCTTGGAAGCCCTGTGAATACATACAAGGCAAATCTTTGGCAAATCCTCAGTCACAGTTAATTATTATGTCCACTTTTATCTTCCTGCCAGGATTCAGTCACTATAAATGGGTGTATTTCCTGTTGGATTTATCACTGTGATATTTATGGGGTTCAGTGAGGGACTGGGGATGTGACTGTGGGTTTTTTTTAACTTTATTTTTTTGGAGGAAAATAGCTCTGATATTGAGAAAAAAAGTCACATAGACTAAATCAAATATTTGCAGATTTTTTAAAGCTTCCTACATGCTTTACCAAGCCATACATGACACTTTAAAATTGTGATCAGAGGTAAAATACACACTTTAAAATAAGCAGTTGGGTATGCAAAACCATGTTTCTTTCCTCCACCCCATCATTCCCACACCACACTCACCATAATAAATAGCATTGTTAATTGAAAAATTTCCAGTTATTCAACTTCAGCTTAGTGATTACAACCTGTTGAAGATAAAAGTTCTGCGCTACTCCGCATTTCTTTCAAATTATGATAGGACAGGGATATTTGGGGCATACTGTCACTGGTGGAAGTATTCTCAATATAAATAATATCTGTCAAAATTATGTAAAAGTCATGTTATCAACGAGAAAACTGACAGGATATCACCATATCTTAAAAAGAAAAGAAAATTTAAGTTGTGATTATATTAAATTATCTCTTTTGAATTTTTTGCTTCAGTTACTTTAGTAAATGCTATGATTCAACATTATGAGAAAAGTATGCTGGATGATTTTTCCTTTTTAGTTCTGTGTAGGTAGATTTTCTTTTTCCATCAATGTCTACTGGATATCAATGGACATGATATTCAATGGACAAAACTATCTGAACTTTATGACACCTACTTCATAGAAATCTTTCTGTAGCTAAAAAAATCCCCAAAGCAAACACCAGCAAATTACTTGTTTTTCAAGGTGACTGGGTGTTTTTTTAGATTACATTACAAAATAGGAAAATAACTTACAGTAAATTCACGAATACAAGCCGCACTGAGTATAAGCCGCATCTCTGGGTGTCGGCAAATATTTCGTTCTTTGTCCATAAATAAGCCCCACCTGAATATAAGCCGCTCTGTCGTTCGCAGCGAGGACCCGCGTGCAACAAAGTTGCCAAATACTAACAGAACCGTGGCATGGCGGGGGGTTTACTGGCTCAACTAAGGCTGTGCAGGCTCGGGCCGCTAGGGGTTGCTGACGGGGCCAGGTGGCCCAGCTCGGCGCTGCCGCTCAGGGCTGGCCACCGCCTCTGGGTTCGCTCGTCCCGGCCCCGCTCCTGCTGCGGAGCCAGCCGGGCATGGAGAGAACGCCCCGCTCCCGCTGCAGTGCCGGCTGGGCACAGAGAGAGCACCCCGTTCCCACTGCGGCGCCGGCCGGGCACAGAGCACCCCCTGCTCCCGCCACAGCGGCAGAGGGCAGGGGTAGAGCCCCCCCCCCCCCCCCCCCGAGCTGCGGCAATGGCAGTACGGGCTCCCCCCCTCCTCCCCGGGTCGCGGCAATGGCGGCGCAGGGTCCCCCCATATCTCCCCCGGCTGCGGCAGAGGAGGGAAGAAGAGAGCTCTCCTGCCTCTCTCCCCGCCCCCCATGCTGCCTGCAGGGAGCCAGGGCAACAGAGTAACACTTTGTAACAATCGCGAAATGCCAGCTTTTACTGGCAGGTGCTTGGCTCAGCACCCTGGCTGGCACGTCTGGGGTTGTAAATGTCAGAAAATTATTCACATATTAGCCGCCCCCGAGTATTAGCCACACTTCTGGGTCTCCACCAAAATTTTTGACAAATTGCTGCGGCTTGTATTCGTGAAATTACTGTACTGCAGACCAGTCAGAGGAGGAAGAAAGCATAGACTCGTTTCAGTTTATAGACTGACCTAACATTCTCTTAGGAGAACGTTGAAGTGTATATCCTATACAGACCATGCTTAAAGAGGATTCTACAAACTCTTTATCCTTCTCAGAAAATACACACTTGACCAAGGTCTAGGAATGCCTGATCACATTGTGGATCACCAGTATCATGTAAGGAACATGTATGGATGGGGACATACCTGCAGAATTCCTGTCTAACAAAAAAGTTTTCTTCCCCAAAAAACATGTAAAAGGAAACCAGCATTAAATAACCACTAACCTGACTTGCTCCCATTTATCAGATTTTTGGATTGTCTTGCTCTAGCTACCAAGTTCCTCTTTCTCAAGAAAATGAAGACTTGGAGAATGTTCATAAAGGTGCAGTGGATCTGCTTGATTGCTACCTTTTGTAGATTAAAGAAGGAAATCTTCCCATATGACTATTCTCCCACCTTAATGAACCCTAGGAATGTAGTGTTGTTAAAGAACAGAAATGTAAATTCAACTATTTTTTGTTGCATATTTGTTCATTGTGGTTTGTGGCTGAAATCTGAGACCCAAGTCCAAAAAAGAAAATGAACCTGCACTTCCACCTGTAATCACTGTTTCAGTCACCATCAGAGAGAAAGAAAAATATCAGTCTCCCAACACTAGGACTACCAAAATTGTTACATGCATTAAGCTAGTAAAGTCACAGTCTGTTGCTTAAATCCTTGCTTGTTTTTGCTTTTAGATGATCCATGTCCAAACCAAAAGGCAAAGGGATTATTTGAAATCTACAAGTCTCTAATGATGGTTAGATGCACAGTATCTCAAACATAACATACTCACGGCATATCTCTGCGTATTTTTAAGAGATGGCACCTTCACTATAAAATTTGCATAAAAGGAAGTATTTGCTACAAAAAAATTCTAAGGCACTTGTGTAATGTGACAAGCAGAGAGCAATTCCGGTTGTCAAGTAAAGGAAATAGATTATCAAGCTGAATAGTTGACTAATTTCTTTAAGTTGTATTAGTAATCAGGAAACAAATTTGTTTTGTTTCCAAAATCAATAGCGTTGTGTTTTGTCTTGCCTAAAATCAAAAGACAATCACTGTAACATATTTAATGGGGTGGTTTTCATTTGTCTGTTTCAGATGCTTTTTTTTTCCTTTAGAGACAATTTAGAGACCAATTGTTGGGCAAAAATACTCATTATATTGATTAGGAAAATTTCATGAAGTAAAAGATATATTGGGAAGTTTCAAATTAAAAAGAAAAGTTTTTGAGGAGGTTGAAAAAGACTATTCCACAAATATTAGCAAACGATAATATTATTATTAGGAATTCATCATCAAGTGCTGAGAATGAAGAATGATTGAACTAAAGGGTTGTAACAACCTTTGATTGCTTACCTTATGTGTGAACTGTAAGATAGGTGTTAATTACATGATCATGCACTACATTTTCCGGAGAAAAACTGTCTCCCTCTGTATGCAGAATGACAATGCTTACTTAATGACCAGCTATTTAGAATCTTTACCATCATAACATTTAGTGAATGACCTCGTGGGGTATTTACAGCACATTATTTAAGAACAACTCCGCTAAGGAAATGATTGCTTCTCTCATCAGCTTTCCTGGAATTAAGATTAATACAGTATCTGGAACAAGAAATAAATGTCTCCTGGAAAAAGACACTAGATCTTGCTGATGTCTGTGTTAATCATTTCAACAGTTTCTAGTAAATGAGTGAAGTAGTTTCTAGTTGGTTTATATATAATTTAATTTCTCTAATTTCAGTGCAGATATATTTTAGAGTTTTAATTATTATTTAATTTTGAGTTATGGATTTATCTTAAAAGTATTTCTTAGAGTTTTGCTAGATATAAGACACTTGTTAGGTTAAAAATATGGATTCCAAATTTTTAATTCATTATTTGTGCAGATCTGACTAGGTAGATCCATAAGTTAGACAAACTGTATGTGCTAAGCAGCTAGTGTTACACAGGATTCGAAGTGGGAAAACGTATCACCAAGTTTACCAGTGAAAAATAACCAAGAAATCATCATTCCTTATAATGGAATCTTGAGGATGAGGGAACAAGGGAAAATATTTCTTGTTCTTTACAAAATAATTCACATCTGATTTATTCTGAACATTAAACGTTAAAAGATGGGCACAACCACCAGAAAGGGAAAAAGGAAATACCCTGTATTAAACTGGGTATTAACGTGTACTGTGACAGGTTCATGTGCAGTTTAACAAAGAGATATGCAAACTGCAATACTCATAAATCTCAGAAGAGAGCTCTGGGTCCCCAAATAAGCTTCACTTTTATCTCTTCTCTGTTGCAAAACATTCTGGTTTAAAAATGTGTATTTGACCTGGAGGCTAAGGATGTTTTCTTACCACAGAGAAAATTGACCAAGATACTTTGATTCATTAGGAATTATTTGGTTAGAAATGCAGAATGACAATTACTCTGCAGAAACTCTGATATATATACTCTTGTCTCAGACATGAACAGTGCATAGCAGGGCTATGATGAGAATAGAACATACCATGTTTAACTCACAATGTACCTTTCAGAGTCATTGTTACTTTACAGTTTTCTATTACCATATGAAGAAGCTTAGATTTTAAATTCATGAAAACTCAGTGAGAACTCACGAACAATTCCTGTGAAACACCAGAACAACAGAACAAGAAAAAATATTAAAGACATTGGAAAAACTGATTTCAAACTTTTAATGTTTCAACATTCTCCTCCTGTAATCATATAAGTTTAAAAGGTAAAGTAATTCACTCTTCCATCCTTTCTTCCAAAAAAGAATCAGATTTGGAATAATAGTTTGTGAATATTTTAATTTTGTCAAATTGAATAAACTACTTAATTATCTATTGCTAATAAACAGACCGTCTTTCCTTTTTGTCCTCTTTCCATGACCACAGAGAAAATGAGTCACTGCATTGAAACGCGTAGAGTCATACAAAATTAAGTCTTTCGTTCTCTTCAATCATAATGTAATCACTGTGCAATCCTTGTGCACAATAATGTAAGATTAAGAAATGCTGTCTTCTGCTCCAAATGGTTACAGTAATTTCACGAATACAAGCCGCACCAATTTGACCAAAATTTTGGTGGAAACCCGGAAGTGCGGCTAATATTCCGGGGCGGCTAATCTATTAACAAAATTCTAAAAGCTGCCAACACGGAAGTGAGAGCCCGCGGCAGCCCCAAGCCAAGCTGGAGCCCGGCCGGCCCCGGCAGAGGTGGGAAAGCCTGGCAGAGGCGGGGCCTGCAGTGTGGGGGGCGGGCGGCTGAGCCTGAGCCAGCAGGGCGGGGCAGGGAGGGCGGCAGAGCCTGAGCCAGCATGGCGGGGGAGCCCGGGAGAACTGGGGCTAGCAGTGCAGGGGAGCATGGCAGAAGCAGGAAGGCTGGCGGGTGGGGCTGCCTGGCAGCGGGGGAAGCCCAGCAGAATCGGGGCCAGCAGCGTGGGGGAGCCCGGCGGTGCGGGGGCCAGAATCGGGGGCGAGGAAACGCGGCGGCGGTGCAGATGGGAGGGGGCGGCCGGCGAGCCTGGCAGCGGCGGCAGTGCCTGGCCCGCCGGCAGGGCAACTACATAAACAACGCAGCGGCGACGCGGCCGGCATGCCTGCCAGCGGCGGCAGTGCCTGGCCCACCGGCAGGGCGACTACGTAAACAACGCAGCGGCGACGCGGCCGGCATGCCTGCCAGCGGCGGCAGTGCCTGGCCCGCCGGCAGGGCGACTACGTAAACAACGCAGCGGCGACGCGGCCGGCATGCCTGCCAGCGGCGGCAGTGCCTGGCCCGCCGGCAGGGTGACTACGTAAACAACGCAGCGGCGACGCGGCCGGCATGCCTGCCAGCGGCAGCAGTGCCTGGCCCGCCGGCAGGGCGACTACGTAAACAACGCAGCGGCGACGCGGCCGGCATGCCTGCCAGCGGCGGCAGTGGCTGGCCCGCCGGCAGGGCGAGTACGTAAACGCAGCGGCGGGGCGGTGCTGACGGGAGAGGGGGGCCAGTGAGCCCGGCGGCGGCTGCAGCACCACCCAGCCGGCCCCGTCGGCAACCATGAGCGGGCCGAGCCTGCCTGGACCCGCCCCGAGCCAGTAAAGCCCGCTATGCCGCGATCCTGTTACTAATTGGCCAGTTTGTGAAAGCTGCGCACGGATTCTCGCGACGAACGAAAGTGCGGCTAATATTCGGGGTGCGGCTTATCTATTGACAAAGACAGCAACATTGTCGAGGCACCGGGGGTGCGGCTTATAATCCGTGCGGCTTGTATTCATGAAACTACTGTAATTAGTTAAAAACTTTGGATGAAATGGGATTCATTAAATATTTTATGTTTCTTTCTTCAGAATATTATGTTTTACATTTGTAATTCAATCTCCCCATGAATTTTGAGAAACTATTTCAATTTCATGGATTAAAATTATTCTAACAATTGAAAATAAATATTTTAAATTAAATATATGAATTTATATAAAAGCAGTGCACTACCAAATTCTCTATCATATGTGTGCATTTAATCATAATCATACATGCTTACACACACACACTTAGACATTTCCTTGCATGTCATGGTAGTGGTTTAATAATTTCATTAGGCATTTATTGTCTGTCCAGTACAATTCCAGGGAGGGATACCCGCCCTTAAATGTGTGACTTTTTTTACCGTCATGAACTATGACTTAGCTCCCAGTGCAGAAAGACACTTCACTGACATACAGTGAGAAATCCATGAAATTACAGGGCTAAAACACATGGCGTATGAGTAGAGCCTGAGAAAAATTGGTTTATTCAAACTTAAGAAGAGAAGTTTAAAAGTTCTTATTGCTGTATCCATATTCTAAATAAAAAGGTAGACCAGAAAGAGAGCAAACAATTCTGAAGTGTATGGTAGAAGAGGAAGAGACAACAGACAAGCTACAGGGGAAGACATTCTCATCAGGTGTTAAAAAACAAATTTTTACCATGAGGATAATTAAGAGTGGAGCAGGTGCCCAGAGGACTGTCATGCTGGAGGATACTCAAACCTGACAAAAGACAATCCTGCAGAACTTCTACAACGTTTGGGGCTTTTTTCAGCAAGGAATTTGACCTTCACAGGTAATTCATGACATAAATTATTCACTGACTCCTGTAACTAGGTTAATAAAAGGAAATACCATTACTAAAACTTCTACGGATAAAATTTCCTTCACCTCATTAATCTATTATTATAGTTTGACTTATTTTTTGGAAATTTGTTATCAATCCTTGTTTAGATTAGGCATTTAACATGCTCTTCTGTTTCTGTAAACATATTTTATGCATCATTTTAAAATGTTGTTTAGTTTGTAAAGACTCCACAACTTTTTGAACAAGAAAAATACTATTTTTAAAGGAGTAGACAAGAGGTTTCTTGTCTGACAGCATCATCATTAGCAGCATTGGTGAGTGTAAGGCCCCATACCGTGCTTTGACAACTTAACTTAAAAAGTTATATAATGCTCATTTTACATTTGGAGGGGTTACACTTTGTATGAATCACATAAGACTATAAACTCCTCAAAAGCAAAAGCATATTACAAAGAATATAGAAGATACTTCCGGAGGCATTTCGTTTATCCAATCTGAATCATTACCTTTACTGCATTTGATGATCACTAACATCTTAAAATGCTGTCTGGCCTCAAGAAGGTGACTGAAAATGTAAAAATTCTCCTGCAAGTTCTGCATCTTTCAGTCCTGTAGGGTTCGTACAGATAACTTATGTGTAGGCAATGTATTGTACATTTTGGCTGTGAGAGCTGAGCTATTTCTTAAATTACTGCAATAAAGTCTTTCCAATTTCGTTGCTGAATTTCAAGAAATGGATTTCGCTGTTATATCAGACATGGTTAAAGTGCAGGCATGAAGTATGTAACATTCATTTCTAGCGAATTAGATTTCTGTTATAGTCTTGACCAGTGAAAGTCATAAGCTGTGAACCTTCTCCCACTGAAACTTCAGACCCACAGGAAGGTAAAAACTACCATTATGTTCATTGTATTAAACTATTTATTTATTATAACCCAACACCAATTGTTATCTTACCTGCTCTCTCACTGGTTCCATATGCCAATTGAATTATTGTTTTAATCTCAATAATCCTTCCAAATTTCCTGAAGCCAAACTTGACACCTTTGCATTTATGGACAGTCCACTGTAAAGAAAGCATATAATTTTCAATTAACTTAATACTTTATGTCCTGATGTTTTAATAGTTTTTTCAATGGGTAAAGAAATCAGTCTAATTATAGTACATATGAAAACAAAACAAAGTACTGCTTTGCTCATTCTAATAAAGACAAGATATATCCTTTAGTATCAATCATTTTTTCTCCTTTTAATATTAGTTAGCACTGTGCTGGTTCAAATACTAGTCTCATTTGCAACAGGTGTTTAATGTATATTAGTGACCATCAAAGAAATAATGATCTTTAACTGCTTCTACTGATATACAGATAAGTTTTAGAGTCAGTACAGTTAGAAAAAAAATCTGGTATAAAAATTCATCCATTTCAACTTTACCTTGATATGTTCAAAACTCCTCTTTGAAACAAAAATATTTTCTTTTACATTATAAAACTGTCAATGTATCTTGCAATAACACCCACTATGTGAAATTTAAAAAAGGTACAAATTGGATTTTGACCCAAAAAAACATATTTCATTAAGAACATGAGGGAAGATTTATATTTTTGTGGACCTTGAACAGCTGTATTTCAGACTGATCAATTAGACCAGAAAACCAAAAAGGTCAGTATTTGCATTATAGAAATCATCTTCATGGGCAAATACATGCATAGCAGAACTACATTACTTGCTCCTTGCTGCAGAAATCTGCATAATTGCACAGCTTTTCCAATCTTTTAGATGCATTCCCTGTGATTTTATCAGACATGATATTCATTATCCTATATTGAGTAAAAGACTCATAATTTTTTCAAGACTTTTTGCAGATACTTTGAAATATCGGAACCATATTCTATCTAGAAACAAAGAAGTTGAGTAAAATTACAGTTGATATCTAGTTAAAGGTATACTATCTTTCTCAGTTAAAAGGGTTTACAGAACATCCCTTGTCTGATATTGTAGTTACTTTGAGGTCTCATTACAGATTTTCTGATTTACAGTAACTTCACAATTATAAGTCGCACCTGATTATAAGCTGCACTTCCAGGTGTCAGCAACTATTCGTTCTTTGTCCATATATAAATTGCACCTGATTATAAGCCACACATCTGTGTGTCAGCAACTGTCTTGGGTTACAATACAGAGTGTGATAAAAGTTATCTAGTCTATCACTATCTGTTGAGGATGGGGCAGTGATCCTTATCTCAACGGCAGATATTCTGCTAATGGGCCATCCATTCAAACCAGGCGGGGCATTGTTCTTTATCTTTTCACAACCCATCCTTCCTCCAAGAGTCATTTTCTGCTAATGGCCCATTGAGTCCTACTGTGGGACTGATAAAATTACTGCATCCCATTGGAAGTTGCTCCAGTCAGGGGGAAGGGCCCAACATTTCTTACTAAGATAAAAACAGAGGTTTTGGGACACTAAGGGAGCCCCTTTCTCCACTGGACTCCAGAGGAAAACTGGATTTCTCCACATCACCACTGGACCTCCAGAGGGAAACTGCACCTTCTACAGGAGCACTGCTTCAACTGAATCACATCTGTCACTGCAAGAGGACTGCAACCACCATTTAATCGAACTGCTACCAACACCCTACCTGACGGGGTGTCAGGTTGTACTCTGACTTTGTCAGGGCTTGGGGTTTGTTTCTTTGTAGTACTGTATTTCTATTTTAATTTCCCTAGTAAAGAACTGTTATTTCTAATTCCCATATCTTTGCCTGAAAGCCTCTTGATTTCAAAATTATAATAATTTGGAGGGACGGGGTTTACATTCTCCATTTGAAAGAGAAGCTCCTGCCTTTCTCAGCAGACACCTGTCCTCCAAACTAAAACAGCAACTTTTCGGTTTTTTGTCCATATATAAGCCACACCAGATTATAAGATGCACTTCCAGGTTCAGACCAAAATTTTAGTCAAAATGGTGTGGTTTATAATCATGAAATTACTATATTTTTATTCCTTATCAATTAAGAAAAATATTTTGATAGTCATGCTTCTTAGTGTTAAATAATAACAATAAACCCTTAAAGCTACTAATGGAAAGAATATTAATTTAGAAAAATTAGACTGTTTTAAAGATGAAACAATGAACTTCATTTCCAAAGCTATGCAATAACAGGTCACCCATGCCCACAAGATTCGATTTTTCAAGAGTTCACCAATTATTCCCCCTCAAAAAAAGGAAATAAACAAATATCTACCAAAGAAGAGATTTCACCTGTTTCTGTGTATCTTTCTTGGGACAGTACTGGTTTCATATTTTTAAGAGTCTTAGAAAATATGATCCTAAATAAGTGTTGTGGGCTGGGGGAGGTTTAGAAATTTTTCCCATTATTGTGTTAAGCTAGCCGGAGTGGCTCCCTTTTTAGCCATTTAAGTGCTCAAGACAAAAGGATAGCTGGGCGGGCCCTGATTTTCTTGATGGCCAAAAGTGGAGTGCTGCTTTTGTCCTTCGGCGGGTGGGGGAACACTCGCAGCTCGCCGGCCGAACTCGAGGAGAGAGATTGCTTTCTCTGTGGTGGGATCAGGCTCCTTTGGACTCGGACTGCTAAAGCTTCCTGCTTCCTCTGAACAACGCTGAGAACCGGGACGCCCATGGTGAGCAGAGTGTTTTCCTCACCCTTTTCCCACCTGGGACGGCTGGTGCCGCCTCGTTCCCCCTGCTCCTGCAGCAGCCGCGACTGAGAGGCTGCCTGCCCTGCTCCATCGGGACTGTGCACACGAGGAGGGGCATTGGTGACTGAAAAAAGGGACCGAGACTGAGTTCCGTTCTGTTCTGTCACTGTTTTTTTCCTTTCATATAGCTGATGCTGTTTTTGTTTGTCTTGTAAATATATCAGTAAAGAACTGTTATCCCAAACCCGTACCTTTTTTGCCTGAGAGTTCCTGAATTTCCTTTTCCTGGCAATACTGTCCCTTTAAACCAGGACAATAAGAGAAATGTAACATCTTTTGATGAATTTCCCTGCTATAATACTTAAATAACGTAGAAATATTATTTAGCAATTTATCTCATCATTCACTATAACAGCTCACTTCCAAGCAAAGAGTACTACTTACTTACATCTAAATACATTGAGAATACTTGTTATAAGGACTGAATAAAAACTGAGATGTGAGGCATGGATTGGGTCCACTGCATTTGAAGTACTTCCTGCTGCAAGACTATTTTACAGATATGGAGATTTTAGAGATACTTAAATTGACTACAACTCTGAAAAATCTTTCATCTCCATCACCATGCAGAATTTTGGTCCTGACCCCAGTTTCTTTATGTTTAGAACTCCATATGATTTTGCATTCATACAATGGGACTATTAAGGTGTAAACTAATCTCACATAAAAATCAACACAACAAATCCCCATGTTGAAGCTGACATTGAGGAAATTAAGACTTCAGTCATCACTAAGGGAAGGAGAATCTGCTGTTTATATCACAAACAGAACTGTGAGTACAGAGATTGCACTGAATGATTAGGGTCAATAAAATTTGTATTTGAAGATTAATCTGTGTCTTTTTCTTCAAGCCATATAGAGAATGTCTGCCTCCATTGGCACAAGGCAAATATTTTTGAGCATGACTAAATTATGAGAATCAACATTCATTACTCTAAAATTACATGTCTACTTACTAAAAAGGGTATTTCATCTATTATTATTTACACTTTCCTAATATTCAGAGACCCATTCAGTTTACAATGTCAGTACCCAGGAACAGTGAAAAGGCTATTATCTTTTTACCAAAGAGTCTAAGGAATAGCAAAGAATGGCAGCATAGAGAAAAGTACGTGGAAAAATAAGGAGTATAGGGAGTCAGTGATGATGTGGCCATGCCTTGTAAAAGAATGCAGGAAAAATTCTAGCCTGTTTCTACAGTCCCCTATAGCTGAAGCCAAATCACATTAGTGTTTATAAAACCTTTGCACTAGTCTATCTGTGATAATGGTAACAGGTGTTTATTAGCCCATCAACGAACTAGCTGCATATACATTTCTCATGTGTGTGGTTTCTATAATCATGTGATAACATGCAGGTGTGTCTGATTTTTTTCTCTTCATGTAAATTCACCTGCTTCTTCACTCTCATGAACGTTCATCTAGTATAATTTTGAGTAGGTTAGGGGTACAAGTAGTTTAAGATAGTGTGCACTACAAGTAGAAGAATGAAACAAATGAGTAGGACCAGTATGCTGAAACATCACTCAAAAAATACTTATGAGAGTACTTTTATTTCTATTAAATTCATAGCACAAATAGCATGCTGTTTTTATTCTTGGCCTACATTAGTTATTTCAGACTTTTGGACCAAAATGTATATCTCAAATTTTCAATTAAATGTTAAAGATGTAAATATGTGTTGCTTCATGTTTGCATAACATGGAAAATTCTTATGGCATCAAACATTAATTTTTAATTACATCCTAGTTAAGAAACATCAAGTCCGGTTTTAAAAGCAAACCAAATAAACAAACAAAACCCGCTAATCTTCTTCAAATATCTGTATGGTTAATGAGGGTCTTACTTTTCCTGAGAACTGTGTTAATTGAAACTAGTTGCCAAATGTCACAAAGAAAAGCAGAGAAATGCCACTCCCAGTAAAATCCCAAATTAACAAACTATTCAATTCAATTATATAATATTTCTGTCTTTGATTAAAAATATTAATATTTTAATTTAATGAAACATTACTCATTTTACCACTACCATGGCTGTATCTGCCCCAGAACTTTTTAAATATTTTTTCAAGTCAATGAACTTTGCTGATTATTATTCAATCTTGTTTCTGTTCTATAATCCAAATTTGGAGGTCGTTTTAAAGTATACAGTATTTCACTTGGAGAAGTTGTGTTGTCCTGACCTTAAGGAGAAAGGAAAACACAAGATTTGTAGATGCTCATGGTTAAAAGGACCAAAAAATTCAGAGGGTCCTCGAAAACTTACAAAGTTTTGTTAGCAAATTCCATACTTGCCATGGAAATGGGTACAAGCTAGTCCCTAATCTGGAATAAGCACATGGCAGTGGGGTTAGATAAAGGGATAGACTGAAAGGGGGCAGGGGGAGAGATAGAGAGAGAGAGAGAGAGAGAGAGAGAGGTGGGAGGGAGAGAGGAATCACAGAATCACTAAGGTGGAAGAGACCTTCAAGATCATCGAGTCCTACCCATGCCCTAGCACTAAACCATGCCCAACAAAACCATGGTACTGAGTGTCACTTCCAGTCTTTTTTTAAACATCCAGGGAAGTGACCACCACCTCCTCAGGCAGACCATTCCAGTACTTTACTATTCTTTCAATGAAAAACTTTTTCCTAATATCCAATCTATATTTCCCTTGGCACAGCCTAAGACTGTGTCCTCTGGTTCTGTCAGTTGCTGCCTGGTGAAAGAGACCAACCCCCACTGACTACAAACACCTTTCAGGGAGTTGTAGAGAGTGATAAGGTCACCCCTGAGTCTCCTTTTCCCCAGGCTGAACAACCCCAGCTCCCTCAACCGTTCCTCACAGGGTTTGCATTCCAAGCCCCTCACCAGCCTCGTTGCCTCCTCTGGACGTGCTCAAACGTCTTAAGGTCCTTCCTAAACTGAGGGATCAGAACTGGACACAGCACTCAAGGTGTGGCCTCACCAGTGCTGAGTACAGGGGAAGAGTGACCTCCCTGCTCCTGCTGGCCACACTATTCCTGATACAGGCCAGGGGCCATTGGCCTTCTTGGCCACCAGGCCACACTGCTGGCTCATGTTCAGTCAGCTGCTGACCTGCACCCCCAGGTCCCTTTCTGCCTGCGCACTGTCCAGCCACACCATCCCCAGTCTGTAGCACTGCAGGAGTTATTGTGGCCAAAATGCAGAACTCGACACTTGGACTTGCTAAACCTCATCCCATTGGACTCTACCTATCCATCCAACCATTCCAGATCTCTGCAGAGCCCTCCTACCTTCCAATAGATCTACACATGCGCCCAGCTTAGTGTCATCTGCAAATTTACTGATGAAAGACTGAACACCCTCATCCATGTCATCAATAAAAATATTGAACAGGATGGCCCCAGCGCAGATCCCTGGGGGACACCACTGGTGACTGATCCCCAGCTGGATGCAGCACCGTTCACCAGCACTCTCTGGGCTCGGCCATCCAGCCAGTTCCTAACCCAGGAGAGAGTACTCCGGTCCAAGTCATGGGCTGCCAGCTTTTCCAGGAGTATTCTGTGGGAGACAGCGTCAAAGGCCTTGGTGAAATCCAGGTACACTGTCCTAGTTTGGAGGACACGTGTCTGTTAAGAAAGGCAGGAACCTCTCTTTAAAACGGAGAATGTAAACCCCCTCCCTCCAAATTATTATAATTTTGAAATTAAGGGGTTCTCAGGCAAAGATATGGGAATTAGGAATAATAGTTTTTACTATGAAAATTAAAATAGGAAAACAGTACTACAAAACAAACAAACAAACAAACAAACAAAAAAAAACAACAAACCCTGACAAAGTCAGAGTACAACCCAACACCCCGTCAGTCAGGGTGTTGGTAGCAGTCCCATTAAATGGTGGCTACAGTCCCCTTGGAGTGATAGATGTGGTTCAGTTGAAGCAGTGGTCCTGTAGAAGGTGCAGTTTCCTTCCAGACGTCCTGCGATGATGTGGAGAAATCTGATTTTCCTCTGAAATCCAGTGGAAAAAGGGCTGCTTCGTATCCCAAAACCTCTGGTTTTATCTCAGTAGGAAAGGCTTGGCTCTTGTCCCTGGTTGGAGCATCTCCCAATGGGATGCAGTAATTTTATCTGTCATAAGTGGGACTCAATGGGCCATTAGCAGAAGATAACTCCCTAGAGGAGGGATGGGTTGTGAAAAGATAAAGAACAATGCCACATTTGGTTTAAATTGATGGCAAATTAACAGAATATCTAATATGGAGATAAGGATCACTGCCCCACCTGGTCACAACAGATGGTGATAGAATAGATAGCTTTTGGTCACATCCTATATTGTAACCCAAGACATTATCCACCCCTTATTCTATTACGATCTGCATAATGACACCTTACACACCGTTCTCACTGAAGATTAGGTTTCCCTGCAATACACAATGGGTTTCTCCATCTTTCTGCATTACCCACCAAGTGTAACCAGGTGCTTGAGAAAAGACAATCCCACAGATGGGTTTGTCATTGCCCGAGGTGGGACTAATCCAAGCAATCTTTCCTAAAATACCTTTCATGTACACCACAAGGACTTTATCTCCATCCACTGTGTGCAAGGGTTCAGACTGGGCAGGACTAGCTCGATTGATAGACCATAGAGTGTTGACCATCCAGGTGGCCTTTGCTAAGTTCATTTTCCAATTTTTGAAGGTTCCCCTGCCAAGTGCTTTTAGTGTGGTCTTGAGTAGCCCATTGCACCATTCAACTTTCCCATCAACTGGTGCATGGTAAGGGATATGGTATATCCATTCAATATAAGATATATCCATTCTCTGGCCCAGGTGTTGATAAGACCATTCTTGAAATGAGTTCCATTGTCTGACTTAATTCTCTCAGGGGTGCCATGCCTCCAAAGGACCTGTTTCTCAAGGTCCAGGATGGTGTTCCGAGCAGTGGCGTGAGGCACAGGTTAGGTCTCCAACCATCCGGTGGTGGCTTCCACCATGGTCAGTACGTAGCACTTGCCTTGGAGGGTTTGAGGCAGTGTGATGTAGTCAATCTGCCAGGCCTCCCCGTACTTATATTTGGACCAATGCCCACCATACCAGAGGGGCTTTACCTGCTTGGCTTGCTTGATGGCAGCACACATATCACAGTCATGGATAACTTGAGAAATACTGTCCGTGGTTAGATCTATCCCTTGGTCTCATGCCCACTTATACGTGGCATCTCTGCCCTGATGACGTGAGGCATCATGGGCCCATCAAGCCAGGAGCAATTCTTCCTTGTGTTACCAATCTAAGTCTATCCGTGACGCCTCTATCTTTGAGGCCTGATCTACCTGCTCATTGTGTCAGTGCTCTTCATTAACCCAACTCTTGAGAGCATGGACATCCACACGATGAACTTTCACAGGTAGCTTCTCTACCCGGGTGGCAATGTCTTTGCACTCATCAGTAGCCCAGACTGGTTTTCCCCTACATTGCCAGTTTGCCTCTTTCCACCCTTCCAGCCAACCCCACAGAGCACTGGCTACCATCCACGAGTCAGTATAAAGGTAGAGCTTTGGTCACTTCTCTCTTTCAGCAATGTCCAGGGCCAGCTGAACAGTTTTGAGTTCAGCAAGTTGACTTGATCCACCTTCTCCTTTGGTAGCTTGTGCAACCTGTCATGTGGGGCTCCATACTGGAAGTGCTTTCCACTTCCTGTTCAACCCCACGATGTGGCAGGAACTGTCAGTGAAAAGAGCATAGCATGTTTCATCTGCTGGCAGTTGGTTATACAGTGGGGTTTCCTCAGCCCGGGTCACTTGTTCTTGCTCCTCATTGTCAGCAAGACCAAAATTTTCACCTTCTGGCCAGTTCGTAATTATCTCCAAAATCCCAGGGTGATTTGGGTTTCCGATGCAGGTACGTTGCATGATGAGGACAATCCACTTGCTCCATTTGGTGTCGGTGGTGTGGTGGGTAGAGGGAACCTTTCCTTTGAACATCCACCCCAGCACTGGTAGTCGGGGTGCCAGGAGGAGTTGTGCTTCCGTCCCAATCACCTCTGAGGTAGCTTGGACTCCTTCATAGGCAGCCAAGATCTTTCTCTGAGGGAGTGTAGGTGGCTTCAGACCTTCTGCAATTTTGGCTCCAGAATCCCAGAGGTCGACCTCGAGTCTCCCCAGGCACCTTCTGCCAAAGGCTCCAGAACAGGCCATGGTTCCCGGCTGCAGAAAAAGCACATTCTTCACCTCTGGTCCTGTCCTGACTGGGCCAAGGGCCACTGCATGAGTGATCTCCTGCTTGATCTGGGCAAAGGCTTGCTGCTGCTCAGCACCCCAGTGGAAATCGTTCTTCTTACGGGTGACCAGGTAGAGAGGGCTCACAATCTGGCTGTACTCAGGAATGTGCATTCTCCAAAAGCCTATGGCACTTAGGAAAGCTTGTGTTTTCTTCTTGCTGGTCGATGAAGACATCACAGTGACCTTATTGATGACCTCAGTGGGGATCTGGTGCCATCCATCTTGCCTCTTTACTCTCAGGAACTGGATCTCTCGGGCAGGTCCTTTGACTTTGCGCTTTCCAATGGTAAAGCCAGCTCCCAGCAGAATCTGTATGATTTTCTCTCCTTTCTCAAATACCTCCACTGCTGTGTTGCCCCACACAATGATGTCATCAATGTATTGAAGGTATTCTGGAGCCTCACCCTTTTCCAGTGCAACCTGGATCAGTCTGTGGCGGATGGTGGGGTTGTGTTTCCACCCCTGGGGCAGACAATTCTGGGTGTACTGCACGCCCCTCCAGGTGAAAGCAAACTGAGACCTGCACTCTGTTGCTAGAGGAATGGAGAAAAAGGCATTGGCAATGTCAATGGTGGCATACCACCTTGCTTCCTTGGACTCCAATTCATACTGGAGTTCCGGCATGTCCGGCACAACAGAACTCAGCAGTGGAGTCACTTCCTTCAATGCACGATAATCCACAGTCAATCTCCATTCCCCCTCAGACTTGTGCACAGGCCAGATGGGGCTGTTGAAGGGTGAGTGGGTTTTGCTGACCACCCCTTGGTTCTCTAGCTCACGGATCATCTTGTGGATGGGGATCACGGCATCTCGATTCGTCTGGTACTGCCGGCAGTGAACTGTTGAGGTGGCAATTGGAACTTGTTACTCTTCCACCTTCAGAAGTCCCACTGCAGATGGGTTTTCTGACAGTCCAGGCAAGATGTTCAACTGCTTAATCCCCTCTACCGCCACAGCAGCTATTCCAAAAGCCCACCTGAATCCCTTTGGGTCTTTATAATAGCCACTCCAGAGGAAGTCTGTGCCTGGAATAGATGGAGCCTCTGGGCTAGTCATAACTAGATATTTCTGCCACCCCTTCCCTGTCAGGCTCACCTCAGCCTCCAGCAAAGTCAATTCCTATGATCCTCCTGTCACCTCAACAATGGAAACAGGTTCTTCCCCCGCATGTCCTGATGGTATTAGGGTACACTCTGAGCTAGTATCAACTAATACCCTATATTTCTGTGGCTCTGATATGCCAGGTCATCAGATCCACACCATCCAATAAATTCTGTTATCCCATGCCTCTCCCTGGCTAGAGGCCAGGCCCCTCTAGCCCTGGTTATTATTTCCTTCCTGGGCATACATAGTAGAGGCTCCTTCAAGTGGGTCTGACAGATTATCCTCTCTCTGTAATACCCTGCACCATGAATATGGGATGTTGAGGTTACCTTCACTTTAGTAGACCTCCCTTGGTTAGTGTTTCCCTCCCTGAGTTGACGTACCTGTGCTGCGAGGACAGAAGTGGGTTTCCCATCCCATTTTCCCATGTCTTCCCCATGGTCACACAAAAAGAACCACAGGTCAGCTCGTGGGGTGTACCCTCTCTCCCTAGCTGGGGGGCGTTGGGCTCCAACTTTGGGGCCTGTGACTTGCACTGGTGCTGCACTGATTTTCCTCATCTCCTCTCTCATCCCTCTCATCTCCTCTTTAAACTCCTCTTTGAGTTCTTTAACCACAGCAGAGACATGAGCCTGCATTGGGCCACTGATCATGCTCTCAATATTTCTGAGCTTGTTAGCAACAGAGTCCACTGTCTCTTGGTTGTTGTCGGCATTAATCATTGCAATGAAGGTGGTATATTGAGATAGCCCCAGGTTTGCCAGATTCCACAGCATCTGCCCGGTGCACCTCACCTTGTCAGGGTCTTTGTCATGCTGTCCACCCCTCCCAAAGAGTACCTCCAATACTGCCACTTCTCTCAGCTGTTGGATCCCTTCCTCAAGGGTCTTCCAGGACATATTATGGTGGTGCTCCTGCATTCTCTCTCTGTGGACAAACCTCTCTCTTATTACATTACTCTCTTACATTTTTTACACTTTCTAGTTTCCACAGGGGCATCTGCTGCTGGTTGTGAGTGTCCCTGTAGTTTAGTTGGAACCTGGACAAATCTAATGTTTGTAGTGTCCATTGCAGCATAATTGGATTCTCCCTTTTTAGGGCAGGGGAAGGGTTTCTCACTAACTGGGGAGATGTACTCCTTCAGCATCCGGCCCATCTCACGGATCTCCTTCACTAGAAACCCCACCCACACTGGGTGGTTCCTTTCTGAGGTGGGCTGTGGGGCAGGGTCAGGCTCTGGGGCAGCATACCTAGTCTTTGGGGCAGCTTCAATGTCTATAGTAGCATCCCTATTTCCTGGAGTTGGTATCAGGGTTGTTATCCAGCTCAATTCCCCCTTATTTCTAAATGCTAAATAGAACAAACCTATCAGTAACACCAGCCACTATATGATAGTATTAGCATTTAGAGGAGATTTGAACACTTCAAAAACTGGTGGGGTCCACCCAAAAATCTGGATGAAGGGTTGGGAGAAAATTTCCCGTGGTCTTACCCTTCGTTTTGTCATTAATGCCTTTGTACAAACATTTGTTATTATCATTTACAAAAGTTGCCCAATTAAGTTTGAACTGAGTTTTGGCCTCCCTAATTTTTTCCTACATACCCTAGCAACCCCCTTAATTGCTTCTTGAGAGACCTGACCCTCCTTCCAAAGATGATACATCCTCTTTTTATTCCTAAGTTCCTCCAAAACCTCCTTGCCCATCCAGGCTGGACATTTGCCTCATTGACTTGCCTTTCGGCACACAGGGACAGTTTGTTCCTGTGCCCTCAAGATCTCTGTTTTGAAGCACACACACCTTTCCTGAACTCCTTTTGTTTAAGGGCTGCTTCCCAAGAAACTCTCTGGATAAGTCTCCTAAATAAGCCAAAATCTGCCCTCCACAAGTTCAATGTAAAAATCTTATTGATATTTCTCCTGATTTCACCAAATATCAAGAACTCTATAATTTCATAATCACTGTACCCCAAGCAACTTAAAACCACCACATGTCCCACCAGGCCATTTCTATTTGTAAACAACAAATCTAACACAGTCCTTCCCTTGGGGAGCTCACCCGCCAGCTCTGTCAAAAAGTTGTCCTCTATACATTCTAAAAACTTCCTGGACTGCCCTTTTTCAGCTGTATTAAGTTCCCAGCAGATGTCCGGTAAGTTGAAGTCACCTACAAGAACAAGGGCTGATGATACTGAAACATTATCTAGCTGCTTATAGAATAAGTTGTCCACCTCTTCTCCCTGGTTGCATGTTCAATAACAGACTCCCAGTAGAGTGTCAGCCCTGTTGGCCTTGCCCTTAATTCTTACCCACAGGAATTCAACTTCATTGTCATTAGTTTCAACATCCATGGTGTCAAAAGCCTTCCTAATATAAAGGGCGACCCCTCCACCTCTTCTGCCTTTCCTGTCTCTTCTGAAGAGCTTGCAATCATCCAGTGCAGTACTCCAGCCGTGTGAGACAACCCACCACTTTTCTGCAATGGCAACTGCATCACAGCTCTGCTGTTGCACCATGGCTTCCAACTCCTCTTGTTCGTTACCCATGTTGCGTTCATTGGTACACATGCACCTCAACTGGGCTACTGATCTCACCCCTAACTCAGGTTTATCACCCTTGGGCCTGCTTCCAGACAGTCCAGCTACATCCCCTTCCCCCTTCAAACCTGGTTTAAAGCCCCTTCAATGAGTTCTGCCAGTTCATGAGCTAAAAACTTTCTACCCTTAACAGAGAGATTGAGCCTATCCAGTTCCAGCAAGCCAAAAAAGTTTCCCCATGATCAAAGAACCTGGAATTCTGCTGATAGCACCAACACTTGAGCCCCTTGTTAATAACAGAGTAACAAATTAGTAACAGAATCGCACCATCGTGGGTTTACTGGCATGTGCTCAATTTGCAAACATTTTTCACAGATTGGCGTAGCCTTCAAATGCAGTCCCAGATGCCCTCCCCGTGCCGTGAGCCTCGGCACTCCCACCTGCCTGCAGCGCCAGCTGGCAAGGTGGGGCTAGGGGTGGTCGCGGTTCGCAGCAGTTTGGGGTGGCTCGAGGCTGCCCGTGGTCTGGGTTGTCTTGGGGTGGCCGCGACTCGTGGCTTCTGTGGTCATCTGCTACCGCCTTCTCCGCTCGGCTCTTGCCGGGCCAGTGGCACCGCTCCGCTATCTCCCTGCATGGCTCATACAGGGCCGGCACGGTGCCACTCTCTACTCGTGCAGCACGTACGGGACCAGGGCAGCACCGCTCTCCACCCGCGTGGCACGCAGGGGGTTGGCGCTGTGCAGCTCTGCTCTCTACCCGCGCAGCTCACGCAGGATCGGCGTCACTTCCTTCTCTCCCCGCATGGCGGCTGGGGCCGGCGCTGGCTCTCTCCCTCCCCGCGAGGCTCCTGCTGGCCGTGGCCACCCGCTCCCACCCCACCCTCGCTACTCAGCACTCCCACAGCACCGCCCCCCCATTGCAGCTCACACTTCTGGGATGGCAAATGTCACAACTTTGTCCATCATATAAGGTACACTGGACTACAAGGCACACTTCAGGTTTGGGGGAAAATTTTAGTCAAAAGGGTGCGCCTTATAGTTTTGAAATTACTGTAATGGGAGGGAGGGAGGGAGGGAGGAAAGAAGGAAGGGAAAACAGCAGTAATCACCACTGTTCTGCCTCCAGTGTCTTCTTCTGATGGGAAGTGCATGGTATTGGGGTTGCATGTATGCCCAGGCCTTGTGAGAATACTTTTGTCTAGATAAATTTTCTCTACCTTGGAGACAAGTATCTCGCTTTATAAAGAGATTCATTATCATGCACTGTCCATTTTTTTTCAGCCTTTCCAGAAATGGGTTTGAGATCTTCAGAGGTCTTTGATTGTCCATGCCCACTCATTCCTGCACTTCTGCTGTACTTTGCTAGGCTTATCTTGTCCTGGAAAGGTGCTGCCCTACATGTGTGTGGCCCACATCTCCAGCCACATCCTGTAATTTTTTGCAATATCTTGATTCAACAATCCTTGGCTGTTATTACCAACAATTCTTGGCTGGCTGCACAGCCATCCAAATATCAGTGTTTGAGACTTACACCTTAGCCCCCTTATCTTCTAAGTTTATACAAAAAGCCAGTCAAAAGCTTGGAATTCAGTGAGAATTAGGGGAGGAAGAAGCAGGGAGGTGATAGTTCTCACCATGTTGCTGATGTCAATTCTTTTGCATGACTTAGAGAGGTTTTCACGATTAACCAGATATCAGAGATCATGCAAGAAGTGAACAAGAGGTAGGATCACATGGAATTGATTGATTACACATGATTTATTGACTATATTTTGGTGTTGTACATGTAGCTCACTGTTCTTCTGCAGCATTATCCTGTCTTGGTGTCATGTGTCCAAAGGAAGATGATGTGTACCAAAAGCCAGAAACCACTAAGTTTCCATAAACAGGAACATAACAGGTGACATTTCCTTTCCGTACTGTGGATACCGTGTTCAATTTTATTACTGTTTGAAGAGACAAAGGAGCAACCTCCACAATTTCCTTGTGAATATTGGAGAAGTTGTTGTTAATTATACAGCTTCTACTGTGTTAATTATGCAGCATCTATTCAGGTGTTTCTGAAGGTAAAAATGTAAGAAAGGGAAGGATGAGTGGAAAGCTGTTTAGTTATAAAAACCATATATGTTTGTGAAAAAAATTCTTGTGAATGTAACATCTGTCAAAGGTCCAAAAATTCCTATTCCTAAAATCAATGCTAAAACTATGATCACAAGCAGTATTACAAGTGTTTAGAGGGCTTTTTCCCCAGCTCTGATCATTACTCCTCTCTGGAGGGCCCAATACATCTTCTATTGCACTTTAAAAGATAAAAGAGAGAATGATTTATTCTATACACAGCTGTTAAATGAGACCCTTTGATTCTAGTTTGAAGCAATCTCAGAGGAAATAGCTTTCTTTTATTTTCTTCCTTGTGTGCAACAATGTTTATAGTTTTCCCAGCTGTGGCTGAGAGGTTGCTCTATGAAACTTTCCGACCCTCTCTGATAATAGTTAAAGACTTTGCTGATGTATCTTTGTGGCTGTCCATAGTGGTTCCAGTTCACTGATTTGTCCTCTTTTCTGTCTTGTATTTTAATACATCATTCAGAGCCCATGTGTGGCAGTTCCTTTGTGTAACCATGTTGCATTATATATAACCCTTTTTTTAAATTTAAGACAATGTTGAATTTTCCTGCTCACAGATACATTTTGCTTTACAAACCACAGCCATCTCCTTCAAAATAATATATTGTAGATCCACTTCATAGATTATTTGTCATAGAACCACTTATTTCATCCTTATTTTGCTTCCTTTCAGTTAGCATCTATCCTTGACTCTCACAGAGAATAATAAATATCTTCATTGTTGCCTTTTCTCCTTATTCAGCTGACTTTTTTCTTACATGAGTCTCACATTTCTCAGTATATTTTGTCCAAATCTCTTACAGGTTGTTTTTTGCTTTGTTTTGCTGTTGTTGTTGGGGTTTTTTTGAGTGACTGTCATTTTCAGTTATTGTCAAATAGTTTAATCTAACACTGAGGGAAATTAGAATAGTCTTTCATTTGATGTACTGTATCAAAGAAAGAATGTGAGAATTGACCTTTAATCTTCACTAGAATATTTATTGGCTCTGTCCTCTAAACTTCAAGTCTTCTAAACATCTCAGTAGTTATTTCGTTAGATTGTGATAATGTGTATTTATTTATACATATGTGGTTGTGTGCATGTGTATATCAATTTACATAGACTGGTGTGGAGACAAATGGAGAAACATTAATACATGGTGACATTTTCAATTGTGTCTTTTAAGTGCGAATTTTTTCCCAAGCTGAAAAGCTAAAAGAGTCATTTAATACTGCTAAATGTTACCCATTTCTCAGAAGCAGAAAAATCTATGTTCAGTACCATATAGGAAATTGCTTCTTTTTTTTGACTTGGTTGGTTGAGGTTTTTTTGCTACAACCACCTCTACAGTAGTTTTTAAGAAAAAAAGTAATATCAAGGAGTATTTGAAATAATCATTAACAGCAAGATATTTCTTTTCCTTTAATAAAAATACTGATTGTCCTCAAATGTTTATATATTTCAGAAATGTATTTTGAAATTCTTGCATGTTTCAAAAAAACCCCAAATTTCTATCATAATTCATTAACTTCATTTTTAGAAGTATTGCAAATATTAACATATAACAGTGTTAGTAATGTAATATGTGCAGTATTTGTTACATATATAGAATTATAGAATTATATATATATTATTCTAAAATATATAGAATTATACTTATGTGTAAGTATAATATATATTATATATAATATCAATGAAACACACACTATATAAAAATAATACTTAAAAATGAAGTCATAAAACATATAATTATACAAATATATATGTGTATATATTTTTATATACATATATTTATTTGTAGTATCTGTAATTTCCTAATACTTATAACACCTGTCCTGTCCGTAAACCAAACCTTACAATTTAGGAGGAATGGACTTTGTGCACATGCTTTTGTTCCCGTGTATTATATTGGGTACCAATAGTGCTTCCTCTGATTATTCATCAGTACCTTGCCCTATTCAGACAACTCTGTATCCTAAATCCTGTGCTGCTCCTCTCAGTGTGTCAGATTTTTCCTCTATTTTCCAATGTTAGTTTAGTTAAAGAACTGAATGTTCATCCAGGTGTGGTCCACACTATGCCTAAAGGCATAGGCATTTTCTCAGCAGTTTAGTGAATGCCTTAGAAAACTGAAGCTGAGAACACATCTGTGAACTGCAAGAAGGAGCAAACATAAGCTACTTGATAATAATTCTCTTTAAATTTCATATAAATTTAGAAAGAATTTTGAAAATACTTTTAAAGATTTTACTAACTTATAATAAAGTAAGGTGGAAGTGGTTCAAAAGGCATGTTTAATTTTATTGAAAAAGAGTCTGATAGCACCAGACAGATATCTTGAAAATTAACTGAAAACTAAAACTGCAACATTTTTATGTTTTGGTTTATTTCTGTATTAAGGTAATGGCTACATATGGAAGTAGGCAACTATATATGGTAACTCATAACTTCTTCGTTCGTGTATAGCAGTTACCTGTGTATGTTTTCCACTTTGTCAAACAGGTTTCGGAAGACTGCTCCAACAATGACTCACCTCTCAAAGATGTTTTACAAGTAAGAGATTTAAAAAATTTAATTTATTCTCTTTAATAAGCAGAAAAGAAGTTTAAGGTATGGTGAAAACAGCACCTACAAGCAAACACATGAGGAATACTTTTCTCACAGTTTTTTAATCTAGGAGAAGAGAACGCAATAAGATCCACTGCCTGGAAGATGAAACAAGGCGATGAAAATTCAAGTATGGACAAGAATATTTTGCAGTTTTTCACTGCAACAGCTTATCTGTGAACCTGCTAGAATCTCCATTGCCCAACATTTTAAATTGATACTAGTTATCATTAGACGAATGCAAGTGTTCGAATGATGAGTGTTTAAGAGGCACATTACTAGCTTGGTTAACACATGCATCATATTAGTGGTTGTTTTCTCACACATCCTTAAAAATACATGACATGCAGGAAGACATATAAGGAGAGAAGCTGTTATAATTAAATTAGTTAATATATTTGTAAAATTAATGACAAAATATTTATGTGCAAATATGGGAATGCTAGTAATGTAACTTAATGGTCTGCAAACTTTAACCACACAGGTAAAATATCTATTCTTATTTACACGTCTCCAAAATGTGTAAGTCATTTAATATATGAATACATTTCTAATACACACAAAACTTGGAGTAAAGTGAGAATGAAAGTTGTATTAATTATGATAAACTTCTTCCACAGTAATACAAATTTCTTTCAAGTGACAACAACTGATGGGAACATACCAGTCTTTTTTTCAAAACTGTACAAGTCAGACATGTCTTGTCAGAAAAAACCTGTGGTAAAATACATGTTATCTTGAAGTCAGTGTGGAAATCAAGGTTTTGAATTTATTACCCAAAGTCTCTCTTGTGACAAAAAAGACAAAAATTGAAAAAAACCCCATGCAAGGTCTTCATGGAGTTAAATTGTAATGCTGATGCAGTTGTTTCTTCCTTACTATATATGTTCATTTTTCTACAGTGTAACAAACCAATTCTTTGAGAAGCTAAGGAAGGAAAAAGGTGGCTCTGCGTATTTTGGTTTTGCTTTTTGATTTTGAGATAATGTCTTTTAAAATAGCAGTGTTGCTTTTATTGTGAAGCAGCTAGAAGTTATGCATGCTTTTCAGTAAATTAGTTTGGTATGTATTTAATTTGAAACATTTGTCCTTGATTAGTTGTTGGATTATTTGTGCATTTTATACAGCTAAATATGGCTAAATACATTTGATTTTAATGGAAAAATGTAGACTGATAGAGATTATTAGAACTGGAGAGGTAGAAATTACACCAAGCTTTTTGATAGTTGAAGTTCTTATCTAAAATTATTGGTTCCTTGTTTCTCAGTTTGTTAATTTTTAGCTGAACACCATTCAAACTAAATCAATAGTCTCTTAGCACCATGTTTTGTACTGTAGGTGACCTGGCACCAGTACCTGAAGCTGACAGCCAAAATCTGTGGCTTCAAAGTGTTCCTCTGCCTCCACAGAATCAGCTGGAGCAGAGGAGCAGCTCACAGTGCTGTGGACAGGCTCTTCTGTGGACCCCAGAGAACTGTGCTGGAAGCTCCACCCTGCCCGTCTACCATATGTCCCCAGAACCTTCAGAGACTCATCTCTCCATTCACCATTTCAGAGATGAAGAGTGTAGATGGGGAAGGTTTGGTCTAGTCTGTCAATTGCCAAAGAACCAAGCAACTCAATGCAGGAGGCCAGATGGCTCTATTTCTCACCATCATACTGAGTTTCCTATTTAATTAGAAAATTTCTATTTGAGCAATTCCATATGGAATTCTTACAAACTTCCTGTTAAAGCTATGCAGGTGTGCACCAGCTCTGACAGGCTCAGAGCTTAAATCAAACAAGGATGTTGTGATGAAATAAGACAAATTGGGAAAAATAAGCACTAGGAGAATAATAAAGAGTGCAGTATTGCACAAAACTCTGCAAAATGTTATTTCTTCATATTTGAAAGCTTAAATATGTATTTAATAATTGTAATTATAAACTAACCACAAAGTAAGTTTAAAATACCTTTTTAAAAAATAAGTTCACTTTGTTTGAACTCAATAGGAATAGATAATCAAAGCAATTACAAATCTAGAGTGAACAGGTGGCACTTAACTAGAAGTTATAATAACTTTTAATATAAAGACAGAGCGTCTTATCATCTGATTTAAAGATCACAATGAGATTTATCTCTATGATGATGGAATTAATATTAAATTATATAGGCTCATTATTTCAGCTCATGTAATGAAAACTTTTCCTTATTACAAAACTATTAAATGTAATTCCATTTAATTTGCCAGACTGGTAATGTCTTCCCACAGGACTCTCTAAATAAAGACAAGGAAATCAAATCAGTTTTATGCTTCTAGCTGAGAAATCCTTTTGCACATGAAGTTACATTTATGGCTGAGAATTTTAGAATTCAAGCATAATATTTGCAAGCTAAGAGACATAAAATCCTATACAAATGCAAAAACAGCTATCAAGATATCAGAGCATCTCAAAATAAATTACAGAAATGTTACGGTCACTTTAAAAGAAGGTGAGTATGGAAAATTTATAACCTGTAGTCTGACTCAACATTCTTCAAATCACAGATAGTGACAGAATAGATACCTTTTATCACACTCTGTATTGTAACATGCGGCTTATAATCAGGTGCGGCTTATATATGGACAAAAAAACAAAAAGTTGCTGAAACCCAGAAGTGCGGCTTATACTCAGTGCGGCTTATAATCGTGAAATTACTGTAATTTCATGATTATAAGCCGCACACCCAGGTGTCGGCAGCTGTCTTGGGTTACAATACAGAGTGTGATAAAAAGTATCTATTCTATCACCATATCTTGAGGGTGGGAACAGTGATCCTTATCTCAACGGCAGATATTCTGCTAATGGGCCATCCATTCAAACCAGGCGGGGCATTGTTCTTTATCTTTTCAAAACCCATCCTTCCTCCAGCGAGTTATTTTCTGCTAATGTCCCATTGAGTCCCACTGTGTGAGTGATAAAATTGTTACATCCCGTTGGAAGTTGCTCCAACCAGGGGGAAGAGCGCAACATTTCTTACCAAAATAAAAACAGAAGTTTTGGGACACTAAGGGAGCCCCTTTCTCCACTGGACTCCAGAGGAAAACTGGATTTCTCCACATCACCACTAGATCTCCGGAGGGAAACTGCACCTTCTGCAGGAGCACTGCTTCAACTGAATCACATCTGTCACTGCAGGAGGATGCAACCACTATGTAATGGGACTGCTGCCAACACCCTGCCTGACGGGGTGTCAGGTTGTACTCTGACTTTGTCAGGATTTGGAGTTTGTTTCTTTGTAGTACTGTATTTCTATTTTGATTTCCCTAGAAAAGAACTGTTATTCCTTATTCCCATATCTTTGCCTGAAAGCCCCTTGATTTCAAAATTATAATAATTTGGAGGGAAGGGGTTTACATTCTCCATTTGAAAGAGAAGCTCCTGCCTTTCTCAGCAGACACCTGTCCTCCAAACTAAAACAGCAACTTTTCGGGTTTTTTTTGTCCATATATAAGCCACACCAGATTATAAGATGTACATCCAAGTTTAGACAAAAATTTTAGTCAAAATGGTGCGGCTTATAATCGTGAAATTACTACTTGCTTTCAATTTCTGAATTCTCTTCGAAGAAAACTGTGCTTTGAAAAGTTTGTTTCCCCTTCCCTTAAGAATATACTCCTTTGAGAATGCTTGGAGCACTAGTTACCATTGAATTTACATGCTTGAAATTTTTCTTAAAAATCCATTTTTCCACTGCAGTATTTATTTCTATCACATACTATTATTATGAATACTGGACACTTCTTTCATATAAAGTTCTGTTCAGAGAATATCAATGGGAGTTTGTTTATAGGCTGCAGGAGTTTAGCAAGTGATTTGAGAAGGGAAAAATCCTTCTGGCACAAGAACATTTTGTTATTTTGCACTAGGTACAATATATCTAGCTAATAGTCAAACAGTACATTCTGGAGAAGACTGTTCTAAATGCACCTGTCTTATGGGAATGGATACTAAGGTATTTAGGATTGATTTATTTTGAATATTCTACATAAAAGGAAGATTGAACAATAAATTTATCAGATACACTTGTTTTCATGATTTATTTTGAGGCTGCCTCAATTACTCTGTTTAAATACATGACAAAATGAATACTTGGGAGACAAAAATATGTTTGCTATTGCATAAAAATACAAATATGAAACTCACTGACTCTCTACAGAGAGAACATCAAGCACTTTTTTTCTCTCTTCTATTTTGTTAAAAATTTTAAAATTATATATAGGTGCCTTGACCCTTTTTTTCTTGTTGAACCGGGAAGAGTGTTTTCTTTTATTTCTCTAATACGTTTCTTTAAATTAACCCTGATGGTTCTGATTTTGTAACTTAGGAGTGGATTTGTTAACAATTTTCTTAGTACTGGTATATTACTATTTAAAATAATTGCAGCACTAATCTATGTAACAATGATTGTAATATCTGACTTTATTTTCCCTAAAGCTTATGAAGGAGAGACAGCAGAAACTGCAACAATAGCACTTTATCATCAGATTTGAAGTTAATTGGTTTCTGATCTCAAACACAACACTCAAATTTCTCTGTGCTTCTCTTTGGCCTGCAGTAGAAAGATTTTGGGAAAGATGGTTTGTTTGTTTGGTTGGGTTTTTTTTAATGTTTCAGATATTTTTAAATTTGTTGTGTTATACAATACATACTTTCGTTATTTTGGGTATTTTTTAATTAGAGAAAATCTCAGTACAACACCGCACACACATCTTTTTATCCATGCCAGTAAGAAAATATATCAAAACTTATTGGACAGTATATACTGTATGATGAAAAGTTGGGAAAACAATTTTCATTACTTGAAATCACAGTAATTCACTACCAAAGGAATTAATCCACAACACCGAAAATGAAATAGTGAGGACATAGCTAAAAATATTTATGAAAATTTCTTGGGTTTTCTTTTTGCTTCTTTTAATGATGAAATATTTATTTCACAATTTTAAAGGAAAGCATAGCAGATATAATTTATTAAATTACACAATTGAAATCCAGATGTCTTGCATTCATTAGAGTTTTAATAAATTTTTTCTCTGCTTGAAGCTTCTGTAATATTACAAAGGTTGATAGCAGGAAGTATATGTAAGTTCCTGAAACATTGAAACTGAAAACTACAGAAGGCAATCTGAATTCTAAGAAATTACAGTGTTTTTCAGAATTAACAAGGAATGTGGCATATTCTTAGACATAATAATTCTTCTTATTCCAAGTTAGCATATTTTTAACAGTAATTAATACCATTCTCCTAATATTTCTTGATATTTGGTATTTCTTTATATGTTTGGTAGCATAGTGTTCAATATTGGTTTTTTTCCCAGTTATTTCTCTAATATCTTTAAGATAAAACAATATGATAACTGTAATGCATAGTTACCTGGACTGAAACAAATATCTTACAGAGTTTTTTCCCCTAAAATTAATGTTTCTTGAATAAAATCCTTTAAGATTCTGAGATCTATGCAACTAAAAAGCTTTCCTAACATTGAATTTATTACTTGGAAGACATTTTATTGTGCAACGTACTTACCACAAATTTGATTCAGCCTAGTTTAGGCTATCATCACTAATAATATTGGCTTAATAAATTTTAAAAGTATTAAAAAAACAAAAACATAATGACACAGTAAAATGAAAAGCATATCCCCAAAGTAGTCTTTTTACAACTCATGTACAGAGTGCTTTGCATTATCTCCCTGTTCATTAATTTAATTCTCAATAATAAAAATGTAGGTCATCATAAGATATTTGCCTGAGGGTAAATTAATTTCTTTTCTGTCTCTTGTGAAGAAGGTTTTGATTCAGGTTTTCCAAACTCCAAAAATCTGAATTAAGCAGCTGTTATATTCAGCATCCTATGAACTGCATTTCTGTCTTACAGGTCCCTAAATCAGAGATTTGTGCTCCAGGTTGCTTGTTTACTTGTTTCAAACAGAAGCAGAGATGCTGCTAAAACCTAATTCAATTTCATATACTCAAGAGACCTAGAAAAATAACAATACTAATACTAATACTAATACTACTAATAATAATATTTTCAAATACTCATTTGGAAATCTAATTTTAGATAGGAAATGTTTAAAAAGCGTTAGGGTTAGGGTTTGACAATACCCTCAGCACACCATGTAACTCTTGGGGATGGTGCTGTGCAGGGCCAGGAGATGGACACAATGAACCTTCAGACTGCCTTTGAACTCAGCATATTCTGTGATTGTGTTCAATCTGGTCATCATAATTTTTTTCACAGTATTACAGACCACCTCTGTTGCTCATATGTATGATAAATATTGGTATAAAAACATAGAAAATTTGACACTTTTATTCTTTTTAAATTAGAATCAATAGAAACCGTGCCCTTAGACTGTTGCTCTGCTTCTTCTCACCCACAAGATTCATACTTATTCACGCAATAAAATTGGATTTTAGAATTTACCTCTTGTAATAAATATAGATTTTTCCGTAAAAGACCTCAAACTAGTCATGAGTAGGACCTGAAAAAAAATTTGATATAATGATAACCTATACTCAACTGCATTGCATAATAGAATCATAGTATTATAAAATCATAGAATAGTTTGAGTCGGAAGGGGCTTTTAAAGATCATCTAGTCCAACGCTGCTGTCATGGACAGGGACTGGATAAGGTGGCTCAAAAACCCTCTCAAACTGATCTTCACTGTTTCCAGCAATGGGACGTCTGCCATCTCTCTGGGCAACTTCTTCTAATATTTCACCAGCCTTTTAAGAAAAAATATTTCTTTATGTCTAGCCTGAATCTAAGCATGTTTTAGTTTAAAATCATTACAAACTTTTCTACAGTCCCAGATAAAAAAAATTATCTCCCTTAAAGCCCTCTCTAGGTAATGGAAGACTGCTTTACAGTCTTCTCAGACCCTTCTCCAGGCTGAATTACCAAACATTTAGCACAAGTTTTCATAGGACTTCCTATGGACCCACTCCAAAAGGTCCATGTTTCTTGCCAACAAAAGCATATGCAGGTTCTGCAAAACCTCCAGTACCTCTTTGAACTCTGTCCATGATATTTGACCCTGCAAACATGAGGTTAATGAGAAATGTGACTACAGATTTCCAAGATCCCAGCTTTATTCATTACTCTTTGGAAACCAAAAACGTTTCCTCCTGTATTCAGCAGTTTGAGCTATTTTAATCTTTAATATCAGGTAGTTAAGTAAACTTTTTCAGGAAAAACTGAAAGAGAATAGGTTTAGATTAGATATTAGGAAGAAATTCTTTACTGTGTGGGTGGTGAGGCACAGGAAGGGGTCGCCCAGAGAAGTGGTGGAGGTGTTTAAATCTAGGTTGGACAGGGTCTAAAAAAAATCTCTTTGTGGAGATGTTTAAATCCAGGCTGGACATGGTCTAAAAAGAATCTGATCTGGTGAAAGATGTTCATGGAAGGTGGGTTGGAACAGGAGGTTCTTTAAGGTACATTCCAACTCAACCTATTCTATGATTTTATCATTATATGTTTGTTTTGAGACTGTAATGAAGACAAGGTTAATGAGAAAATAAACTAATTTCTTTTGATTGCTTGCTGCCTACTTCTTAAGCTAGTTCTGTTCTTAGATGTTCAAAACAACATTATTTTTGTTTCTTTAGGAATTAAGGACTAACCTATATATGAAAACATGAAAATGTGTGAAACCTTTAATGGGAGGATTGACTGACATGGACTCTGCTTATGCCAGCAAAGAAAAGCCAGTTTATTTTACAAATTTGCCAGTATTTATAGGTCAACATGTTCATACAGAATTTCCCACTCAGACCCCTGTGTCCCAGTCCCCTTTAGAAACATAACCTTCTGATTATTTTTCTTACTCTAGTAATGTCCTTGTTTTCTCTTTCCTGGTCAGAGTGGTCAGTGTCAGAGGGTCAGAGTGACCAGGCGTGAATCTTCACTTCTGTTCTTGCCTTGAGTTTATCTCTCCACAGTTTCCACTGTACCAGGGCCAGAAGGTCTGTGGTGGCACCCAGTTCAGCTTCTGTGGCTGGCTGATCTCTGACGCCTTAAAAGATGCTCTGCAATTTTGAAGCAGGATAAAAATAAGAATCACAATGTGACTCTCTTTTTTAATGGGAAAAATCTTTTTCCATGTTTCATAATTATACAAAAAAGTTTTCAGAACAGTACTTTACTATATTAATTAAATCCTATAAAATTGAGACCAGTGCATTCTTTTGCATGATAAATTAAATTCTCTATTTTGAAGGCAAAGGTTCAATGCCTGTCTTAGGCAAGGTGATGCGAAACACAAATGAATTCTTAAACCATCTATCCCCTGAAAGATAAATTATTTCTTCTAGAAAACTCCTGATTGTAGTTCTAGAATTTTTTATTACTTGCTTGAAATTGATCAAACTGGCACAAATCTTCATTTCAAACCCATTCTACAGTTTCAGAAAGTCCTAAAAAAAGTATTTTGCTAGCCAAAGTTAATTTGTTTTATCCTTTTTTTGCCAATTTCCTTTCTTTCCCCTCTGTTGCTGCTACTGTCACCCTAAACTGTTCTTTAATTTTGTGCACACAGAAACACTTTACAATATCAACTGAGCAAAGGATCTTGGATTTATCTTCACACACAGGTAAGCCTATTCAGTGTTGGTCTGGCATGGCTATATGCCAAAATGTAGGGAAGAGTCTGTATTGATTTCACATCACAACCAAAAAAGAAACAAGCATTTACCTTCATTAAACTTAGGCAAGATCTTAATGCAAACAAAATATCATCTTTCTCTTTCATTTGACCATGACAGGCAGAAAGCAGTGGAATAAATATGTATAGCCCAGAGGAACGAGGCTTACAAGAATCACAATGTATGGTAATTCTCAGTACCACTACAATGTTTATGCCTATTTTGAGAGAACAATTAGGCAAGAGGAGCAGGGACTACATGATTTTCTATTTAAAGGAAATAGATATATAAAATATAATGTAGCTTAAATAGTTTTAAAAACTTTTTTTAATAAGCACATACTATATTTTTAATTATATTGTTTTCAGAAAAAATTCAATTAAGTACCAGTAGAAATAAACAAATTCTAAATGTATACAAGGGCATGTTCAACAACATTTGAGACCATTATTTAAGAACTGTTGGTAAGCTTTTAGATGCCTGAAGCTTATTTTTATAACAGTTTTAAGGTCAGACTCAGCACTGTTTAAATGCAATCTTTTTCCCAGGCTACTTCAACAAATTTAGTTGTCTGGCAGGTTCAAATAACTTGTTGAATTAGACCTTCATTTTTAAGGCACCTTAGTGGAGGACTCCAAACAATATATTTCTTGACATTGTGAGGCTGCAATTGCAGAAATCATGAAGCAGTGTGAGACTTGGATCCCTGTTATCATCCTCCAAAACATTCCACTCCAAGTTTGGAGAAAATAGGAAAACAACTTTCTCTTCCACATATATAGATCAGAATAGAGAAAAGTTTGATAGCTATAGTAGGATTGATAATTACAGATCTTTTAAAAAATAGTTGGAGACCCAAAAATTGCTGTATTTGACGTGTATTGTGGCTACAAATCCTAGTGAACTCAGTGAGCAACAGAAAAAATACATGAATTGCTTAGGAAGTTCAGAGCAAGAACAACCTGAACTGCAAGACCTATGAGAAATGTCAGCTTGCAAATTCTCGAGGCTGGAAGACTTTAACAGGACATAAATATCTGTATTTATTTCTTTTTTCTAAAGACATGACTGTACAGTGTATCTGTGACAGAGATCACACTGTGGCCAATGTGATAAACTCCAGCACTTGCAAACACTAATATTTGCATCAGATTATAAATTAGAGTATTCAACATCTTTAAGAAATTTGAAGTATATATGATTAATTTGCAGATCTAACACCAGGTATTTTCAGCAACAGCAGATTAACCCCAAACAAAACATGTTTTAACTTGTCTAGTTAGTGGAACACAAATTCACATTTTGTCACCAATATCTGATGTGTGTTTTTGAGACCCTTCACAGTGGATCATACTAGTGTTTTTAGACAGTCACAATGACTCAACCTTGTATATTTAGGGATGCAAACATAAAAATATATAACTTCTTTTTGTAAAAAAAAAATAATTTGAATTTTGCTCGGGACTTTAAATGTAATCTGAATACATTTGTAACTTTCTTCTGGTTTGCTATATTACATGTCAGTTGGTCATTTGAATCTGGTTACTTTGGAAAGTTAAAATAGAACAAATTTGCTTTTGCACCACACATTGTAAAATTATTCTTTTATTAGATAGCCCACATTGTTTCCCAGTAGGATAACTGATACAGAAGATATACGGCTTGGTATTTCCATATCTTCCTGAACAAGAAAGTTACAACAAAGAATAACTGATAGATCAATTTCTTTGTGCAGAAGCAGGAGAGACTCAAAAGGCAGGTGAGTTCAAGGTAAAACGCATGAACAGATGTGAATACATCACAGAGATAAGTATTGACAGGAGAAACTAATAGGGTAGAGATTGGCTACAAGGAAAGGAAAAAAAGAAAAATAATAATAGAAAACTGTGGGAATGGTAAAAAGAAACATAGTAATACATTATGATAACATATTGGTCATACACACTTGTTTTTCAGAAGTAATGGATACTGAGATTAAAAAGTGGCATATTACAAATACTAGCAAAAAAAAAAAAAAAAAAAAAAAAAGCTCCTAAAAGGCAAGACGAGATAAGAAGAGAAATAATTTTTTTAAAATGTGGCTACAAATATAATGGCCTGACCATGACACGCAAAATGAGTCTGTTTTCCATACCTTTAGTATAAAGAGTTCAGATGGATGAGGTGTTTTTGTATAGTCTATCCCATACTGAGCTGAATTGTGTAGGATGCTGAACTACAGAAGAGCGGAAATAAAATGGAATAGAATAGAATAGAATAGAATAGAATAGAATAGAATAGAATAGAATAGAATAGAATAGAATAGAAGACAGTAGTCTAGTCCCGCTGCCTGACCCACTCATAGCTGATGAGAAGTTAAAGCACATTTTGAAGGGCATTATCCAAATGCCTCCTTTTGAGGCAGTGACAGGTATGGGGCACTAAACACCTCTCTATGAAGCCTCTGCTGGTGTTTGACCACTCTCTCATTTGAGACAGTCAATGGAATCTCCCAGTTTAATATCATTAACAAATTTATTAATTGTGCATTCAACTAATACAGAGAAATAAATGGTAAACCTTTTAAACAGGACTGGTCCTAAAATTAAGTCCTGAATAGCTACTGTGGACATGAGGAAAATTGGAAATCAGTATAATTGTACCACAGAGAGTATAAATTGAAAATATATTAAACAAAAGCTTTTTTTTATAAGGAAGTATAGTTTATTATGCTACCAGGAAAGTATAAAGAGGTGAAAAGAAAAGCAAGGAAATGCAAGAGAACAAGCTTCATCAGAAAGAGTCAGTAAATCTCCTCTTTGTGGCAGCTTGTTTCAGCTTCCACTCACTCCATTGACCCTCACCATAGGAGGAAAAAATGTGAAGTCCATGTGGAAAGGGGAATATGCCATATGTAGTACAAGAGGAGCTTAGAAAGGATTTGATATAGGGCCTGAGGAAATCTGGCTTCAAAGAACAACTTGAAGTCATCTGGATGTGAACTAGTCTTCTATGAACTGAAAATTGCCTGGAGGGCAAGGCAAAAGAGTAAAAGAAAAATATAAGTGTCTGTGCTGCCTTGTCTATGAAAGCAGCACATTATCTGAAGTCTCTTATGCTATTAAAATAGGATTGACAAGGAGAAGTAGAGGTAAAAATGTCTAACATTGAAGAAGACCACACAGAAGTGTCTTCCAAATTTTATCTACTCTAAGAGCAGCAATTAATAATGACCATTGCACATAAGTTAATGGAGATGTGTTTACAGCAGTGTCAAAAACATTAATTTAACATCAAGTTTGACCAAAAAAAAAGTGTTGAAAAAAAATTGCAAAGAGAATGTTTGTTCTGCTGATCCAAAATCAGTACACCAGAGTAAAGTATGCTCAGTCTGTCCTATGAGATATAGTCTCTAATCAATGGAATACTTGCAGATCTTTGCAATAAACTTTAAGGACTTGGTATCAATCTTGGTATCTGCATAATGAAGCCGCTTTATTTTATTACTTTACTTTTGGGCCTAACTGATTACAGAATGGTCCCAGATTAAAGTTGTGATTTTATATTGATTTAACTAAACCAATGTAAAATTGACAACATTATGTTTTAATGTTTGGTGTAGGATTTGCTTCTTTAAAAAGTTTACAGGCACAATTGAAACAAATGCAGACAATCTAAGCTGATTAAACTGTAAGAAAACCCATTTTTTTCCTTGCATTGCTTCTGCTACCTAAGCTAGTTTTGTTCAATCTTTTTCAAATGGACAACTTCAGTGTGAATTTTGCAGTTGTTTTCAAGCCAACAAAATTGTGCCTGTATTTTAAGAAATTATTTTAGCAATTAAAACTTTTCTCCACTATGGTCAATGTTTGTCAAATATTACTCAAAAAATATTTTCTTAATGATGATTTCACTAGTCCCTCTTGATCACATCAGGTGATACTATTCTCATTCTCTTTATTCAATATCAAATAATCATAAATTAATGAATTAATAATATTATAAAAATAATTATAATAAACTATATACAATAATATATAATATGGTATATAATGACATAATACTGCATTAGATATTATAATAAATATTATATTATATTATATTATATTATATTATATTATATTATATTATATTATATTATATTATATTATATTATATTATATTATATTATATTATATTATATTATATTATATTATATTATATTATATTATATTATATTTTTAGTAATTATAATAAAATTTGTAATTTTTATTATTATATTGTATTTTATATACTGAACACAAAGACCAGCATTCTAAATACTTAGATATGAAATTTAGATTAGGAATTTGTTTGTGGTTTGGAAGAAAGTTCTTTGTTTCCACATATGAATCTAAATGTATTGGTCCTCTAATAACTTTTTGTTTATTTGGGCAAAATTCTTTGCTCCAACTCTGGTTAGCTGTTATCCAAGTGCACCCCACACAGAAACGAAAAGAGTGCCTGTTCATCATATATCTAAGATTATATTATAATGTTTTCCCAGAGAGTTGAATTACTGGAAAACAGCAAACCCTACAAATATACTACAGAAATTTGAGAATATTTAGCCAGCATTTTAATATCTTCTTGTAGTTTTGCCTGTTAATAATTCAGTTTGAATAAATTCTGGACTGGGAAGTTTTTCAATGTTTTACTAAGGTCATGCAGATGATTTTTGAGTCCTAGAGTCCTTGAGTATGTGACTTCAGTCTTAGAGTTTTGTGTCTGTACTGTTGTTTACACTCTGATTTACTTGTCCCAAGTTCATATTCCAAACTGGCCAGAAATGTATTTGGTGACGCCAAAATAATATCTGAATGGGTTCTTACACCTAAACACTCTTGCTTTAAACTTTTGTATCTTCTTTTTAATATGCTGTCGTGGATTAACTCTGCTGAAGATATGCACCATGGAGTCACTCATTTCCCTCCTCCAGCAGAATGGAAAAGAAGAAAGGAGAATGAAAGGAAGACAATTTTGGGGTCAAAATAAAACAAAAAATCAAACAAACAACACTTTAATAAGTGAATGGTAAGCAAAACAAGAAGAATTAAAAATTGAACAAGTGATACAGAAGCAATCACTCACATTCTTATTTGGACAGATCGATGTCCAATGAGTTTCCAAAGAAAAAGTATTCAATGCTGCTCATGACATCATATATTATGAAATATCTCTGTTTATTTCAGGTAATCTGCCCAGTTGTGTCGCCTCTCTGTACACCCTCTCCCTTCCCCATCTACTCACTGTAGAGGTAGAGTGAGATACCAAGGAGGCCTTGATGCTGCATAAGTACTGCTTTGATGAAAAATCTGAAAAACCTCATCATACAAGCTACTATGAAGAAGATTAGGTCTATTCTAACTACGTCTAGCACAAACACCTAAATACACCCTACATTTTAAGCCAGGCAACATTGCTTCATTTGCTCTAGAAAATAAAATACAGTAAATCTAAAATAATATAATATAAAAATAAAATAAACTTCCTGAACAATAATTTGTGATTTCTCTGTACTTTAGTACTTTAGTCTATTTACATACAGTTACCTTTTCACTTTGTTGCAGTAAAGGCCTTTTTGAAGGATGTGATCAGGTCATTTACCACTTGATTATAACACAGTCAAAGGCAAATATTTTTTCATCTATAACCTACATACAGGAATGGACAGTCATTTCACTGCTTAGCGTTCCTCATGCAACACCTTATGGTGCTTCCCTTTTTTATACTGATATACCTTTTGCATGTTTTCTTAAGCAGGTATTTCAAAGCAGTATTCTTTGTATTAAATTTGAAACTAGTCTTCAGGAGTCATCCTTTTCAAACATTGCAAGTTAACCAACAATTAAAATTCACTCTTCCCTTATACACCAGATTTATCACTAAGTGATATTCTACAATCTTTCTTTTGAGTCCATAAGCAGGTTTCACTTTTATGCCTAGGTTTAAAAACACAGTGCAAACACTGCCTGTAATATTTGACTGGATGAGCTTGCTGCTCCCAGACACAAAACTGCAGTGCACACAGTGCAGTAATGACTAAGCAGCTTTATAATAATCTTTCTTTTCAACAGCCCATCTTCACCAGGTTTTATTTTAATTGCTTCATTAAAATATTTCAAAGTCCATCTGAGAATCTCATCTGTTCACCCTTAAAACTTCTTTCAGAGAAAACTGATTCACTTCCCTTCTGATTTCCTGTCATGAGAGAGAATTATGTTAATACGATGAAAAAATAATTGATTGCAGAGCTGCAAACTAGTGGGAATTTGTGGAGAATACAGGCTGGGATATCTGAGGGACATGAAATAATAGTGACTGCAGGGATAAACAGAGACAGGGAATAAAGACAGAGTTCAAGTTCCGTTAGTGGGTTAATCTCAGCAGGTATTTTGTATTTATAAAACCTCTATGTTTGTCAAGGAGAGACAAATTCAAGGAACTTTAATCAAGAGTACAAAAAGAAATAATTTTCTGCTTGATTTAAAAAAAAATTGCAATATTTAGTTATCCAAATTTATTTGCATTCTGAAAAAAGATCTTCAAATCATTAACTGCAGTAAATACTGAAATTATTTATAGTGTATTCACACAGCTGATTAAATAAAAAAAGCAACGAATAAAAAGTAGTCTTAATACACTGGGAAAGGTTTGTTTCTGGAAGGAAGAACTATGTTTTTACAAGGCATTCAGAATCAACTACTAGTTTTTGTATAAGAGAACAGTAATTGATATGAGTTTGTGATGATTATGAGACAGTTAGTACCCAGACAATTCAAAATGAATATTCTGAAATTCCAAACACCCACTTGAAACTTGATTTTGATAAAAAAAAAATACCCATTTGGATGGTAGAACTTTAAATACAGTAGCAAAGAATTCCCGTCTGAAGAAAAATTTCATTCTTGTCTGCAAATCAAATGATGTAATATAAATTTGGCATGCCAGATGAATGTTGAATTATTTGAGGGATTGCAAAATAAATATCTGGCTTGGAAAAATAATAATAGTTTTTCTGGTTCTCTGTTGTATTAATAGAAGTGAGGTTTAAAGTAATAAATCACCATGTTTATTGTTTAATTTGCTTAGATTTATCTAATGTGCACATTAAGTTTATATAGACAATATATTTATGTAATTTTTCTTTCCTCTTCCCATCTACATTTTTTAGTTTCATTCCCATTGACTCCACAATAACCAAAAATGTCAATGTTGCTCATAAAAGGATTTTTTATTTTAATTGGAGAGAAACTTTTGCAAAGATTTGAGTTTGACAGTGTTCTCTAAGGATGGTTGGACATGTATTTTATTTAATCTGGTATTAGAAAAGTTCCAGACAGAAATTCCCCACCGAGAAATTACTGCCTAAAGGAATTTGCTTTAGAAATAGTTCTTACTGATCCACATACTAGGACTAGTTTGTTGGGGTTTTTTAACAAATGCAAAGCTAAGACCTACTACTCATTATTGATTGCTGTAACCTCTAGATCTGCTTTAAGGAGTTATTCATGAATTCGTCTCCTTCTAGTCACTTCACTCATGTATATAGTTTCAAATGAACACTGTCATTTGTGGTTCTGTTGTACTTCTGTCCCCTGTTAGGGTCTCTTAACCCAACCCTTGCTCAGTTTTCTGTTCTGAGACAAATATGGGGAGTATTTTTTTTCCTAAAACTAGACTAATTCAGATTGTCCCATCATAAATTCATAAATTTCTTTATACTTAATGCAGATCTAGTTAAGGAAAAGGAAAAAAAACCCAAACAAATAAAAAAACAAAACCAAAACCAAACAGAAAACCACACCAAAATAACCCCCACACAACTGCTCCAAGCAAGCAACCAAATCTTTCATTCTAAAATTCCAAACCTGGTTTTATGTTTCATCAGCTTATTCTTCAATAGCTAAATATCTGTAGGCACAATAACTGTTACCAAGGCAATTGAGAATTCCATTTATGTTATTTCTTGTTTGTTTTCTCACCAACCCTACAGGATTTGCATGACATATGACCACAGAGAGGTTGTTTATAGCCTAATAATTAGATGCATTTTTGGGAAACAAAACTGTGTTTCTCTCTTCTTATGCTTGAGGTCATATCTGACCTTTTATTGACAGGACAAAAGTGAGCTGGCTGACCCGTTGAATGCATGGGGACAAGAATATTGTTTCCACCTGACATTTCAGCAGTCACTACATGTGATGATTGTGGTGTCCTGCATGTGATGACTGTGGTGTCCTGCACATACCCATCCCTGTACAAGTGCTAAACATAAAGACCCCTCACTTTGTGAGTTGTAGCGGTGACAGCAACGGGAACGGGTCTAGGGAACTTTATGAACCTGCTCTGGAAAGAGATGAAAGATCAGAACTTCAGATTCTTCAAAGGTTATGTGATGAAAATTTGGGTCATGGTCATCTAAATGACACATTTTGGAATTTATGTCACACAGTGTGGCATGTAAGTCATATAAGAGTCACCCAATTTTCATGTCATGTGACTTAGAATGGAAAAGACATCAGTACAATTCAGTTTATGTTGCACTGCTCAATTTTAATATTAAGGGAGAGATATGCAAAGGAATCAAAGCAAATGGACACGTTTTTAATTTACATCTTCGGGAGTATTTTAACTGTAATTCTAACGTTATTAGTAAATTTACTCTGAATACACATTTCTCAGCATTTTTCTCGCCAAAACATCAGATATTTGCTAATAAATATCCTTCCCTATCTAAAATTAGGCTCTCTAATTATAACATCTACATCTTTGATGAGAAAATCTTTTTAACTGAGCGTTAGTTGTGATTAATTTATTCATTGATGCTGCTATAATTTATATTCAATGCACCTGTTAAAATGGCAACATTCAAATATAGTTTTTTATTCATTTGCTTTATTTGAGTAAAATTGTATTTTTCTAATTTCTTATTTATAACATTTATAAATTAGTGAGAATAATACGATTTTTTACAGTATAAAGATAGCCACAAAATCACCAAGAGATACAAATATGCATGTGCAGAAAAACAGATCAAATATACATCAGTTGTAGATAGGCTGCCACCAGCTTTTGTTTATGTTCAGTGTGGAAATAGTAAAATCTTTCAAAAATCCCAAACATTGATTTTAAATGGATTTTATATGGATGAAATATGGATTTTTTCCTTGTTCTTTCATGCAATGACATTTCATCACATTTATAATCTTATTATCCAGGTAAAAATACCCAATAGCTCAGATACTCACCTGTTCCAACACGTGCAATGAGCCTGGCATTGTTTGTGAGAAACAGTTTATTTTAAAAATTACTCCTTGTTATTCTTCAGGACCACAGCACAGTTACATACATTGAATCCAGAGCTGAAAGGGAATGAGATCTGCTAACACATGCACACTTTTTCCTTCACAAAAGCTAACCTGGGGTTCACGTGGGTTTTGGAGATGATCAAGGCTTCATTCAATCATGATTCTGCTGTTTAGTTAGGCAGGGTTTTGCAATCCTGAAATATTAAATTATTTTAAAAATCCCTGATATGCAAAGGTGCAGACTTTTTCCAAGTGCTTTAAGTAGTTCTGATTTTGGGGACCTTAAAAAAAATCCTTAAAGGTTTTTTGCTTATCCCTACTGCTCACTGCTGGGAGAGAAGACAAAAACATGTGAATAAATGGCTGACTAGATTTTTCCCTGTCTATGTCATTACAACCAGAAGCCAAAGCAGTGTTTGGAGTGGATAAGCAGGGAGAGTTACTACCATTTAAAACCAGTAGCTGAGAATTCAGATGACTTTTCTATCCATGCCTGAGAGGGAGACAGGAGCAGGGTTACATCCTCAGAGTTACAGATTCTTTTTCACAAAATGATAAGAAGTGGTCAAGAGTTTCAATATGGAGAACTGAACCTATGGTACTGTCTGGTCCTCAAACAATGACAGTAAAAAAGAAAAAAGTATTGATGGTTGGTTGGTTGGTGGGTGGGTGGGTTGATTTGTGGTTTTTGGTTTTTTCATTTGAATGAAATCCTTGCCCTTGATTTTTTTTTTTCTATAATTTTTAGCTTCATATCATTAATTATTCTCAAATTTTAGGAAGACTTGTTAAAACTCATAAAAGCAATGGCAGTATCCAAATGGATTCTATGAAATTTTACAGATTAAGAGCATGTTCATCATACAAATAAAAGAGAATTATGACAAAAAGCCTTTCAAGTCAGTAACTTTGCTCTGGTAACATAGCTGAAATACTGAGCAAATAATACAGTGTCCTTTTACCATAATTATCTGAATGACTCCCTAAAATTAGAATGATTCAGTAGGCACAAGTCCTGAATGATTCACTAAGTTAAAAATGGTCAATATTCATAACAAATCTACTTCATGCAGGACACTTACTGGAGTTTATAAATTGATCCTGTAAAAGCTAATGATCTCTCAAGATATCTTCTTGACATCTTTCTCAAAATTCACTTATTAAAAGTGTTAGAAAGTCTGAAGCAGACACAGCTCCCCTGAGCTTGGCTAAACATGCTTTGAAGTGCATCATAATTAAATTAACAGTCAATATTTAAACTTAGTTTTCAACATATTCCTGGAGAGATCTTAAAGATATTTAATATTCAGATACAACCAGCACAAAGGTCCACTTTCAAGCAAATGTGGATAGATATTAAAAAAATTAAATTGAATTAATAATTCCTCTAATAAAAACAATTTTAAGAGTGTGTGTCTTCTTTATGAAATGCAGAAGATAAAATAGTTGTGATAAAAGATAAAATGCATGCTGACCTGAAGTTAGCAGAATCAATGTCAGGGAAGAAACTAACAGTCTGAATGTGTCGTACACTCTAGTATTATCTCAATCGTCACAATGCACAGAATTAAGTTTCGGCCATAAGCTTCTCTGACCAAGCTGGAAGAAATCACAACTTTTCTTTTTTGAAACCCAAATGCCTATGTTTTTTAACTCTAGGAAACTTTGAGAATTATCCATTAAAACAGTTTGAAATCCCTTACAAGCATACAACCACAAAAGAGAAGATGATTTGAACACTTTTCTATTTTTCACCTTACCTCTCTGATTCTACAGTAAGAGTTCTTCACAAGCACCCTGAAAGTAAATCATCACACTTCCTGCTGTTTGAAATTTGTCCCCAAATGTACAACAGCAATGATTTCACCAGAATGAAAGTTTTTTGAATTCATATTTGTAGTCACATCTTGAGTCTTTGCAGAAGGTCATAATGAAAATTAACATAATGAATGCTTAACAAACTACAGCAGCTCTTTGATGTACTTTAAGACAATCATCATTAACACAAGTCAAGACCAATTCATGTCAGCTATACACAATGAGTCCCTGGCCAGAAGATTTTCCTGCGAATACTTGTCTGCACAGAGGAAACGAAAAATAAACCTATTAATTTGCTAAAATACAGCAGCATGTGGATGAAGGAGCTTGAATATACAGAAAAAAAACTAGATGAGCACTCTTTTATCATCAGACAAAAAAGTACTAGCATATGCAACCCACTGAAATGATCAAAGAATTTAAAAAATATAACATCTTTCCTGTAGCAATTATGAAGTCTTATAAAAATCAAGCCCCTGAAATACTGAAAATATGAAAGGTAAATTCCACTTTCCTTAGCACATCTCATTTCTAGCGTCATCACTTACATTATTATTGTCACTTTCCTACTGTATAAAGCCAGGACAGTGAGAAGATCATTTGAGAGGAACTACAAGTGGTATATAAATTTTATCTCTGGAACAAAACTTTTAGAAAGACAAACAGTATTCTCTCTATTTCACACAGAATAAAACACCCAAGAGTAACAATATATTTTACTGGTTTTCCAGTTCAAATGCTGAAAATTCTTGTAAACCACAGTAACAAAATTTCTGGTGTGAAGGATGCCAGAAAAAAATAAAAAATACTGAAAGGCACAATGGAAAATTATTGCAGCAGTAACAAATACAGAAGTTATTCGTGTACTATTTGCCAGCACACATCTGTATAAAAGCCCTTGAATTTCAGGAACAGGGATTGAAGAACAGCAGGGAAGCAATTCTCCATCCTGCTCCTCTGGAGAAGGCTTCTTGGTATTTAGTTTTTCATTTAAAGGGAGCAAATTAGAAGCTTGTCCAATTTCCAGACAGTATTAAAACAGCTGGTCATGAGGATATCACCAGTTGTGGAAATACTTATAAGCAGAAATCTTTCCTCCTATAGTCAAGGAATAACAAATTAACTTTTGAAGTGATTTTGAAGGCCCCTGAAGAAGAAAAAAAAAAAAAAGAAAAAAGCCTTGTAAAACTGGGTTAAAATAATTTCTTATAGTTTCTCAGTGTTCTTATATCATGTGGACTTGAAACACCAAACCTCAGCACATGCAAATAAATATGCATGCATTGGACAGCAAGACTTTTATAGAGCGGTACAAAAGCATGTATGCATGCATACAGACATATGCACAGACACACACAAGCACCTTTTTCATCATTAATTTATGAATCAAAATTGTTGATTTTATTTTGCTAAGCTATTGAAGCAGTAGTGAATTTTGAAAGTAATTTTTTCACATGGGTAGTTAAACAAACAAATAAACCCTTTTCAAACATGAAACGGAAATGTATAATCTCCATTTTAGTTTAACAGTAAAAATAATCATAATGTCTCTTCTCCGAGTATTTTTTTTCCAAGGCATGGCAAGTGATAGTTCCAGGTTTGTTTTTGGTTTGGTTTGGTTTGGGTTTTTTTTTTGTTTGTTTTTTGGTTTTTTTTTTTTTGCAGGGAATCTAGGACTTTTAAAATTTAATTTGGTTTTTTTTCTTTAAAAAATCATTACCTGATGCATTGTCACAGATTTTAAATATCCATCTGTATTCTGATGTCCATTAAAGCTGATAACAGCAAAATGTTGCTGCCAGCACAGACAAAGGTAGAATGCTAAAAAAGCCAAATTCTTGCATTTTTCAGTGTCTTTTGTTCATCTGAAAGACCAGGTGAAAGAAAGAGAGAGAAAGAGTGGGCAGGCTTTTAAGGTTAGGACAAATCAATTACCATCTCTCACTGTGTAAAATCACTGTAGAACAAAGTTCAAATAAAGACATATAGTAAAATGTAGGACCAGAAAGAACCCTTCAGAACAATTTTCAATCCAAGGTTTTTTTCTTCTACCAATTGACAAAAAACACACTTTCAGAAATAAATTAAGAAACCAAGAAGCCAAAATGAATGATCAGATACACTACATACTCATTGCAAAATAACATGAGGTAGCATGTGAAAATCCAGTGGAAAATTTGCACTCAAATATATCTAATGTAATTTGAAATTAAATATTTTATTTTGAAATATTTTTTATATAGAAATTGTCCTGTTATCTACATTACCCTGTAGAAAAAAAAAACCTTAATTTTGACACACCATACTTTCTTCAGGAAAGTTTTTAATCCAATTTTTATTACATAGATATATAGTAAAAGCTCAAGTAATGCTTGAAAACTACACTCAAACCAAAAGAGAAGATTTTTTTTTTCCCAGTAGAGATGAATGTACTTACTCAATATATTACCAGGAACAATGGAGTAAATGCAGTACCAACATTGCTATGCTTTCCTGAGATGCTGAAAATGCCAGGTGAAATCAATATGAATCGACAACAATTTCATGTTTATAAAAAGTCAACAACTCTTCATGAGATTACAAGAAAAAGTAGGATGATGTGAAATTTTGCTTTTAAAAGCAAACTATTCTTGCATTGTATCTGTACCCTTCCATTCTTGAATATCTCAGCTGTTGAAGAAAAAAAAGCATATAACTTGTGTTCCCAAAAAATTCAAGAGGGAATTAGAAATAGAATATTGATCAGAAAATCAATCAGAAGGACTTTATTTCTTTCAAAAATATGTGTGCTGGTGAAAGTAACACCTCTTCCTCCCCAGTTAGTGCTGAAGAGAGTCAAGGAGAAGAGCTTAAAAAAATATTAAACAATACTTAATTAGTATGTATTGTCTTAGAGCAGAAAGTGCTATTTAAACACAAGACTTTCAAAACGTTCTTTTATTCAACTGTATTACTATAGTGTTATCACACTCATTGGGTAACACTGCCCAATTTTATCCCTTTATACTACACATTCCACCAAATCTCATAGCAGCATCATGTCACTGACATGAAAATATGGTTTTTCTTTTTGTGCAGGAGGTTAGTGTTTTTGAACTTTTAATGCATCTGCAAATGCCTTTTTAATACCTTAAAAGAGCAATGGCTGGTTGTTTAAAGAAACTAATTCCATATTAAATTGTCTTGAAAGGTAATTTTTCAGTCTGTTTCTCTACAGTGCTTCTTTTTGCTACTGAAGTTTTTATGAGTGGGTTTGGTTTTTTTCATGCTACCAGATCTACTGTTTTAAACATTAGAATTTTTATTACTTTTGTTAGGCTGTTTCAGTTTAAAGAGAGATATTTAGACTTCCTTTTCAGAGTTCCAGTACTAGTTTACACTTAGGCTTTAGGAAAAAAAAGGAAAAAGGGACTAAAATTCTTGGTTAATGGTACTTTTTTTTATCCAGCTGGTTGGTTACTGTTTGGTTTTTTTGGTTTGATTTGTTTGCGGTTTTTTTACAGTAGCTTGAAGTTATAAATTTTTCTTGGCTTAGGAAGGCTGAGCTTATGTGGTGAATTTTGAACTGAATTTTATATTGGTGATACTCCTAATTTTGAGTTTTTCTCTTTTAAGTCTGGTTAAAGTGTCACCGAAGCAAATGGAGACACGGGGCAAGAACTTGAATGCCAAATATTGGTAACCCTCTCTAAACTCTGTTCCTTCACAGAGTTCTGCAGTTAAACATACTTTAACTGCTCTTAAACAACGTTTTTCAGGCAGGGCATGCAAAAATTATTAAGTATACCTACTATTTTCAGGAGCAGGTAACCACTATAGTTTCCAATATGTATCAACATTGACTGCACTTTATAAACTCCTATGAAATAATCTAAAAACTTCCCCTTATTTTTGTCAGTTGTTTTCCATGGATTTTCATTTTAAACTGTACTTCCCATCAGCCTCAGTCTGTTTCCAGCTTATTCCAGCTTATTATTCCAGCACAGTCATAGACTGCTGGACTGGGACAAAGCGCTGTGTGATGCATAACAAAAGAGGAAATCACATAATGAAATTTGGCTAAATCAAATGTGATGGATCTTAATCCTCCAAGCAGTTCAAGTTCTGGAACGTCAGCCATGTTACTCAGCAAGACAGAATGAAAAAGCTGATATTATAATCATACTTTTTCTCCTTTTAGGTAGGAAAACAAAGGGTAATTGGCAAAGGGGCAAGTGAAGGCATCCTTTGAAAAGACCAGCTTGGTGTCAACACTAGATGTGACGTATCATTCAGGAAAGCAGAAACACCAATAAAAATTATTCTCATTGTCAAAATAAACCTTTCTGGTTATTGCAGGAAGATGCCCATCTTCTGTCATTTGAGCAAAGTTTAAAAGGTGATGCCTGTTATGTTTTTTTGTTCTACACAAAACTCTGCACTTGCAGATACAGGTAAGAAAATAAAAAATGTAAGAGAAGTAAGAGTGATAAAGAGTGATAAAATAAATAAGGAGTAAGCTTGTGTTTGGGAAGGACAAATAAACCACACTGAAATATTATGCATCAGATCAAGCTGGTACAATATAAATACAATAAAATATAATTTTAAAATTATACAGACTGTAAAGCTATTAACAAACCAAAACTAATTTAAGAGATACTCTACAAGTATCAGTTTATATAACCAATGAATATCAGGTCAGAAGAAAGCTATGTAGTCCAAAAAGCAGAAAAACAGCCAGACTAGAGATATTTTAGGTGTGTGATAACAGTGCTAGATACTCAGCAGGCAGAACAGGGAAAGTTTGCATGCTGCTTGGACCATCAGGAATGTGGACTTGGAAAATAATCTCATAATCTTTAGTGCACACTAAGTTATTTTATGCGTGCATGTAATATTGAAGAGGCAGGAAGCTTCCTGAAGGGAGGAAAGATCAGCTGATCAATAAGTATGTCTCAGACTGACTTCAGAACAGCTCTGACAGACTGATTAAAACACATTACTATCCAGACACAGTTACCCAGAAGGACAGTAGCCTGAAAATGAACCTTTGAAGATAGGATAAAAAGGTTGTGGAAATGTAAGCAGAAGGGATTATCCAGGAGGTGGAAGAAAAAAAAATCTGTTTGTCATGCTGATTAAACTTGCAGCGATACATATGATTCCAGATCCATAAAAAAGACAATAAAGCAAGAACACATGAATGAATAATATAATATACACAATTGACATCAAAGTTCATTGTTACTCCACTATCAATGAAATGCACCGTGAAGCTACCTTTTCATGCTGCACAGTAGGTATTGTTTTGGAACCACTATCAAGGGCAGCAGATTCAAGGATCATTGCCTTAACGCATCACAAATTGTGTTACAACTTGCAAGTGAAAATAGTTCCTCTTTACTTCCACTTTGTTGTACAATAGACTGAGGAAGGCAGAATCAGAGAAAGTCTAAGGAATATTAAGCATATTCCAACAGTACGTTTCCAAGATACTATGGACTACATGTCTCACTGCCATTTTCTCCATAGTTATCATGTTATTCCAGTGAATCTTAGTTTCTGCTCATGTTCTAATCACCACTTATGATCAAGAAAAGATGACGAAAGATGTAAAAGTTCAATTTCTTCCATTGTTATGGATGATAACATCAGGACAATTCTTCATATGGTAGTTGAAAATAATGTAATCTCTGCTTTTATATTTAGTACAGAAGCTCTCAATTATAGGCAAAGAGAATTTCTTAGGGATCTTTCAATAAAAACATAATATTTTGTGTGAGACATACTACAAAAAAAGCAATTGAAAAGACTATAACTATTTACCCTTTAGCCTTTTCTTATAGTTTCTGTTACCCATACATATTTTATGGTCTCATAAATGCCATGTTCAAATTTATGTCACTCTTTAAATAAACCCTGGAAGCTGTGCTTCACTTACCTCAAGTGCTCATCACATAGCACCACAGGTGCAATGAAAATTAATTTTATTGTGTATTCACCCAAATACTACAAACACAGCTTATTTTAAGATGTTGAAGGACAGAAAAAAACACCTTAATAAGTCTTTAACAAAAAATTGGAATTGTCTGTCAAAAGTTTCACACATTTACTTTTTCCTGCATTTTTTAAATCACAGAAATAAATTAGTATATAAGTTAGAGGGGAAAAAATAAAACAAACAAGCAAAACAAACAAACAAATAAATAAACAAAAACAAAAAAAGAAAAAAAAACCCAATGCCCCAAAATAAACAACAAAACCAAAACCAGAAGACCCCACTGAAAAACTGAAACATAAATAAAACTTCTTTTAGTCCAACTGAAAATAAGGTTTTTATTCTGGTCAATTCTCCACCGTAAATCCTAGTTGGAGCTAGTTATGCCTTCATTAACCTCAAAAAAATCAAGTCCTGTCGAAAAAAATATTCAAGATACGGTTGGTCTGGGAAAGGGATATGGTACAGAGTTGTTTAGTAATAAATACAGTAATTTCACACCTATAAGCCACACCCTTTTGACCAAAATTTTGGTCCTGACCCAGAACTGCGGCTTATACTGTGGAGCGTCCAATATATGGACAAAGTTCTGAAATTTACCAACCTGGAAGTGCGAACCGCAGGTCGAACCAAGCTCGCAAATTGAGCACCTGCCAGCAAAACCCGTGATTACTCAATTGTTTCAAATTGGTTACTCTGTTGCATGGCGGGGGGAGGTGGGCTTCTGCCGGTACCCAGGGGAAGGCAGGCTCCCTCCCACCGGCAGTGGGCTGGGCTCCTTCCTACTGACAGTGTGGGGGAAGGCAGGCTGGGCTACCTCCCGCCGGCAGTGCAGGGGAAGGTGTGCTCCTACTGGCACCGCAGGGGGAGAGGAGCTCACGAATTGAGTACCTGCCAGTAAAACCCATGATTGCATGATTGTTACAAATTGGTTACTTTGTTGCATGAGCATCCTCACTGTGAACAAAATTGCAGCTTATACGCCGGCGCACCTTATATTCATGAAATTACTGTACTTATGTCAGGGACTCGAGGTCAGCACAGCTGTGTCAAAGTGGTGCTGTATTGCCTCATGAATGTCACTTGTTTGAAAACAGGCTGTGTATCTGCACTGACTTCTGCTTCTGGTCCAGTATATCCTGACTTAGTTGTACTTCAAGTGCTCTTTTGAGGAACATGGACGTCATCGAGGCAATTCCCAGCCAGGAACTTGAGAGAAAAAAAATTTAAAGCAGCATTACAAAAACATTAATGGGTTTCAGACTTCTACCTACTTTTTATGCACAACGGAGGGTAGCATTCTCAGAAAAAAGAATGCCAGAGGTAGCAGCAATCTATTCATACCCTAATGCTTGAAAGCAGTGCTTGATAAACCACTTTATAACAAGACTATAGTCTAAAAATATTCATACAAGGGCTCAGATTAACCTATTAAAGACAGGAAGAATACTTTAATATGTGGATTAGAAATACTATAGAAGGAATAAATATCAATGTTGGAAATACACAGCACTTTCAACTGAAATCATTGTAAAACTAAATCACTGAACATAATAAACAAACTTTTCCAGCAAATTTCCTGAGACAGCTGTTCAAAGGAATGGTTATTATTTCCTTTCAAAAAGAAGGAAGACTTATTATAACATATATAAAATGTTCTAGTGAAAACACACACAGGAAAATAACTGTATAAATACAGTTGTTATGGTAGCCTTAGCTGTACACACAAAGACACAAACACACACACATACACACACGCATGTATACACCCCACCATGAGAGCATTCATGTGCCAAGATAAAGCCAGAAAGTTTTTGTTCCCTCCTCCTACCACCATAGAGGGCTTTCTCTTCTTTTAAAAGCATGTCTTCCTAAAGGCCTCACTAGATTTGGTGATGGTCCCAGCTTGGCTTCAGGGAAGCAGCTGTGTCCAACACATGGCCATCCCTGGCCTCTTCCCACAGAGGCCACCCCTGCAACCGTCCCTTCTCCGGCTGCTTTCACCTTTGGATATCCAGACAGATATAATCAATTGTTTGTACTATAACGTTGCAAATTATTGTGTCCCTGGAAGTACAAATCTCATTGAAAATGTCTGCAGTTTTGGCAGCTAACATCAGCCCTTCAGGGAACCAGAGTTTTTGAGTCTTGAGCAAGATAATGGCACAATAATATTTCAATTGAGGCTGAGGAGAAAAATTAATTTTACATTTGTATTTCTGTAGATGAAATAAAATTGCTTTTATGCTACAACATGCATTAAAATGTTTAAGATTCTGTCACTGAGGTTCTTAAGCACTAAGTTTACAAAAATTTTTAAGACTTTTAGAAAAACTATGGAATTGTTAAAAGTAGATTGAACTGTCTATTTGTTCAATAGTTAAATCTGGTTTTACAAGTAAGTGAGCTACCTGGTACTAAACCCTTCAAGGAATAGCTATGGGTATTTACAGAGTAACAAAAAACTCCACAAACACAAAAGAGGGGAAAAACATTTGTTAGCTGATATACCCTTCAACTCAAAACCAAAAGTGCTTGAACAAAAAGGTCTCTATAGCTTCTCTGGTTTTGCCAAGATTTTGTTCTGGAGTTATAGCCATATATATTCCAAAATTTTGGTCTGGTTTTGTTTGGAGTTACAGCCATGCTAGAAACTAGTGTACAATGCCAAATTCTATAGGATTGCACAGTAGTAAACTTTGATTGACACTGACACATTAAGAATCAACAACCCTACCATTCTAGGATTTTTATTTTAGTGCAAGATTTAATTTAATTTATTTGATAAATGCATTGCCTTATGCTTTGTGGTTACAGTATGGCACAAAGTGAATGTTAGGTGGGACAACATGAGAGTAAAGAAGAGATGCTGGAGTAGGAAATCTCCTTTTGTACTGAAGTGCAGAAATAATATTGAAAATATATAACTAGTGTTTTGGTTCACAGCTGGGACCAATAAAAGCCTGTGAAGAATTTCTCTAAATTATACTATCCTGTAGGGTGCCAAGAAAATGTTGTTTCTCATTTAAAATGAATAGTACCCCCTACTAACTTATTCCTAATCAGGCAAACAACAAAGGAATTAAGTAGGCCATTTCCATACATATGACTGTTTCTTCTATGAAAAGTAGTTCACCAGAATTTCAGAGCTAATTGATTTAGAAGAGTTCATGTTTGCATTTTTTTTTTCAAACTTGTAACAAATTCCAGTGATTCTGTTTAAAACAATTCCATTTCTTATTGTAGCATTTAAAAATTACAATATTGAGTTCTCAACGTGTGTTTTATTAGCATTGCAAAGAAATGGGTTTTGCCTATAAAAGAAGACAAAGTGTGTTGTCAGATTCACAGTTAATAGCATATATACCAAGGATATTGTTCATAGCATAGAAGATATGTCACAATTTTCTGCAGAACCAATTGTTCTTATCTTCTACTTCAAAATTTGTATGAGTGTCTCTAAGTTCAGAATATTTGCTTTAAGTCTAGTATACTGCACCAAAAATTAAAAGAGGATCTTAAAGTTGCTTCAAGGCTTTGGTCATGAAAATGTCACTTGATTGTTGTTGGTTTTCACCTCATACAAATTAAATGTGTTCTAAAAGTGTATGTAGAGCAAATGTTTTGTTGTTTTCAACCTAATATCTAGAAGGTAACCATCTTTCTTAAGAACTCATATTTCCCCTGCCTGCTAAGGAAATTTGACAATGCATTTATTTAATTCTATCTGAAATACTGAGAAAACTCAGAATAAAAACATAAAATCCCCTCATTCCTCTTTATATTTTATAATCCTGTTTAGGTTCAAAGGTGTCTAAATCACCATAAGATTCTTTCCTTCCCTTCCCTTCCCATTACATAATAATTTCCTCAAGAATACCAAGGAGAAGTTATCTGGGATTTTCATAGACTAATTATTCTTTATCAGGGTTTTTATGGCAAGTATTAGATGGAATAAAGACTGTGCTGTTCACCTTGTTCAAGAATGGTAATGATCACAATTAAAATGAGTCCTTAACATTCACACTTATTCAAGTTATGCCACAGGTCCCAGGAGTATATGTGAAAGCTTTAAGTAGTATATAAAATAAGTGGGCACTAAAAATATTTTACTACTGTTTTACCAATTTCATTGATATGCCTATGGTTCAGGGTGAGTTATGAATAACATATATGGGTTCTGCAATTTGTCATTTTAAAGAAATCCTTATACAAACCTAACGTAAGCTGCAGGGAATTCTATTTATACAAAGTTCATCTCCAGGTATTGTGATGTTTCACTAGCCGCTTCATTCAAAACTAACTGATACAATTAGCTGTTTTGGGAAACATTGAAACAGCTCAAGCTGCCACATTTCGCAGTGGAGCAGGTACCAGCCATAAATCTTGTAACTATAGCAACATTAGAAACAAGATAACAAGACATTAGTGTAAGTATTTACAGTATTTTATTTCATTCCAGGTTTCACTTCTGTCCGCCTGTTGGTCCCAATATAGTGACTATATACTTATGCATGTTGCTCTGTGATATAAAAAAATTAAAATCCAGGAAAATTTAATCAACTATGTAGTATAAAATCTCTCAAGTGGACTGCCATCTGATTCTGTTTACTGTGCAAACAAATAGATAAATCTGACATCTTGATAGAGGTGCAGAGATGTTTTCAAAATAGGTTTAAGTGCAACAATTGTTCAACTAACAGTAATATTATCTAAAGCTAAATATTTAATATTTCTCTTATGTCAGTTGAATAATGTATCTGGCAGCCTTAAATAGAAATGAAATCAGAAATTTACCAAAAAAAAAAAAAAAAAAAAAAAAAAGATAATCAGAAACATATCTAGTAGTTTGGTTGTAGAATGCTAATTCGAATAAAATTTATACTAAATATAGCATTTAAAAAATTTGTTTTCAGATTACAGGCAGCTTAGAAGAATTTATCCTATTCACCAAACCATAGGCAGCTGTGTTTTGAATTCCATTCTATTCAATTGTAACAATAAAAAATTCCGTAAATAACTTAAACTATAAAGGTATGTGTGTAGTGTGATAGAGTATTTTATAATATTAATTCCTTGGAAAGATAATATGCCCAGGGGTATTTTTTGATTTGTTTTGTTTTGTTTTATTTATTTGTCCACTGAGATTTTAAACAGAAATAAAACATTTTCTGGGGGAAAATAAAAATTTGAAAAAAAGATAAAAGGATAAAATAACCTAGGGGAAGATAAGTCAAAGGAAAGAAAGTTTGAAGAAAACCAGCAGATATTGCAGAGAACTGATTAACTAGAGAAGTCACCTAAAAGAGACAATATATTAAAAACAATAGAAAAAGGACAGCAGGAAAAAGAGTTGGGGGGGAAGAAGGAAAAAGGGGGAAAATCAGTTTAGTGAGGACAGATAAAATGGAATATATTGGAATAATAACTGGATTAATATAGTAGGGTATGACACATCAAAGGCCAAGGGAAGGTCACTTTCTAGAAGGTTTGTTCATGAACTGCAATTTTTTCTTCTTGTTTTTCCACTATAAGCTTCTTAGAGAAGAAGCATATTACTAATACTTCTGGTTCTCTAAACAAACAGACAAGCTAAAACTACAACAAAGGTAGTTAAATGGTTTCAGGAAACTTTTACGGAGCCTTCAGAAACGTAATTTGTTCAATATCCTCTTTTACTTGTCACATACTGCAGTTGTTGTCTGTCTAATATATAATGGATTCAGTTGTGCAGCTTGAAATTCACAAGGTCAAAGTGGAAGCAAGGTATTTCATACAGCAGAGCATCAATGTAAATATCAGAACTGCTGAGGAAAAGGGAGGGAAAGAAAAAAAAAAGAAAAATACAAAAGGAGATATTAGGATATCTTAAAACCAATAAGAAACACAATGAAGAAAAGAATAAATGTGAGAAAACAGTTGGGTGTCTTTTTTGTCTGCATTCCCTCTCTCTCTTTTCCCTCTCCCACTAATGATAAATTGGCAAAGAAAAATTAATTAAAAGAAAGATAGATTCAAGGAGACATAAGAAAATAAACAAAGAAAACAAATATACAACAAATATACAAACAAATATACAACACATAAAAGAAAATAAAGGAATGCCAAATAATTAAAGGTTTGGGAGAGATATTAAATAAACAAAATGAGGAAAAGAACAAAACAATAAAAACAGCATTTTTTTAGAAGGGGTTTCTATTGCCTTATCTGTACCTGTTTCAAAGAGAATGAAATTATATCACTGAAGAAGTACAGCTAAACTTTGGAGAACAAGTAGAATGTATATTGTTTTTCTGGCAAAAACATTTATTTACCAAGAAAGAAAACTGCTGAAATAAATTTATGTGCATTTTCATCAGTCATCATCATACTACGACTCTAGCATTGTCATTGACTTTTACAAGGGTAGAGTTCATGTTTGGGGCACATATTACTCTTTAGGTTTTCTGTATCTAGTCTTCTAGCTGCTGGGTTTTGAACATGATAGATAAGGTTCTACAGCTATTTTCACTTCAGACAATTGTTTCTATCTCTAATGTCTCTTCTATTTCTGTGAAAATGACAGTATACACATTTATTTTACTTATAATTAACGTCCTTTTTCCCCCTTTAAATAATACTTTTAGGAAATTACTTTTAAGTTTAGTATTTCCCTTATTATGTGTAGAAATTGAGTTTTTGATTTTTCTCTGACAACAAAGCCCCTCAAAAACCTTCTCTCTCTTTTTTTTTTTTAACCCTCTTGTCTCCCTAGTTTCATTTTCTCTTTTGAGTATGTGTGAACAGCAAAATCCTCACACATGTGCATGCCCATCATCCATGACTTATGCAGTCACCTACATCTTATATTACATTCCATGAAGAATTATTTGAAAGAAAATTAATATCTGCAAATAGTAACATCTAAGCTGAAACTTACTGTGTTCTTCCCCAACACAGTCTTTAAGTAAAACATTCTAAAAGAGAAAATGCAGCTTTGTTAAAATCTGGAATTTGGCTGAAAAACAGCTGAATAGAATTTACATTAATTATTCTCATAACTTTCCTTTACCTTGTTTGAGTTGGTCTTTTTGAGAAGCTTCACTCTGTGATAAACTGACTGCAACCTTTGTAAGGCACATAGAGTTCGATTTCTTTTGGAAACTTGATCAGATTAATAGCTTTCAGCAGGTCTTCAGGGAGCGCTCAAACAAATCTTCAGAGAAATTTAGTTCAATCATTTCTAACTTCCTAACTTTATTTAAACTCTTTAGCACCTCTGACTTTACAAATTTTTTTTTCTTGCTTGTCATGGTTTTTCTCTATCTTTTAAACCAAACCTTTGTTGCTGCATCACCATCATCATCATCATCATCATCATCATCATCACCACCATCATCAATCTTGGTATTTTGCATAAATGTTAAAAGTTAAAATTAAAGCTAGTGATAGAATTTCACAAATACAAGCCACACCATTTTGAGTAAGATTTTACTCCCAAACCGGAAATGCAGCTTATACTCAGGAGAGGCTAATATGTGAATAATTTTCTGACATTTACAACCTCAGAAGTGTCAGCCAGGGTGCCGAGCGGAGCACCTGCTAGTAAAAGCCGGCATTTTCTGATTGTTACAAATTGTTACTCTGTTGCACCACGGGTGGAGCCTGGCTCCCTGCAGGCAGTACGGGGGGTGGGGAGAGAGGAGGGAGAGCTCTCTCCTTCCCTCCTCTACCGCAACCCGGGGGAGAGACGGGGGGGCCCCGTGCCACCATTGCCGCGGCCTAGGGAGGCAGCGGGGGCCCCATGCTGCCATGGCTGCTGCTCGGGGAGGAGGCGGGGTGCTCCGTCCCCGCCCGCCTCCGCTACCGTGGAAGCAGTGTGGGGGGGGGGGGGGACTCCATCCCTGCCTGCCACCATGGGGCAGCGTCGGGCCGAGGCGAGCGAGCCCAGAGGTGGTGGCCGGCCCCGAGCGGCCCCACCAGGCTGGGCCACCTGGCCCCATCAGCAGCCATGAGCAGGCTGAGCCTGCACAGCCTGAGCTGAGCCAGTAAACCCTGCCATGCTGCGGTTCTGTTACTAATTGGCGACTTTGTTGCACGCGGGTCCTCGCTGCGAATGACAGAGCGGCTTGTACTCAGGTGCGGTTTATTTATGGACAAAGAACGAAATATTTGCCAACACCCAGAGATGTGGCTTATACTCAGTGGGACTTGTATTCGTGAAATTACTGTACTTTTAAGAAAAAGCAGTAGTGAAATAATTTTATGTATTTATGGATTCTTCTTTTGTAAAGGGAATTTGAGCATAAAAAAACCCTGATTACTGATTATGGTTCAAATTTCACATCTTTAATATAAGAGATTTTTAAGAGAAGATATAGAAAAACTGATACAATTAAAAATATTCATACCCAAATACATACCATTCAGATGGAATGCATACCCAAAATACTTCTCAAGTTTTCAAACATTCATTTCAAGGTCTGAAGTGATTGCAGTACTTTGGATTGAGTTACCAAATCAGTCATCCATTTATTACTTCTCTAATAAATACAGAAAGAATTAGAAAATAAAACTAAAATCACAAGGCAAGAATGACACTTAATAGCTTGAGGTGTAAGTTTTGCTATTATATCTTCAGTGAGCCTTTAGATTTCACATTAACTTTTAGTTTAGAACTTTCCTGTGGTAAACTCAAAGTATGTTGCAGCAATAAAAAGCACAATGAAAAACTTACAGGCTTTAGTCTATATTCAATATGTCATTTTAATTTTCAAAATACTAAAAATTTCTGTAGGATGATATTTCATTGCACACAATGAAAATTCAAGGTCTATATAAATGGAACTTTTAATTTTCAGGAAATATTATTTGTGGGATTTTTGAACTAGAAAAGGAAGTACATTATGTACACATGTAGTATGTAGGAAGTACATATGTAATTCAAATTATGCACTAATTAATCTATAAACATAAATAAAGATTATAAATAGTAATATATCCTACTTTACTGTTATTTCCCATTTTTTTCTTTAAATACTTAAGATTTTTTGTTATTTTTTATTAATTATTTTCTGATATCAACAGATAGCAATATTATGCTCATTCATAGAATTCTTCCTGAAGTGTGTAATTGTACATCCATAAAGAAGGCTTCTTGTTTGAATCCACTCTTACACCTACTAAGAACTTCCTGGGGAAAAATTACCAGACTTACTGAAAATTTTATTCTTAATATGCACCATGTGGTCATATACATATATCCTTTTGAATCCCTGAATTAAAACTTAACATCTAAATCTATGAAAAATGTAGTTTTAAAAATTGTTGGCGATGCAGGTATTATTATTACAGTAATTTCACCACCATAAGGCACACCGGACTGTAAGGTACACTTTTTTTTTTGCAGCAAGGAGCCGCGCAGTGCACAACAAAGTAACGAATTACTGGCAGGCGTTGAATTTGCAAACATTTTTCAAAGATCGGTGTAGCCTTTAAATGCAGCCCCAGGAACCCTCCCTGTGCAGCGGGCCCCAGCACTCCCGCCCACTCCCAGCACCGGCTGGCATGGCTCATGGCTCATGACTCCCACCGCACGGTTGCGCCGTTTGTCGCAGCTTCCCAACGACTGGTGGCAATGCCGCTGCTTGTCACCGCTTTGCCGCAGCTGCAGGGGCTACACCGCCGTCACTTTGCCACGGCCGCAGGGGCCGGGCCACCGCCATGGCTGCTTTCTCCCAGTCACCTGGGCCGCACCGCCGCTGCTCCGATGCCACCACCAGGCAGGCTCTGCTCGAGGCTGTTGCGGGCTTGCACTTCTCGTTCCTGCCGCACCTGAGACATGGCTGCCCAGCTTCTCATTCCCCCTGCCCCTGCACCCAGGGTGGCGCCGCCCAGCTTCTTGTTCCACCTGTGCCTGGTCCAGGGCCAGTGCTGGCTCCCTCCCTCCCCGCACGGCTCCTGCCGACTGTGGCTGCCCGTTCCTGCACCCCCTTGCAGGACTGCCCCCCCATTGCAGCTCACACTTCCAGTTTGGAAAATTTCGCAGCTTTGTCCATTATATAAGGCGCACCGGACTATAAGGCGCTCTTCCGGGTTTGGGGGGAAAATTTAGTCAAAACCGTGCGCCTTATAGTCGTAAAATTACTGTAATTTCACTGAGCAATATTTGGTTCATTACTTCTCTAGAAGGAAGTACATGACTAAACAATAGTTTCAGAAAAGACTGTTATTTTAAAATGATTATTAACTATTTAAATAATTTAATTAATAATGATTATAATTTTTAAAATTATTAATTATCGTTCCATAATCTTTAAAAATGATGATGTCAGGATACCTTCTGGAAAAGAATTAAATAACTATTTCTATACTATAAAATTCAATATTTTTTTTTCTAGCTCTATTCCTTTTTCTCAGTCTTAGAATCACTAACTCATGTATATGGAAGTCCATAAAAGTAATTTTGATTGTGCTGATCAAGCATTATAGATTACATTTTGAAGTTACAAATTTTTCACTTCTTAATTATGTGTCTCACTGAAAAGTCCTGGACATCTTGAGGTATTATTCTGTTCGGGAGAGTATCTTTCTTAGGTGTTCACAGAATTACTTGAGTCAATTGTTTCTTGAGGAAGTAATTACTAGACCATAGATTTTACTCTTCAAGTAGATGAAAGGGCTGATGCTGTCTCTATCTATAGATACTTAACATTACCAGCCAACTCTGAATTAATTATTCCTTACTTTTGTACTACCAGATGTTTAGAATGTACTCTAAGTAAATTAATAGAGATGTAAAACTTCTCTTAACCTCATGGAAGAGCTACCACATGTCCTTTTAAGTAAACATTTGTAAAAAGCTAATTTCTGTTTCTTACAAATTACACTTAAATCTCAGATGACATGTAAATTAAGAAATATCTCAATTTTCTGAAAAATAGCTCTTGTTTCCTAGGTTTGGTGCTGGAGGGAAAGAATTATTTGTATTAATAATAAATAAAATTTTTAAAAAGCTATTTATATTAATAAAAATAATCAAGTTGTTAGAAGTTGTAGGTTGCCTTTAGCACAAAAGAACAGAAAAAATTATTAAATCAGGGATCAAAGACTGAAAAAAAGAATATTCAGATAATTCAGAAAAATGCCTAATGTGCACATGTAAAGAAATTATGTAGGCTAGAAAAGGCATTTACAACAGTCCGGAAAAATAAGACACTGGGTTCTCTATCAATAAAAATCATCATGCCTAACAACCAGACCCAGAAAACTAAACACCTGTCTTCGAGTCAACCACACATTCCTTAAATTCAGCATAGGGAAGAATGAAGAAACAGCTCTAGAGGAATTAATTCTCTGGGAATGGCTTCACTGGATAGACGTAGCTTCTCATGTGGAAGAACAAATGACAGATTTTGAGCTGGGTACAGATTTCTTGATGTAAAATTACAGTAATTTCACGACTATAAGGCGCACCCTTTTGACTAAAATTTTCCCTGGAACCCGGAAGTGCACCTTATAGTCCGGTGCGCCTTATCTGATCTACAAAGTTCAAAAAAATTGCCTACCCGGAAGTGCGAGCTGCGAGCCACGGGGGGAGCCGGCAGGGCCATGGCTGCCAGGTGGAGGTGGGGTGGAGCAGGGGCGGGCACGCCCCGGCCCTGTGGAGGCGGAGCCGCCCCTCCAGAGGCACGCCCCGGCCCTGTGGAGGCGGAGCCGCCCCTCCACAGGCACCCCCCGGCCCCATGGAGGTGGAGCCGCCCCTCCACAGGCACCCCCCGGCCCCGTGCAGGCGGAGCCGTCCCTCCAGAGGCACACCCCGGCCCCGTGCAGGCGGGATGGCCCCTCTAGAAGCACACACCGGCCTCGTGGAGGCAGAGCCACCCCTCCACAGGCACCCCCCGGCCCCGTGGAGGTGGAGCCGCCCCTCCACAGGCACCCCCCGGCCCCGTGCAAGCAGGACGGCCCGTCCAGAGGCACCCCCCGGCCCCATACAAGCGGGACGGCCCCTCTAGAGGCACCCCCCGGCCCCGTGCAAGCGGGACGGCCCCTCCACAAGCACCCTCCGGCCCCGTAGAGGTGGAGCCGCCCCTCCACAGGCACCCACCGGCCCCGTGGAGGCGGAGCCGTCCCTCCAGAGGCACCCACCGGCCCCGTGGAGGTGGAGCCGCCCCTCCACAGGCACCCCCCGGCCCCGTGGAGGCGGAGCCGCCCCTCCACAGGCACCCACCCGCCCCGTGGAGGCGGAGCCACCCCTCTAGAGGCACCCCCCGGCCCCGTGCAAGCGGGACGGCCCCTCCAGAGGCACGCCAGGGCCCCGTGCAGGCGAAGCCGCGCGTCCAGAGGCACCCCCCGGCCCCGTGCAGGCGGAGCCGCCCCTCCACAGGCACCCCCTGGCCCCGTGGAGGCGGAGCCGCCCCTCCACAGGCACCCACCGGCCCCGTGGAGGCGGAGCCGCCCCTCCACAGGCACCCCCTGGCCCCGTGGAGGCGGAGCCGCCCCTCCACAGGCACCCACCGGCCCCGTGCAGACAGCACGGAGGGGCGGCGGCCATAGCCCGGCCCCGGAGTGGCAGCGCGGAGGGGCGGCGGCCATAGCCCGGCCCCGGAGAGGCAGCACGGAGGGGTGGCGGCCATAGCCCGGCCCCAGAGAGGCAGCACGGAGGGGTGGCGGCCATGCCCCGGCCCCGCCGGATGCAGGCGGGCCTGGGGCCCCGCGGCACCGCCCCTGCCAGGTACAGGCGGGCCCGGGGGCCAATGACTGCCGGGTTGAGGCGGGGCCTCGGCCAGCAACCGCGCGGAGGGAGCTGGGGGCGGAGCCTCGCTGCAAAAAAAAAGTGCGCCCTATAGTCCGGTGCGCCTTATCTGATCTACAAAGTTGCGAATTTTGCCAACTCCCGGCGGGTGCGCCTTATAGTCCGGTGCACCTTATGGTTGTGAAATTACTGTAAGTTCTGCCTGCATGAGCTTAACAAAAGTCTTGTTGAGGTTCTCACACTTTGGAGTTCACTCTTTGAAGGTGTCCAGAAATTATAAGCTAGTTCAATACGGTCCATAGTCAATTTCTCAAAAGACTGGGGTCTAGTCTGACTGCAGAGATCACACTGGAGTCTAATTTTTGGCCAGATTGAATACTGTGGTACTATACAGAACTTCAGGCAAAACTTTCACTGTTGCCACCACAAAATTGCAATCCTTTGTCAAAGCCTAATTTTGTTAATATTTCACAGAAACCATGCCACATTCCTAACACACCTGTCAAACTACTGCTTAATTTTGGATTCTAGGAGTGTTGAGTCCACTTACCATCAGTTTTTTCATATCTACTTTCACCTACTGCTGATGCATTGTTGGGGGTTGGGGGGAATTTTTACTCTTTCCCTCAGTGGAGAAATTTTTCTCATTATCATGTTAAAGAAATCTGGCTGGGCAACTGCCTTGGCTTCTGATCGCTCAAGACAAAAGAGAGGGGTGGGGATGGATGGCCGGGAGTTGCTTTGTCCTTCCGAGAAAACACTCACTCTCACCAGCCCGAACGCGGAGGAGAGAGGTTCTTTTTCTCCACGGTGAGACCTGCCCTGCACTCCAGCACTTCTAAAGATTTCTGCTTCTGAGAACAGCGCTGAGAACTGGGTTGCAAATGGTGAGCGGAGCTTTTTCCTTCACCCTTCTCCCACCTGGGGACCACCCTGCTGCTGCCGCCTTGCCTGCCTGCTGCGGCTGCTGCTGCAACTGAGAGAAGGCGGCCCCACTCCACCGGGACCATGCAGAGGAGGAGGGCCTTCGTGACTAGGAAAAAATGACTGAGACTGAGTTTCGTTCTATTTTGTCATTGATTTCTCATAGCTGACGTTGTTCTTGTTTGTCTTGTAGATATACCAGTAAAGAACTGTTAGTCCTAAACCCATACCTTTTCCCTGAGAACCCCTTAATATCCAAATTATAGTAAACTGGGAGGGAGGGGATTTTCACTTTCCACTTTGGGAAAAGTTCTTGCCTTTTTTTTTTCTGGCTATACTGACCTCTAAACCAGGACATGCATTTAAGATTGTTTTCCTGTAATGCATCACTTAGTATGTGTATTGCAACATCTATTAAAATAGATTTAATAGAACTTGTGGAGAAAAATAAAAATAAACAAATAGCAACAACAAAAAGGGCCCAAAAACCCCCAAGGAAAACAGAAAATTATCAGTCACTACCTAGGCAAATTCTGTTCTGATTTACACAGATATATTGTGGAATTGCAGTTATATGGTAGGTAGAGGATTTCACTGAAAATATATAAGAATTACTTACACAATTTTCACCACTGTTTCCTTATGAACTTTCTAACATATTAACAAGAGAAGACATAAAAATTAGTTTTGCACAATTCTGGATTCTCTGGGTAGAGTGCAAAAAGACAAAGACTGAGACCTCAACTGAGATTACAATCATTAAAGACGAGGTATTTAAAACATATAACAAGTCAACTCATATTTTAATATACATTATTTAATGTTTGCCTCACAGTTAATTATTTTACCTTATTTTTCTTCAGAGATGTATGCCAATGAAGGAATTTTCATAAAAAGTAACAAATATTAATAAATTACAGTAAATTCACGAATACAAGCCGCACGGAGTATAAACCGCATATCCGGTGTGTTGGCAACATTGATGTCTTTGTCAATAAATAAGCCGCACCCGGAATATTAGCCGCACTTTAGTTCGCCGCGAACTTTCACAAAGTCGTCATTTAGTAACACAATCACGGGATCGCCGGGGCTTACTGGCTTACTGCCGACCTCAGAAACATTGTTTCCAAGTGAAAAAAGACACACCCTTTATTTACAAGCCGAAAAAGACAGGAACAATAGTGTGGTCATTTTGCGAGCATTCCCAATGGATCCGCGTTGCCTTTAAACAGCCGCTCAGCCACACGGGTAGGCAGCTGAGCTCCGAGCGGAGCCACATCTCCGTGCTGGCACAGGAGCGACCACTGTAGTCCTCGCAGCCCCACTGGCCGAGCGGCCGTTGTAGCCCTCGCGGCCCGCGGGGCAAGCGGCCGTTGTAGCCCTCGCGGCCCGCGGGGCAAGCGGCCGCTGTAGCCCTCGCAACCCCGTGGGGCGAGAGACTGTTGTAGCCCTCTCCCTGTGAGCCGAGTGGCCATTCTACCCCTCTCCCTGCGGGCTGAGTGGCTCCCCCAGCCCTCTCCCTGCGAGCCGATCGCCCACTTCATCCCTCTCCCTGTGGGGCAAGAGGCTCCCCCAGCCCTCTCCCTGCAAGCTCAGCCAGCCCCGTAGCCGCACAAGACTGAAAACACTTTAAAAAGTACAGAGAAATATCACACACTTTTATCGAACTGCTGAGGTAACTCACCCCGATAACAACCCCCGCCCCTCAGTAACGCCGCCATCCACAGGCAGGCAATAAGCTGTTCTCTGATTGGTTCATCGTCGGAACAATGGGAAACCATGGATTTCAAACTGTTTCGGCTCGGGACTGGACTGGTATGATACTAGATAAGGGCAGATATCACATTTTTGTTCATAGATTAGCCGCACCCAAATATTAGCCGAACTTCCGGGTTTCCACCAAAATTTTTGTCTAATTACTGCGGCTTGTATTCGTGAAATTACTGTACAGTAATTTCACGGCTATAAGGCGCACCCTTTTGACTAAAATTTTGCCTCGAACCGGGAAGTGCACCTTATAGTCTGGTGTGCCTTATCTGATGCACAAAGTTGTGACATTTGCCACCCCGGAAGTGCGAGCCAGCCGGCATCGGGGTGCCCCCCCACACGGGGAGGGGGAAAGCCGCCGGCATCGGGGAGTTGGCCCGCGGGGTGGGCCCACTGGCATCGGGGCACTACCCTGCACGGGGAGGGGGAAAGCCACCGGAATCGGAGTGGCTGCAGCACAGGGAGGGGGAAAGCCACCGGAATCGGAGCGGCTGCCACACAGGGAGGGGGAAAGCTGCCGGAATTGGAGCGGCTGCCGTGTGGGGAGGGGGCAAGCAGCCGGAATCAGGGCAGCAGACGGCACAGGGCAAGCCTGCCAGGATCGGGTCACCCGGAGCGCCGGGGACTCCTGGAGCACGCTGGCAGTGCGGGGTTCCCGGTGCACCAGGGGAGTGCGTAACACCCGGAACGCCAGGGAACTCCCGGAGCAGTGGGGCCCTGGGGACGCTGCACGGAGCGGCGGCGGGTATAGCCTGGCCCTGCTGGGTACAGGCGGGCCCGGGGGCCAATGGCTGCCGGGTTGAGGCGGGGCCTCGGCCAGCAAGTTCGCAGGGGGAGTTGGGGGTGGAGCCTCGTTGCAAAAAAAAAGTGCACCTTATAGTCCGGTGTACCTTATCTGATCTACAGAGTTGTGAATTTTGCCGACTCCCAGGGGGTGCGCCTTGTATTCTAATCAATAAATTTTTAGGAAATGAAAAAAATTATAAATATTTAATGGTTTAAGGAAAGAGAATCAAGACAGACATACAAGTTCTTGGTCATAGTTGATTTAACATATTTAACGTGACATATTCTGCAGAAATAGAGGAATCAGTAATCCCCAGTGTGGTTAGGTGGTGTGTTCAGCTGCAGATATTGTTTGCACTTTGTCAGAGAATTTTTTTTCAGGAAAGAGGTAAACAGAAACAGCAATCTTTACTGTTGTTTGTATTGAGCTTTTAACTAAGATTTTGGCTGAAAAAGGATAGTGAAAAGCCTAAAAAGCCAATAATACAAGCCATGATTGTGTTAAATGGACTCCTGTTACTACAGGCTGATATAAAACATCTGCAGTATATGTACAGCTGAGGAGTAAAACTATTTTGCAATAAGTTTCCTCACATAAAGAAGTATATTTCTATCTCTCGTGAGACACAAACATGAAAGAAATCCATAATTATATAATTTAGTCCGAGCAAATAAGATAATCATATATCTTATTTTTTAGGTCTTCAAATTAAAGAAACACAACCTTATTTATAAGGTTACAATTTTCCTTCTATGCTCAAATCTATAAATTGCAGTAGACCAATTGAATACATGGTACATAAGTGTGGGAATTTGTGGAAAATTTACAGTATCCCAGTTGGTAATATTGACCTTTGCAAGGAAAAAAAAAGATCAAAACCATGTCTTCCTTTTTTTTTTTTAATTATACAGCAATTTGAGTATTAACCCTAATAAACCGAATTACAGTAATTTCACGAATACAAGCCACACCTTTTTGACCAAAATTTTGCTCCCATACCGGAAATGCGGCTAATACTCAGGACCGGCCAATATGTGAATAATTTTCTGACATTTTCAACCCCGGGAGTGCAAACTGAGTCAGTGCAAACTACAAAGTCGAGCTCCTGCCAGTAAAACCCTGCATTTACATGGTTGTTACAAATTGGTTACTCTGTTGCGCGGCGGGTGGAGCTGCTCCGTGCAGGTAGCACAGGGGGTGGGGAAGGCGGGGCAGCTCTCTCCTGCCTAGCCCTGCAGCTCGGGGGAAGCAGGGGCTCTCTCTTGCTTGGCCCCGCAGCTCGGGGGAAGCAGGGGCTCTCTCCTGCTTGGCCCCGTGGCTCGGGGGAAGCAGGGGCAGCTCTCGCCTGGCCCCACGGCTCGGGGGGCTCCCGTCCTCACATGCCGCCGCTGCAGGAGCAGGCAGGCTCCATCCCCACCTCCCACCGCCGCCGCAGGTGCTGGTGGGCTCTGTGCACCCCCTGCCGCCAGGGGACAGCGCTGGGCCGGGGTGACCGAGCCCAGCGGTGGCGGTGGCCGGCCCCGAGCAGCCTCGCCGAGTGGCAGCGCAGAACTGGGCCACCCAGCCCTGTTGGCAGCCCCGAGCCCTCATGGCCGGAGCCGAGCCAGTAAAACCCACCCTGCCGTGGTTCTGTTACTATTTGGCAACTTTGTTGCACGCGGGTCCTCACTGTGAACGACAGAGTGGCTTATACTCAGGCGCGACTTATTTATGGACAAAGAACAAAATGTTTACCAATACCCAGCGATGTGGCTTATACTCAGTGCAGCTTGTATTCGTGAATTTACTGTAACCAAAATTTTTAATTATATGTTTCAGCTAAATAAAATTATTTGTACTTTTCTTTAATAAGTCATTATAAAATTTGAATTTTTCACTCTCTCGACATTTTGAAAGAAATCACAGAATCATAATGTAGTTTGGCTTTAAAAGGACCTTAGAGAACTCCTTGTTCTAATCCCTCAATTTCCTGTCCATGAGTCAGCAGTTTGCCCTTGTGGCCAGGAAAGGCTATGGTATCTTGGAATGAATTAGGAAAAGTGTTGCCAGTAGGTAGAGAACCCTGGTGCTGGAGTCTCCAGTCCTGGAGTTCACAGGGCAGAAGTGACACAGAGCTTCTGGAGCTAGCCCAGCAGAGGAATGCAAAGATGATTAAGAAGTAACTTCTGTCTTACAAAAAAAGCTGAGTGAGCTGGGTCTGTTCAGCCTAGAGAAGAGACAGCTGAAGGGACCTCATCAGTGTCCTAATCTGAAGCGGCAGGTGTCAAAAGGATGGACCCAGGCTCTGCTTTGTGGTGCCAAGAAACTGGACAAGAGGCAATGGGCACAAACAGATGAATAAAAGTTCCACCTGAACATGAGGAAAAGTTTCGTTACTGTGCAGGTCCAAAGATGTTGCTGTAGTGTCCCTTACTGGAGATATTCAAAAACCATCTGGATCTAATCCTGTGGTATGTGCACTAAGATGACCCAGCTTGATCAGGGGTTTGGACCGGATGGACTCACTGTAGTCCCCTCCAACCCTACTTAATGACTCCGTGACTCATCAAGCAACTGTCCTGCAGAACAAGCACTTGCTCCTCTAACATGCTGTTTGGTGCTCAAGTGCTGGAAGTTCAACACTGGAAAGCTGGAAATCCCTACTACCTATCATGAGCGATAAATATTTGGATTTCTTCTTTTGTCTAGTTTGAGCAACCTTGAAGCAGCACATGCTTCATCAAGTATTAGGCAGAAGCAGCAGTAAACAAGATCAGCAATTAGGGGACAAAAAAAGCTCAACAAAAATATCAACTAAGCAACAGTGGTAATAAGCGAAGACTCAAAAGCTCCAATAGTTTTATTGTCTGAATTACAGCAAGAGTTTATGTGAAAGGAAACTTCTAAGAGCCACACAATCCAAATATAGAAAGAACATTTTACTGGAAGAAACATTGATCAATAGGGAAGTCATTTGGTACTTAAAATGCTAGTTCTACTGATCACAGCTTTTCTATTAAATAAACACTGAAGCTGACTGGAGGGTAATTATAACCCCATTGAAAGCAAAGAAAAAAGAAAAAAGGATATTTATGGAAAAATGAAAATAACTAGTTCTGATTGTACAACATTTTCTGAGTAATTGTTTGGTTTTAAAGAATTTGCAGAAACACATTTTAAGTATAATCTTGTATTGATTGCAATGTTATTATTCCATCAGATAGTCTGCAGTTATCTTCATTGCTTACTAAAACAATTCATACAGGTTTTTTTTTGTGCTACTGGCTTACAAAAGAGCAGTAATAAAAAAATAATTTTTCTTCTTCCTTTTTGGGGAGAATTGGAAAAAAAATTAAATTTATGCTCAATTGATGTTTGAGACTTATAAATTTAAACACACTATTGTCAATTCCCTAAATCCTCAGTTTATGTAGAACTAAGAATTTCACAACTTAATTTCCTGTTGTTTTCCATTATGATTTTCAATTAAAAATACAGTTTAGAAAGACAGTATAGAGTACATTAAGTAACAGCAGCTGCATCTCAGGTTAATCTGTACCAAAAAAAGTGAGTGAATTCTACTCTTGAAGCTACACAGCAGTATGTTAGCCATTCAAGAAGCATAAAGGGATAGTTGTAAATTTTGAGCGTGAAAGAAAGAGAAAAAACAGAGAAAGGGAGAGGAGAGGAGAGGAGAGGAGAGGAGAGGAGAGGAGAGGAGAGGAGAGGAGAGGAGAGGAGAGGAGAGGAGAGGAGAGGAGAGGAGAGGAGAGGAGAGGAGAGGAGAGGAGAGGAGAGGAGAGGAGAGGAGAGGAGAGGAGAGGAGAGGAGAGGAGAGGAGAGAGGAGAGGAGAGGAGAGGAGAGGAGAGGAGAGGAGAGGAGAGGAGAGGAGAGGAGAGGAGAGGAGAGGAGAGGAGAGGAGAGGAGAGGAGAGGAGAGGAGAGGAGAGGAGAGGAGAGGAGAGGAGAGGAGAGGAGAGGAGAGGAGAGGAGAGGAGAGGAGAGGAGAGGAGAGGAGAGGAGAGGAGAGGAGAGGAGAGGAGAGGAGAGGAGAGGAGAGGAGAGGAGAGGAGAGGAGAGGAGAGGAGAGGAGAGGAGAGGAGAGGAGAGGAGAGGAGAGGAGAGGAGAGGAGAGGAGAGGAGAGGAGAGGAGAGGAGAGGAGAGGAGAGGAGAGGAGAGGAGAGGAGAGGATATTACCACCCTCCTTAACTCCCTCAAAAAGCATACTATGGAACACATGATTAAAAAAAAAATCCACCCAATACACACTTATGCTTAATGCTTAAATGCTTAAATATTTATTCTAAAATAGAGGTTTTCTAAGTCCTGAAAAGCTTACTTTGTTGTACTTCTCTAAGTATTTGTCAGTCTCATGGTATTTAGCCACTCATACAATAGCCCTGAAGGCAAAAATTTTTACTGATTCCTAATTTCTGTCCCCTCGTCCACCTCAGCTTCCATATATCTGACTAGAACACTGGAACTGTTTGAAGAATTCAGTATATGTTTGAATCTTTAGAGAGCAGTGTTGATGTTTTCCTTTCCATTCCTTTTTCCTCCTTAATGTCCATATATTACGCAGCTGAGGAAAACAAAAGTAGCAGGAACTATTTAACTTAAAATTATATGCACATGGTACCTGCCACTGGATGTCAAGAAAACTGAAGTGTTTTATAATAAAATTGAAATGAGCTGTGGTCTCACTGCAGAGGTCTGATAGGAAATCTAGCAATTAGTATTACAGTGGTACATGGCATACTGCTTGACTCTACTGCAATTCTAGCTCTCAGCAGTGTTTTAACTCCAATTATGCACAGTGTTGACATAAACTGGTTAATGCTTGCAGAGTTTGAGAGTTGGCATCAAAGCCCTGGGGAAGCAGAAGAACAAGCTAGAGCTGCTGCTGTATTAGCAGGTACAGCACTGCAAGTTTGGTTTGCAATTAGTGCATGGAGAGTGTCGTCCTGACATATGGCAAAGCTATGATCCAAAACGTAAGAATTTTATTTGGTTTTAAACAGATCCCTTCATGACCAAATCTGTCAAGAAAAATGTCTTGCCAGAAAGCATTCTGGCTCACTGTCTTTCTCAGTTTCTGTTTTCTCGAAATAGCCATCTCAGAACTAATAACTGGGAACAGAGAAGGAGAGTAGAATATTAAAGCAAATTTCTTAGCAGTAACCATCTTTAGAAAATTTGCATTAAGATTTACATTATTCTAAATTGAAAGTCACAAAATGAATGTAGCATTAAACTCCCCTCAGCCATCATCTATTTTCACGAAAGTAGTATAATTCCTCCAAAAGCATGTGATATTTTCTTCCTGGAGTTATTAATATATATAGACATTTTGCCCTACCCTATAGCTGACTTAGCTCACCACAAAGTATTTTAGCCTCATATGCTGTCCAGTCACTCGGTTCTTACTGTTGTTCCATTCCTCTAATCCTTCTTCCACTTCAAGATGCATATTTAGATTGGATCAAAGAAAAGTCTAAATATTATTAGGACTTTTTCTGCTAAAACTGCTTTCAGCTCAGTCAGAAGCTTACATCAGCTGCAGTATTAAAATCAAAGAGCAGAAAAGAACCCTGAAAGGTCATCTAGCCACTGGACTTGGCACAGGCAAGGATGGCAAAATACGAGTATCATTCATGACAGGATATCACCTCCTGAGAAACCTTCAGCAGTGAACATGCAATAGCATCCACAGGTAAACTATTGCAATGCTTGGCAGTCCTTTCTGTTAGAACATTTTTCCTAATGTCTAGCCTAAATCTCCCTTGTTGGAAGTTAAGTCATTTGCTTCTTGTCTTATCTAGACTGGACACGGAGAACTGATTATCCGCTTTCCCTTAGAAGCATGCTTGTGTAATTTTTAAGACTGTTATCAGGGCTTTCTTCAATTGCTTCTGTTACAAGCTGAAAATCTTCAATTAATTCATTCTTTCATTCTGTTTTCTAGATTTAGATCCCTAAGCACTATTGATGTCCTCTGGACTTGTGTTTGCAGATCAATATGTTGCTGATCAGCGCTGAACAAAAATCCTTTAAAATTTTATTCCTTGGTGGCATCCCAAAAATATAATAACTGCGCCATTTTACTAAAATTCACTTTCACTGATGTAAATAAAAATGCAAATAATCTGAAAGAAACACATATGGAAGAGTTTTTGCTACATATTGGTGACTTGGAATGGAAATATTCCTTTCTGGTTATAAACAGTCATCCAACGCTGAGAAACAAATGATATTTTTCAAAGTTCTAGAAATGTTTATTTGAATTAATATAGGCCAGCCAACTGATTTGATTTACCTTGTTGATACACATTTTCCAGTCATAACTTTATTGTAAACGTTAATGTTACAGAGACTTCTGATATAACCTGTTGTTTGCTCTGCACAAGTTAAAGCTCTGCAGTAAACTCCATTGATTTTAAATCATTCAGTAATGGAGTTTTCCATCACTGTTTAAAGCCTAAAGGTTGTTGAATTCTTCCAGAGAGCAACTCCAAATCTAAACTGCAACTTACAAGGTCCTTTAGAGTGAAAGGTAATCAGAGAAAACAGAAATTAGCTGCTACAATCAAAGAAGAAGAGAGAAGAAAGTACAGTTGCTACATCTGGAAAAATCCTAGCCAAAATCTGCCTCCCTGTCAGAGGAAGAAGTAGTGAATGGCTACAGTGACCCAGGAGCCAGCTGACCTAAAATAGAGGTATCTATTCAGCATAGTACTTGGAGTGTTTGCAGCTAAATAAGAATTCAGCCTTTCTCTGTTACTCTTCTGAAATCCTGGTCTACTCTCCCAAAAGCATATTTTTAAAAAACCTTCTGAATTTATTTGTCTATCCATTTGAGACAAAAACTGTCAATGTTTACAATAAGGTCATTCCTTAAGGAAATGGTAAAAACAGTCAGAAAAACAATACATTAAAGCAAATATACATTATAATTTGGCCACATAGCAAAGGAAATATATAACCCAAAGCAAGAAATCGTCTTGATTCCCCCTTCAAATTAAAAAAAAAAATTAAAAAAAAAGAAACCTATCTTTGAAGTGACAAGCCTTTCTGATCCTACAAGACAAATAACAAAATCTCATATTTCTGTGACCATCAAACTGCATATTGCATATTTATCACAAGCTGTACAGAAAAAAAAATAATCATGTCTGCATGACACTACTCATTGCATTACTCATGCCTCTCAGAGAAGCACTGTGTTCCCTGAGGTTCAATGGTGACCACAACCACTCCATGGCCGTGTCACACCTGTGCAATTTACAGTGGCTGTGAATCACTCACGGCATAAGAGGTCAAAAAGGTCGTGGTGCTCATTCCAGATTATATTTCATTTCCATACCTTCCTTGCTTCTGTGGAGGAATAACTGATATACCAGAAAGCTATGCTGTCATTCATTGCACACCTGAACAGTCTTGAGAGTTGGGAAGCTAATGAAGTTCAATAAAGGCAAATGTGGGGTCATGGACATGGGAAGAAATTGCCCCATGCATTAACACAGCTTGGGGCTGAGCTATTGGTCAGAGCTCCACACAGAAGGAGGGTCTGGGGAGCTACAGGTTTGTCAGCCTGCCTTTTGTACTTGAGGAAGTCATGGAACAGATCGTCTTCAGTGGCACGTGCAGGACAGCCAGGAGATCAGACCCAGCCAACATTGGTTTGTGACCAACCTGACAAACCTGATCTCTTTCTATGATAAGCTGACACACTTAGTGGATGAAGAAAGGGTTGTGGATGTTTGTCTATGGATTTTAGTAAAACCATTTACACCATTTTTGACAGCATTGTCCTGCAGTACTGGCTGTGCATGGCTTGAAAAGGTGCTCTGTTCACAAATTTAAAATCTGTGTGGATGACTGGGCTCAGGAAATGGTGATCAACAGATAGGCATCCAGTGGATGGCTGGCCACCAGTAGGGTTTCTCAGAACTTAGTATTGGGACTAGTCCTGCTTTGTACTTTTATCAAGTGCACTCTCAGTATGTCTGCAGATGATGCCAAGTTGGGTGGCAATGTTGGTCTGCTGGAGCACCAGAAAGCTCTGCAAAAGGATATGGGCAAGCTGGATCAATGGGCCAAGGATCCATGATGTGAAGTACAGTGTCCTGCCCTGGGTAGTGCTGCAGCACAGCAGCCCCAGGTAGTGTTGCAGCTGAGGATAGAGTTCTGAGAAGCTGCCCAGCAGAAAAGGATCTAGGGGTGCTGGTCAACAGTGGCTGAACATGAGCCAGCTGTGCCCAGGTGGCCAAGAAGGCCAAAGACAACCTGACTTGTATCAGAAATAGTGTGGCCAGCAGGAGCAGGGCAGTGATTGTCCACCTGTACATGCCACTGGCGAGGACACACTTGGAATCCTGTGCCCAGTATTGGGACCTTCATGGCAAGAAAGACATTCATGTGCTGGGATATGTCCAGAGAAGGGCAACGGAACTGGCGAAGAGTCTGGAGCACAAGTTCTGTGAGGAGCAGCTGACGGAGCCGGGGGAGAAAAGGAGGCTCAGGAGAGAACTTATCACTCTCTGTAATCACCTGAAAGGAGCACGTAGCCAGGTGGGAACAGTCTCTTCTCTGTAAAAAATGACAGAATGAGAGGAAACGGCCTTAAATTGCACCAGGAAGGTATAGACTGCATATCAGGAAATATTTCTTCAGCATCAAAAATTATTGTCAAGCACTGCAACAGGTTGCTCATGGAAGTAGAATCAACATCCCTGGAGATGTTAAAAATTAAGGTAGCTGTAGCACCCATGGACATGGTTGAGTGGTCAGTTTGGCAGAACTTGATCAGTAATTTTGCTCTGGGATCATAAAAGCCTTTGCCAATCTCAAAAATTCTATGATTTTATGATTCTAATACATACATAAAACTCAAGGGTGAGTATCAAGAAGACGGGACCAGACTTTTCAGTAGCCCCTAGCAACAGAACATGAGATTATTACAAATTAAAAGACAGGAAGTTTCATCTAAATATGAGGAAAACCTTATTTACTTTCAAGTTAACAGAACACTGAAATAAGTTGTTCAGAGAGGTTGCAGAGTCTTCTTCTAAGGAAATTTTCAAAACCCACCTGGATCTTATCCTGGTGGATAAGCAGGTGTAGGTAAGCCTGCTTCAGCAGAGCATTTAGACTACATGGTATCCAAAAGTCCTTCCTCAATCATTCTGTGACTTGGTCTAAAATTTTGCCTGGGAGTCTTTTTCCTTGCTATGAGTTTACTTCTCTGGATCAAAGTCTGGTAATAAAAACTCCCCAGAACCTAGCAACGTTCCCCAATCCATTCTACCTTCCCCAGTAAGAGATACTGAAAGAAAGGAAAGTCTTCATTAACTGGCAGGATGAATCAGAAAAATCTCTGTGGCCAGCTGTTGTCATAAAGGTAGAAAGATGAAGCCACAATGCCACATGCATCTCCTTTCCCCCTGACTCCTAAGGTACTCTCTCAAGTGCAATTATAGTGGACTTTGAACTCGCTTCTTCTGCTAGTATCAGTTATATCTGGTTAAAAAATAAAAAATCATATCCTGAGAGGATTTGAGTCTTAGGAAAATAAAGTCAGACATGTCATGTACTGGGCTACGGAAAGTATCTGGAAAGTATTATTAAAATTGTTATCTTCTTCTGGATGGGGGGGTGGTGGGGAGAGAGTAAGGTCAGAATATCTCTTTTAATAAAACAGTAAAAAGGCAGGTGCATCATTCTCCTTGGGTAACTTGGTTCACTTATGCTTTGCACATGATATCACTCTAGTATTGGCTGAAAATAAGACTTACCTCACTAATAATTAATACTTAGAAAGCAAGTTCAATACATTTAGGACTACACTTCTCTCCCCTAAGAAATAGAGTGACCAATTTCCTTGGTGATTTCTTCCATGTCAGCAACAGATTATCACTTAATTAAAATAATGTTAAAAAGGATTACATTTGTCAAAGCACACCAGTGTGAACATAACTACTCTTAAATTACGAAAACCTTTCCATGTAAAGGAATTTCGCTCTAAAGATACCATTGCTGAAGTATATAAAACATACTTATTAATATTTGAACAATCTGTTAGAATACTTAGTCAGCAAATATCTGACCAAATCTATCAATTGTTAAAGCATAATATTGTGCAAATGTATGAGACAACATTCCAACTAATTATCTTCATGTTTATAATGTGCCATAGCTAGTTTCAGCTTGCTCCTGCATTAACTCGAACACAGATTAATAACTAGATATTACTAAAAACCACACAGATTTTTAGCCTCAGGCAAACTCTTTTCATTTTAGTGGCTTTAAAACAGATAATTTTATCAGTTCATATTACTTACTACAGAGACATTGTATCCTAATGATATTGTAGTAGGATTAATTATTTTTTGAAACATTACCACTGCAAATAAATTCTTATATATATGTTTTAAAATATCACAAATTTTGTCACAAAGTACCTCTGAAATTTATGAGCTTCACCCAAGGGTTTTCAAAAATTGATAGATACTCTAGGGCTAAAACCTCTTTTGTGAAAATGGATCCCTGCTAAAGGAAATAGATCTCTGTAGAACTTTGTCTGGGCAAATACTGTAAGAGGATTTCCCCTTTCCTTGTGACTGAAATACAATTAACACAAAAGAACCACCAAAAGAAAAGAAAGTTGATTTATTAATTACTGTTTTTTAATTATTTTTCATTCACATTCTCAAACACTTCAAATGAACAATGTTTCACAGCTGTTACCTTTTATGAAAAACACTATCTTTTGTTTTCCAGAGCTATAATTTTTAAGAAAGAGGATGATTTACATTCATTACCCACTTCTGCAAAATCTAAACAATGCTTCATTTCTCTTCTTACGCAATGACACTAAAGACTCTCTCTGAACCACAGATCTATTAAAAAAAATTATTAAACACTTTAAATTTATTGAGTAAATTTAAGACAAAAGGTTCAGAAAAAAACCCAAACATAAAAATCCTCTACTGATTAGGTAATTTCTTCTTACTTTAAGCAGAATTCTAGATAATATATGATAAAGCATGTGTCAAGAATCATATGCTGTAAGTAAACCCAAAAGAAAATTGCACTTTGAAAAAGAAGCAAGATATTATTCTAAAATAGAAGATTTTGAAAGTAAAATACAAAACAATATATGTCCTTTCTTACCTCATTACTTGACTTTGTAGTGTCCACAACAAATTGTCATCATTCACATTGGACATTATCGCCATAATTTAAAACAGTACAATTTTGCAGTTCAGTGTTTGGAAAGTACAATTCAAATATATTTTAAAAATTCAATTTTGGTATCTCAAGCAGGACAGACAAAATAACAGGACTCAAAATTTCTTTTCACTGTTTGAGTTTATATCATATTATTATTCAATTTAGACACTTTAAACACCATATAAAGTAAATTTTTGCTTCTCATCCATTATAATACCACTGGAAAAATCTGGATTTTATTGTCCCCTTTCCCTTTGTCTATGGTAGGTAGATGAAAGTGGGATTGTGAATGAATTAATGTCTTTATATATAGAATACAAAATACAGAAATATAAGAATTACCACTTTATTAAATTCTTAATAATGTAAAATAATATTTAAATGTTCATTATTTTTAATTTTTCACAAGAGAAATATCTGTTACTTTTTCACCCCTGTTAATGTAATTAACGTTAATTGCACTTTCTGTGGAAGGAGGGAACTCCTACATCTCGAACAAAATTAGAGATATTTTTTGCACCAAAAATGTTTAGGTTACATCACAGTCATTTGCACAGTCATATTTTGCTTCACAAACTTCTTCATGAGTGATCATATATTTAATTTCCTTATTATATGCTTCTATTCCAGCAAATTAGGGCATGCATTGCAAATAGTGAAGTTATTGTTTATCTAGGTAATATGCAAATACTGATACTTGTGTCAATTTGTTTTATTTGCCCTGGATTGCTGCTAATATAGCTGAATACAAGGAGGTTGGAAAGGTGGTTGATCCCAGTATTCTGAGATTTATTTCTCGTAAGGTTTCGTGCATTCCTCTTTTTAGCAATGGACAGGGAGTAACATTTTAAGCACAAACTAATTCAGAGTCATTGACTTCTAAGAAATAAGAGAAAACAACAGCTAAATTCCAAGACAAAGCAATATCTCATTCTATGAGCATATACAGCAATGTACATTGCATAAAATCCCAGGGAAGTGCTGCAATTTGTTAAGCACTTCGATTCATTTTCAAGGGATGATTATATTCTCATTAAATGGGAGAAAAGAACTGAGATTTAAGAAATAAATGTAAAGATAGAAAAGGTTGGAAAAATGAGACCAAGCTTGTCACAAGGAGACAAAATGAGCAATCTGTAATAGCAGCTAACATTTCTACAATTAAGACTGATACATTTGCATTGATACTACAGAGAACGGTACAGTGGTATTCAATTCTGGAAATATCTGTACAAAGTAAAATTTTATAATTTCTGTAAGTCACATAAAATACTTCGTAACTTCTCTCTGTAGAATTTTGTTTCATTTCATTTTTTAATTATGACATTTGTCAAGGAAGAGGCAAACCAGCACTCACTAGAAATCACCTCTGGATAAATTCAGCTTTGGGTGACATCTCAGATGACCTATAAATTCATTGAGAAAGTCTGGGAACCTATCTCACCTGAATAAATTCCAAATTCAAAAGTGGGGGAAGAAGAATTCCAAATAATATTCAGTCAAATAACAAAATTGAATAGAATACGGGTGATAAAATTACACAGATCATGTAAAACAATGGGGTCTAGCTAGAGCCATTCTAGGAGACAACTTAATCAGACAGAGACACAGCACTTAGGGACAGAACTGGAGTAAAGTGGACCTCCGTGTGATAACATTTAACAGCATGAGCCTTTCTGAAAATTCAGCTGTAATGATAACAAAAATAATGCTGCCAGATAAAAGCGGAGATGAATGCACAAAAATTATGCAAGCTGTTTCTGAAATGCATGGGAGAAAATAATAGCATTCATAAGATACAGTGTGAAACGAAAGGAGAAAAGGTAGGAAGGAAAGGCAGAAAGCAGTAGTTGTATTGAATACTTGAACTACAGATGAAATCAGTTACTTTTCATCTGGATATGTAAAGTCTCAAAAAGAGGAGAGCAGATTACTGACAAATCAAATAGGAAAACTTGAAAATTTGAATCTCAAAAGACAGCTGAACACTTCAGTTCCTGTACTCTCCTTAAGAAGATGCAGCTCTTTGAAAGATTTTTTTTTTAAATGTCCAAAGAAAGGTGTATCTGAGTTCACACCCACCCTCTCAGTATTAAAAAATATTCTCGCTCAGGATATAGAACCCACTCCTAAAAGGAAACATCAAGCACATTTAAAAACAACAAGAGACGATATTTTTTTTTTTTTCCCTCCTGAGGAAGCACACAAAAGATAGCATTCATGATTTTATTTTTATTTTCTCCTTCAGCATGAGTTTGATTTCCAGGACCAATTTTCAGTACCTGCAATTAAAAAAGAAATTCCATCTCTCAGAAATACAATAAGACAATACAGTAGTTTCACGAATACAAGCCGCACGGATTATAAGCCGCACTTCCGGTGCCTCGACAATGTTGCTGTCTTTGTCAATAGATAAGCCGCACCCCGAATATTAGCCGCACTTTCGTTCGTCGCGAGAATCCGTGCGCAGCTTTCACAAATTGGCCAATTAGTAACAGGATCGCGGCTTAGCGGGCTTTACTGGCTCGGGGCGGGGCCAGGAAGGCTCGGCCCGCTCATGGTTGCCGACGGGGCCAGGTAGCCCAGCTCAGCGCCACGGCTCGGCGGGGCTGGTCGGGTGGTGCTGCTGCCACCGCCGCCGGGCTCGCTGGCCCCCCTCTCCCGTCAGCACCGCCCCGCTGCCGCGTTCGCTAGCCCTGCTGGCGGGCTGCTGCCGCCGCCGCCCGGCTCGCCGGCCGCGGCGCGCCGCGTTCCCTAGCCCTGCCGGCGGCCTGCCGCCGCCGCCGCCCGGCTCGCTGGCCGCGCCGCGTTCCCTAGCCCTGCCGGCGGCCTGCCGCGGCCCGGCTCGCTGGCCGCGCCGCGTTCCCTAGCCCTGCCGGCGGGCTGCCGCCGCCCGGCTCGCCGGCCGCGGCGCCACCGCGTTCCCTAGCCCTGCCGGCGGCCTGCCGCCGCCGCCGCCCGGCTCGCTGGCCGCGCCGCGTCCCCTAGCCCTGCCGGCGGGCTGCCGCCGCCGCCGCCCGGCTCGGCGGCCGTGCCGTGCCGCGCCGCTTTCCCTAGCCCTGCCGGCGGCCTGCCGCCGCCCGGCTCGGCGGCCGCGCCGCTTTCCCTAGCCCTGCCGGCGGCCTGCCGCCGCCTGGCTCGCTGGTCGCGCCGCGTTCCCTAGCCCTGCCGGCGGCCTACCGCCGCCCGGCTCGGCGGCCGCGCCGCTTTCCCTAGCCCTGTCGGCGGCCTGCCGCCGCCCGGCTCGGCGGCCTGCCGCGGCCCGGCTCGCTGGCCGCGCCGCTTTCCCTAGCCCTTCCGGCGGGCTGCCACCGCCCGGCTCGCCGGCCACGGCGCGCCGCGTTCCCTAGCCCTCCCGGTGGCCTGCCGCCGCCGCCGCCCGGCTCGCTGGCCGCGCCGCGTTCCCTAGCCCTGCCGGCGGGCTGCCGCCGCCGCCGCCCGGCTCGGCGGCCGTGCCGCGTCGCGTTCCCTAGCCCTGCCGGCGGCCTACCGCCGCCGCCGCCCGGCTCGGCGGCCGCGCCGCGCCGCGTTCCCTAGCCCTGCCAGTGGGCCAGCCACTGCCGCCGCTGGCAGGCATGCCGGCCACCTCGCCGCTGCGTTCACGTACTCGCCCTGCCGGCGGGCCAGCCGCTGCCGCCCCTGCCAGGCTCGCCGGCCGCCCCCTCCCGTCTGCACCGCCGCCGCGTTTCCTCGCCCTGGCCGGCACTGCAGGCCCCCGCACCGCCGGGCTCCCCCACGCTGCTGGCCCCGATTCTGCTGGGCTTCCCCCGCTGCCAGGCAGCCCCACCCGCCGGCCTTCCTGCTTCTACCATGCTCCCCTGCACTGCTAGCCCCAGTTCTCCCGGGCTCCCCCGCCCTGCTGGCCCGGGCTCTGCCGCCCCCCCTGCCCCGCCCTGCTGGCTCAGGCTCAGCCGCCCGCCCCCCACACTGCTGGCCCCGCCTCTGCCAGGCTTTCCCACCTCAGCCGGGGCCGGCCGGGCTCCAGCTTGGCTTGGGGCTGCCGCGGGCTCTCACTTCCGTGTTGGCAGCTTTTAGAATTTTGTTAATGTATTAGCCGCCCCGGAATATTGGCCGCACTTCCGGGTTTCCACCAAAATTTTGGTCAAATTGGTGCGGCTTGTATTTGTGAAATTACTGTATTTTATTAACCCTGCAAGTTGTTTCTCTGTGGCCACAGTTGCAGGTGAGTGAATATTCCAGTGGTCAATTTCAAAGCTGGAGAATTTGTATGAAAACATGGTTTATAGAACAGTGATTTTTTCCATAATGTCATCATCTTCCCAACTACTTTTCTGTACATCACTTTTCTGAGTGAATCCTTAGATGGGCTAGAGATGATTGACCTCGTGCGCTAACTAGCAATTACTGGTGAGCAGGAGAGGAAGGTCAGCCTTTTTAAACCAGGTCTGAGCTGTCAAGTTGGCTGACAGCAGAACTCCACTGATTGCCTGCTTTCTGTTCACCACCCTTGTACTCACCTCTACTTCAGACACAGCACTATGAGACCACATGTAAACATTGACATAAGTGTGGTTTTGTGTTTTCTACTCTGTTTTTGATTATGTAGCTAAACCAGGATATCATAATAATTCTGGAATATTACATATAAAATCAGTTCCAAAAGATATACTTCGACTGAGAATCTCAAGAATTTGTCACTCTCATTCAGCCATATAGTTTTCAGGAAAAGTCAGTTGGCTTTGTAAGTTTGGAGCAACAAGATGATGTCATGCCACTTATAGTGGATTGACCTCCTTCAGGCGGCTGTCAAGGGCTTACGAAAATACTCCATTCGTCCATGTCCTCAACAGAATTTGAGGAGAAAACAAGATAAAAATGCTTGTGGATTGGGGAAAACATAGGGACATCAGCCACAAGAAAAACAGAATTGACCTGGGAAAATTAATTACTGATTAAAAATAGAGTAGAATGGGGGAAAGCAAAGAGAAAAAGTAGCTTTATCCCAGCCTTAGGCTCAACTTTATTCCTTCATTCTAAATTCTTCTATCCACCCTGTTCTGAGTAACACAGAGGGATTGAGAAAGAGGATTCTGCTCAGTCTATAACACTCCTCACACTTTTCCCCTCTTCCAGCATGGGGTCCTTGATGAGAGGTGTTGTCCTGTAGGAGCAGACTACTGATCCTCCCCAGGCTGCATTTCCCTAGACGCCCTGTTGGAATTTACGCACACTAGCCCTCATCACTTCACCAAAATTACTACAGATATTGCCCACAATTATTCTGCTCTCTAGCAAAGTTCAGTCCATGTTTGGCCTGTTAACACTCACAGTTATCATCCTTACTAGGAATTCTTTAAAATTTCCAAGTCAGGCACCAAGAAAATGACTGTGGTTAGTTGACTTGGCAGGCCACCGCACGTTCATCAAGCTGCTCTGGTCACTGTCCCTGGTCAGCAGGACAAAGGGAAAAATAAAACTAAAAGGTCGTGGTTTAAGATAAGGATAGAGAGGCCACTCATCAATTTTCATTATGGGAAGAACTGACTCAGCTAGGAAAATTATTTTAATTCATTGTCAATAAGACCAAGTAGAATAATGAAAAATAAGTCTTAAAATATCTTCCTTTCATTGCTCCATCCCTCCAGGTGGTTCAGCTTCACCTCTGACTCTTCTACTTTTACACTCCCAAGCAGTGCAGGACTATGGGAAACAGGACACAGGTATGTTAATGCACCTTGATGAGTCTTCCTTCCCAAACTCTTCCCCTGTTGTAGCATTTGGTCCCTCCCATAGAAAAAAGTCCTCCATTAATATTTCAAACATGGATTCTTTCTATGGACTGTTGTCCTTCACAAATTCCTCCAGCACTATGGATCCTTTCCATGAGGTGCAGTCCTTCAGAAACAAGCAGATTCAGTGTGAGTCTTCCATGGACTGCAGCTCCCTCCAGCAAACCTGCTCCAGGACAGGCTTCGCTCTCCACAGAACCATAGATCCTGCCAGGAGCCTACTCCAGCACAAGCTGTCTCCGCAGGGTCACAGTCTCTACAGGAAGCTACATGTTCTACTGTGGGTCTCCTCTACAGGTTGCAGGTGATCTCTGCATCCCCATGGACCTCCATGGGCTGTGGGATACAGCTGCTTCTCCATGGGCTGCTGCACCAGGGGCTACAGGGGAATCTCAGCTCCTATGCATGAAACACCTCCTCCGCCTCCTTCTCCACTGACCTTGGTGTGTGAAGGATGTTTTTCTAGCATTTTGCTCACCCCTCTCTCACACAGGGGCCAGAAAGCATTTTTTAACCCTCTGAAATATGTTAATCACACAGGAATTACCAGCTTGGCTGATGGGCTCAGCTGTGTTCAATAGGTCCATTACAGACTGCTGTAAATTACATGGATCAGATCCTGGTGCCTTTTCATCATGGCCAAGCCTGCAGTGCTCCACCACCATGAAACTTTTCCATTTAAATAAAATACACCATGCAAATTGACTGTTTTGTATTAATTGTGCCAAATCCCAGGGCTATCTACAGTAGGTATTATGAAAATGGAGTTCCGTTAGCATTCATGGAAGTCATCCAGATAAATTTTTCATATGCCAGTGAAAAAGCAAGATTTGAATGGTTCATGATGCATATTCTAGATTCATAATAATAAATAAATGACAATCTTAAAAGTCACAAAATACACAGCAAAAATCTGTAGATTTTATAATTGAAATGAAACTATTGGTCAGTTAATGACTTTATCATTAAACAGTATTTAATTGAGTTTTGAACTGGCAGCACTACAGTAAGTTTCTCAAAAATCAATCCAATTGTTTTCCATTTATGCTGTTGCAGTTTTACAATGGGTTAAGTTCTTTCCAAGCAGATTACAGATGTTATTCGGTCCAAATTTTCTTTCTTATTTCCTCAACTTTATACAAATATTCCAGTTGCACCAGCCCTTTTTATGAACCTTTCGAAAGTCTCTATTTAAACCCCTTTGAAAAAGGAAATCAGGATTGTTATAAAAACTGTCGAAACTCAAATCTGACAGGTTTGGAAAATTTGGGCTCAAAGTCTGCATTTAAATAATTTCTAAATTATTTTTTAAAATATATCTTCTATTACTGTATACATATGCATACACAGTTTCTATATGAATATTGCAATATTTAGGTGGTCTGAGTACAATTAAGCAACACAGGGTATACTGTACTTTACATAAATACATACATACATATATATATATATATATATATATATATATACATATATAGGCCCCTCATAGATCTACAAAGATAGACATATATAGACATATATATCCTATCCAGTGAGGTAGACATAAACTTTGCATATAGTATCTTTACAGTTCATAGTACATAATTGTGATGTGAACACCTAAGCATTTCAATACTTACATTTGGAATTTCTAATCATGGGAAATAAGATTGAAAAAAAAGAGTAAAACCGGTCTTCTTTGGAATACAACAATCTTATTTTGAATATATAAGCCAAGGAGAAGCTCTTGCTTCTCATGACACATAAGCAGCAGCCTGTCAGTTCCCATAAAAGCATGACAGCTTTGGTTCAAAACTAATTGGTTCAAAAATATTTCCACAGCAATTAAAGTAAGCATGATAAATCAGTCAACTTGGCTCAAATCTACCATTTTTCATATATGTAAGAGGATGGAGAAAGCCTATCCCCCAGAAGACTGTCCATTTTAGTCTTTGCCATATTGTTTCTTTAGGAGTTTGATCTTTGAAATGAGGAAACCAAAAGAAATACAGGGAAATACATGTACAGAGCACACCATTAGTCTGCTTGCCTCGCAATATATGGTATTCTAGTGCAACTGAAATTTGTGGTGATACAGCATCCAGGAACCAAAGCTACAGCAAAGGTGAAAGGGCAGAGGAGGAAAAGACACAATCTTGGAACATGTTCAATAGCTCCAGTAGAGGTGTGCCTGTCATGGATTTCCACCTAGGATAAGGTAGAACTGATGGATAAATTCTCGACTGAGTTGCATGGTCCAGCAGAGGTTGATTAAATATTGTAGATTGCTGTAATATCATTATGAAATAGCATTATGCTTGTGTATAAATCCTTTGGTGAGAAGTGATTTAGACATTTGAAATATCTCGAGATTAATATAGAGTAACTGTTAAGACTGTGCATTCCCTATTAACTATAAAGCCAGTAGAAATCATCACTACAAAATCTTGATAAACAGCAAATATTCCCCTGAGGGTTAATACATGCTGCTCTTAAGGTGATTAAGGTTGCAGGAGCTGTCTCATACATTTCTCAGAGTTTAGTACAAGGAACTAACTTTCTTGGACAGTTTTTCTCTCTTTCAAATATATATGGAAAATCAAATTAGATATGGAAATCCTCAGAATGTGAAATATGTAAATAAATTGGGTAATATGCAGAGCAGGTAAAAAATTATTGGAATGTTAAAGAATGCTGCATTCCCTGAATTCAATTTTCCTGACCAGCAAGTACAGTCCCTTATGCCCTGTTTAACATCCAAATACACGTGACAAATACATGGAGTTAGAAAACTCCTGCACACTGTAAATAGTGAACTGGAAATTCTGTCTGACTTCATTTGTTTTGTCTTGACTTTACTCAAGTCCACACTCATCAAATGGTAGAATAAGATCACGAGCTTTTGACAAGCGGTGGTAAGGCTTGTGCTAATTTAGACAAATAGTCCAAGGCCATTCTTGAATATAACATGGCAAAAATGGCAGGAACAAAATAACTACTATACTACTACTACTACTTGCTACACATATAGCCTCCCACAATATTTCACATACAACATGAATATAATGTATAAAATGTATTTCGCTGAGATGGACAGATAAATAAACAAATCATCATCTCACCATGCTCAAGACAGATGAATACTGGACTTCTGTTTGCAAATTCTGCTTTGTATTGGACTATTTAATGAATTTCTATAACTGTAATTTGTTCCCAAAGTGCTTGGTAGTACTTAGGAATTTGCCAGAAGTGCTGCACTAAAAAGCAATGATCTTCTTACACTATAAGAAAAGTTTAGGACAAAATCCCAACCACTATTTTTGTGGGTATGTCTTTGAGCATTCTGGCAATTAACATTGAGAAATTTTAAAAGCCTGTAATTATAATCCTATTTTTCTACCTTTTATTTGCAAATCAATGCTATCACTTTATGAAATTCGTAGTTACTTGATTACAATTCTATCCCTCTTCCTATCACTATCCATGTGAGAAGCTTAAAAAAAAAGAGACCTGGTCTTATAAAACACACGAGATATTTTATCAACAAGACTGAAGGGACAAGAGTATTTCCTGTGGTTTAGGGTACCTTTAGTAAACTAGACTTAGAGACCTATAGAGGACCTTGAATGTGAACCACCATTTGAAAATTAAAAGGTGTTTATTCATACACGAGGTTAAAGTGACTTAAATAATTTAAATATCTTTCCTTCTTTTATTGACTTTAGCTCTGCTGTGGCAAGATGTTCTGAGACTGGCAGGGACTGACAAACAGAGAGCAGAAACTGAAACAGCCCAAGTAAACATTACTTTGCTTTTAAAATGGTATCTATCACTTTCGCTATGTTAAAAAAATTTGATAATGATTTGTAGAGGCCAGAAATCTTTCAGGCCTGTCTTAAGAAAGTTAGTGGCAATAGTGTATCTCTAATTCAAGATTTTGAGCATTCTTCTGCAAATATACAGCATGTGTTATATTCTAAAAAGAGAGGTTAAAATATACAATCAAAGCTCTGATCCTGTATTTCCTTCTGCTGTTAAAATATGGACAGAAGGGATGCATTTTCAAGAGAGGTTAAGGCTCAAGTTAGAAAAATCAGTCATTTCCAGATCCTTGAAGAAGCCACTTTTTTGTTTAATCTCTGTTGGTAGCTATTATCTGAACACTGCTCTTGATCAGTTTTACCCATGCTCTCCTGAGTTAAGTGCTCTCACATTCACAAAGACAAAAAATGAGGTCTGACAAACCACTGTCTTTGAAACATGAGCAGCTAAGAAATAGTGTTACTTCTTAAAATGCCCCCAATGAGTGAATTTATTGTTTTGCTTTAAAATACTACTCGAATATCTTATTAAGAGTAGAATAGCATACACTGTTGTATTAAAATAGAATTAAATGTACAGTAATTTCACGATTACAAGCCGCACCATTTTGACTAAAATTTTGGTCTGAACTCGAAAAGCGGCTTATAATCAGGTGCGGCTTATATGTTGATGAAGTTCAGAAATTTACTAACCCAGAAGTATGAGCCCACATGGCCCTGAGCTGATCCGAACCCTCACAGCCCCTGCAGGGGAAAAGCGGGACCCATCCAAGCTCACCCGGCCCCTGCAGGGGAAAAGCAGGGCCAATCTGAGCCTACATGGCCCCGATCCGAGCCAGTAAACCCCGCAATCCCACGATTCTGTTACAAAATGGCAACTTTGTGAAAGTTGCATGCGGATCCTTGCTGCGAACAAAAGTGCGGCTTACAATCCAGTGCGGCTTATTTATGGAGGAAAAACGAAATGTTGCTGACATCCCGGAAGTGGCTTATAATCGATGCACTGTACTTTTTAACATTTTCCACACTTAAAAAATATTTTGCTGTTCTGACAAAAGTTGCACCTTGTACAATTAGGGCCAGTGGCCTTGTGGGACATGATATTCATTATCTCCTCCGGGTCCAGTCATTTTTACTTCCTAACTCTGAGACTACATGTGGCTGGAGGAGGGTTTGTGTTTAAAGGAGATGTGGAAGAGGATCTTTGACCCTGTCTCACTTTCATTCCGCTGCTCTCCCACCACCTGCTCCACCCTCTACACCTAAGTCACTCTCCTTCTGCAAGAGAGAATGCTTCACCAGGGTGTCCCCCTGCAAGGGAGAGTAACTTAACAGCCTAGGCAGATACCAAGGCAAGAGGCAGGCATCATGGTGCTACCAATGTCTAAATTTCCTGTATCGAGTGTCTTCAGATTTGTTACTAACTGTGATAATTATGATGTTGACTTTGAAAAAAGAATGTACATAAAATGTTTGTTTTATGGAAAAAAATTTTTTAAAAATAACTATAACCTCCCATGTTCTATATGGATTTAAAAGGCTCCTATAATTTTTATCCTGAGCTCTTGCTTCCCCCCGCATAAGCATGCACAACTTAGATATTTAATATAAGGTTATTTTAAATCATGAAAGACAAGTTAAAATATATTTTCTAATGAACAACTGAAGAAAATAGCTTCAAAATACCAATTTTGTTGTGTTGGGGGTTTTTTTGTTTGTTTTTTTTCTTTTTTTCTTTTGAATCTATTAGAAAGTAATTGCTATCCTAAAAGCCTATTTTACAAAACTATTATCATGATCATAGATTTCAGCCTCATAAAACAGTCCTATTTTTTAACCATAATAATATAAACAGTCAAAATGGGTAATAATGGTGATGACACACTTTAGAAGACTTTACTGATCCCACATTATTTGGTGCTTGTATGCTGCTGACATATAATTTATAAATCCATGTCCTTTCTGAATTATTAATATATTAATTATAACAAATAACTGATTTTGCCAAGAACTGCATAGACAAATAACTGATATGTTTCCAAAGGGGAGATAATATATTTATTATGCATGAACAATGGTAGTTTAAAACATTAAAACAGAACTACTAAAAAATGAAATATAAATGCAAAAATTTGGTGCTCGACAGAGATAAGAAATAATGATTAACTAATAGTAAAACTGCCAAGTCCATCTTACTCTTCATGAGAGTTAAGATAAATCTAGGAAAGAAAAAGTTTGTCAATTAGCAGTAACAGTGATGTATGTATTTTTTTTTATTCCAGAAAACAGCTACAGATACAATTTCTAAGTGCCATAACACCACAAGGTCTGTAAAAGAAATCAATGGGAAAACAAAGTGATTACTGAAATTGAGATATCCTTGTTATGGTATTTTTCTCATGTAGCTGTTGCAGATCTGTATAAAATAGTCCCTATATCTCACTTTGCCTCTGGTACTTGCCTATGCTCCTTAAATGAACTATAAGTTTGTGGTAAAAGAATTCCTCTAAACAGGTGTTCTGTGGCTAACCACTTTGTGACTTTCTTGGATACAAAAATATTGTTCAGTTTTTTTACTTAAATGCTGCTGACATCTAATGCATCTGTTCTCATAGTACCTTTTCAAGTAGCATTCCCTGGAAAAGTGTGCCTTGGTCAGTGCCTGCTTAATGGGCTTCTACAGCTCCTGCTGCAGGATGACAGGGACATGTCTAGGCACAAAAATTTCGAAAGAGTGGATGAATATCATCCAGAACTTTGACCAATTAAATCAGGAAAGTGAGTACATGCTACTGGACACTATAAACAAAATGGAATTATCTTTCACTTGTATTTAATAACCGCTACTGAAACACTGAATTTCAAAAACTCTGAAAGAATGCAGCAACCTTAATAATTTCATTAGAGTATGGACAGACAATTTTTATCTCCAGTTATGAAAGCACACTTTTATCATTTTTTTCTTTTTTATATGATTAACACTTTTTAGGGAAAATAATTCAGTGTTATCATAACACAGGTCTTTCAAGCACAAGAAAAATCAAAAAATCCAAAAAATCTCCAAAAATCTCAAACATGGGGCAATCAATAACGCAGTGCAAAAGGTAAAATAAGATCTCTTTTTGTAAAAGTGCCTTCCTTACATTTGACACTTCTTCAAGCAATCATTTGTTTCTTATTACTACATGCATACATTTTCCTATCGTCTCTTATTTCTCACTGAATTTATCAGCGTGTACTGTTTTATCCCTCTTCAAGGTCAAAACTCTCTGATCCACCAGACACTGAAGTCTCATGGAACCACTTTTACATTCTTGAATCATTACCACCTAAATATTACACTATACCTCAACATATGAGTTTAAATCACAGTTTTTGTTATCTGCAGCAAGCAGAAAATTTGCAGGTATTGCTTGTGGGCTTAAATTTATAATGGAATTTAATGAAATAATTTTTTCTGACTTGTGCATACCCGTTGTCGGGGGTGGCTGTCCTCTCTCCTAGATATTTTCCTCTCTCCCAACCATTCTTTTCTTTAGCAGGTAAATGAGTAAATGTGCTCACCAAGGTCACCTTCTCCTTCTTTCCCTCCCTTCAGGCTTTACTGTGTCACACCTGAGCCTTCTATCACTTTGCTCGCTCACCTTTTTCTTACCTTTTATTTCATCACTTCCTGCAATTTCCTATCCTTATGTCTCCATTCTTCCTTCTTGTCTTTGCTTATCAGGTGTAAACAGTCATTTAATATAGGGTATTTCACAGAACATGGTCTGAACATAACAATTTCTATGAACTTTAAGAGCATCTACAAGCAGCTGTATGCTCCTATTAAACCTTATTTTTATATACTTTCAGTAGACATCTTATGCTCTGTTTTCTGTACAATCTTGAAGAAAGACTTTTTCCATTGTTTAACCTGTAGGGATTTTTTATCTGCAGTTAAAGTGTAGTTCTTCATCTTCCTAGATGTGGAGGTGATACACATCAAGGCAAACAACAAGAACTGCAACACAGCTTGACGTCAAAGGCAAAATGTACATATATACCAAAACACATTTTACCTGACCAATTTATCTGCAGAAAACACAGCATTAAATTAGATCTCAAGCTTGTAGCTGTCTAATTTATTAGACAATAGAATTACAGAGATTAAAGATAGGGCATGAAATTGAATTAAACTAAGTCATATATATATATATTTTATCTTTTTTTTTTACATGAAGAATAATTTCTGTTTTTATGGAAACCTCCACTCCTGATTTTAAAATAGCATCTGCAAATGTTCTCAGTGTCTTGACTAACACAGTTGTCAGCCAGATTTCTCTTACAAAAGTGGATGAATAATTTATTTCTATTCAGGCAGCTAACAGCTTAACCTGTTCATGAACTTTTTATGAAATTGTCTGCACTCTTTAGGTGGAACCACTCAAGCCACAGTACAGCATGCACTTCCTTCTCCTCATGTAATCCTTCAGTGATGAATGCTCAGGCTTGGAGTTGTGCTTATTAATTGTAGAGCTCTAATGACATCATTGTGATTCTATGATTTATGTAGTCAGCACTGCATGATGTTTGAATTTCAAAATCAAATAAATAAAGAGAGACTTCATTCTGGCCAACATACAACTACTCAAGATTAAAATTGAATTGAATCAGCATTCAGACTAGTAAGCGCTGAAACTTTTGTGGAAACTAAATATTAAGAAATTTGTTCCCTAAGGAAATTACATAGACCTGCCTATTTTTCAGCAGTAACCTTGGAAATCTGCTTTTCCATGTGGTGGTCTTTTTCCTCAAGTCAATAGAAAACCAAGGCTTCTGAGAAGACAAAATACATTATCTTAAGTATTTTTTTCGGACTCTATGCACAAATTTTGCGGAGCAGAAAGGTGTGGATTTTTTTTTTTTCCATCCTCTTTTCTACAGTTGAGTTTATGACCTCTTTTTTTTCTGCTGTAATGGCTATCAGATAAAAGCTGAAATACTTTGCAACAAAATCAACCATTCTAAATCAACTGTTTTCTATCCTCCATCATTGCATGCAATGTTTTATTTGTTTGGGTTTGGTTTTGGTTTTGTTTTTGCATAATAAACTTTTCAAACTTTTCTTGGCAACAATTGTATCTGTGGAGCTGCTTATACTGTTTTTATCAATAGCCCAATATTTCTATACCAGGAGAGCAGAATGTATTGTTCCTAAGACAGCTCTAGGACATCATTTTGCACCTCCATTTTGCAGCAGAGGTTACTTGGTCCTTCAGTAGCTTCTCCTTTACGTTTTCCATTTTTATTTTGGTGTGATAGGTATATTGCACTCTCACTGAAGGTGAATGTTTATGCATTTGCATAGAATGCAGTACAGTTGCTCATGTAATCTGCGATAGATTACACTGATGCATATGACATCTCACATCACCTAAGCAAGCTGCAAGCTTTTCTTGTTACACAAGAATACTAGGTTTTATTGTTTTAAAGGCAGGTGCTGTTTGCCTTGGCTTTCATTTTTCTAAATTAAAATAAATTTCAAAATTAATGAAGACAATTTAAAACTATTTTTCCACACAAATAGCACTTTTAATCACCGGTCTGGAATATAATCCATAAATTTACTTATCTAGTGACAATCATATATTCCCCTCCATTGGCTCCATATTTGATTGAGACTGTCTAAAGAATTTTGTGAAACTATTTTAGAGGTTTTATTCAAATAAGAATATAATCCTACTTGCTTAAGAAAACTCAGAAGTGTTTTTAAATAATTCTCCATGCATTAAGTTCTAAAATAAGAAATTAACATTATATATATAAATATATATAATTTGAGGTAATAAACATACCGCATTAGCTACTATTCATCATCAATTATAATAACAAGTTTGAGGACTCTAAATATAAAGTAAATATAAAACACTGTGAATATTAACTTGCAGCAAATTTTGCATAAATGCTAACATCAAAAGAGAATAAAAAAGAACTAGAACAATGTGACTAGGTAGTCAGGGTGTAAACATAACATTTCGTTATTAAGACTACACATCCTTTGGAAAAATTTATTTGATTTTTCAGGGATAATTCAGGGAAGACTACTCTAAAGAAAAAGAATAATGGAAATGGAGGAATATATACCATGAGTTAGAATTGAAAAATTCTTTATGAGCATTAATTTTTACTTATTCTTTTTTAAAAAATCAATATATCTTCTCATGTGAGATATGCAAGATAATTCCCAACTGTGCTATATCTTAGTTTTGCAAAAACAAAAATAAATAAATGATGGCAAATTGTATAATAAGGCACCATAAAAAGTACTTTATTTCCTACTTAAAATTTTTAGACTCAATCACTCTGATAGTAAAATTACATTCTTAATGCTATATTTTAGGGCTGAAATGAAGATTATTTTTGTCTGAAGATTTTTTCTGTGTTTCCTCTTTCAGTAAATATTGATACACTTCCTAAAAATACTGCCAAAACTAAAATACAGATGAATTTAGAAAACAGGATTCAGAAACCTGATTATGCCCTTCCTGGATTCAAGTCTCAGTACTAAATTACAGAAGGGATATAGATGGTTCCTGGAGAAGGATGCTTGCTGTCTTTTCTGATGAAAAAGATTTTGTGCATTTCAGGAAAAGGGGATAGCAGTTACCTCCTTGTTAGAAGCTCCAGTTTTTAAGCTGGAGGATGTAGCACTCTTAGAGAACTAGAAACAGGCAGAGAAATCACTCTGGTCTTAGCAACTGCTCTTAAGCACTGTTAGTTCAAGATGGACAGGTCAACAACACACCTTAAAACAAAACAAAATACTAATTCTGCAAGACCATCTTCAGGCATTCACCAAGAACACTTTTCCCTCCAGACCATACTGGAGACCTGGAATACATTACTTTCTAGGTGCTTTTTGGCTTCAGGTAGCACCTATTCAGTTTCTCAGCCTACGGCAAGCGAGGAGGCAGAACTCTTATGCACACAGAAAATCATTCATAATTGTGGATATCTAGTTCAAGAATTTATTTTTAAATGTTTTGCAAAGGTGGCAGAAGACCATTTCCAAAAATTAGTGGATATAATATAATATTTCAGCTGTCAGAGACTAGAATGATCACCTAATCCAATTCCTCAGCCAATTCAGTGCTGACTGAATGTTGAAGTTTGCACTAAGCACATGGTCCATAGGCCTCCTTTGAAGGCACTGACAGGCACAAGGTATCAACAATCTCTTTAAAATGCTTATGCAGGTGTTTTACCACCCTTGAAGAAAAGAAATATTTTCCAATGTCCAGCCTGGTCTTCCCTGGATGCAGTTTTGAAACATTCCCATTCCACATTCCTGGATGCCAGGAACAGACCATCACTTCCTCTCCAGGTGCCCTCCTCAGGTAGCTCTACAGAGCAATGAGGTCACCCTTGAGCCTCCTTCTCTCCAAACCAGACAAACCCAGAGCCCTCAGCCGCTCCTCACAGGATGTGCCTTCCAGCCCTTCCACCAGCTCTGTTGTTCTCCTCTGGACCATTCCCACCCTTGTCAGCCTGTGGGGCCCAGCACTGCACACAGGACTCGGGGTGAGGCTGCACCATGGCTGAATCCAGCAGATGACCCCAGTCACAGCTGGTGATGCTGTGTCTGATTTTTTTAATTTTTCCCATTTAATTATTTTATATACCCTTCTCTGAAAGCCAAATATTATTAAATGTAACCTGCTTATACAGTTCAGTACCTAATATATCTTCAGAAAACATTACAATATCCAAGAGTCTCTTTCATGTTTTTGCTTGTGCTATGCCAGTTTCACTGGTGTCAGAGTGGAATAGATGAATTCTAGTGGAGAAGCCACTACCTGGGCATTCTCACACCACTCAAGGACTCACACACTCACCACCAGAGACTTTAACTTCTGGGACCACAGATCTTCTGCAGTGGACGGCTCCAGTGAGCTGATGGGTGCTCCTGTCGACTCCTGTCTCACACATACTCTCACTCGCAGGAGCTCTTTCTTTTCTGGTAGGCTCAATCCTATATTTCCCATAGCAGAGTCTCAGTCGTGGGATTTATAAAAGTAAATAATTTAATAGTGTGGTACAGTAGCAGGTCAGTTTAAGATGGATACCTCTGGGGAGGGATTTCAAACAAAGAAATCCCTGGGCAATTATATTCTCCTCTCACATGAACTCAATGTGCCTTACCAAAGTACTTGTTCCAGAGGTGATTTTTGGGCTGGATATTCTAGCACCTTTTTGCAATCTTTCTCTTTGTACATGTCAACTGTTTTTGTCAATTTGCAAATTCAGCTGATGGATCTAGTGCTGTCTTCTGCTTTGGACTTAAAGGATACTGCTTGCTGCTGCAACCCCAGACTTAGGTTGAATATTACTTCCCAACAACAAAAACACCAGTGTGTTATCAGTATTCTGGTTATAAAAAAGACAAAACAAAGCACTGTACCAGCTACCAGGAAAATTACTGAGAAAACTCTCTTCCAACTGAAAACACATCTAAGTGTATGTTCACAGCTTGGGGCCCAAGATTTCAGGAAATCCATCTACTCATGCTAAGCATTCAAAGCTAAGAAAACAACACAATAAATCACAGTACTTTAAGTTTATACTACTCATTCTACTTAAAACGTATTTCAGTTAAACAACAAATATCTGCCAAAAGTAAGATTTGCGCTGGTGTTCTGTACATGTAAAAAACATTATTCAGAATATCCGCTACTGCCTATTTGCAACATGTACAGCTATTCTACTTGTAGGAACTTGCAACAAAGACAATTATTTCAGAAAACTGAGTAAGAACAAAGAATACTCAAGCAGTCTCAAAGAGCATGTAGTATCCTTTCTAGCAACACTCTGTGTGACACAGTGATTTCTAGCACCCAAAAAATTTTTCTTTCAGACCTCTGAGTCCTTAGACACATAGCACATTCACAACACCCCCAAACTGGATGTAAATCTTATTTTAAACACCTTATTGCTGTTCCTCACTTTCTCCCACAAACACTGAAGAAAACTACTAACACATACAGCAGAATTGCTATCAGTAGTGATATTTAAAGTTAGTCCATAGACATTAAAATACTGATTTGGTTTAGTTAGTGATAATGAGATAGAGGTTTCCATGTTGCAAAAAAAAAGACAGGCCAATTACAGTTCCCTTCTTTTTTTGTACTGATTCTACAATTTAATGGGCACATGAAACTTCCATTAACAATAATGGGACTTTTGTGCATGAACTGCAGAGAAAATAAAGCCCTGTAGAGTTTTTTTCTTATAAACAGCATGAAACGAATGGAGAATGATAATAATCTCAAAGTAATGCAAATAGCAGCATACTGAATGAGAAAAAAATCTGGGAGAGTTGTCCTGGTGCAGTAAAATTAAGGAGTGACAAATGCACAGTGACAACAAAGAAAGTCAGCTCAGAAAATTATATTGCAGGTATGTTGGTCCTGACTACTTGGAGACTAAATATCTACAAAATACATAAAGCAGAGACATTGAAAATATTTAAAGACCAAATTAAAGAAAAATTGAAATAAAATGCTTGTCAATGAGCTGAAAATAGGTGATTTATAAAACACCTGAGGACACACTGACAGAGTTAATATATATGTAAAGTGCAGATATTTATATATAAATTTTAAAAGTACTTGTAGTACTGTTTATAGTGTTATTTTAGCTGCACTAGCTATGGTTTTTAATTTTACCTGACTGACCGAGGCATTAATGAACTTCCTTCTAACAAATCCTAATCTAGGCCATTCAGTTGGATCAAAGCACATGCTGCTCTGTTCTTAGTTGTATTCTAGCTTGTATTCATGTTCCATTTTTGGAATTAATTCTCTGTGCTTATGTTGCAGTAAATAACTGAACTTGGGAAAAATATATTTCCTGGTTTTTTTCTTTGAGTACAGAAGGGTTACTGGACCTAGGCAGTATATATACCATGAAAGTATACTCGACAGCAAGTCCCAGGGATGAATCTAGCATAAAACACTGAGTATGGATTCCAAGGGTCAGGATGAGCAAGTTAACTCAGCTCTTGTAAACAGAAGTAAATCAGTAGGAATAAGATACTTGTAGAAATAATTTTTGCAATGCCTATTTTATCGTGGTAACCTAACATTCAGGATTCTTCAGAGGATCTCTGATCATGTCATTGGGAAGTCATAAATTATTAATATAATTTAATTGCATTTTGTTTTCATTTTCTTAACTGAAAAAGTAAGTTTACTGTTATTAGGTGCATAAATATATAATGTACTACATTCACATTCGCAAAATTTTTCTTAAACTACATTTATCAGGGAAAATATTATTACTTAAATGCTAGCTCTTGAAGCCCCAAATAAAAACCTGTACATTGTGTTTGTACCTTTGGTATTTATTTCTGTAATGACTTTCTATTTGATGTATTTTTCATACTTTTTAATTTAAAATTACTTATGACTAAAATATCAATAGTAAATTATTTTCCTTCATATAGCTTTGTAGGAGTCTTTTTATATTTTTCCTCATAAGTTTTCTTGGTTTTGTTCCTTCTCAACAGAACTGATAAGCATTTAGTGTAAGTAAAAATAAAGAGGTTGGGATTTTCTGCAATTTTTGTGGTTTGGTTTTCGGTTGTTTTGCTGTTATTTGCCCATGAACCATACATAAATGGTATGGTGTGCACATAAGCACATAGGATTATAGATTTTTTGTATTTGTGTTATTTATGGCATGTTTTTTGGAATTTGATGGTTCATGTTTTATTATTAGCTCCTTTGAGACATGTAAAACATGCATGAAAATTCATTAAAAGCATAGTGGACTAAGCAGAAATATTCCTAAAGACATAATTCAATATTATTTTCATATACATCTAGGTTTTAAATACATTCATTTGGAAAGAAAAAATTTTAAAAAACCCAAACGTAGTTCTGTCTTGACAATATTTCATACTTTAAACATGATATTTATTCGAAAGAGTGTCAAAGAAAATCTGAGCCTACTTATATAAGAACATAAGTTTAAGGAGAAAAAAAATGGAAAGCATCTTTCTAGCAGGAGTGCACTGTTGTCCAGACAATGCATAAAAAACGTCTGTCGGTATAGTTGAAAACTGAGGTTGTGGAAGGTAATGTTAAGTACTGCTTAAATTAAATTTGCTGATGGTCTTCTGCACCAAGAGACAGTTTGAACAAAACAGTAGACCAGCTTTTTCTCAGCAAGAGTTCAAATTGCAGGATGCCATGGCTCACCTTAATTATGCATTTCACACCCATTATTGCCCTAGAATATCTATAATCTCCATTCATATGTTCCTCTGCAGAAAACAAAACCACATATTCCTGCCACACTCAAGCTTGACTCTAAAGCACATCCTCTTAATAAATCATATAAACTAAAACTTAAATGAACATTTGTGAACACACTCACATACTCTCCGGCCACAGTTTCAAATTTTGTAGTAATTTTAATCTGAGAATGCCAACTTTCCAAACCACAGAGCTGTAATCCTCAAACCTTAATGTTTTCTGTGGAAAACATTTGGAGGATAACTAACAAACCTGGTTTCCCACTGATGTTATATTTTAACAAGTGCACTTTCTTCATGGAAAACAGAAACACTACCAGCAACAGTGCCATACACAAAACCAACAGCAACAGCAACAACAACAAAAATGCAATGTAGATTGGAAGGGAGAACAACTGGAGTCAACTGGACAAAATACAATCAACAACATCTTTCCATGCCATCAAAAAATTTAAATTGCTCCATAGTATTGCATGATCCCTCTAAAAGGGTCTGTAGCTGTACTTTCCAATGAAGACTTTAGCCTGCCTATTCTATTCTATTCTATTCTATTCTATTCTATTCTATTCTATTCTATTCTATTCTATTCTATTCTATTCTATTCTATTCTATTCTATTCTATTCTATTCTATTCTATTCTATTTCTATTCTTATTATCTGTAGAAAAGGTCCTCAGGGGAGTCATATTAGGATAACTCTTCCCAAAACTTCAGGTAGAGCAGTTGGTTTTGCCCCAGAACTACTTAGTTCCATTAAAGAATGGGAATTCTAATGATCTTTGCCTCTTGCCTTTAAAAAAGAGATTACTTGGCCCCTCAGCATCTTGAACTTTATTGAATGGATTGCCTGTGCTACCAGATGGTTTTGCACAACCACTGTCTTTTTTCACCTTGCTGAATGCACTCAGGAATTTCTCTATGTGGCTCTAAAGACCGTGGTCTTACAATAACAGAAGGTATAAAACAATGAAACCATTTACATGGAAAGTCTGGAACAATACTGACTGCCATGCTTTCTCCTCCCCCTGTAAGGAGCACCTTTCTTCTCAGGAGTACCTTACCCCCACCCCTGGCAATTTACATGAGGTGGTATAGAATACCTTCTTGGCCGGACTCTGCCTCCTTATAGATACTGTGAAAATTGGATGGAACCAGGACAGTTCCCTTTACATTTTCTTTTGTTTTACAAAGTTTATGATGCAATATTATTTTCCTGCTGTACTGTATTTGCAACATCTGAAAAGAAAAAACAGCCTAACTCTGCAAAATTTGTGTTTCATTTCAGTTCCATTCTGAGAAAAAAGGTTCAAAACAGAATGAAGCACAGAAGAAGGTAGTGAATCAACAAATATGTCAGCTATGAAGGACAAGATGAAAATAACTTGAGGGATAAAAAAAACCAATTACAGGTACAACTAAACCTTGCATACAGTACCTACACATGATAATTCAGAAAATCAGATTTAGAGATTTTTTTTATTAAGTTCTTTTTATTACATAGACTTTGACAGTTATTTGTTTGTGAAAATTGAGTAATAAAAAATTAGTTTGGGTTAACATAAGTTCATATAATAAGATATTATTTTATTTAACAATAGAAATCTAAAATAAATTCAAGCTTTCCACCAGGAATTAAAGACAGCTTATTCAGCTAGTATAAATCAGAGTAGTAGGAAAATTATTTTAAAATATTGTTTGTTTGAATGTCACTATTTATAAAAGTTAAATACCTCCTTAATCATTTCATTTTTATGTTTTTGAAGTCAAAAATATTTATCAAGTAGATTAATGTCCCCACTGCAAGAAAATTAAATAGATTTTAAAAGATAGTTCTTAGAGCCAGAAACAAGAAAAATGGTGGATTTATTGTCTTATGTGCTGAGCAGAGGCAAATATTACAGTTTCTTGTTCCTTTTTTTTCCTGCCATAATTTCTGAGGAAAGGGAAGAAACTAAATTTTAGGTATATATCTGTCATAAAATTAATATTTTCCTAAAAGCATGAGCTATCCTGTAGGGCAAGGAGAGAGTAGGCTAACTGGTATTTATGTACCTGAACACATCCAAGTAGCCATATTTTATACTGAGTTTGGGCTTCCAAGCATAAGAACAGGCATAACTGGAACACTGTAGAAATATTTTAGAGCTGCTCAGGTTGTATTTGCCAAAAGATCCTTGAAGCAAGGGAAGAAGGCAAAAGCAACGAAACAAGAAAAAACCCTTGTGGAAAAACTTGAGAAAATATTACGCAAAAAACCTATGAAAAGTATCCATATCTTGATTTGAAGCATTCTGAGAAGACAATATTTGGTGTTTTTCTAAGACCGCAATGTAGTGAGTTCATAACCAAGAGAATAAAGAGGTTGAAGCACTTTTGTGCAACTTTGCTAGTATACCAGTGACAGATTAGAGGGATGTTAATTTCTCAGCAGAAAACTAGCATTTCATGAAAACTGCTAAATGAGGTTTAGGAAGATTTTTCATTACTTTTTCAAATATCATAAACTAAGAAAGCAGAAAGTCTGGTAGGTTGCTTTAAAAGAAGAATTATCTATTTCAGCTATTATATTTTCCTTAAGAAAAACTCTTCCTTACTGGGATGAGATGGAATATGTGTTTCTTAAAACAAGATGGGGTCAAGGACTTTGGATGGAATTATTTTCCAACTGTTTAGCTTTTGGACTTTCTGTAATTGTCATACTGATGTTCTCTAATCAATGTTTATCAACACGGTATGAATCATATTAAATCTGTTCTTTCTTCTGTAGAAAGACTTAAGCCTTTCTTTGGTTTGAATGCTCTTTTTCTTAAGATTTTGTTTAAAAATTTTTTTGGTTTCTTTTCCAAAAATTGTTTTTTCAAATGAGTCAATAAAAATCTTTGAATATGCTCTCTACATGATCATGTTATAAAAATTAACTTTGTTTAATCTATTAAAATCTAGAAATAAAAGATTTTAGAGGTCTTTGTATTGTATTTGTCTATCTGTTAACATACTGTAAATTTCATCATGGTAAAAAACCAAAAGATATGTACTGAAATAAAAAATAAAGCTAAACCCTATGAGTTACATCTGTTTAATTCCTGACTTCTTGGATAGATTTTGCTGCGTTTGGCATTTTAAAATATTTTTATAATATTTTTGTGATGCTATGCAGCAGGTAATTAAATTAGAATTTCTTAAATGGCAAAAGGACTTTAAGAAAAGGAAGGTTATATTCAGTTCATGAAGAACCATAATTTGGTGTCCATAGCATAATATTCCTATTTCTAGCATCAAGTATCAGTAAAATAAACTAAATCCAAGGATTATTTATGAGCCTAACTTATCGCTGTTGATGCCAATACTTCCATGACTTCACTGCCATAATCATCTGCTACTGAAACTTTACTCAAGAGCTTTACACCGTTTCCTCTTATCTCACTTGAAATATGAGATATCAGGTAAATTTAACGTAGGTTTAAATAGCTTTCTTGGGGTTGTTATGACTCAGTTGAATGAACAGTCAATCTCAATTACACTTTTAATGTACTGAGTCACAGACACATTCATAGGATGTGAACCCATATATATATCTTCTAGAGACAGTAGTATAATCGACTGAGTATAAATATATTTCTAAAGTCCTGAAAATAAAAGTGATTTTCTTTGATTGTTTTTGAAAGTGCATTTTGCTTATATTGATTTCAAAAAACCTAGGGCTAAATTGCCAACCAAACATTTCAACAAATATTCAAATACAGTAATGTTTTGGAACTTACTGTATTCATTAGAAATTGAAAGAAAGACCATTTACAAGAAAACAAAAGTCTGGTACTGTTTGTTATTTCCCTTCATCTTTTTTTTTTCCTGTCACAATGTGTCCTTCCATGCCTCCATTTGCCAAGACACTGAACATGTGAAATAACTTAGCTTGCTTGCCATAGTGCCTGCTATCAGCTGTCATATTCCACATAGCTGGCTTATATTGAGTAATATTTCTCTTCACTTCCTCTCCTTATCATGAGCTTCTTTTATTAGGCTTTTGTTCCTCGCAGTAAAGTAGAAGACTCTTCACAGCATGACCTTATAACTAGCTTTTCAAAAAACATTTGGCATGCACAAGTAGTTACTCGCACTTCTTCATACTCACAGAAATCAGATGAACTGCAGCATATGCTGCTTTAAAAAGACAGTTTGAAACAAAAGTTAGAGAGTTGCAAAAAAATGCTAACTACCAACACCTCAACGCTTGATCCGAGAACAAACTCCAATATGAATTTTCCATCAGGGACATATAAAATTTGTGTATGGGTTGTCTTTTTCCATTATTGGGACTATTTTAAGGTTGTGGCTGCAGCTATACAGCTGTGCAGCTCCACCTTCAAATCATAGATTTATCCAGCTTGCAGTAACTCACAGTGAGAGTTTCTCTGCACCTTTATGTGGGTTAAAGTAAAAGCAAACTACTAACCGCACCTGACAATGAAAATAAGCTGCAAGAGTTTCAAAACCAATTGCAATATTCATCATTCATTTGGAGGGCATTTTTTGTCTTGTTTATCAAATGTAGAAAATACTAATATATGTTAGGTGTTCTGTATCTGTGTTACATAAATAAAATATTTTCTGGACAGATGCATAAAATTAAATCTTCAGTATGCTAGAGTTCATCAAATATTGAAATAATTAGCTCTACAAAGTAAGAAAAGACAATAATAGAGAAATATTTTCTCCCTTCAACATTGTGTCTTCATACAGCTAAATACAGGGTACTACCAATAGCAATTGCCATGTCAATAAAACAAGTAAGTGTTATCACATTAAATATTATTATTTCATTATTTAATAATTCATACAAGTAATTCACTGTACATATGTCAGTATATACATATCTATAAATATGTGTGCGTGTATCTATGTACATATACAAAAACATGTACACAAGAAAGTGCCTCTGGCCCCACTCACTCTTCCCTCCTTGCACTTCTCTTCCCATGAAAAAATGCCACAGTATTTTTTGTTCTACCACATATCATAATGAAAATGGCTTTTCCTGCAGAAATACTCATGCGACTTTCCTGCTTTGTTGCTGAAACTGTAATGTTACTTTTTCTAGATATGACTAGCCTTTACATATAGCTCAATGTGAATGGGAAGGTATCCCATTCTTCCCATTCCTATTGGCAGCAATCAGTATTCAAAATAAAGGCTGCTGCACACAAGGAAGTGCAGCTAAAGAAGAGAGGTTCACTGGCTGTTCAGTTACGCAGAATATAAAAGATCAGCTTTTCTCTTTCTGCACCCTTCTCGGGAGTTATAGTCAACCAAACCACATTTACAATTCTTCTCAGTTCTTTGCTTTCATTTATTATATGTACATTATTCTGGCACATGAGATTTACATCTGTATTCATCTTGCATATACTTTTTTTTTTTTTTTTTTTTAAATCCCCACCCTCCCCCCTTCCCATAAAAATGCAGTTTTTATAGAGTGCTAACCCTATTTTTCAATGAGTACTGTGCTGGCTGAAAAGAGTGGGTATCAACCTGACATTTTTCCTTCGTGATACAATTTGTTTTCTTGCCAGTAAGGTTTTGAAAAAGGGATACAAATTATCTGATATAAAATTACATAAAATATCTTCTTAGCTGAAGATAGTTGTCATGCAAATATTAAATCTTCTACCCTATTTGCATATTTGCAGATAACCTGCTACAGCCATATAAATTAGTTTTAAATAGTTCAATGTATAAGGGAAGCAGCAAAGCATACCATGATAAAACAAGAATCCTGAGGGTTTCTCCACCATTACATTTCAATTTTGGTAGGAAGATGAGCAAATGAAATCTAAATTAAACTCTTCTACAAACTTGTAAGTTGGTAGAACTTTTACAAATCTTCATTACATTTTAATGATCTGTCATATTTCCAAGCAGTGTATAGTAATAACTTATATCTAGATGCAATAACTCAGGAAAATATTTTATGAATGAGTTAAAAATAAATCTACAAGCTTTCAGACTAGATAGCAACCAGACATTTTTTTTCATATTCCAGATATGCTATGTTAGCACATTTAATTTTATACGGTTTGTTCCATTCAATTTCCTCTTGAATGCTTCTAGAAAAATATAGCATTGGATGTGTATTGCACATGTGGTATACTCCTAATCTTCAGATGCAAATAAAAGCAGCAGAGATTCTACTGCTTCTATTCCGTCATAGAACTAATTTTTCTAGAGTTTAACGTAAGCAAATATGAATAAGATTCATCTCAAAATGGTCAAATCATGATTGCACTTTCTTAAACATCTGTTCTGAGTGAATTAGTTATTTCTGTTAAACAAAAAAAATTATAAATTACAAAAATAGAAAGAAAAAATAAGTGTTCAAAATATAGATGTAATTAGGTAATATTATCTATAATTCAAATATTACATGTAATTAGAATATAGTACATAATTAGAATATAGCAAGAAATAAATCTCAGAACAGACTTTACGAGTAGTATTATTCACCAGAAGTATCCTTGTGTTCTTAATTTTCTCAATATAACCAGTTGGCTGTAGATGACCTGGAGAAGATCAGTGGCCAGTCCATTTCCTCCACCAAGTAGTCAATTGAATACTGTAATTGCTGAACCCTCTAAAGACTTACAACGTAGAAGAGAATGACTTGCATGTTATTTTCTGATTTCAGTTTCAACCACAGAAACATCTCCCCAGTTGAGTCAGTCATTCATTATATTTTGGCAGCACCGATAAGCCCTCAGCTTGCTTTGTAATGAGATGATGAGTTCATTTAATAAAGGAAGGAAATAAACTCTCCCTAGATCAGAACCTATTTCCTTTTGCAAGCAGATGTTAGGACACTAGAAAAATTGTATTTTATCTCAAGGGGGTGCTGCATATCTAGAGAAGCTATCTTATTTCTAGAGTCGTTGCCAATTTGTTCTCTTTGTTCCTTGTTGCCAGCCAAATATAAGTTTCACCATGCCAGACGCCACAGGAACTGAGTGTTGCACATCCAGCAGCTAGCTATCAGTGCAGCCACATTCCAGGGATATCTGCAATGCTCAGGTAATGGCTGGTGTAAGTTCTAGAAACAGTAGCTTCATCCAAGAGGAGTTTAACAACAGCTCCATCTGGTACCTCTTCTCGCTGCTAATTAGCTGGCAGGGCAATGAGAGCTGGCTAGAACAGCTTCTGCATTCAAAAAGTTTGCTTAGCATGAACTGTAAATTTGACTGCCTACAATTTCACACCCTAAGAGGTGCTCTTGGGATGATTATTGCCCCTGGTAGTTAACTGCCTGCCTAGTCATAGAATGACTCACTTTTTTATTAAACCAAATTAAAGAGATTGAGGTTTATTGTTAGGTAACCCACTAAACAGTGGAATAAGGTTTTCTTGAACTGTGGGTTTAATGCTAGGCCTGGACCTGAATTCAATTTGAACAGACTATCTACAGTTTCCCTGGCAAAAGAGAAGTGTACAAAACTTGGAAAAAGAAGATGTGCTCTAGAAGGTCCTTTTCCAGTGTGTGTATGCCAGCAGAAGAAAAGGAGAGGGGTAGGCCTGAGGTAAAAACACAGGAAGCATTCATGATGAGAACAGGTCCTGCCACATACTCTTTTAGTAAAACAGGGTATAATGCACAGTGTTTACAGAGGAAAATGTATCCCTGTCGGTACAATCAGGCTCTCAGAACATCCCCAACCCAGCTGAGGACCAGTCAGTCAATACAGTTATGCTTCACAAAGCACAGTATAAGAAATGACTGCTACTGAATAGTGGTTTTTAATAGAAATTCGAAATTGAGTACCTAGCAACTAGTTCATGGGCAAGGGGAAGATTCTTACTCAGCTTTCTCAGCAATTCCAGAAGAAAACTAAAGATGGTATGAAAGGAAAAGAAAAAAATCAAAAAGAAACAAAAATAACCCTATCAAAACAAAATAAAGCAATACAAATTCCAAAGAAAAAAAGGAAAATCAAGTAAGGAACAAGGTGAATCCTAGTGTCAAAATGCACAAAGACACAGGGGAGAATAACTTACCACAACCTTCTTTCTGGGGTGAAAGCCTTCACTCTGGGCTTTTTATGATGTGTTACTACCAACAATTTATGCACCCTCAATTTTTGTATTACATTCTTATTTTTTCATGGAAAAATTAAACACCTGATTTCGTATGTCAAGCATCCACTGTATTCTCACACACCCAAGCATAACTGATAAGAAACTATAAAATAAAAGAGGAAAAAAATTAACCGTGTTAGTGAGATAGCCCTGTTACCAACAGGATATATCATTTCAGACTACTTATTTTGAAAAGTTATGTCTGTTAAAAACATACACACACAATTGAATACGGGGAACATACTTAAGAAACTAAATAATTAATTTTCTGAGTTAACATCACCAAAATTTAAGAGGGGAGAAACTGACAGGGAATATATAATATTTAAGAAGGGAAACCAGACATCCCACATTTCAGTCCCCAGAATAATACTAGAATGAATATTTACATTTACAAGCAAATTGTATGCAAATAGAAATTTACTGATGTTACAAAAAGCATAGCAAATGTGAATTAATCAGGTCAAAAAGGAAACATGCTAAACAGTTTTCTTTATGACAGGTCTACTGCACTAATTAGGGGGAAACATTACTTTTTTATATAACTAAATTGAATAGAAAGTGCAGTTTAAAAATTCAGTAATAATACTGACTTGAAATGCAATGTCTTAGAAAGTAAGTGTAACAAAAAAAATTTGCAAATTTTAGATCTAGCATAAAATCAGTGAGATGAAACTCAAAAAGATAAATGCAAAGACCTATCTTTGGTAAGGTGGCAACAAATGCAAGAATGGGAACAAGCAAGTAGATTGGGCTGAAATCCTCGAAAAAGGAACTAGATGCTGAGTAGATAAAATAGACCATGAGTCAAAAGTGCAATGCTGTTCCTTATCATCAAGTCGTGCAGCTATCATTGTAGGATATAGCAACAATAGTGTTATGTAAGATGACAGCTATTCTGGTTCTAGGAAGACATCTTTTGGAATACACCTTCAGTTTTGGGTGTAGCAGTTAATTATTTAAGCAAATGCATTGGAGAAAAAGTATCTTGCATCCTAAGGAAACACTGCAGTTATATACTCTGCTTTACCACAGGGAACACTGAAGTTTTGTCATGAAAGAAAAGTGGAAAAGATTTTGTATTGTCAGACCAGAGGCGCAAAATTAAAGATTACTGCAATTACAGCAAAAAGGGTAAAGTCTGTCCTGAAAGGTTATAAAATCTTTACTGCAAGCCTTTAAATTACAAAATAATTAACAGTAACAGGGATGATCTAAGTATGCTTAATACTACTTAAGACCAGAAAAACAGACCCTCAAGGTCCCTTTTAACTCTCCACTTCTTTTATCCCAAATACACGTATCATACTTGCTTAACTGCAAAGAGTTCCATTACAGGACATGATCTGACAGAGTTCCATAGCTCCTCAGAGACTTCTGAACTGGTAAACTTTTCAAAGGTACAAAGAGACAAAATTCGTGTTGCAGGGTTTGGGTTTTTTTCCTCCTATGGATTCGAATATGTGTGAGGTTTACTACAGTAACTTCACGAATACAAGCCGCACCAATTTGACCAAAATTTTGGTGGAAACCAGGAAGTGTGGCTAATACTCGGGGATGGCTAATATATGAACAATATTCTAAAAGCTACCAACAGGGAAGTGAGAGCCCGCGGCAGCCCCAAGCCAAGCTGGAGCCCGGCCAGCCCCGGCAGAGGTGGGAAAGCCTGGCAGAGGCGGAGCCAGCGGTGCAAGGGGTGGGTGGCAGAGCCCGGGCCAGCAGGGCAGGGCAGGGGGCGCGGCAGAGCCCAGGCCAGCAGGGTGGAGGAGCCCAGCAGAAGTGGGGCTAGCAGTGCAGGGAAGCCTGGCTGCGCAGGGGAGGATGGCAGAAGCAGGAAGCCCGGCAGGCGGGGCTGTCCAGCGGTGTGGGGAAGACCAGCAGAATCGGGGCTAGTGGTCCACTGGAGCCCAGGAGAACCGGGGCCAGCAGCGTGGGGGAGCAAGGCGGTGCGGGGGCCTGCAGTGCCGGCCAGGGTGAGCAAACACGGTGGCGGTGGTGCAGACAGGAGGGGAGAGCCAGCGAGCTTGGTGGCGGCGAGCCGTAGCGCTGAGCTGGGCCACCCAGCCCCGTCGGCAACCATGAGCGGGCCGAGCCTGCCTGGCCCTACCCCGAACCAGTAAACCCTGCTATGCCGCGATCCTGTTACTAATTGGCAAATTTGTGAAAACTGTGCACGGATTCTTGCTATGAACTAAAGTCTGGCATCGGGGTTGCGCCAGCGCAGGGGAAAAGCCTGGGGGGGCGCAGGGCTCCCAGCGCAGCACGGGGTACTCAGAGCACTGGGGCAGTGCAGGCCTCCAGGAGCGCCAGGGGGACGCGGGGAGGGAGGGAGAAGGCTGCCGCAGAAGCCGTGAGCCACGGCCGCTCCGAGCCACCGCGAGCTGTGCCCCGCCACCAAGCCACCAGAACCCTGGCACTGTGGGAGCCCGTTGCCTCGTGGGGGAGGCAGCCCCATGGCACCACAGAGCAGTGAGGGGGAACGGTACAGTGGCAGCGCCGAGCTGCAGGTGACAGGCAGGACGGTAGGAGCACCGAGCCGAGCAAGGGACAGGTGGCAGGGCAGGAGTGCCGAACCGAGCGAGGGAACAGCACGGCGGCTCCTCAAAGCCACCAGGGGGAACAATATGGCGGCACCACAGAGCCGCAAGGAGGAATGGCATGATAGGCGCGCCAAGCCAAGTGAGTGACAGGAAGCAGGGCGGAGCCACAAGGGGGAACAGCATGGCGACTCCGTGGAGCCGTGAGGCAGAACAACATGGCGGCACCACAAATCTGCAAGGGGAAATGGCATGACAGCAACATCAAGCCGAGCGAGGGACAGGTGGCAGGGCAGAGCCACGAGGAGGAACAGCATGGAGGCACAACGGAACCCTGAGGGGAAACGGTACAGCAGGAGCGCCAAGCCAAGTGAGGGACAGGTGGGACGGTGGCAGCGCAGAGCCGCGTGAGGGAATGGCATGGTGGCTCCGTGGAACCACGAGGGGGAACAACATGGCAGCACAACAGAGCCACAAGGGGGAACGGCACGGCAGGAGTGCCAAGCCGAGCGAGGGTCAGGTGGCACGGCGGCAGCGCCGAGCCGAGAAAGGGAATGGCACGGCAGCTTCACGGAGCCACGAGGGGGAATAGCACTGCAGCTGTACAGGGCCACAATGGGGAGGCAGCTCCGCGGTTGCGCCGAGCCACGCCAGCCGGCACCAGGGGCGGGTGGGAATGCCAGGGCCCACTGCATGGGGAGGGTGCCTGGGGCTGCCTTTGGAAGCCTATGCCGACCTGTGAAAAATGTTTGCAAATTGAGCACCTGCCAGTAAACTCCACGATCGTGGGATTCCGTTACTACTTCGTTATTTTGTTGAGCGAGGCACAGCTCCTCGCTGCAAAAAACAGTGCACCTTGTAGTCCGGTGTGTCTTATGGTCGTGAAATTACTGTAACTTAATGTGTAAATTAGTCAGAGATTTCTATGTACTGTAAATTCACGAATACAAGCCACACTGAGTATAAGCCACATCTCTGGGTGTTGGTAAATATTTTGTTCTTTGTCCATAATATAGCTGCACCTGAACATAAGCCGCTCTGTCGTTCGCAGCGAGGACCCGCATGCAGCAAAGTTACCAAATACTAACAGAACCGCGCCATGGTGGGGGGTTTACTGGCTCAACTAAGGCTGTGCAGGCTCGGGCCACTAGGGGCTGCTGACGGGGCCAGGTGGCCCAGCTTGGTAGTGGCACTCTGGGCTGGCCGCCGGCTCTGGGTTCGCTCACCCCGGCCCCGCTCCCGCAGCGGCGCCAGCCGGGCACGGAGAGCTCGCCCCACTCATACCACGGCACCAGCCGGGCACAGAGCACCCCCTGCTCCCACCACGGCGGTGGAGGGCGGGAACAGAGCCTCCCCGCCCTCCCTGAGTTGCGGTAATGGCGGTGCGGGCTTTCCCCCTCCTCCCCACACTGCGGCAATGGCGGTGCGGGGTCCCCCCGTCTCTCCCCCAGTCTGCGGCAGAGGAGGGAAGAAGAGAGCTCTCCTGCCTCTCTCCCCACCCCCTGTGCTGCCTGCAGGGAGCCAGGGCAACAGAGTAACACTTTGTAACAATCGCGACATGCCGGCTTTTACTGGCAGGTGCTTGGCTCTGCGCCCTGGCTGGCACTTCTGGGGTTGTAAATGTCAGAAAATTATTCACATATTAGCCACCCCCGAGTATTAGCCACACTTCCGAGTTTCCACCAAAATTTTGGTCAAATTGCTGTGGCTTGTATTCGTGAAATTACTGTATAAAATTACGAATGTGTATTTTTAAGTCCAGTAAATCTGGACTCTGTTTCCCTTTTTGAAAGTCAAATCAGATTGGAGGTCTTAGTTATACCAATTTCACAAGAACATTAATATTTCTTTCATATAACGTCAGATATGTGCCTATAAACTATGGTATATTTTAAAACCCCCAAATCATACAGTAATTGGAAATGAAGAAAGTACACTGGAGACAAAAAAATTATGATCAGATCAATTATAACAAGTTAATGAATGCAAGAGAACCAATTTCTTAATTTGAAATAATATTGCAATAGGTAAAAAGTAATGCATACTTGCCCCAGAAGCATACAATAAATTAATGAACTCTTTGGAAAAATAATATTGTTTCTGATGTTAGTTTTGTAAATTATACAATTGATGTTTCTTAAAATATGAAATATTTATAAAAGAAATTGAACTTAAATATTAAGAATCTAAATACAACTTATTTTGAAGCCTTGTTTAACATGCATAAAGAATAGTTTGTGTACGTAGATGAACCTTCCACACATTTAAAGCATTATTTCATTGGTACCAGCTGACTACCTACTCAAAGAATCTCCCAAAGAAACAAGAAAAGTGTAATGCTAGGCAAATGAATATCATTTAATACCAGGTGATTTTAATTAGTAGGTCTTTTTAGTTTACCATCATCTTCATGATTAAGAGCTCATTCCAGACTGAATTCTTATACCATGTATACTACAGTTTAAGTCCCCAAACAGCTTGCTCAACAAGGTGGGCTTATGGTTGTTCATGAACTCTGAGCTGGATGCATGGGAGAAATACAAAGAAGATTTTGCCAAGAGGTCAGAACAACAAAAAAATACTTTATTGGTAAATTTAGAAAATCAGAGACCTTGAGCAAAATGTTCAGTGCAACAGTTAATCAACATAGAACACTTCCCAAAGCTTTAACTTGGTCCATTCAACTCAGCAAACTTTAAGCCCATTCAATTTCAAATAACTCAAGAATTCCAAGGGGAGGGAATCAGAAGGAGGAAGATAAAAAGACAGAAACGATATAGTAAAGGACACATAACTACCAGCTCCTGGGTTCCAATGATGATAGAAACTCTGATAAGAAGTAGAGTCCAGACAATGCTATAGCCTTGTGTTCAGCCCTAAATACCCCTTGGCCTTCCCAGGTCCTTTCCCCAAGTGGGGACTTCCAGGCATTTGGTGTCTCAGGAACTGGGCTAGGGGCTGAAGTGATGGGATACCACCTCTGGTGTACCAACGACTGACACCACCGCCAGGCTGGGATACAGGCTCTGGAGGTGTAGGGCAGTTTGCTACCTCACCATGGCAAGCCCCAAACTGCCTCTCCTGCATCCCAAAATGTCTCAAGACATCAGTCCTTGCAGTCACTCACATACAGCTGCAAAGGAAACTTCTGCATTCATACCAGTAACTGTCTAAGGCTGATTTGTAACATCAGGTTCCTCAGGGAAGTGGTCCAGGCATCAGCTTGACAGAGTTCAATAAGCATTTGGGCAATGCACACGGTGTTATTTTAGGGGGTGGTCCTGTGTAGGGCCAGGTGTTGGACACAGTGATTCTTGTTCCTTCCAACTCAGCATATTCTGTGATTCTATGACCTGTGGATTTGAACATTTCAGTATTTGAGAGAGCATTTTGTTCAGTCAGAGTTCAAATATAAGCTTTACTTTAGTAGCTTCTACATGGAGAACAAACACAGATTTAAGAGACCTCAGTCCATCTGTCAATTTTGTCTGAAACTGATGAGGTAGGATCTGTTCTCTTTTCATCTATATCATCCACCTATGCTGTCCTATCATCAGATCATAAGAGATTTAGTGTTAGGTATTAACATTTAGATGGTAGGTGAAAATTCAATTTGCATGCCCTTAGAAGATGGAAGCGGATATATACAGAAGTCCCAGTTGGATTTTAACAAGTCTTAACAGATTTTAACAACAGTTAGATATTCACACATGTGAAACAACAGTACGACTAGTGGTCAGGTTGTCATCCACAAGGGCAGAGCAAAAGTTATAGATAATCAATACATAGTACTAAACCAAGAAAAAGAATGATGTGCCGCTTTATTTTTACAGTGTGCAGGTTTTGAGGGGTTTTTTGGTTTGCAGTTTGTTTTTTGTTTTCATAAGGGAAAATAAACATACTATAAAAGTAAATACCAGGAAGCTAATAGATTTGAGACAGCAGAAAAATAAATTGCAGTGTAGTTTTGCATACTAAAATTAAATCAGTACAGAGAAGCTATTTTCTTCCAACATCTCTGAAACAACTAACCCATTATGTTCTGCAATTATCAATGCACTTTCCTAGTTCTGTCAAAACTACTAGTTCATGACTCAAGAACTGTAAAGTATGAACTTTAAAGAGGAGAAGAAAAATAAAGTCAAGTACAAAGAATTATATTAATAGGTTATAAGGCTTAAAATCAGCTTTGAAAGACAATTTTTCTTTTTTAATTAAGTCAATGAGAGGAAAAAGAAAGAGCAATTAAAAAGGCAGGCAGGGATCTGTGATAGATGGACATGGATAACTTTTTTTATAATCTGTTTCCCAAATTAGGAAATTCAGTAAATATATCTAACTGGACTTCAGTACAGAACCTGATATGTTGTTACATGGAAAAACAGCAGTTGAAAAAAGGAAAGAAAGAACTGGCACTAGATTGATAAGGGTGACAGAACTGAGCTGGGTCTATGCAATGAAACTCAATAATATAAAAATGTATATCAAGTCAGATACCTTGCACCTATATCTAAGATTTTATACATTTTGCAGGAAGCTTTTAAAATTCAGCCCCTCTATAGATATTTATTTGTTTCATAAATCATAAATTAAATCATGTATGTTTCCTTTCTAAATATAAAGGATGAATACTCTTTCAGAAGTTATAGGTGATACAGTACCTTGCTCATATCTTATCTTTATAAAGTCTTCCATCAGGATTTCTTTTTTCAGGAAAAAAGAAATTTGAACTGGATTAATGGCAAATGAAGTTTACTAGAATGACGACAGGAAACTCTGTGAAGAAGAGATTAAAGGAACTTGGTTGCTTTATTATTGTCAGTTTGTCCAGTTATAATAAACATAGCAGACACACAAGAATCAAGGAAGAAGTAAACCCTTTTAAACTTAATGACATACAAATAACTGAATATTAATTACTGAGTTAAATTATAATTTTTATTCCAAATCCACAATAAAATTGCCGGTGAGAGTACAAAAGATCCAGAATTTCTTTGACACTTTTGTTTCTTTTAAAATATACTCTGCCAAAGTGTGCTCGATAGAACATCTGATACCTTTTCACTAAGGCAGTCATTTTCAGGAAAGTCGTAAAAACAGTATACTACCTGAATCTGTTAAAAAAAGGTAATTTTATCTCAACGTAGATATCAATTTAAAATCTGATACAATGCCATGAACTGCTTCTTTACCAAATGAGGAAAACAAAATATGACAAGCACATGTACAATTTAGGCAAAATAAACAGTTCAAGGGCTGAAATTATACTTTTTCTTTCCAGTGAGAAAACAGCAACCCCTTACACATACAGTAAACTTAAAACCTGCATAAAAGGAGGAAGGGAATATTTTTTCTGTTTTTTTTACTCACTAAGGATTTTGAACTTACTGGATTGAGGGAGGAGTAATCTGTACAAGATTCTGTTCTTGTCATGCAAATCTTTATATAGCCCTCACCAAAATGACAATTAAAAAAGTGATGTGTTCAAATATTTAAGAATTTTCCATGTTAACTTAACAAGAGCTGGGTGATTTTAAAGTGTAAGAATAGGAAAAATAATTAGTGAGTTGTCACAGTTGTCATCCTGAATATACTTCTAGCTAAATTTTTATGCCATTTATTTCAAAATCGCTAGGTCTTCTAATTAAAATAATTTAAGAATGTGGAATTATACACAAGCAGAAAAGGTCTAGTCTGGTCTCATCCAAATATCAGACTATAGTGGAGGCTATCCATAGGTGACTGTTGAAGCTGTATGTCAGTATTGTTTTTAAATTTCACTTATAAAATTCTCTCTTAAATGTTATTTCACATTGGAAAATCACACTCCACCCTTTCTGACCTATATTGAATTATATTAATCCAGGTGTGATTTCACTCAGTGTAAAAAGACATGTATAGTAGACCTGAACTGATTTACTGAGCAGAGAAACAGTCAGCAGGAACAACCAGAATTTTTTGATTCAGCTGCTGTGCTGCATAAGCTTTGAGGTGAAGTTTGTTATGCAAAAAAGACAATTTATGACAAAGCACAAATAATTCTTCATGTAAGTGAAACCAAAAAGATACAACCAGACATAAGAAGTCAGGAAAATTCCATCATTTCTTCTTCAATATTAATGATTACACTGTAAGTCCTTGCCCTGTACAGATAGCTCCAAGGACTTAATTTTTGTGAATAAATCAAAATTCAGCACTCAACTAAAGACATTTATACAGAAAAACATACATGGAATTACAAGTTTATTCTGAGGACTTGCTATCAAGAATCTTATTAATGTCTTATTTTTTACCCTTATGCAAATTTTCATTAGAAAGAGTAAAGATCTCTATTCCACTGTAGAAATCCCAGTAGGCTCCATTAGTCCTTACAAAATAAATTAAAATAAAAAACGAAACAAACAACCAAACCCTCTTTTGCCAAGGAATCTATTTTCTTTATCAGCAATACCTGTAGATATGCTGTTCTTTGAAATACTATCTCTGAACATCAAACTGTGAATGTGACTTAAGCAGAAGAAATCTGCTGGTATAAATGTAGATGAAGCCTTCTGCCAACTCAGTAACCCATCACTTGGCAGTCTTCATCTTCTCTTCAGGGGAGTTCTGACCTTGAATGCCTGTATGGACTAAGATTATCTCAGTAGGTCAGAGGATGCTGATAATAATAATGATGTAAAAATGTGGGTTCAATTCCTGTATAGACGACCGACTTAAGAGTCAGATTTGATTTTTTTTAGTTCCTTCCCTCAGAATATTCTGTGACTCTATATAGTGATGAATAACACTCATTTAAGCTAGCTTTGCTTTACAGTTTAATTTTTTTAGTCTCCAGGAAACACTTAGACAATTGCAGTTGACCCATTCTGTTCCTGTCTTTTCAAGGTACTGTAATGATGTCAAGGTTATTTGACTACAAATAGTTTCATACTGATTAGTAACTCTTCTTTCATTTATTTCTTTCATTAATTTCTGATGACATCTATTTTCAGCTACTCCTTTATGATGTCCTATGTTTGTCAAGGGTGTCAAAATAACAGCAGTGTGCTTGCCAATTCTATCACCTTTAAATACTGGAGTAATGTTGAGCTGATCTTTTGTGTTCTACTAGGTGAGATGTATAATGCATGAGAAAACTATAAAAAGGGAAGATTTTTATATCATTGCCACTGTGCTGCTTGGTTCCAAAACTCCTCCTCATCATCACTTGTTAGGAATTTCAGCTTCCATTAAGTTATCCTTTCTACTTCTTAGATTGAAAACATTGAAATCTGTTTTAGTCCTTCTCACCAAACAGAATCAACCATTATGATCATCCACCACTGGATGAGTTTTTAGCTGCTGTCCTCCTGAATGTAAAATTTGTACATCACTTAAATAGTCTCATCCATTCTTTTAACCTCAGGGCACATAAGTTAGAATCCATAATGTAAGCTCTGTCAAGTGTATAAGACATTTCCTTGCAGCCCATCTGAGCATCTGAAGGCTCCACCATGCCAAACAAGACATGGCTATGTAGACAAAGCCTATCTCTACGACCTACTTAGGTCGTGGAACTAGGCTGGTAACAACTAGAATTAAGGTAGCAGTCAGAGGTGCATTGCTCTGTTTCAATTATTTCTTTATTAAATCAGTTCCAACACACTTATTTTTCTATTTAATAATCTAGATTCATAATTAAATGAATAACAAGATGAGAATGATAGCACCACGTTCAATTATATGCAAAAATTGTTTTCAGGTGGAAAGTGTCAAATTGCTGCACAATGACAATTAATCTGTATTACTGAAAAATATTTAACCATAAATACCTTTTATTTCACTTCTTCTTTTTTAGCAATTCTTGTCTCTGAACTAGAAAGTTTTTAAGAAGTCCTTTACATTACTGGGAATAGATGCTTGAAGAAAAGGGAAAGTTTTTGTACTGCATTTATCTCTTGTAATACTAAGAAAATCAGAAATAACTCTAGGGAATTGCATTACTCCTTGCAGATACCTCTTGGCAGTACTTGACAAATATTTTCAGAAGTTTTGGTTGATTTAGGAGTATCTACCTAACAGAATGAAAACAAAAAGATCAATTGACCACATCACAGTTTAACCACAGATGACAGATAAGTATCACACAGCAGTTCACTTATTCTCCCCCCACAGTAGTGTAGGGGAGAAAATTATAGGATAAAAGGGCAAAAACTGATGTATTGAGAAGATAGTTTAATAGGTAAAACAAAAACTATGTGCTTAATCAAAACAAGGAATTAATTCATTTTTTTCCAGTGACAACCAGATGTTTAGTCATGTCCAGGAAAGCAGGGCCCCATCCCATGTACTGGTTGCTTTGGAAGACAAATGCCATAACTTCAAACACCGTTCTCTCTTGTCTTATTCTCCACCAGCATTTATTGCTGAGAATGACATTATATGGTTTGGTATACGACTTTTATCTGCTGTGGTCAGACCCATACAAACTTCTTGTCTGGTGGCAGCCTGCTCATTAATGGGACAGCACAGGAAGCAGAAGAATCCCTGGCACTGTGTTCACATTGCTCAGCACTAACTAAAACATGTCTGTGTTATCAACATTCTTTTCAAAATATTGCAATGTACAAGATGCTATAAAGAAAATTAACTCTACCTCAGCCAAAACTGGTATAGACTGTCATCTCTTTTGTTCTTCATCATCTTACCTTATCAAAGAAATAGAAGCTGTATCAATTGGTCTATTTAACCTTATGATAAATACACTGTATTTATATTTTCAGAGACCTGATCATCTCTACAGTATGCACTACTCTTTCTTCAGACCTACTGAAGTGTTTTTGACTCTTGGTTCAACACAATAGCAAAAAGAGAATCACAGTTACTGCACATCTGAGGAAGAGACAAGCAGCAGTGGAAGACAGTCAATAATATTACAGTAATTTCACTATTATAAGCCGCACTGAGTATAACCCGCACTTCTGGGTTTCAGCAACTTTTCGTTCTTTGTCCATACATAAGCCGCACCTGATTATAAGCTGCACATTACAATACAGAGTGTGATAAAAGGTATCTGTTCTGTGTCTGTTGAAGGTGGGGGCAGTGATCGTTATCTCCATGGGAGATGTTCTGCTAATGGGCCATCCATTGAAACCAGGCAAAGCATTGTACTTTATCTTTTCAAAACCCATCCTTCCTCCAAGAGTCATTTTCTGCTAATGGTCCATTGAGTCCCACTGTGGGACTGATAAAATTACTTCATCCCATTGAAAGTTGCTCCAACCAGGGGGAAGAGCCCAACATTTCTTACCAAGATAAAAACAGAGGTTTTGGGACACTAAGGGAGCTCCTTTCTCTACTGGACTCCAGAGGGAAACTGGATTTCTCCACGTCACCACTGGACCTCCGGAGGGAAACTGCACCTTCTACAGGAGCACTGCTTCAACTGAATCACATTTGTCACTGCAGGAGGATGCAACCACCCTTTCATGGGACTGCTACCAACACCCTGTCTGACAGGATGTCAGGTTGTACTCTGACTTTGTCAGGATTTGGAGTTTGTTTCTTTATAGTACTGTATTTCTATTTTAATTTCCTTAGAAAAGAACTGTTATTCCCAATTCCCATATCTTTGCCTGAAAACCCCTTGATTTCAAAATGATAATAATTTGGAGGGAGGGGGTTTGCATTCTCCATTTCAAAGAGAAGTTCCTGCCTTTCTCAGCAGACACCTGTCCTCCAAACTAAAACAGCAACTTTTTGTTCTTTGTCCATATATAAGCCGCACCTGATTATAAGCCGCACTTCAGGTTCAGACCAACATTTCAGTCAAAATGGTGCGGCTTATAATTGTTATGATTGGAGAACCATCTAACACAACAATTAATCAATTCAGTCTTGCTTCTGACCAATACTGGGTTGTTAGGAAAGAGAAAAAAAGAGACAAGTCTGCAGTCTCCTGCTCTGCAACCTCCAAAAGATCAGTAAGTCATTTGTCTTAATGGATATCTTTCTTCTCTTTATGAAGCATGGGGCTACAGATGTGAAGTCAATCAGAAGAATCTGTGAAATGGTAATACACAATGTGGTCTAATCTTTTTGTCTTCCAGTTGCAGGTGAATGACAAGCAGTTTTTAGCACCACTCATGATAGAAGGCGTCAAATGTTTTCTAGAACATTTCCTTGGTTATAGTTTAATGGTTGATTTAACAACTACAACTACCCCCATGTCAGGTCTCACCATAGCCTTCAATCTTTCTGTAAGATACTTATCTTTACTATACAGTAGGTCTTACATAAAGTTCAGCAAACACAGCCTAGTACACCAAATTCATCAACAAAAAGCTCATTACCTGAATTCTATGTATCCTTAAGACATGATATGGTACCCTATATTTAAGGAATTATCTTTAAATGTGTACACATTAAAATGCCTTAAACAAAGTAATTCTAATTCTGCATTTCCCAGCTTTTCACTGATTTTATTTTTTAAATTTTTATTTGGCTTTAAAAATCCTGTTTTCCTAACTTCATGCTTATTTTGCAGGGCACTTCAAATGAAAAAGAGTAAGGTGGGCCTTAATCTTAAAATACACTCAATATATGACAAATTTTTTCAGCCTCCCGTGTGGTAGACGTGTGCATGATTCTCCTGGAGGGACATGACTGTGGAGACAGGGAATGATCTTACACAAAACCAAAAAGATATATGTTATTAAATTCATAGACATAATCTGGACAGCCTTAAGTTCCAAATTATGTTTCATCCTGCAGGTTTCAGAAATATGTCAAATGTATTCTGAGAAGTACTTTAATAGGATAGTTTTAAAGTTTCTTGAATAACAGTTCATTGGCTTTGAGCACTTTTGTTATTTATTTTTAACCCACAAATGTAATAGAGAATGAAAATACAACAAGTCCATAACTAAATTCACACAAGTAATACTGTGACTTTTAGACAAGTAATGAGAAACTTAACTTTAAATATTGCCACTGCCAGAAATAGGCAAATGCAATTATAGAAAAAAACAAACAAACAAAAAACCAAAAGGAATTTGGGGATAGAGAAATCATATAATTGTATTCTACAGTTTGATATGGTAGTGAAGCAAGAAGAAAGTACAAGAACCACAGAAGCTGAGAATTTAAATTTAGCTTCTAGCAATCTCCCTGAATCCTAACACTTTGCACCTCAACCATAACCCAAAGTAATTAAATTTATCCTCTGATCAGTTTCAAAATCAGTGTGATTTCAGCAACCCAAATACTGAAGGTTTAGTTTCAGCATAGTTGATTAAGAACTGACATATGCTTGCTGCACATCTGAACCTGAGGCTAAGAATTAGCAGCAAGGAATTTGCCTTTGTCCATATTTTTATGGTAGTAAGTGTGAGATAGAGAGTGGTCAGCAAAAACTTGATATCTGAAAGCTCTGAAAACTGCTTTTTCCAACCTTAGCTTTCAACAAAACGTTTGAATCTTACCTCCTTATAAGAGTTTATGTAAATTAAAACACATTGTCTTTTAATGCTGCTCTATGCCTTAATTAAAAGTACACACAAGAACATAAATTCCAGTTCTCCTTGCTTTCACAATAGGCAATATAGTTACGAAACCTAATTATGAATTTTCAAGTGTGATCATTACACATGTGGGACATGTTTCCTTTTCATTGCTCTGTTAATTGGATGCAGATATTTTGTTTAATTTGTTTTCTAGCCATAAGGGATGAGGATTATGTTAACGAGAAGCCAAATACTCACAGAGTTAAGAAAAATTGATTACACAGTTTCAGAAAAAGTTATCTTAGTCTTTTTGGGTTTGATTTTCTTTTTGTTTCATTGCAATGTTTTCCAGCACAAGAGGGATCGATAAGGGACTGAGAGAGCCAAGCTACACCCCACAAAAAGGACTTTCTGAATTTACCAACTCTTCAAAACACCAAGAGGTTTTATTGTTTAATGTTATTCATTTTATGCTTGTGAATGCTTTGCTTGTTAAATAAACACTTTTTCCACTTCTCTCCAAGGAAATCTCTTCCCAAATCAGGTGGGGAGGGGCCGCTTGAATTTGCTTTCTAGAGGGACCCCTTTGGAAGTTTCATCCCAAATTTGCCCTAAACCAAGACAGTAATTTAGATTAATGAAGATTTTGATGGTTTTATCTGGCGGCAGTGTTTCTTCCATAATAGATCACTTTTTTTAGGTGGGGGATACAATCCCTGGGCCTTGAAAGACAAATGTATGCAAAAATAAAGGAACAAGCTTACTCACATGTAGTTTTTTGATGTCTCAAATTAAAAATGGTCATATAAATCCACTAGTTTTTGATAAAAAATAGTAGAGAATTATGGCATTGTTGGCACAAATATCATTGTAAATAGGTTTTAATCAAAAAGTTTTTTGGAATCAAAGTCCTACTACCTGAGTAAAATCCACGGTCCAGATAATACTCTGCCAATTTATGTTCTACTAAAAAAGTCCAAAGGAGTAATTTTAGTTACAGAAATTTTACTCCATGACAAAACATTTCGGATCAATTAAAGACAAAAATAATTTCTCTGACAATTTACTTCCTTTCTACCATGTTTAAGATCCTGAAAACAAGCCTATCAATTATGTTCTTAACCCCCTCAGAAGACAAATACAAGACCCTCATATCATTCTTATGTCCCATAAAAATAAATTAATAAGAAAAAACTTCCTTGAAAGACATCAAAAGTAATTCCTTCAATTATTTCTTTCCAATATGCAATAAAAATTCATTAAGCTCAGCTTCATTCTGAAATTTCAGAGCAATTTATTCAATAAGTTTCATTTTAATTCACAAACAAGTTAATTACACCAGGTCCTGTTCCTCACAGTTTTTCTAAGACAAATTCCTCCCTTAATTGAATCTACATGGTTTACTCCATCTTTAAAAGCTGTAAATTTGTCTCTTGCATCATTTGAGATGCTGGCTATAAGCAAAGGTTAGATCCTTACATGGCACTTGCTGGGCACCAAGAGATTTTCAAGCATCAGTTGCATTTCAGATTTAGGTCCAAAATGAACAGCTTCTCACAGCTGCTATAGTCGCAAAGCAAAATTTACAGCAATATCTTCTCTAGGTTTCTCAAGTTGTCAGCAAAGCAAAACTTTGTGTTTCTATCTCCTATTCTGTTCTTTTGGCATGGGTGATGTGCAAGTATCAGCATGGCAAGCCACATGGAGGTATTAGCTTGAACAGGTGGATTAATTCTTCCCTCTCAAATACATCACAGAAAAATTAGTGTATTCATAAAAATTAAAAGAACTTGCCATGTTTTTGCTATTTAAGCCTGATATTACACATACCCTGTCAAAATGAACCTTGTGCACTTTTCTGTAGATGATGAGGGACTAAAACACTGCTTTTCATAGTCATTCCTGTTGCCTTAATATAGGTTTCATTCCATAAAGATGATTAAAGCATAGAGAAAGATTCAAGCATTGAACAGCATATCTGCACCCTTTCCAGAAAACACCTGTGAGCCCTCAGGCTACTGTTTCAGGACCCTGCAATCAAGCACATAGAGAAGAGCATCACTGCCTCCTCTCCACAGCTGGTCATCCTCTCACTTTGGAATGCAAACAACTTACTGGGCAAAACTACAGAGGTGCCGATTGAACTGATATTTATGGAGCCTGGTATTCTTTGTGGGGCATAATTTTCAGAAAGTACTAACTATAAAACAGTAGCCTACTGATTAAAGGTCATAGAAGGTAACAACTTACATTTGAAGAAACAAAATGAGTATCATTATTCCATTTTAGCAAATGGTTAGGCATGGGCAATGCTAGAAAAACATGAAAAATAACTTTAATAAAAGTTACAGTGAAATGAAATAGAGAATTCAAATATTACAGTAAATTCACGAATACAAGCTGCACTGAGTATAAGCCACATCTCTGGGTGTTGGCAAATATTTCGGTTTTTGTCCATAGATAAGCCGCACACGAATATAAGCCGCTCTGTCGTTCGCAGCGAGGACCCGCGTGCAATTAGTAACAGAACCGTGGGAGGGCGGGGTTTACTGGCTGAGCTAAGGCTGTGCAGGCTCGGGCCGCTAGGGGCTGCTGACGGGGCCAGGTGGCCCAGCCCGGTGCTGCCGCTCGGGGCCGGCCGCCGCTGCCCCTGGGCTCGGTCACCCCGGGTCGGCGCTGCCCCGCTGTGGCAGGTAGGGATGGAGCTTCCCCCGCTCCTACGGCAGTGGCGGTGGGCGGGGACGGAGCTTTCCCGCGCCCGTGGCGCCGGCGGCGGGCACGGACAAAGCACCCCGCCTCCTCCCCAAGCCGCGGCAATGGCGGCGCGCACTTCCCGCCCCCCCCCGGGCCGCGGCAATGGCGGCGCGGGGCTCCCGCCGGCTCCCCGGGCCACGGCAATGGCGGTGCCCCCCCCCCGTCGGCTCCCCGGGCCACGGCAATGGCGGCGCGGCCCCCCGAGCTGCGGCAATGGCGGCGCTTCCCCCCCGTCGGCTCCCTGGGCCGCGGCAATGGCGGCGCGGCCCCCCCCGCGTCCTCCCCGGGCCGCGGCAATGGTGGCGTGGCCCCCCCGCGTCCTCCCCGAGCCGCGGCAATGGCAGCGCCCCCCACCCCCCCCCCCCCCCCACCTCTCCTCCCCGGGCCGCGGCAATGGCGGCGCCCCCCCCCCCCCCTCCCCTGGGCTGCGGCAGAGGAGGAAAGAGAGCTCTCCCGCCTCTCTCCCCGCCCCCCGTGCTGCCTACAGGGAGCCAGGGCAACACGGTAACACTGTAACAATTGCGAAATGCCGGCTTTTACTGGCCGGTGCTTGGCTCGGCACTCTGGCTGGCACATCTGGGGTTGTAAATGTCAGAAAATTATTAATATATTAGCCACACCTGACTATTAGCCGCACTTCCGGGTTTCCACCAAAATTTTTGTCAAATTGCTGCGGCTTGTATTCGTGAAATTACTGTATCTTACTTAACTTTTAGGCAAGATTATAATAAGTTAATATTCAAATTATAAGTTAATATTGATTATAAGCTAATATAATCAAAATAAATTTTATCCCTATGGATTCTTTTCTTCCCATTCCTTTAACATTAATCTTTCTTTCAAATATACATGAGCTGGTGATATTGTGCAGTTAGAAAGAATTCAGGCTTCCCTTTCTCTTCACACTTTCAAATTAACTTTGATATAAGTGATTATAATCCTGTCATCAAACAATAAGAGATCTGTAAAGTAAAAATCAGTAAAACGTTCCAGCTGCAGAGAGAACCCATTAAAAGCTCTGTCCAAAACTGCTTTTTATTAATGTACTTTTCCAAAAGGGCCAGAAAACTAACATATTCCCCATTTACAAACAATCAGGCATTAGGTCTAGCCTTGCAAGATCAAGGAATGATGGATCTCATGTCCAGACTCAAGTGAATTAATTTCTGTACCAAAATTTTGTTCATAAACAGGTCTGAGGACAAGACGTTTAATGCCCAGCCCTTTGTGCAACCCTTGAAGCAATATGCCTCCAAAAATTTACAGGGCTTACAGTTCCTCAGTGGCTTTAGACACCTTTCTGACTATCCTGGCTACTAAGAAAGCCACCTTTAAGCCATCACTACTAAGTTTATTCTGAAGTCATCAGAAAAGAAACTGGGTCACTATGATAGAAAAAACTTTACGAGAAATGTGATTGTAAATTGATTGATGTATAGAGTAATATTCTAACTGAGAATACTAAAGACTGTAATGTGTTGAGAAGTCAAATAGATAACTTGAAAAGAGATCTTCCGTGAAAAGATTAATGGGAGTTTTTTGAAGGCATGGCAATAAGAAAAACTATTTTTTTATTATTTGCACTGTATTGCAATATTTTCTCATATAGTGTAACAAATCTTTCCGAAGAACTTACACTCTCTTCCTACTTTTACTGCCTTGATTGAAAGCCAAGGTTACAGGGTATTGATATTTATCACATTGCTGTGCCTTTTACACAAACCATCACCCTGATTGATGAGCTACCTAGTAATCATTTCACCCAACACTGAATCTGGTTACTTTTTCTATACAAATCAACAGTACTCTGTGCCAGTAAACAAAAACACTGGACTGCTGCTTCCTGGGGTCCTTACCCAGGATATTGTGAAGACTGTCAAGGCCTCTCTAATCCTTTGGCAGCTAGAATCTGCTGTACTTTCAGGTAAGCACCAAGGATATTGCCAGAAGCAGTCTGGACAGTATCAATATAGGCAGTCATAGGTATGACTACTCTTGCGGCATCAGCCGTTCTGTGATTCAAAGTATTAATGCAGTGAACTCAGCCTGGCTTGGTTCATTTCCCCAGACACAAAACTGGTTTTGGAGAGTGCATAGGTGCTATATGTGATACAGGATGACTGACTGTGGGGTGTAATTTGGCCTTAAAGAGTTCCTGAAAGGAAATGCCACCCAGCAGGACTGCCAAAAACTTGGCAGTTTCACTGTATGTAACCCATAATGCCACCATCACCAGGTTCCTTTGCAGTGAAGAGATTGCTGCAAAATCTGAAGTGCACTGGGTCATCAGAGACCATCTTAGAAATGTAAGAAACACTGTCTGCCTTCAATTTCCATGCAGCTTTCAAGACCCATGCTGGGCAAGACCCTGGTGACTGGTATTTGGCCAATGTAAACCCAAATTATGGTTTTGCTGAAGTCATTGATAGAATTTTGGATTAACTCTGCTGTCAACAGAGTGATAGGACAGCACAGCACAGGAAACATCAATATGTAATTCAGAATATTAAAATTTCCAGAAGATTCTAGCACAATAGAAAAAGGCGTAAATTCAACTCTCATATGCTGCCAGCAGAAAGGACATGACGGAAAAAGGCACAGAAAAAGAAAAATCCATGCAAAAAAGTGTGTTACCTTTGCACAACTGAATGATGAATGTATCTTTTTGCTATGGTACCACATGGTTATAATAACGGAATTTTATCAACTTTTCTTGACATGTACATCCGAAGCCAGAAATTCCTCAGGAAAGTTATTTTTCCCTTATTTTATCTTTACTAACGTTGCATCTGTCATTCATTACAATGACCCAACAGGCTTACATCTAAGCCGTCTTTATTATGGATAGTAAGAGAGAAGACGAGACCCAACCCTGTTAAATCAGCATTCAGCAACTGTGTTTCTTACTTTCTTACATTTACTTTCAATGCATTTTCAATGTTGACAAGCCCATTTTTCATCCTTACGTCGAATGATTAGTATTTATGGAAATGAACATGTAAGATACACATTTTTTTGTACCTGGCCTCATTTGTAAGAAGATGAGATCATTCAGTGCAATTAGGATGATGACAGAGACTGATGGTAAATGATCATACCCAAGGATTATTATAGTTTCTTTTTAGTATTGGCATGCATTATACAGTCAGATGCATTAGCTTGAAGTTTCTTTGGGAATTATAATAAAGAAATATCAGTTACATGGAGTTAAAAATTGTCTAAATTTTTGTATTTCCAGGAGCAAATGCAAGAGGGAGAGGAGAGGAGAGGAGAGGAGAGGAGAGGAGAGGAGAGGAGAGGAGAGGAGAGGAGAGGAGAGGAGAGGAGAGGAGAGGAGAGGAGAGGAGAGGAGAGGAGAGGAGAGGAGAGGAGAGGAGAGGAGAGGAGAGGAGAGGAGAGGAGAGGAGAGGAGAGGAGAGGAGAGGAGAGGAGAGGAGAGGAGAGGAGAGGAGAGGAGAGGAGAGGAGAGGAGAGGAGAGGAGAGGAGAGGAGAGGAGAGGAGAGGAGAGGAGAGGAGAGGAGAGGAGAGGAGAGGAGAGGAGAGGAGAGGAGAGGAGAGGAGACTGCTCCTCTCTTCTCCTGAGGGATATGGGTCAGGTAGGCAGTAAAGTTAGGATCCTGTAATTTAGGAAAACAGAATTCCAGCCTTTCAGAGAGATAATCAGTGAGCTCTCCTGAGAGACTGCCCAGAGGAGCAAGGGGGTGGAATAGATCTGGCAGATCTCTGAGGAAACTTTCCATAGAGCGGAAGAGCTGGCAATCCTCAGGAACAAGAAATTGGGCAAGGACTGCAAGAACTCAGCATTCCTGAGTATGGAACTACTGGTCAGCCAAAACCAGAAAGAAGCAAATGCACCAACATTTGAAGCTACAACTGGTGTAGAGATGAAATTTGGTTGTGGAGGGGGTGAGAAAGACCAAGACAAACCTGGAATTGAAACCAGCAAGGGGCACAAAGAAGAATAATAAGATATTCTATAGGTATGTCAATCAGAAAAGTTGAAGAAAGCTGTACATGCCTTACAAACAATGCTGGAAAATTGGAAACAGTAGATGAGGAGATGTCAGAGGAACTCAGCAACCTTTATGACTCAGTCTTCAATAGCAGCCTCCCTTCTCACACCTCTTAGGCGGATGGGCAGCAGGATGGAGACTGGTGGAAACAGTGTCTCTTCCACTGTAACTAGAGATCAGATTCATGACCACCTGAGGAACTTGAAGGAGCATAAGATTATATGGGACCAGATGAAATGCATTGGGAACCAATGAACTGAGAACTAGAATTTTGAGGGAATTGGCTTATACAGCTTCCAAGGCATTCTCAATGACATTAGAAAAATCAGGTAATGTTCAAGGGGGCTGGAAAAAGGGAACATTGTACTCATCTTTAGAAAGGAAGATTGTGGGAAGTACCACCCTCTCATTCACATATCTGTGCCTAGGAACATCATGGAATGATCCTCCTAGAAGCCATGCTAAGTCACATGGAGGACAGGGAGCTGCAGCAACGACCACAGATTCACCAAAGACAGAAGTCAGCCTGGTGGTTTTCTATGATGGAGTGGCTGCATCAGTGGACAAGGCAAGGTTCCAGCTGTCATTTATGTGGACTTCAACAAATCTTGACACAATCTCTCACATCTTCCTCCCCAAATTGGAGAGAGATGATTCCCTGGGTAGACTCTTGGATTGTTCAGATAGTAGCTGGATGGTCACATAAAAGGGTAGTGGTCAAAGGCTCAGACACCAGTGACAAGTGGGGTCCATCAGGAATTTATATTAGGACCTGTGTTATTTAATACCTTCATTAGACAAAAGAATTAAGTGCATGCTCAGAAAATTGGCAGATGGCACTAAGCTGAGTGGTGCTGTTGACACACTGGAAGCATGGGATGCCATCCAGAGGGACCTGGACAAGCTCAAGAAGTGGCTTCACGGGAACTTCATGAGGTTTAACAAAACCAAGTACAAGGTGCTGCACCTCAATCAAAGCAATCCCCGGCTCCAACACAGTCCAGGCATGAACAGATGGGGAGTAGCCCTGTGAGAAGGATTTGGGGATGCTGTGGGTGAGAGGCTGGACCTGACCCAGCCATGGGCACTCCCAGCCCAGAAAGTCAAACGTGTCCTGTGCTGCATCCAAAGCAACGTGGGCAACAGGGGAGGGAGGGGATTCTGCCCCTCTGCTCTGCTCTGGTGAGACCCCAGCTGGAGCCCTGCATCCAGCTCTGGGGTCCCAGCGCAGGAAGGATGTGGAATTGTGAGAGCGAGCACCACCAAGATTATCAGAGGGTTGAAGCATCTCTCCCACAAAGAAAGCCTGAGACAGTTGGGCTTGTTAAACCAGGAGAAAAGAAGGCTCTGGAGAAACCTTTCTGTAGTCCTTCAACAATTAAATAGGAATAAGAAGAATGAAGGCAGACTCTTTAGAAGGACCTATAGCGATAGGACATGGGAAAATGGTTTAAAATGAAAAAGGATTAGACTAGATATAAGAAAGACATTTTTTATTATGAGGGTGGTGAGGCACTGGAACAGGTTGCCCTGGAAACGTTCAAGTCGGGTTGAATGGGGCTCTGAGGCACCTGATCTAGTTGAAGATGTTCCCTGCTTGTTGCAGGGGCCTTGAACAAGATGACCTTTAAAGCACACTTCCGACTCAAACTATTCTATGACCTCTGATTATCATACTGGTGATAAAAAATACAGTAGGAAATACTACATCAAATCTTAAAAGAAGTAAATAAAGGATTTTTTAATCAATTGAAGATATATTCTGAAATACACTGAATTCAGAATAAACCTACTTCAGATTCTGTTTTGCTTAAATACTACCGTATAGCATGATAAGTAATGTGTTTAGATGTTACCTCTGAAAGCAGCTCGTCCATCTGTATGTTGTTTCAGATTATTTTTTGTGATTCAGAATACCACATAATACTAATTCTTATGACCCACTCACAAGTCACCATTAGCTGTCATTTTGTCATTTTAGTGCTAAGCTGGATTTTGTCTCCTAATGAAAATTCAAGACAAAATATTTCATTTTCTTGTGTGGAATATATAATTTTATTCCATTGATTAATTTTTAAATTCAAAACCAGTTTTCAACAATTAATGTTTGAACAACATTTCAGAACTGCTGAACAGAAACTGGTTCAGTTTCATGAAACTATGTTTTTCTGATCAAAAATTGTTTCAAAAGAATTCTTTATTGGTACAACTACATAAGGCACTTCAGGCCTGGTCTCATTCTTTTCTGGTTTAGAATTTATTTTGATCTTACAAATGATGTGCAGCTTTATGGCACACAAAGGAACAGTATATTCTTTGTTGTGGAGACTATGCAGTCTAATGAATCCCACAGAATCACAGGTTGGAAGAAACCTTCAAGATCATCGAGTTCAACCCAGCCCTAACACCTCAACTAGACCATGGCACCAAGTGCCACGTCCAGTCTTTTTTAAACACGTGATTTATCGTGGTGAGGAGCTGTGGGGGAGGTGCCATGATATTCTGGTAAAGCGTCCTTAGAAGGACGTCCATGAATCACAGGCACGTCCTCGCTCTCGGGCGGAAGTGACCAGCTCTTTTGTGAGGTTCCGCTTCAGCTGACACAGGAGAAAGAGACGGGAGCCGTTTTTGGAGTTCCAAGGCAAAGTTTATTGGTCTTCTTCCTCAGAGGGGCCCAGGGACACACGAGCTCAGGGAGGCTGAGGGAGTAGGGTTCATATAAGGTATGAAACTGATGGTCCAGGGGCGGTACAAAGTGGGGGGGTCCAATAGAGTGCAACAGATTAGCATATAAGAGAGGGGTATATTGGGGATAATTTTTCCATAACCACTATGAAGAGGAAGTGCTTAAGGGTATTCCCTCCAGGGGAGTGGGGCAATTTCAGTCCCCGGTGGGCTATCGGACTCCACAGTGATTTGGATAAAATCTGGAGATAGGGATGGTCTTCCCTCATAGCAAAGAAATAAGCCAGCATAAAGGGAAAGAAACTCCTGTAATTTATAATAGTATCTGATTACAGTCAGGATTAAGTGTTTTGTTCTAAATTTTAATGAAATTATTTTACATATTCCTTTAATTTGTTTGGGTAATACTAATCTTTAAAGCATATTAGTCATCTCTCCAAAGCTGTAGTTATCAACATTTACCAGAACCAAGATTTTACCACAATGTTTTCATACTTCTATAATATTTTTTGATATTCTATAATCAAGCCTGATGGAATGGAATGATGGAATCACTCTTCGTTTTTATTAAAAGGCAACTTTACATGTTGTAGAAAAAATCTGGTTTTTAGATTATTTTTCATCCATATAAAAATGTATCTTTAATTCATATTTTGTTTCCTTTATATACATTAAAGACCATCTATTCAGCTAAATTGTTAATTCCATTTATTCAAGTGCATGATAAATGTTAAAGACTGAACCTGATTCTCCATTTGAACTATCCAATCACATATCTATTATATTATAATCTTATATACTCTTCTACTTTTAAGTACAGTAATTTCACGAGTACAAGCCACATCTGATTATAAGACGCACTTCTGGGTGTCGGTAACTTTTCATTCCTTGTTCATATACAAGTCGCACTGGATTATAAGCCGCACTTTCATTCGCAGCGAGAATCCGCATGCAACTTTCACAAAGTTACCAATTAGTAACAGAATCACGGGATCAAAGGGTTTAATGGCTCGGCTCACAGCCATGCGGGCTCGGCTTGTCGTTGCTGCCCCGCCACCGGAGCTGGGTGAGCTCTGGCTTGGCTCAGGGCTGTTGCAGACTCACACTTCTGGGTTGGCAAAATTCATAACTTAGTCCGTACATAGGCCGCTCCTGAATGTAAGCCACACTTCCAGTTGGGACCAAAATTTTAGTCAAAAGGGTGCGGCTTATACTCGTGAAATTACTGTAATCTAAATTTATCAATCTATTAAAAATAAATATGTCAGTCAAATTAGTAAATAAGTGCAGTAAACATCCACAGTTTTCACTGGGCATTTTTTGGTGAATAACCTTGTCAACTCCGTATACTTTTATCATCATCACCTCTACATTTTTTTAAATTCTATGGGGTATATTTAATATCTTTTTAATCAACCAATATTAACAATATTTAATCAAACAGTATAAAATATCAGAAGAATGGTCTCATGCAATGCACATAAAAGTGCATCTTTCTGGGGAAAAAATAAAGTTTTATCTTTCTTAAGAATTAAATCTCTTAATCTTCATTTTGAACCCAAGGTGCTGAGGTTAAAATACAGCTTTAATGTAACTAAATACTACAAACCACATCGTGTTTGTTGATTTTACAGGTCTTTATCTTAATTTTACCTGATTTGTCAAGCCACTGAATTCAAATTTGATATAGGTATGCAGACATACTGAGAACAAACAAAGTTAGTTCATTTCAAATCATTTTGCCTACACAGACATAAAATATTTGCTATAAAATATGAACATGTAATACATAATTGTTGTGATGACACTGATTGTTCAAGTCACATGTTTTGCATGGGTTGTAGAGAAAGTAAATTTGTGTACATTTTGCAGCACAAAGAAGAGTGACAGCTGCATTAAGTGTTCTTGAGTTGCATCTATAACCTGGATCACTGTGACAATGTGGAGTATGAGTGAGCAGCTTTTTCCTATATTCTGTTCACAGCGCAGCAAGTAAAATTGTAGAGAATTAGGACTAAAAAAAACTTGATAAGAAGAAAGTAAAACAGTATCAGCCCTACTGAAATTAGGGAAGAAAATTATTAGAAATAAAATAGCTATTATGTTAAAAGATCATCTAAGGCTAGATTACATAGTTGCAAAATTAATATATAATAAACACTCTATTATTAATACAAATATATGAACTTTTAGATTAAAGTATAGGTTGCTGAGAGGTTTTTTCCTCTGAAAAAAAGAACCCATGACGTGAAAGGAAAAATAGAAAATTATCTTCTTCTTATAAGGAAATTTGGAGGTTTACAGTAAAAAATTTTATTTCGGAAATGTGATTTTTGGTTGGTTGGTTGGTTTGATTAAATGAAATATAACATTTGTTGAATGCATTTCTTTAGATATTATAAATACTATTCTTTATTTTGTATATTGAAAAGGTTTTCAGAATTCTAATTTTATTAAATGTTGATTGATAACACATGATCCAGGTATCTTTCAGCCATCGAATTATCAGTTTACTGATGATTTATCAGTTTGTCAGCAATGAACCTGTTGATCTGGTCTCTACAGACAATATTGTCTCTTGTATTTTCTCACTTACAGCATTCCCCACTTTCACGAAAAGTGAGGACTGTAAGCACAACCAATCCAACAGATGTTCAACCTTTCAAGCTTTCCCTGAAATAAAATTCTCATTCTGACAGCTTGAGGGTAGACAATGTTTTCCAACTTAACACTCTTTCAGAATATAAATGATTAGCCAGATGTTGTTGCATTCTAATTTTTATACTGTGTCTTCCCATTGTTTGGATTTTTTTTGAGATGTTCAACTATTAGAAGTTCAAGGCTTTCTGTTTGTTCAAAAGTCATAAAGCTGCAAAGACATTTTCTATATCTATTTAAAGATGAAGCAAAGTTAATATACAGTAATTTCACGAATACAAGCCGCACCAATTTGACCAAAATTTTGGCGGAAACCCGGAAGTGCGGCCAATATTCCGGGGCGGCTAATACATTAACAAAATTCTAAAAGCTGCCAACACGGAAGTGAGAGCCCGCGGCAGCCCCAAGCCAGGCTGGAGCCCGGCCGGCCCCGGTTGAGGTGGGAAAGCCTGGCAGAGGCGGGGCCAGCAGTGTGGGGGGCGGGCGGCAGAGCCTGAGCCAGCAGGGCGGGGCAGGGGGGCGGCAGAGCCCGGGTCAGCAGGGCGGGGGAGCCCGGGAGAACTGGGGCTAGTAGTGCAGGGGAGCATGGCAGAAGCAGGAAGGCCAACGGGTGGGGCTGCCTGGCAGCGGGGGAAGCCCAGCAGAATTGGGGCCAGCAGCGTGGGGGAGCCCGGTGGTGCGGGGGCCTGCAGTGCTGGCCAGTGCGAGGAAATGCGGCGGCGGTGCTGACGGGAGAGGGGGGCCAGCGAGCCGGCGGCGGCGGCAGCCCTGCCAGCCGGGCGAGCGAACGCGGCGCGGGGCGGTATTGACGGGAGAGGGGGGCCAGCGAGCCCTGCGGCGGCGGCAGCCCTGCCGGCAGGGCGAGCGAACGCGGCAGCGGGGCGGTGCTGACGGGAGAGGGGGGTCAGCGAGCCCAGCGGCGGTGGCAGCACCACCCGGCCAGCCCCGCCGAGCCGTGGCGCTGAGCTGGGCCACCCGGCCCCGTCGGCAACCATGAGCGGGCCGAGCCTGCCTGGCCCCGCCCCGAGCCAGTAAACCCCGCTATGCCGCGATCCTGTTACTAATTGGCCAATTTGTGAAAGCTGCGCACGGATTCTCGCGACGAACGAAAGTGCGGCTAATATTCGGGGTGCGGCTTATCTATTGACAAAGACAGTAACATTGTCGAGGCACCGGAAGTGTGGCTTATAATCCGTGCGGCTTGTATTCGTGAAACTACTGTAAATGCATCTCTAATGCTTCAGATTTTTATCTATTTATGTTGATGTATTACAAGAAATATCCTTTTAGTGTTTAATACTGTATGGCAAAATAAGCATATCCATGTGTTATGTTCAAAAATATACTATTTAATTCAATATTCACTTTCAGCGCATAACATATATTGTATGATACAGCAATCTGTGACCTCATGAATGACACACAGCGACATACCTGTTATTTATACAACTAGATACTATCTTAGGAAAGATAGTCTGTGATGTGATACAAAGTATTTTAAAAATGGAGAAGTTGGGCTCTAATTTCATCCTGAAATGAGCAAAACCGTCTATCAGAACTTCATAAATCAGATCACAGAAAAGTTTTGATCAAACGTTTGTCTTCGAATATATATGTTGCTATGGATACCTGGTTACTAAGGTTACAACCAGATCTGTAAAAAATGAAAGATCATGACAGATGTGATAACTCAGAATAGCAGTAGGAATTTAAAGTTCTTTGATTTAAATGAAGATTTTCTTTCTTTGATTACCACTTCAACCTTCTACTTTTTGTGGTGGTTACTCTAGCTTCAAAAAGAGAATGAATTAGCAAGGATGCATTTAAATTTATTATCTAACACTACCATTTATGATAATGAATTCAATCTCTAAAGAAAACTGTACAGTCAAAAAAGCATGCAGTTCTTGATAGAGCCTGGCAATAAAGAAAAATATTTAGTGTCAAGACCAATTACAAGGCGCAGACACAAGGAAAACAACTTTTGTCTGTTGTTTAATTTAATTCTGAAAAATCCATTTTCCATCCTTTGCTCTTGAGATTTACCAAACTCTTCAGTAGGTGCATATGCTAGGGTTTGCTAAGAACTGCAAGTCATTGTGCTGAAAATGGAATACCTTAGAACTGTATAGAACATGTACAGAACATTTTTTTGCCCCACCCAGCAGTACCGTGAAGAAGTTGAAGCATGTGCAAGCAGGCATGCCCATAGATATGGAACTATTTCTTTCTTCAGGGATTTTGTACGGTGCATGTTTTAAAATCTAACCAGATACCTGTATCAGTCACACCCTTTAAAATGTCCACAAAAATTCCTCACACAGGCTTGCGCAGTACAAAGTCAATCTCATTATCCAAAAATGCCTTTTGTCTCCAGGCAGTTTTTACATTGCTCAGGGCCCACTGGCAGAAGGACAAGAATGACTAGATCCCAGAGCTGTTAGACATTAGGCATTAACTCTGTTAGAAATGAAGCTACAGAATATCAGAAGGGCTCTGCTGCTAGTCCTGCACCCACTTGTATGGCAGGAAAGTATCCTATGTGCCTCCAATCCCCTAAGATCCCTAGGGTCAGCCAGTAGTTTTATCACTGTGCAGGCAAGGAAAATGTGTGCATGGGTATCCATCTACCTGTATCTTTTACTGTTGATGTTCTTAATATTTAATAGGAAAGCTCCCTTTTTGAACCACGGGCTCCTGCAAAGCCAAAGATGTGTGTTCACAAATCCATAGGGACAAAGCCCTGACAAGTTTTATAAGGTGCAAAGAAGAAAAGAGAGGTTGTTCCCATTCAAGATAGTTTGACAAATTTTTCATGACTAAGTAGAAAGAAAAAGTAAAAATAATAAAGCAAACACTTTAAAACTAGAAATTTGGTCAGCTACCCAAAGTGTGAGGCAAATAATCCTTATTTAAAATTGTTCTAATCTGAAATATAACAGTTCAAACTGTTCATTTTTAGAAGTCCTTTATAAAGGCTGAGCAAGGGTAAGGTCAATTTATTAAAGTGAGTCGGAATTTATTTAATACTCTTAATCATAATTAAGCCTTAAATGACATGCAAGATCAATGCAATTGGTAAAACACATGATAAATTGCCGTATACTACAGCTTAGATATTTAAATATTGGTAGCCCACAGTTTTATGGAACACTAACGACTAATCACTTGGGAAAAATAAGTATGAAAAAGCCTTGCTAGTGTGTATAGAGGGGAAAAAAAAAAGAAAACAGAGATTAAGTAAATTACCATATCCTACTAATGGTAAAAAAAACCCCTGAATATTCAAATCCTTGAAAGTGAAATTGTCAAGGAAAGAGTCAATTTAAAACTTAAAAAAATCCATAGCAACTAAACTTAATGGGAATATGATGAGAATTTCAATCTGAGGATTCATTCCTGCTCAATAGCATGCTCAGCCCTGAAATAAAAATCAATCTCTATTTTAGACAAGAAGTGATTTTAAAACTGAATAAAGATATTCATCAATTTGTTCATAATCAGAATTCTTTGGTAAAAAAAAGTCTATGTTTTGGTGACCAACTCTTTAAAGACTTATAAACACAGACTTATGTAGTTTAGATATCTGAATTTCAGTTGCCAGTTCATTACATGATTTCAAAATGCAAATTTCTAATAAATATGCTCTTGAAGTATAATTTTTTTTCTCCATCTGAATTCAGAGTGATAGTTTACATATATTCTTTACCTCCACTTGAAATCTATAGTCTCATGCCTAGCTCTGAGAGAACATTTAATGTAACAAAATTCAGAAGGGAGATTCCACTTCCATCTATATCTATACCTACATCTACAAGCATCTTCTGAAATATACTTGAAAGACCCAAGCAAAGCACAACTTTTCCCATAATTCTCTTTACCATTGTGAAATGTAGCATTGAAAGAAAAAGAGAAACAAAAGAAAAACTGTTTCCAAATTCATGTGAACTCCCACACAAAAATTGATATCTACCTTTGGGCAGCTGGATCTCACTCCAAATAATATCTGTGGAGAATACCTTCTCTGGTGGCTGTGCCAACACAAACAAGTACCTCAGATGTAGATATCTGTGCTGTAAAAACCTTAAGTTTGGGGACACCAGCCTCTCAGGTTCTCTTGTACTAAGGAAAAATCTTTTATTTAATTTCACTTTCTCATTCATTTGTGAAAAGTAAATACAGGTTAAAGTATTTGGTTGTGAGGAAGAGTGAAAGTTTTTCCTTATGGGAAGAAATTTGGTTTCTACATATAAGTCCTTTGCAGACAGTTTGACAGGACATTCAGCTTCAGAGATTATATAAAACAGATAATATTTTGCTTTTTGTTGAAGCAGATTTTAAAATTTTGATGAAACACTAAAAAAGCAGTATAATTATCCAAAGTCCATTAAGTGATCCACCTTTTGATGATTTGTACATATACATACAATGTTTTTAACACATTTTTCGTTTAGAAATGTGTATGTTTTCGTAGGTTACTTGCAGCAAAACCAACACTAAAAAGATATCTATCTGTCTCCTTCAGCAAGGAATTGTAACTTCTGCAATGTGATTGAAAACAGACTACTTCAGGAAGACACATGCAAGTAGAATGACTTTATGAATTACCACACTTCATTTACTCTTAGAAACAAAATCAAGTGAGTTTTTAGTACAAGTGTCTTATCTGCAGTAAACTTTTAGTAAAATAAGTATTTTTCAGTCAATTATTTCCTACTTGTAAAACACAATAAGTTTCTGTTAAAATATGCTGTGGAAGTTGTCTAGGTAACATTATTGGGAGATTCAGAAGGTACTTTCAGTAATACACAAACTACCAGGCTATGAGAATACCCTGAGAACCATTCATGGAATACTCAAAATATCAAATTTTGGACAAATCTAAAAATAAAGCTGTATAAAAGACTTTAAGTTTTGTACTGCAGAGATTAATGAAGCAGATTGGAGCCATCCACTGTATTTAACTAGCTTGCTTAAGATCTTTTACACTGAAAACCTTAATATCAAAATCCTGTTTTTATCACTCAGATGCTAACTCTACAGTAATATTTGACGAAAAAGGAAAAAAATAATTGAAGGAATTTGGATTGTAAGACTTATTTAACCGACAGGCTCCTCACATGCCACCATATTTTTTGTTTTCTGCCAGTTAGTCTCACATTAAACTTTTGTAGTTTTTCTCTTAATAGAATGGCAGGATAGGAGCAGAGGTGGGGTAGCTTGCAGGGAGACTAATATATATCATTAGTGGGACTGTCTTTTGAGTATTTTTTCAGTGTTGACCAAATTTGACAGGGGAATCAACAAACAGAAAAAATTTTATAATTTCAGACATCAGTTCCTGTCCAGAGGGGATATAAAATTGCCAAAATAAATATTGAGCCTGGCTTTGAACTTAACAGCTGAGGAAAATGAAAGTAGAATAATCCATACTCTTAGAGATTGTAGGGCTGATAAACAACATACAGCAACGCACAAAAAAAAAAGCCTGTGTTGATGTGATTGGATTGTCATTTAAAGCTGCACTGAATGGTCAAAACAATGCTTTATGTACCTAGAGAAATAGGGGGAAGAAATGAATTGGAAGTATAACAGTAAAATGCTTCAATTTTTTCCCATGTTGAAATCTGAAGGGCTATTTTCCCCCTTAAACTACCAATACAATATGTCAGAAACCTAGATTGTAATTACACTATTCCTATAATTGAAGTACTTGAGTAGAACTTTAGGTGAAGGATGATGCAATAGGAATCAAATTCTTTTGTTCAAACATAGCATTGTTCCATCTTGATGTTATAGCAACTATTCTGGGCCTGGTCCTGATATTTTAGTTCTCACAGATTCATTAAAAGTGGACAAAATTACATGGATATGGTAATAGATATCAGATACCCATGAAAGTTTTGCTTTGGGGGAGAGGTTGATTTTATTCTTTATTTCTGTTTTATTCAGTATGGTGGTCACTGAGCTCTACAAAAGGTAATTAGTGCTTTATAAATAGAGTGTGAAAATTAATTTAAACATCTCTTTCAAAATATCAAATTATGATTATCATAAATATGCAGCTAACATATAAAAAGGGGTGAGGAGCTCAACTATTTCGACACTCTTGATTAAATTAAAGTTTATGTTTCAGACTTCAGCAGTTACAGCATTTCCCTATGTCAAACCTCTCCTAAGGTTATTTAACAAACTTTAATTACAGATGTAGTTTACAGTGCTCCTTGAAATATTATCATCCACAAAGTACAAAACTCTGAAATTTGCCACATAGCTTAGTGATACTTGGATAATATGACCTACTTTCTTCTTATCAGAGGCTGTTGTGATGCTAAATGTGCCCTTAAGCACAAGTAAATTCTAAATATCTAACATTTATCAAGAAATATTCTTGCAGTAATGATTTCAGGTGCAAAATAGTTCTATTTTAAAATAATCATAATCCTACAAACATATCACTATTCAAAGCCAAGTACAAAGCACAAGTAAAAATTTTATAATCAAAACAAGGAATAAGCCTTTACTTGACACTGAAAAAAGTACAGAAATGCATGAGAGAAGCAGAGCTATTGTTAAAATTTTCCACACTCACTAAATCCCAAGAAATCCCAATAAGTAATAACAAAAGCAAAAGTTGATTCTGCTCTATGGATTTGAACTACTGTAGAGGATCATCTGCACAGCCCTTAGGTAGCATAATCATGTGCATGGAATATCTCCTTAACATTCTACCTCAACTGAGATGTAAGATCTGTACTTAAAATCTAGTAATCTGGTATTTTGTCTCTCTCTTACCATTTGTTCTGTCACAAGATAAATATTATCACTTAAAAAAGGTAAATTTCTGCTAAGTGAGGCAATTCAGGATAAATGCATATAGATTGAATGGTTGTCAAATTTCTATTTTCCAGGATTAAAAGTCTCAGCAATGATAAAAGATCTGAGAAAAGCATTTTAGTTTTAGAAAGAAAGGTAAATATTTTATAAAACAGATTTTTAACACAGTTGAACACAATAAACGCAATAAACATTATTAGACCTATTAATTCCAATAATATAACCTATGTTCATGAAATTAAAGTATACTGAAGTGGCAAACTGAATTTGCCCTGTATCAAGGTGGTCTGAAATACAACACTACCATTAAAAAGGTACAGGAATTTTGCTAGGTGCTTGGGGAAATATCATATTCAGAAACACTGCATACTATTTCTTTCTTTTCTTAGAAGGTTTTCTTAAATAATCTTATAATTTTCTTAAATATCTATAATTAGTTATATAGCCATTATCGGATCATGATAGATTATTTACACAAAAGTCAGAAGATTGGTTAAGAGCATATTTACTTTATATATCTCAGATAAAATGAAATTCAGATGGAGAAAACCCTACCACCCGGCTCAAATTTGCAGAGGCAAACTAATAATCTTCAAACCAATTAAGATTTCCAGTGCCATTTTAATTTCTTCTTAAGTATGTTCACATTAATTTGCAATCCTCTTTTATAATGTTGCCATAATTTTTTGTCGTAAATTCTGCCCCTTCTGCATGGGTTGATATACATCCCAAAAGGCTTTCCCCTTTTAATTCTTGGGAGTAGCTCCCAGACCACAGTACATAAACTCCAAGGCTAAATACTGACAAGAATAAAAAAAAAAAATCTGAGAGCTACTCAAACTGAAAAATGAAAATAGCAATTGTTTCTCCAAGCTTCACATTCAGGGAAATATGCAACAGAGAAACAAACCCATACTGCCACAGATGAATCAGGCAAGATGGGCCCAGGTAAAATCTTTGTAAATATTAAGGAAGATTACAGGGAAAAACTGACAGTTACTAGGAAAATTAAAAGTATCTCAACATAAAAGGAATGCAAAGAAATGTATTTCTAACTCATAAACTTATGCAAAAGTGAATCAACTGGATATTTAAGTGGATCAGACGGTTTTGTAAATGGGCTTTGCTTAGTTAATGTATAGACACTATTTTCTCTTCAACTAGCCAAAAGCAGCATAAGGAGTGTATGCATAACTCACTCTAGAATGGAGTGCTAAAACCAGAAAAAAATCCCAACAAAATCAAACCAAACCAAACCAAACCAAAACAAAACAACTGAAGAATTCAGAAAAAACCAAACGAACAAACAGTAAGAAAATTAAATTTGAAGAGAGAAACAAGCAAACGACTTGAATTGACTTCTACCCAATCCTTCCTACCTGCGAACTGAGAATATCTGGTGTGCCCAGAAATTTAATGGTGAGCACATAGAGTCAGGTAATGGGAGTCACATTGTATAGCATAGAAATTCTAACCGTTATAAAACTGGTGATGGTTTCTTACAAACCATTTATTTACCCTTTATCTTTTAAAGTTTTTGATGGCTTCAACTCAACAATTTACATTTGAAATCTAATCTTTTTGCCTTCCTTTTTGTTTTAGAGGTGCATCAATAGTATAGTATTCAGAGTGTTAATTTTTGTCGAAGAAAAGTGTACTTTTAAAAATAGGAATGAGATTTTCCTCCTGGAAGTGCAATTCAAAGAAGTAAAATATCTCAACCCATTTTCGTATTTAACCCTGAGGTACAAAGTTGATTTAATGTTAAATTTATAAATGCATTTTGCATAATGCTTGGCATGCAAAATACAAATGCCAATGCCAATGGCATCAAAACGGTAAACACCATTAAATTATGCCTAAGTGTTTGTTAAGATAGTACACTCTCCAAGGTTATATATTTTTGTTTGCTTTCTACCAAAATTTAAATTCAGCATAAATTACATGTTTTTTCATCTATTTATAATCGAAGTGGGTTTTATTTCATGGTATTTAAATAATTCTAGCCGTTCTTGAGCCACCAGAACTAAAAGTACAACATGAATATTAATAAAAGTATCTAGAAAATCAATATTAATACAAGTTATTCCACAAAGACTGTAATATAAATCTGCTGCATTATTAGATTATTTGAAGTTATTTCACCCAAGGCATAATGAGATACCAACTCAAATTAATAGAGTAGCAATAGATACTCTGCTACCTATAGAAATAAATTAAGTACAAGCCCCACATATCCTAGAAATTGAAAATACAGAACTGATTAAGAGATAAATGTTTATTTCATTCTTTTTGAAAAAGTATGTGCAATTATGAAAGAAAACAAAATTGTCCTTCCCTCACATTTGATGTGTATCCAGCCCCACCTGTCTGACAAAAAAGTCCAAGTGAGCCCACAAATAAAGCCTGTGGACTTGCATCCCACTCATTTCAAAAGAGTGTGGATATCAATGCATAATTATGCTCTTCTATTCAGTCCACCTGATCATCTTAGAATATAAAAATACTTTAAGAACATAGGACTAAAACTGGTTATGGTCTGTAAAATATTTCTTACATAAATATATATTCATGTTCCATAGCATGAATATTTAGTGCACTAAACACATTCTGCATCTTTCTGTCTTGAGGAAGTCATTCCAGTAATCATTTAACCTGGCAGCTTAATGACAATGTACTGATTTATGTATTTATGTTCACTTAGTCCATTTTCTTTCTAGCTACATACTCAGAAAATGCTACATTTTTATATTTCTAAACAAAAACACTAAAAAACTCTTGAGTAGATAAGAAATTAATTATTTTAGGATGTTTGTATAAATATATTAAATTAAATTTATTTATTAAATTTGTTATCTTCAGTCTTAAAATAATATATATTATCCCAGAAAATATGGTCAAAATAAATAATTTTCTAAAAAACCTTTTAGAATGTCCCAGGTTTCCAGCAATATTGATGCAGAGTCTGCTGTGCTAATGCACAGCATCCTTTTTTGAATAACACATTTGTCATGCATCACAAGTAGTTTCATAGCACTTCCAGCAGGTACATGCTGAACTCAAATGTCTGGGCATATCTCTAAAATTAGTTTCATAGATAGCCTACAGCGCACAAAAATGCTGGAGAAGAGCACATGTTCTTCAGGGTTTTAAAATACCAAACTCTGAATGTTGCAGTAAAAAAAGAGGATTTCAAGATTTGGTATGCTAGAGGAAAATAGTATCACTTCTGCGTTTTCTTTTTGGTGGAATTTGAAGTGTTCATTGCTTGTAAAATGAAGCAGCAAAATGACAGAGATTTAGATGACTGAATAGAATTAACTAATTTGGAGTGGACCTCTAGAGGTCCTCCAGTCCAGCATGTCACTCAAAGCAAGGTCAGAACAGGTCAGGTTGTACAGGGCCTTCTATGGTAAAACTTTCAGTATGTCCCAGAAAGAGGTTCCAAGATCTCTTCAGATAGCTTTATTCACTGACTATCCAGATTGTAAATTTTTTATTAATAAAATCCTGCCAGAAATGTAGTTTAAAAATATAGTAAATTAAAAACTCAAAGCTTTTATTTTAATTTTAAAAACCAACTATGAAATTACACTGTAATTTTTTTCGAAATTAAAAAAAATTGTCATTCAAAGGAAAATTATTAATACAGTAAATAATAAATTAATGCAGTAATCAATAAAATCAGTTCTTCCAGAATTTTTTAATTTCTGCGTTAATAGTTCCCATGTGAAACCTCATAGTCTTTCTTCATAGTTTTCAAGATCAACATAAGTACAAAAGTTAGCAATATTAAACATAAAAAAGTGAATTGGCCTTTAGTATTTGACATTTAATGATTTGAAACCAATATGAGAAAAATGAAAGGCGTGCAAACTACAGTTAGGTGGTAAGAATAATGATAATAATAATCTGGAATTTCTGACTTAGACTTAAATAGTTTTTAAAGTTCAGACTTTAATGTTGTAGGCAATTTTAGATCTTTGAAGCTTATCCCCTGAGCAAAATAAGAACTTCAACCCAACTGTTGTCACTGCAGTCTGTTTCATTTTAACCTCAACTTCAAAAATTTCCATTTACTGTCTTATTTTTCAGCTGATCAGTTTAACTTTTCCCTATGAAATGATAAAACCAATACCACAATTAAAACAGATTAAGCAAGCATATGTTAATTTACTGTATTAGGGAAAAACAAATTAACAGGATTAGATTACTGCAACCTATATTTGAACCAAAATTTTGTGAGAGAACAGTCAATGAAATTGTAACAATGCTGCTGAATTGAAAAACTTCACTGATCTTACTGACATGAAACCAAAATCCATCTTGTGATTCCACATAGTCCACAATCCCTTTTTTGATTAAAATGTCCAGCAAACACTGCTTCCTTTTTTAATATTTGTTTTCATTTCTGAGTGAATACAGAATTGGCAATATAAACCAGTCTCTTTTTCTTAAATATGGTCATTATTATCTTCAGATGGACCTGCTTCTGGGAACTATAAGAACCACTACCTATACACTCTCAGATGAATTTGTAGCTGCAATCTGTTGAAGCTAAACCCACTCTGTGGGTTTAAACAGGTAGCATTAACCGGAAGCATGATGGATCAAACATCACAATACAGAAGAATGTGATGTGGACAAGGTATTGTGTAGATCAGAATTTTTAAAATCTTATCCTCTGGTCACACATTCTATGTCTCCATAAGTCATTTGACCTTAGTCTGTATATTCTCAACTCCTAAGCAATCACACTTAGAGTAGTTCCTAAAACGTCTGCTAGTTTCACATATCTCAAATACAGTAATTTGACGACTATAAGGCGCACTGGACTATAAGGCGCTCTTTCTTTTTCAGCGAGGATCCGCATGCAACAAAGAAACAAATTAGTAACAGAATCACGCAATCGTGGGGTTTACTGGCAGGCACTGAATTTGCAAACATTTTTCACAGATCGACATAGCCTTTAAACGCAGCCCCAGGCACCCTCCCCATGCCGTGGGCCCTGGCACTCCTGCCTGCCCCCAGTGCCGGCTGGCGCAGCTCTCAAGGCTGACACACCTTTCATCTTGGCTCCCACAGCTGCTTCGGCTCGCACTTCCGAGTCGGCAAATTTCCAAACTTTGTCCATATATAAGGTGCACCGGATTACAAGGCGCACTTCTGGGTTTCAATCAGAATTTTAGTCAAAAGGGTGTGCCTTACAGTCGTGAAATTACTGTACTTTGAAAATGCACTCTCTTCTGTCTCACCTCTACCTTTAAGACTAAGTAATTATCTGAGCACCTGAGTTTACAGCTGATTAAGGTTTTGTAAAGAGTGGCTACAGACCTTCAATAACACTCAAAAATATTTTATGCTAACACAAGAGAAATATATACATTCATTAAACTCTTCTAAATGTCTTCCACTCTTCACAGAATGAAGTGCAAAGAGAAGTTATAGGTTTTTTAGAGGAAAAATATGAAAACTTGGAGTAATTTCAAACTATTCAAAAATGCTAACTAGTTTCACAGTGTCTTACATTTCCTGTTTATACTGCATATAAAGGTATAGTGTTATAAAAATAAGACAATTAAGAAATTTATAACTCTTCTCAACAATTTAAAGTTCTGCTGCAAGTGTTACAAGGAACCATTAAAATTATGGACTAGAGCGTCTATAGTACTGTACTTACCAATGAAAAAATTCACTGATTACTCAAGGGAAACAAAAAAGGGTTCACTAACAGGACTTATATTTATCCATGGAAGATTTTGGCACAGATAAGTGACTATTTGAAAATTATGTTCTTCTGAAAATGTCTGCTAGTTTCACATATCCTCAAATACTTTGAAAATTCACTCACTTCTGTCTCACCTCTGTCTGCCTTTAAAACTAAATTTTGCAAAAATAAAAAAAAAATTGTAAAAACATGTTGTAGGGGTTTGTTTTTTTGGTTTTTTTTTAAGACCAGAAAATAGAATTAATTAGCAACATTCTCTATGTATATCCAAAAAATCTATAAATACATACAAAGACTTAAACATCTTTATAGTATATGACGGAATGATTTGGGCTTCATTGAGCAGCAGAATTATATTACTTTTCCTCTGGTTTACTTAATATTTCAGGACCATCATTTCCAGCAAAATAAAGCAATACCCTCAAGACTTCATGAAACACTGATCTATAACAGTGAGCGAAACAAAACACTGAGTTAATATCATTACATGTTCTAGAGTAAAAAAACTGATGTTATCAGGAAGAGTTTGCAAATGAGAAACATTTTACACACAGGAATTGAAATTTCTAAATCAGTGACCCTGGATTATAATACTATCGTTGAGTAATTGCGTTTGCATAATAAATCTGTCCAACTACCAGCTGTTGTAACAATGTGAGATTTAATCAAAAAAAGATCACAATAATAAATTTTAGGTAATAAAACCAAAAAAATGCACCTGGTGTCCTATCTGTCTGCATTGGCCTTACGCACAAACAGTTGTAACTACATTGTTTAGTCATGGCTACTGCTGATTCTTGACAGAATGCATGACTAAATCTTCTGAACAGAAGACTATTGCTTGAAATATTTGCAGAAAAAATTGATTGTATTATAATTTCAATAATTTAAATGTAGAAATATTTCAACAGAATTGAACTTTTTGATTCTCAAAAGGTCATTCCCTTTTAAAAAGGAAATTATTTTGAATAAATAAAATTTAAATATAAATTTCCATTCTTTTATAGCACATGCCTAAAAAAATGTGTTACATTTACAGAAGATATTTGCATGTACATCCAAAGAAAGTTGTTGTTCAATTTTTCAAACACAGATTTTTGCAGTTTCCATAAATATGTGATTGTAATTCATACCACAAATAAACTCTTTAAAGAAAACATTCCACACATACCTCAACTTCGGTGCGGTATATCTTTCAAATTGCAGCCACCAGAATCATTTACTGAAATTGATATTTCAAATGTTTTATGACATCAAATCATTTAATCACCAACCCAACAAGGGATTTTGGATTGATCTGATACTTATCAATGCTATATAAATGTGCACATTAAAATGAAGTGCTGCTCAGAATAAGATTTGTTCAGAGAACTGCAAATATTTCACTCTGAGAATCTCGAGATATGACTTTTCTAAAGATTTTTTTGTAACTGGCAGCATCAGAGTGACAGACAGACCGAAAGAAGGAGAAAAATATATTTATTATTGTATTCATAATATAAAATTGATAGCAAAATGAAACAGATAAACCTTATGATATTCTCATTCATTTACTCATCTTTTCATAACATTTTATGAGAAAGCATAATTATTTTCTATAATGCAGACAGTATTTATTTTCTTCAATCAATCCACTATTACATTTTCTCAGAAAAATATATTTAAGGTATGAAACAAATATCAAGTGATGAAATCTATACTGTTGTTTATAGAAAGGCAACACAGTTAATAAAATGTGTATGTATGGCTTCCTCTCAATCTGCAAATATTACACAAAAGATGTGTATGATCTGACAGACATCAGAAGAAATAATTAAATTTTGCTCCTGAAAATAACACAGATACAATTACTTTGAAACTACAGCAAAACTATTTCCTTGCAGGAGGATGCAGTCAGCACATGGCATAGGAATAAACAGATTCAAGTATGTTCTTTACATAAGATACCATTTATTGCCCAGCTTTCTTCTAAAAGCCCCAATAAGCTTTTTATGCAACTTTACACTTCCTTGATTTAGATCCTTTTTCTTGGTCATTATCTGTCTTATATTACACTCTCTTTCTTTGAATATTTTTTTTTGTATTTTAACAGGATTTTAAGACCTTTAAAAAGGTAAATATAGCATCTCTGGATTTGGATTCATTCTTATATGGTGCTTACAATTCCATCATGTAACTTCAACTGGGGAAAAAAGTCCAAACATTAGTAACATTTAGCTGCTAAAACAAACCTAAAGAAAGTATCTACCACTTCCAAAAAAGCATGTTAGAGTTGCTTAAAGTACAGTTCCTTTTTGCATGGCTCATTCTTCAGTCTGATAATTCTACTAAGCCTAATTACCAATTGGTCATCATTAATTCATAATTGCCATAACAAGACTTCCCTTCCTGTTCTTGATCTACTCTTTATGCAGATATGTCTCCAAAGTAACTGACATCAGAAACCAGCAAGACTGAAAAAAGATATAAAAGTCTGTTAAGTTTATCAACCAGGAATTTCTAATGCTTTATACACAAATTTCATTATCAAATGGGAGGTTTCAGAAAGGTATATCCAATTGGGGCATAAACAGCAATTTCCTCTTATCATGGTTTAATCCCAGCTGGCAACTAAATACCACACATCTGCTCACACCCCATGCTGCCTATGGCGGGGAGGAGAAAGCAAGGCCCATTGGTTAAGAAAATCAAGTCTATCACATCCAAACCCATAAGTTCAGGAAATCATTTCCAATTTTTGTTGACTAGTACTGAAAAGATGTACTTTGTTCTGAGCCTATGCCAGCTTTCCTAGAGGACATGCCACTCCCTACTATCAAACTGACATTTCTAAGATAGTGTTGATCCTTGAGACTAACAGCTGCAAAATGAAGATATTAAGTGATTCAGGTGAAACCAGTCTTAATGAGCCATCCAAGAATGTGCTAGTAATTCACATTATGTTCTTAGCTTATGTGAACTTTCTTTTAGCAACCACTTGCACCTGTTCTGTCATCATCTCTATTTTCTTACTTATTTGCAAAGTTTTGCTTCTGCTGCTCATCTCCCCTTTCTGTGGTCCTGAGAAAGACATCAATGTCACCTCTGCTAGAGGGTAGCCAGAGGAAGTTAGAATGGTTCCCACTGATGGTTGCACTAGCAAGATGCACAGCAACATTCTGTTGAATGTTGAAATCCAACTTTCATTATTTTCTAACAAACTTTGGCATCATGCACTTTGAGGCATAGTTTTAGCTGCTCTCAGCAGTTTATCTTCCAAGAAAGAGTGTTTTCCCCAAAGGAGTAAAGCAATTAATGTATGCTAACAAGTACATTGAGGCTCTGACAGTTTTTCTGAGGAAACTACCTCACAAGCTTCCCCTTATTCTCCCACACCACCCTTTCTATGTATACAAGGTGGAAAACCTACCGCAAATACTTTATTAAACATGTAGAGAGCCAGTAATACTCTGGAATATTTTTATAGAATGTGTAATTTCCTCATTATCCTGTGAGAATTCCATATAACAGATCCAATTGTTAAAGTTCAAAATATGAAAATAAAGACTAAGTTTAAGATAGCGTAAAATTTGCAATATTGTCTTTCTTCTGTATAGCTTCTCTAAGAAACAGAATTATATTCTGGATCATGCCCTGTTAATGTTTCTGCCTACATAAGATTTTGATAGTAATAGTTGTGCTCAACCAAAATTGCCAATGCAACAACAGGTCAAGAAGTACTCCTGCCTTTCAAATGGCTCAATCAAGAAGTCAGTTGTACTAGTGGTTGTCTTTCAGCACCAAAGATGTTCACTAAACTGTCTTTCAGAAATGCTGAGAAAATCTGTATTTCACATGCAAATTTTCTTCTCTGACAGGTCTCTTTTCTGCTGGCTGAAGTTTGCTCATACTTTGCTGTATGATAACACAAGTCTGCTTTTATCCTTTATTTCACCATTCCTTCCCATTTCTCAGATATTGTGATGGAATTTAACAGCCTAGGCCAAGGAAAATGTTTTCGCATTATGTCCCATGTGTCAGCCCCAAAATAGGTTCTTGAGCTCTCAACAAATTCAGAAAAATGATCTAAAGAATTAGCAGTAGAGAGATGCTGAAATTTATATTTAATAAAGGTTAAGATGAAGAGTTCGTTCTACCATTTGTTCTGTTTCTTTGCACCCAGTGTACCCTAAATTTGATTTAACAGGGATGGGCAAATTGCAAACAACAGAACATGAATGAAAATAACATGAAATAATCTGATTTTGCATAAATTTCTAATAACAGTGCTGAGCTTGACAGCATAAACCATCACAACCAAAATGAAGAAAAAGTAGATTTGACATGCATAAGCTGTTTTAAGGACTACATAGCTTATTTTCAGTGTACACTACTGGAAGCTAATCAGAGAATCACAGAATATTCTGAGCTGAAAGAGATGCTCAAGGATCAAGGAGTTCAGCTTTTAAGTGAATGACCCATACAGGGATCAAACCCACAACTGTGGCATTATTAGCAGCATGTTCTAACCTACTGGGTTATATAGCAAGTATCCAAAATTATAATCCAGACAGAGAATATTGACTGCTGTAACAGTAAAGCAATGGGAAGTAAAACAAAACTGGATTATATGTTGTAGAGGTCTTCTAACATTTTTGTTAAACTGTTGTTTTGTTTCACGCATACTACATTGAGACCTGCTCAGAAAACAAGATCAGAAATTTTATGCCCATAAACTAGTATAGTATTTATTATCTGTCTTAAAAGTACCAATGTGAAAGAATCTCAGCAGAAAATATTTTGAGCATGAAAGCATTTCTACTACATGCATTGTAAACACAGAATAAAAGAGCAAATACAAAATCAATATGGAATATGCTGCAATTGTAAATTGCAATCTATAAAAAATGGCACTTGCTGATATTCAATCCACAGCAATCCTATGTTGGTTGAATCTTCCAAGATTCTGGAAAGACAGACAGCTGTTCCATTCTCTCAGTGTTCATGGTGGAAACAAGAAAAACCCATCAGTACCTCTCCAGGTCATTGACTAATTTCTGTTGCAGTAATCTGTGCCAAGAGATCATTGGGTCTCTGGATTGGTCACAACAGGACACTTCTGCTGCTGGTCCCCCTTTAGGCCTACCTCAGCCTCCAAAACAGGGGGCTGATATTCCACTGTCACTCCAGAAGTTTAGCTGGCTTCCTCCTTGCTGTATCCTGATGACATTAGGGTAGGAACATTGTGCCCTTATACTTCTGTTGACCAGGTGCACCAGGCAGTCAGACAGATTCACACAGTCCTTCAAAACTAATTATCCATTTCCTTCTTTAGGCATGTGTCAGAATACTTGTGTTCCTGGTCAGCGTGTTCACTGCCTGGCCATTGCAGTGCCAGAAGTCTTTTCCCCACAGTCATGGTGCTCTCAGTCCTTCTATGTGCAGAGAATCACTGCTTGCCTGCTATTGTCTCAGCAGCAGCTGGAGTGACAGGTTTTTGGATGACTCCTTTGTCTTCCTCCCCACTTTGCAGATGTGGGCTTGTATCTTCAGGGAAGGTTAACCACCCCAATTCCTTGCATCCTCTCACTGGTCATGCAAGGAAAAAATAGAATGCACATGGCATGGTTGGGATAGAGCTGACATTCCTCATAACAACCAGAATCAGTACAAGTCCATGTTTGGGGTTTTCCTGTTTTGACCACTTTGGCTGCAAGGTCACATTAAAAATTTTATTGCAACAGATGTAATTTAAAAAAAAAACTTTACTCATAAAGCTTTGAAAATAAACACATCCAGACAATTTTCTTGCAAGAAGGTAAATCAATACACTTTAATATATGATCATGTAATAAACAGAAGAATAAATAGAATGTATCCCTGGTTGTCATTTCATATCCAACTTGATGAACTAAATGGTAGTGTAAGAATACTTTATACTCTAAGGAAATAAATGTACCAAGGTTAATTTACATCTCTTATTAGGAAAACAGTTAAAAACATAAACTACTTTGATTAGCCCATGAGAAAATACAGAGGCAGTTGGTGTCCAAAATCCATGCTGTAATATCATATTATCTAAAAATAACTTTCACTATAGGCAATGCTATTTGTCCCTACTTAAGACAATATGAAAAAAATTTCCAAGAATGGTAAGTGATGCAATTTACTGTTTAGCTTTAAAGTCTGTAGCAGTCATAACTGAAGCATACATATATATATATATAATATATATAATATATATATTTTATATATATATATATGTAAAATAGATCTGTTCCATGCAGATATTCAGTATATAACCTCTACTCAACCTTTTCATAATTTATGTATTTTATTTTCTTCACCCTAAAAGGGAGAGTTTGTTGATGAAATAGGCATCAAAGTCAGTTTTGCCTTTAGGATAGAACAGCTTGGACTCTGTAAATAAACCACTGAATCTCAGTGATTATATTAACCCAGCCCCCTTTGGAGGAATTAGTACAGATATAGGTACATATTTGTGGTGTCAGCAAGTTCAGCAGTACAAATTTCAGCTGGAAAATGAGTGCATAGTTTCAGACTTCTGTTGTACTTATCCACTAAGAAATGAAAGAGAATCCAGGATTTTTCTTTGTCTCAAAGAATGGTCATAGACATGAAACAAAATACCAACACAGCCACTAGTAGATGATTGCATCTTGGTAAAACCATGATTGTGTTGGGTAAATTAAGAAGAAGTTTATAGAACAAAGAAACTGCTTGAAATACGCATCATTATAAAGGAAACATAATTTATAAGCCACATAAATTATTTTTAATAGTCTTATTACTTACATGATACATATACATTGGCTCATTAGTTGGGTTTAAAAGAAGGTTTCATACGTTGTCTCTGAAAAAATTCCTAAAAACTGATTACAGTTATTCATACCAAAGTAGAGCAATGAGTAAAAGAGAAAAAAATTCACAAAGAATGCACTTTGAAAAATTCATATATGGGCACAATATATGTAATTACCCTGCCACTAGGAATGCATAATAAAGGAAATCACAATAGCACCTTCAGAGGCTAGGACACAGGAGCAAGCTAGGAACATACAGAACAGATAGAGACATTGAAATCAAATCAAATGTGTGACAGTCACTCCACAGGACAGAGAATGGCACAGATGACCTTTTAAGAGTGTCTAAAGGAGTTTTCACAGCAAGTGCAAAAGATATCTAGGTATCATATATATGGTGTACATATATAAGTAAACTGAGCATGCAAAAACTAAATCTCATTAGATAATAGCCAAAAATTTATTAACAAAGTATTAAAAAAAAAAAAAAAAAGCCACAACCCACAAGACCTGTCTTGCCATAGAGGATTCATTAAATATTTTTAGAACACTTTATTTTCACATCCTTGAATTTTTCTGTACGTATATGGAATTGTAAAATGCTATCTTTCTCTCGGTAAAATAGCATGTATATTTTGATTTTGGTAACAGCTGTTTGTCATAGCTGAAAAATTGCTTTGGTTGTGAATGATATTAGGTAACAAATAATTGGGTATATGTATGGGACACTGCCAAATACTGAGCTTTTGAACCCTTATGCATAAACCTTGCACTTGCTAGCTGCCAGTGATACAATTCCATTGTAAATTTGGACTAAACAAAAATTACATCTCCAGAACTGTCCAAATAATAAAGACACATGAGACAGAACCATCAATTAGTAAGCTGATCACATGCTGTACTTCTGTAGGTACACATGGGAAAATTGAGAGTTTGGAGCCTTTCAAAGAGAGGAGACAGTGTCAAATCCAGGAGTTCCCAAAAGGAAGAAGGGGATTTGAAAAGGAGGCGGCGAAGACTTTGGCTGCAGCAAAGACCCTGTCAGCGAGAAAAGTGCTAAAAGCCACAGACTCTGCAAAGAACACTAGGAGTGCTCAGTCACCTCGGTCCCAAGTGCCTGAGACTGGGAGCAGACATCAGGAACCAACACAACTTTCTGCCCAATGTCTCATGCCATATTCCTGCTGGGAATGGATGTCTTGGACATAGAGGTGGCTGGTCATGGGAAAGGAGGTGAAACAAGCAAGGTAAAAGCTCTGATCTTGTAACTTAAATACAGTGTACAGATTCCTCACAGGTTGCTAATTCTGTCTCACCCTCAGCATTGCTCAATGTATATGATTCTATGCCTAATACTGAAAGACCTTGAAAAAAAGGCTTAAAAATAAGTAAAAATGGGGAAGTTATGCATAAAAGTTATTTTTATCTGCTGAATATGAAATAAACTACTGCATGAATAGCCTTTGCCTTCTTTCCTTGAGCTGTTGGATTCTTTCAGAGCATATTTAACCCTTTATTTAACAAACTTTTAAAGGTAAGTAATAAATCAAGAGCAGCTAGCTAGCAACACAAGTTTCTCCATTTCGTCTACATCTTTTAATAATGCTGTGGATTCAACTGAACTGCAGAAATTAAAAAAAAAAAAAAAATTAAAAATCAAAATTATTTTTAAAATTAAAAAAAATAAATTAAACCAACCAAAAATCTGAGACCCTCAGCTTTCTAAGACAAATAGATGGACATTGATCTAAATTTGAACATCATCATTTGAGTACTCATAGCTCAATCTCTACATCTCAAGTAGAGTCTGCATCACTCTACTTGACCTGGGCTATAATCTGGCATCTCTTAGAACTGAAAGGATTGCACCTGAGCTGAAAAGAATTGTAAATCCTGTGTGTGGATAATGTAAGCTTATTAAAATATATCGATTTTTACTTCATCATTTCATTGGTCCACCATTTCTATGCAGAATAATCAGGCCCTCCATACCTGCCTGGGCTTTTCATTTTAAGAATTTGCCTAAGCAGCAATAACTCCCACTCAGAATCCCATGATTTATTTTTAACACTTTATTTATAATCAGTACACCATTAAATCTGGAGGAAAGTCATAATTTAATTTATTTAAATTAAGGAAGCATACCTAATCTTTTCTTAATATTTTATACAAACTACAACAAAAATTAGTTGTCATTTACTCATGACTAGAGTTATGAAGACTTTTTTTCCTTTAGCTTCTTTTTTTCTATTTATTTCAGTTTTCCTTCTGGTTCCAGAAGTACTGGAGGTTCCATATCTGCAGATACACTCTTTTAAAATTACATTCAGAGATATAGACAGAGATAAAAATATCATTTGGCTTCAAGGTATAACTTATAGAGAGTCAGAGTGGAAAGAAGAAATAAAAGTAGATATATGTTTTTTTAGAATACATCAGTAAATTGTTCTAAAAATACATTTTCACCTTCCACTTTTTTTTTTTTTTTTTCTGCAAAGATAAGGGAATTTTACTTGTACATATTGCAATGAATAAAACAACAAAGGGACTGTTTGATAGCTGAAAACATATGAACAATATCCACCAAGTAAACTTGAGTCTACAAACCAGACCATTTTAGGATGGTAAATTTATAAAATATATATATTCTTGATTAATTTAGTAGTGGTTTGACAGACTCTGAGACAAGGCTCATCCATCAACAGAGCAAGCCACTTTTCTTGGGGAAAGATATAAAAATTTCTACATGATGATGCACCTTCACAAGGTACTGAGGTCAGCACTGAAGTCTACATTTTTCATTTGTGGTTTAACCGTGTTACTATCCAGTGATATTCTAGACACTCTAATTCTGTAGTAGCTCTGAAACGTATCAGTATATGCCAAATTTTCAGTTACAATCTGTGTGTTTTTTTCCTGTGGAAAAGGAATATATCTTGGTCTCCATTTAGATACTCAGATATTATTTGCTTTACTATTTCTTCCATTCAGTATTTCAATCATTAAAAAGCTGTACAAACAACATAAATGTGTCAGAAGAGGTTTTTTCCAGGTAATATTTTGATTAATATTTATCAATATTTGTTTGAGTAGTTAAAGATAATAAAAATCAGTTGTTTATTTGTATGCAGCACACAAGCTGTGGCAACAAATCCTGTTGCAGTTTGACAAAAAATAACCTAAAAACTCCACACCTTATAGTAAATAAGTTCAAACCACTTCTTGGCAGGGTTTATTATTTACCTGTTTTACAGCTCTAAGTATTTTGTATTTTCAATATCTCTGGCTATCAGTTTATTCAAAAGGTAAACGTCAAATGCAGACAAGAGGAATAAAGCTACTTCTACCTTGTTTCAGACAGAATGATGCTACAACATATATTCACTTGAATACTATTCTTGAGAATTGCATGCCACCTGAAGAGCTTATATCTCATGAGCACCACTCACTGGTAGATCAAGATGTTTACAAAAATTAAGTTGCCTATAATTAATTTTGTGCTATCTTTCTGTGCACTTCAGTCAAATACCAGTAATCGCTCTCCAAGTATAACTCCTTAGATGCTAATTTGAGATAGCTGAAAGACAAACAGCATAATGTTTAACCATGTAGGCCTATTTTTAAAAGAATGTTTCACTAATTCTGTAACTGGGAAGTTATGATGAACTAGTCAATAATGAGAAACAACAGTGGAAATGTAATTACACATTATTTTGGGTAATTGATTCCTATGTAAACTTTTTTTACACCTTCTTTTTCCTTTCTGTGCTTGATGGAGACAGCCTATAATTTACATTTCAGCACCTTGGTCTCTGTTGCACACAGGAAATGTCTAAATGGTATGTATCTATGGATGTAAGTACCTATGGATGTATGTTGGTATTTCCAGAGAGCGGGGGTGAAACTTAAGGTCCATATGCCTGCTGGGGACCACCAGGCCAATTCTTTATCAAACCATTGAGACTTAACACTCTACACTGAGTTTGGCTGAAGCAGACCTAATTCTACTTAACAGTACTAACACAGCATCAAGCCCTCTTTTGTTTCGCACACTGCCACTCCAGTGAGTAGCCGGGGGTTGTGCATGAAGTTTGAAGGAGACAGTTGAACCCAGCTGACCAAAGGGATATCCTATACAGTATGACAAGCAGGAAGAAGGATGGAATGAAGGAATGATGCTTAGAGTTTCTTCCTAATTAACTGTACACACGATAGAGGTCTGCTTTCCCAAACGTGACTGCACACCTGCCTGCTACGGGGAAGCAGCGAATTCAATCCCTTTGCTTTACCTGTTGAATAGGCTTTGTCGGAATCCATGACCTATCTAAACAAGCAAATGTGCAGTATTTATTTGCCTGCTGAGGTTATACCAAGACAATTGTTTTTGCCAATATGGGGGTTGAAGGGTTTGAGATAAGGACCGGTTTGACTGGAATGTGCTGGGTTGAATTCCTTGCTGTTGTTAGTACCATTTAGCTATTAATCAGTTGGTTCCTGTGCTTGCCATGGGGCTTACTTGCCATCTTTTATACGAGAGTCTAATGCTTGTTAGAGGATGGCTCTGACTTCTGCTGGTCACTGTACTGTTGTGCTACTGAGCTCTGTACTCTGCAGTGGCCAGGAACACTTGGATAACAGCATGGAGATGTGCCTGGGCTGGCAGGTGACCAGTGCATCCGTGTGGTTTCTGTGCTGCCATACTGGACAGGGTAAAACTCCAACATGAACTTGAGCCAAAGAGACTGTGAACTTGTGGATGAGTGCACAGAGACACAGGACACCCTGGGGCATCTGTGGCTGTGGATGGGTGCCCAACTGATAAGGTACACCTGGTAAAACATGTGTCCATGGCCATGTCTGTGCTGCAGCAGGTGAACCTCTGAAGGGTTTATTGCCCAAGGACAAGCTCATGCTACAACATTTACACTTTGAAATGCCAGTGACTGCATGAAGCTGTGCTAAATGAACCTTGAAGTGTCTGTGGCTTTGGATAAATCCATACACAGAAGGTACACCTTTGAAAGATCTGTGGCCATGACCAGTGCCATGGTGGAGCTGACACACACCAGAAGGAATTGTGGCTCATGGATGAGGTTAAAGTGAAGCAATTGCACCACAAAGCTGTTGTGGCTTTCAATAAGTCCATGCTGCAGGAGGTATACCCCCAACAGTAATTTCACGAATACAAGCCACACCATTTTGACTAAGATTTGACTCCCAAACCGGAAATGTGGCTAATATTCAGGAGCGGCTAATATGTGAATAATTTTCTGACATTTACAACCTCAGAAGTGCCAGGCAGAGTGCCGAGCCGAGCTGAGCAGCTGCAAAGCCGGCATTTCACGATTGTTACAAATTGCTACTCTGTTGCACCGCGGGTGGAGCCTGGATCCCTGCAGGCAGCACAGGGGGCGGGGAGAGAGGCGGGAGAGCTCCCTCCTTCCCTCCTCTGTCGCAGCCCGGGGGAGAGACGGAGGGGCCCCACGCCGCCTTTGCCGCAGCTCGGGGAGGAGGCGGGGTGCTCCACCCCCACCCGCCGCGGCAGGAGCAGGCAGGCTCCATCCTGGCCCACCGCCGCCACGGCAGGAGCTGGGAAACTCTGTCCCCGCCTGCCACCGCTGCCGTAGGAGTGGGGGAAACTCTGTCCCTGCCTGCCACCGTGGGGCAGTGCCGGGCCGGGGTGACCGAGGCCAGTGGCAGCGGTGGCCGGCCACGAGCGGCGGCTGGCCCCGAGTGGCCCCGCTGAGTGGCAGCGCCGGGCTGGGCCACCTGGCCCCGTCGGCAGCCCCGAGCAGCCTGAGCCTGAACAGCCTTAGCTCAGCCAGTAAACTCCGCCCTCCCGCGGTTCTGTTACTAATTGGCAACTTTGTTGCACGCGGGTCCTCGCTGTGAACGACAGAGCGGCTTATACTCGGGTGCGGCTTATTTATGGACAAAAACCGAAATATTTGCCAACACCCAGAGATGCGGCTTATACTCAGTGCGGCTTGTATTCGTGAATTTACTGTACAGTTCATAGACAATAATCTTCCAAGAGCAGATACATCCATGAGGACTGTGATGCATGTGGTAGCCTGAAAGAGTAAAATCATAACACACAGCCATTCCCTTAATTTCACAAGTAATCCTCCACTCAAACACAGCACATTTAGACTAAAATAATGATCAAAAGCATGCTTTCTGGTCCAGATGTCTCCAGCTAGGGGTATGACAGAGTGCATATGCAGACCATAAGAGGAACTGTAAAATCATCTGCTTGAATTAAAAAGTAGATACAAAATTAGAATGATGCTCTGATTGTTTAAAGACATAGAAACTCACAACTATGAGAACAAATAGGATAATCAAAATGGAGGGGAAAAGCTAAAACAAACATTTTTCTTTGAAATATCCCTCAATAAAACAATTACATTCCCTACTTCTGAAAATCTTCACCCAAACACAGGTGTCATATTTCCAAATACTTTGTTATATGCAAAAATTTAAGTGCCATGTCTGTTCTATTTAAGTAAATGGGAGAAATATTCTCATTTCACCTAAGGAGGCCATTCATATGTTTAAAGATAAATATATATCAGTCTGAAATTTGTTTAGAATTAGCAGAGACACCCACTAAAAATTGACGATGTGTTTTCTAGGTCTTTATATTGCAAGGTTCTTTGGCTATTTCAAAGCATTTTACATCAATCATTCCAAATCTGTGGAAACCTAGTAAAAAATCTGATTTACTTAAGCCCTAGAAATATGGCAAGTTTGTTTAGTTTCGGTTTGGGGAGTTATTTTAGAATCACAGAATTATAGAATGGCTCAGATTGGAATAGACCTCAAAAGATCATCTGATCCAATATTTCATAGGAAACGGAACTTAGATAAGATATTCTAGAACACTGTCCAATTGCATCTTCAGCACACTCAGTGACAGGGACTATACTACCTCTCTGGAGGCTTCTTTCAGTGATTGATGGCTCTCACTGTAAAAAAAATCTTTCTTATATCAACATGAAACCTCTCCTGGTGCAATTTGTACCCATTTCCCCTCATCTTCTCCTTTTTGTTTTCATACAGGTGTACAGAACACTGAGGAATGAACTAAACCTTAGGGACAGATGCACCATAAGTAAAAAAAATGTTTTGAGTTTGTTGCAGCTTAGTGCAGTGCAGTCACTACTACAAAGGAATATAAAGATCTTGAGCTAAGTCCTGTGCACTACTCAACCACATCTACAGCACCACATTTTCTGAGCAACCTAGAAATACTTGTTGTAGGAAGCTGTTAGTTGGTACCTCTAGAAAGCTTTATCTCCACAAAAAGTATGACACTAAGGACATGCATAGCTTCTGAGGGCCCAAAGAAGACCAGAGTGTTTTACAGAGACCATGATCAGACATAGACTTCATGTGGCCCATGAGGAGGGGGACAGTGAGTAGAAATAGAAATAGAAATAGAAATAGAAATAGAAATAGAAATAGAAATAGAAATAGAAATAGAAATAGAAATAGAAATAGAAATAGAAATAGAAATAGAAATAGAAATAGAAATAGAAATAGAAATGAAAGAATAGAATAGAATAGAATAGAATAGAATAGAATAGAATAGAATAGAATAGAATAGAATAGAATAGAATAGAATAGAATAGAATAGATTTAAGCGAATTCTTCTCTTCTAAAGTTCATGCAATCCTTCCACTGACATAGTCTGCCCCAGAACTCTAACAAAAGCTATCTGCTTGGCAACACTACCTCATTAATTATTCTTGAGCCTGCAGGTTTCAGTCACCTATTATGTAAAGGTCATGATTTGACAAACCACTTTAGTACCGCTTAAGGATTTCAGTGCTGGTGAAGAAGCAATCTTGGCACTTCCAATATTGAGCTATAAAACAAGGCAAATCAAGTATCATCTTAAAAATCTGATGTTCCTCTACTATTTGTTAAGATTATACAATTTATTTTCCCCCCTCAGCCAATTCAGAAATAACTCAATATCTCTTTTTCTAGAGTCAGACTCTCCCAACTCTTCTGGTTTATCAGCTTTAAACACACACAAATGCACTCATGCAAGCATATAACCTTTTTCTTTCAGAAACACTAACTTGTCTATTTTAAGGTTCACACACCTATCTGTACATCTCCTTATTCTATGAAGAACAGCTATCAGCATGTCTAAAATGCTCTTCTTCACACTACTGATTCATAAGTGGAAAGGAACTCTGGAGGTGGTCCTGTTCAACCCCACCAGCACAAGCTGAATCAAGAATAAGAAAATAAAGAGGCAGTAGATCTCCTAATTTAACAACCACTACAGACTGTCTTACCAAAACAGATCCTCTTAGGTTTCAATACATTAAGTGCGAATATTTTCAGTGATTCCATGGGGAAGGAAATCCCTTGTAGAGTTATGCAAACATCCTGTCTTGCCTCTATTCTTGTGCTGTTAGAGACAGAACATTTGATTAAGTGGATTGTGCTCTGAGTAGTATGACAACTCTTGTATAGAAGTTTGCCTAAAATATTGGTTTTACAGCAGTTTTACGTGCTTCCCTCAGTTGTCTGCACAATGAAGAATCTCAATTAAATTGGAAAAGACCTTTGAGATCAATGAGCCCAACATATGACCAAACACCACCTTGTCAACTAGACCATGGCATCAAGTGTCATGTCCATTCTTTTCTTAAAAACCTCCATCACCTCCCTAGGCAGCCCCTTCCAGTGCCCAGGAACTCTTTCCATTATGAACCTTTTCTGTAATGTCCAACCTAAACCACCCCTGGTGCAGCATAATACTGTCCTCTTGTACTGTCACTGTTTGTCTGTGAGAAGCAATCTACCCCCTCATGGCTGCACCGTCCTTTCTGGACATTGTGGAGAGTGATAAGGTCCCTCCTGACACTCCTTTTCTCCAGGCTAACCCCAGCTCCTTCAGCTGCTGCTCACAGGACTTGTGCTCCAGATCCTTCACCAGCTCTGTTGCCCTTCTCTGGACACATCCAGCATCTCAATATCCTTTGAGAACTGGTGGGGGTGGACCCAGATCAAATGCAGTACCCAAGGTGTGGCCTAACCAGTGCTGAGCTCAGGGGAAGAATCACTTCCCTGCTCCTGCTGGTCTACTGCTGATACGGGCCAGGATGCCATTGGCCTTCTTGGCCACCTGGACACAGGCTGAAACACTAATCTTAGAAAAATTAAGATTTCAGTTAAACTTAAATAATTGATTGATCGTCTGTCATCTCATGTTTGCTCAGGTGTGCTTACAATGGGAAAAGACGAAACTGGTAAGCAGGCCTGAAGAAGCACGAACAATCGCAACCAGAAACCCATTCTTTGAAAAATTGGAATATCCCCAGAAATCATTTGTATTGTCATTAATAGAAAAGGGTCGAAAGTTCAGGGCGAGGAAGACTCGCCTTACTTCCTCCTTTTAGGACCCCTCCCCACAAAAACAACCCCAGACTTAATTCAAGAAGCCAACCACGCATGTTTAATAGCCATTCAAGCTAATTACCATAGAAAGTAGGGGATGGGAGGGACTGGTATTATGAATATGTATTTATTTAAACCTTTTGTTAATAAATAGACTCTGTGACCACCTGTAATTTTGCAGTGCGTACTAGGGGGCTACCCCACGCTGTTGCCCAGTGCTGAATAAACATACCCTTTCTAACTTTAAATGGTTAGAGAGTCTTTTGTCCGTCACAGTTGAGTATCGGTACTAGACCAATACTCATATTTTAGTAAATCAAGGTCGGGTCATGTTCAGCCACTGTCCATCAGTACCCAGGCCCCTTTCTGCTTGGCCTTTGTCCAGCCACTCTGACCCCAGCCTGTAATGCTGCAAGAGGTTATTGTGGCCAAAGCACAGGACCCAGCCCTTGGTCTTGTTGAATGTCATATCATTGGATTTGGCCCATCTATCTAGCCTGTCCAGGTCCCACTGCAGATCCCTCCTTCCCTCCAGCAGATTGACAGTCACAGCCCTCTTGGCATCATCTGCAAATTTGTCAATGGTAGTCTCAATCCACTCATCCAGATCATCAGTAAAGATATTAAACAGGACTGGGCCTAGCACAGAATCCCACTAGTGACAGGACACCAATGGGATGTGGCACCACTCATGATCTCTCTCTGGGCCCTGTCATCTAGTCAGTTCTTAATCCAGAGATGGGTACCCCTCTGGAAGCCATGGGGTACCAGCTTTCCCAGGAGAATGCCATGGGAGACAGTATCAAAGGCCTCACTGAAGGCCAGGCAGACAACATTCACAGTCTTTTCCACATACACCAGGCAGATCACCTGTGTCAGGGGTGAGGGCGGTCCCTGAAAATACTTTTTAGTGTTCTTCTGATATTAGGACCATGGTGGCAAAAAATAGAAGAAGAACAGTGTAACGGCCACAACTAGCAACCTAAAGTACTTTAATAACAGTGAAAACAAATGTAGGATGAGGTCCACAAATCCAAACACGGACTATGTCTCTGTAGGGGTTGGTAATCAAGTACAAATATGTGGGGAGGTCCAGGGTATGAAAGGGAAGCAGGAAAGGAGGTGGAGTTGAGGTCAGGGTCCAATGGGTAGAGGGGAAAGTGGTGCAGAGGTGGGGTAAGGGAAGGTAGGGTCCAATGGGGATACGAGGAATGGGGAACATTCCAGAGACTGGTAGTGGTGATGTTGACTGGAAAATGAGGGTTGGGAATATGTATTAGGCATTAACACGGGTGATCCCATAACTCCTTGGAACTTCTTCTTTTGGGAAGTCAAACAGATGCCTGCCAAGGTCAGGGCTGAGGTGCAGGTCTTCCTCAGTAACAGTTACCTGACTTGAAACACAGCAATTTGGCTTTCAGTCCAAAGTCACAGTCTGGTATCTTCAGGGAGGCTTCTTTGGTTGTAGCTGCTTTATACAGTTTTTGTTATAATGAGCAAGCTTTATATCAATGTTTGAGGCGTGAACTGCTTCAGTCCCTGACAGTCATTATTGTATGTATAAAAACATTTTTATTATATTGTTGTAACCCTGTACCCACGCTGTATTAAGAATGGTATGTCCCTTAATTCCTGTGTCCCCTGTAAATCTATGGACTGTCCCTGTATGCCCTCTGTTGTCCTATTGGCAGGAAGCCAAGTTTCACCTCCCCTTTTCCTGGCCCTAGAAAAGACCCCAGACTTTGGGAAACTTCCTCTTTGTTCCCTGGAAGCCATGATGAAATAAATCGAGGAAAGCCCTGGGAGAAAGAGCCTCTTTGTATCTTTTATCCTGTTCATGTTACCCATCCCAGGCTTGACTTGCTACAGAATTGACAGTGAGCAGGGAAACCTGGGATAGAGGTAACATTATCTTTCACAGAAGTGCCAGATTGTGTTCCAACAGGGGTTTCGCCTCTGTAGTTTTTTTCCTGCATGACCTAACAATATCCTTAAATGTTTCCTGGGTAGCCAAATGTGATACATCCTCTTTTTTTCAAAGCTCCCTGCCCATGCAAGCTGGTCATCTTCCCTGTCAGCTCATCTTTTTGTACATAGGGACAGCTTGCTCCTGAGGTTTCAAGATTTTCTTCTCTAAGTATGTCCATCCTTCCCCAAATCTCTTTGTTTTTTAAGAGCAGTTTTCCAAGGTACTTTCCAAATAAATCTCTTGTAAAAGCCAAAGTCAGCCCTCTGGAAATCTAGTGTAGAAATTTTGCTGATATGTGATGCCTCAGATTGTCTAGGTGTTCTGTGGAGCTCATACAGATTATGTCTCTTAAGAAAACCTGGAAAGATTTCTGTATCCAGTCTGGCATTGTTCAAAGCATGAAAGTAGAGTGGAATAGGGTTTACCATATGCTATGACAGTCACCTTCTCCATGTAAACATGTCTTGAACACTATCATAAAAAAGAGCCATAGATGTACACCTCCCCATATGTCAGGCCCTTCTCCAGGTAAAACCTTCACATTCCCCACAGACTTGAAGCCACATTGACACCCTTGAAGGAGAGAAAAAAATGACCTGCATTTGAGACATAAGTTTCATTTGTGTTTACAAATTTACAGTACTTGGGTCTTTGAGGGAGGCAAGTATGTCTTGTATCAGCTATATGCAGACAATACTGTACATCAAAACTGCAGACAAACCAAGGGAAAACTCAGTGCTTGAGTATATTTGCATGGAGTACAGTCATTAAGATCATCACTTTTTGCCTCACGTCCAAACTTGTCTAAACAGCCATCCTGAAAGAAGATTGCATAACCCCAAGCCCACATAAAAAAATATAGATTTGAGGGACAATTTACAAAGGAAAGCTTAGGGTTCTCCTAATAAGATGTTCAGAGTTTCCAAACAAGCTTTCATGGAGTACTCATGGTTTATTGTTATATGAGTCTTCTCTTAGACTTCTTTAAAACCACCTTGTGCTGAAGGCAAGATATCAAGTTTTACAAGTGTGCTTTTGCTCGGAAAAAAGTTTCTTCTACATGGGACTGTTCTCTCTGAAAAATATGCAAATAACTATAAAAAAGGCTTATCATTAAATCATTAAATGTAAGTAGTTGAACTAGATGTTGCACCCAATTAATATCAAAGAGCAAACATTGTATCACATTAATTTATTGAAACCGTTGCGAATTAACAATACTTCACAAACTTTGGTGACAGAATGCAAGGAAAGAAATAAGGCTAAGTGTGTCTATTTGTAAATAAAAGATGTTCTTACTCAATTCAAAAGATATAACATTAATTTCACTGCTCAGACAATGAGCAACACTGCATGCAAATCAGTCCAGCTGGAGATTAACGGAAAGACAGAGGAGAAACTGGTACACCTTAAGAGTTAGGCAAGGAATGGAGGAACATTAGTTGAATAATTTACTACAAAAATATTGCAATTCACAGAATAAATTACTTTGTGACTATTATTCAGCTGGGTTCAGCAGTGAGACTAGTGCATCATAATGACATTAAAATTGACTGCTTCAATGAAAGGGCATCTTTAATGAGTGTCACCTCTGAAGAAGTCTTTGCTTAGCAGGCTACAAATCAAGATGATCTGTGTGAAAAAAAGGTGCTCAAAATACTTTATTGGTAGCAGTTTATCAGAGGTTAACTCTTTAATATTAATGAAATTGCAACTGTCAGAAAAAAAATGAGAACTCAGGAAATAGTAACAATCCTTCATTGACTAATAACAAAAACATTCCGTAAATTAACTTTCTTAGAAGACAAGAGCAAATCTAATTTATTAAGGCTCTGACATCATGGATCACCTAGTCTCTGAATGGCACTTCAGAAGAGTTGGAACACAGTTTGTTTGCAGGGCATGTATAACTAATGGAGATGTAACACGTGCATTTGTAAATTTTCGTCTAGGTAATGGAAGCAGGTAAATTTGAAAAGCACTGAATTTACTTTGAGGCAAAACTATGCTATGATTTGCTATCATATTAACTGCACTTATCTAATGTTTTGCCATCTCAGTCTAATGGAACTACATGGACCTTTGCCTTGTGGTTCTCACTAACAGACTTCCCTGATTGTTGTTTGGTTTTGTGGGGGTGTTGGGAGGCTGGGAGGGGTGGTGTTTTGTCTGCCTGTTAGTTTTTTTCTGGTTGTGGGAATCTTTTTCCTCTGTATCAATAATGACATGAAAGTAGTTCCAAACTGCAGTCTGTGTTTTCAAGTCCAAATGCATTGAATGTTTTTTGGTCAATTTCAAATGCAGACTTGTTCTCAGAATGAAAAATCAACCCAAATTCCTTTACTTTTGATTATGCAGCACAGTAAACTAGAGAGACTTCTTAAAATCAATGTTAGGACTTCAGTTTCTTGCAATCTATAACAACCAACCATACAGTGCAAAATGAAATCATCAGTGCAAGTAACTAGATCTTAGTAACAAGTAACAGGTGAAGTATCAGAAGACAGGTATTCATTGTGAACATATGTTCTCAATAGCACAGAAGCTTTGCATGTTTGGTTTTGGAAAACAGATTGTACCTTAGCAAGCATAATTCTGAAATTCCATGTTTTCTATAGGTAGTAGCAAGACAAAGCAGAGTTCGTGTATATTTTTTTGCCCTTGCTCGTGATCTCGATCCCACTGTGAGGGCATACTTCAAAGAGGAGATGTAGCTCTTCCAAACATGTGATGTTATCCAGAAAGCTTTGTGACAGTTTTAGTTAGTGCCAGTGTAGCCATTCTATGTGAGATTTCTATCATACCTAAAGGAATGAGTGGATTGTGAGAAATTAATCAGTTGTGTCTTAGAACATAATTCTTTTTCAGAGAAGAGTGTTATATGACAGGGAAACATTCTTTCCCTCTATGATGCTGTCCATCAGCCCACTCTTTAAGAAGATATTTAATGTCCTATATCTCTAGCCCATTGAGGTCTTTCTAGATGGTAGCCAGATTCCCTTGAAGAGGAGCCTTTTCTTCCATTTCAGTTTTATCTGTAAAACTACTGATGAACCAGAAGACCTCCACCCTCCAGTTGACCACTTACCACTTTTCAGGTCAGCTCATTGTCTGTTCATCTAACCTAATCTTCATCATCTTTTTTCTGAGAATCTTATGGAAGACAGCCTTAAAAAAGTCCTTACTGGGATTTGCAAAGTAATATCACTACATACAAGAAATAAATGCTCATGCTGTCATAATGAGTCACAGTTTGAGAGTATTTCAATTGATAATATCATAAGAGAGGAGTGTAATAATAGGCTATGTTTGTACTTGTATATGACTGAGCTGGAGGAGTCTAGCTCAGTTACAACTTTATATCAGCTAGACCTCAAATCATCTTGGTAGCTTCCTCATGGCTCGCTTCTCAATGTTCTTCCTGCGCTGAAAACTTCAGAGCAAGAACATAGTACCCCAAGGGGGCCTCACCAGAGCAGAGCAGAGAGGCAGAATCCCCTCTATCCCCTGTTGCTCACACTGCTTTGGAAGCAGCCCAGGACACGTTTGGCTTTCTGGGCTGGGAGTGCCCATAGCTGGGTCATGTGCAGCCTCTCACACACCAGTACCCTCAAGTCCTTCTCACAGGGCTGCTCCCCATCTGCTCATCCCTCAGCCTGTATCAATGCTGAGGGTTGCCCCAACCCAGGTGCAGTGTCTTGCTCTTGATCTTGTTAAACCTCATGAGATTCCCATAGGCCAGGCTCTTGAGCTTACCCAGGCCCCTCTCAAAGATAGGTGTTCTTCAGGTGTGTCAACTGCACCACTCGACATGGTGTTATCTGCCAATTTGCAGAGGGAGCTCTTGATCTCTTCATCTGTGAATGATGACATTAAACAACATTAGTCCCGCTACAGGCCCCTGGCAATTCCTCATGAACTCAGAAGTCAACAGATCAAACTTGAGGCATACAGAATATTTCTGTGCTTCGATGCTGAAAGACCTGAAGCAATGAGTAATGTCAGGGTTTTAAGTAGAATGCAGAGGTGTTCAGAATGTAGAATGTGGTCTGTTTGATAGTTTGATATTTTTTAAGCAATTTCTTTCCGTCTAAGGTGGAACTGGGTAAATAAAGGAAGCTATATAAATAAATACCTAGTCAAAAATAAAAGCATTGTTGACACAATTAAAATCTAGTTTAAGCTGCCTAGTCACAGTTAAACATGTCATTTAAAACTCATTAAAGTTATATAAAATTATTTACATTGAATAGTAATTACTCTACACTCTACACGTTACTCTAAATGATCTGGAGACCAGTAATTATTTATGGAAGAAATTAGCAAATTAGTTGAAATAATAAAGATCTAATGATTTAGTGAACTAGTTGCTGACAGCCAACAAACCATGCAAATTGCTCTGAATAAATTATCTTTTTAATTATCAGCTCTTATATTTGGTTTGATGTGTAAGTGGAACAGTTTTGTCTACAAAATAGAGTGTTTTTACAAATAATATAGAAACATAAAGTGACCAAGAGTCCTTAAACTCTTGATTGTGGGAATAACATAAATAGAAGTTCTGAAGAAATCGTTAGATTCTCTCACTGCAACATTCTTGTCACTGACTTTAGCCTTTTTTTTTCCATTTAAAATGAGACACAGTCTGGTTTTCAAGAATCAAGAGGTAAAAACATTATGATTTCAAATAATGAGATACAATGTTTAGTAGAATTTTGCATTAAGTTTGAAAAAAACACTCTGCATTCTAAATATTGAGAATTGTTTGTAGTACTCACTCAAGAGAAAAATATGTATCTGCTACTGAGCAAACTTAGAATGGTTTACTAATGTAAAAGTATTTCTGAACTGTGATTTTAAAAAATTTTTTGTGTCACGTCATTGAATATGCTTTCATATTCTTATTACATTATTTATCCAGCAAGATTAAACAAATGCCCTTTCCTGAGTTGCAATTTTAGGACAATAGGGCACAGTTTAGGGACCACCTGGTCAGCTATTATGTCACTATTTTGATGATGGATGCTGGGGGCACCACGGGCATACACTGGTGGCTCACCAGAAAATTATAAAGTGTCAAAAATCTCTGTATTTGAATTGAGTCTCCATCAAATGGGCTTAAACTTATTTAAACAGTATCAATTCAGTGTTCTTTTAATAAGATTGAGTAGCATAGGGGCCTTCTAAGGGAGCTTCTTAGAAAATTTATGACTAAAAAGAAATTTCCACCTGTTTGCATTTTCCCAAAGCTGTTTTTACTCTGACATTGCTAATTGTTTCAACCTAAGAAAGAAACCGAGAATGAGTTCATTCCGGATGGAACTACAACGTGCGGAGAGTTACACAACAGATTATTTTCCTATTAGTGACATCCAAATCAAAAGACTTCTAAAACTAAGAAGAATATTTGTTGCAGAAAGTTGTAAAAAGAAACTCCAGTTTAGATACTTCCACTGAATTGTCTGTCTGTGCTTAACACCAAAAAATCAACAAAAACCATATTTTTTGTTGGAGGAATGGCTAAGGAGAACTATCACCAAAAATCCCAATAATTTAATCTTACTTATAGTTTATTTGAATTCTTCATAGAGGTTATATTTTTTCATCATTATGGGGATGGATTTTTTTAAATTCTTGCTTATAAATGTATTCCTGTGTTGTAAAGGACACAATCAGAGACAACAGCTAAGGAGATACGTGGGAAAAGTAATGATCATAATTTGAGGCAGAACATAACATCAAAGAATAAATTTAGATAGGGAGACAGGAAATTAAGAAAAGACTTTTCTTCTGGTTTTTTTAGGGAAAGCACAGAAGAAAAGAAAACATAAAGCACTAGAGAGTATCTGGCTGGGCTTGTTTCTTTTGTTCAAATACTGAATTGTAAAATATCCCAGTGATGAAATCGAAACCTGGGTTAAAGCCTCATCCTGACACATTTTAGTAAGTGAGATATTGCAAAATATCTTATTGAATTCAACTTCATATGTGATCATGTATGAAACATGGGATGCTGAGAATCAAGTAACCACTAAACACCAACTACATTTCCTGGTATTACACATACTATGCCTCCACAGAGTCATCAGTTGGAAACTGGTTCACAAACCAAGATCTTTGACTCACTGCCCTCACAGATTCAGATTCTGTATTCTGTTTCCTACTCGCCTTGAGAAACTGATTATGTATTTCTCAAAGCCTGATAGTCCCTAAAGCAAATAATTCCATTCACTTCAGCAAACCTTTCACTCTAACCTCAATGTTTTTTCAAGGAAGTTTTATTGATATTTTCCTTCCTGTTGAATATATTATGGTGCACTTAGAACCAAAATAAAATGGTAAATAAAGATATCAATCAATAATACAGGAAAACAGACTCTTCAGAACCTCAAAGACCGAAGTTAGTAAGAAGACTTATCATAGAATTAACTGGGTAATAACAAACCTCTTATTGATTCAGCAATTTTAGCAAAAAGGATACTGACTTCAACAAATTTTGCAGAAGTTGTGCCACACTGCACACTGCACAAGGCAGTCTCCTTTTGTTTTCCAGGAAAGAAAGCAAGGATACTGAGGTGTTGTCAAATGAAGTTACAGTCTCTTTTCCAAATATTTCTGCTGTGGCTCCAGAGCAAATGGAGAAGGAGTTATTCAGTCCAATCATGTCAAATGCACTTCTGTGTGCACAATAAAACAGAGTTATTTATAAACTTAGGCATCTACAGAATCTGGATGCACCAATGTTTAAGAACCCTGATTTCAACTCCTGTCTTCTGCCCTAATTACCTTCTGTGACTTCTCAGCTCTCCCATGACTGACAAAGTCAAACCCAGATGGTCCTACCAAGGGCTTATGTCTGCCTATTGTTGAAATTTAGGATTCCAAGAAGGTATAGGAAAGGGTTGGAAGAGTATGTATGTTTATCTTACTTAACTAGCTAGTTATTTTCAAGAATAAGAGCATTTTATTTCAAAATATTTAATAAAACATGTTTCAATTTTTCTATTTTAGTTATTACTAATAAGTGCGCAACTTTTTTTCTAAAGACCCATTCAACCAACAGCCTCTAAAGCTGCATTTTAAGCAGCAGAGTAGTTTCTTTCTGTGGGGAAAAATTATCAGTATTTGCTTCTTTTGCCATGTCTGGGTTTTATTGTATTGGAGAAATAATAAGAAACTAGTGTAACTACTGGTTTATTTGGTTTCCATAAATGAAGTTTAGATTTTAATGTTGCAAGGGCAATCTTATAACTAAATCTTTTTTCATGGAGATTATCATAAAATATATAATTAACCTTGAATGCTTCTATGTGTCTTAAGTAATATTTTTTCAGTCTTTGCAAATCTTCCAACTCATCCTACAAACATCCAAGTAACAAATAGTTTTCTCCAGAATGTAGTCTGTCAAGCCATTTACTTTATATATTTAAAACCAAAAGCAAAATCAATCAAATGAAGCTCTAATGCTAAGAATGATTACTGCAAAAATAATAATTACAAAACTAATAGCAGGAAAATACCTTTATTTAAGGATTTTAGGTATCTAGCTGTATATTACAAATGTGAGTTCTTTCCTTGCCTACCCTTCAGGTTCACTTCAGTGTGTGTCCATTGCTTACTCATGCTTCACACTGACAGTTAATAATCTCGTGGATTTGCCTACTTGCTCCAGGAGAATCAATCATGTTGATTCAGTCCAGCAAAACCTATCAAGATCACTAATGCTTTGTCCTGCAATCAAAATGTCTCTTAAACTGGCAAAAAAATCTGAAGGCTAAAAACAACACATTTCTTTTTTCCTACCCCTGTAAAACATTTCAAACGTAAAGAAATTTTAAATGTCACCCATTAGATCAACAAACCGGTCTAGTCAACTCCATAATAAATACTAAAGCACTCACAGTGGAACTAACCTCCATTTTGCACTGGAAGACTATAATAAACTATATGACATAAGATATATGTCAGAGGTTGCTAGACTGGTGCTGCCAGTCTAGTGTTTGAATGTGCTCTGCATATAGCAAAATTGTCTCTCCTTTACATTACTGAGCTGGGAAAAGAATAGTGGGTCATAATCATTACTCTCTAGCCAAGATATTAACTGATGTTTTTAAATTACCCTATAGGCCTTTTGTGTTACCATATAGGCAACACAAAACAGTGAAAGGCCCTTCTAATTTAACTCATCAATAAAAACTGTAAACTGAAAATACTTTATGTTAGGAACAAGTTCCCAAGTTTATTCAGCTTCCATGTTAATTGTTAATGTTAAATTGCAAGCCTTACCCTGTTCTGATTCCTAATTAATGTTAATTGTTAATGTTAAATTATTGGCATTATTCTGTTTCAGTCCCCAACTGTCTCACCTATATGCCCTTTCCCTTCCGGGTAATGCCTCTGCTGCTCCCCTGAAATGGCACCTGTGAGGAGGGTGACACCATTGAGCTATATCAAATGAAAGGAGTGCAAAGGACACTGGGACACAATTCAGAGTTAAAAACCCCTTAAAACAACAAACCCAAATGACATCTGGAGCTGACAATAGTGTTTTCAGGTTGGGAAAACAGCACAGAACACAAATTTATCATCCTGAGCTGCTTTGTTCCATTGCCATGAACTACAGCATCCTAACAACATGGCCCTCCTGGACTACGAGCCAAAATTGTTTTCCTTGGGATTCTCGTGAGGACAGAAGCCCCAGCTCTGCCTGAGAAGACAAAGCTGCAGTCCTTCTCCCTTCTCCTCTGGCTCATCCATTGGGAGCAGTGGTGGCATGTGACTCCTTGAGCTTCCCCACCCAAGCTGATGTTTCAATAAAGGCCTTACAAAGATTTCCTGGTTTCCTGGCCTTAATTTATTTCACTTTAGATAATATATAATCACTGTTGATTCTTACCTGTAGTAAGATGAATAATTTTACAGAAAGAGGTTTTTACAGCATGGTAGAATATTTTGTACATCTGAATTTAGGCCAGAAGTACTTTCTTGTCAAATTGACTAAAATTTAATTGAATACAATTTCAAACTACTCCATACATATATAAAATAAAAAATTCTATGACAAACATGATTAGAAAACAAAGAGGACATGTGGGAAGAGAATATGAGGAAAGGCTGCTATTACTTTAAAATTTGAGGTGTTCTATTCAGAAGCAAAACCTTCTGATTAATCTACAGAGTCTATAAGAAAAGGGGAAAAAATTAAGAAACTTTTCATTACTTAAAAGCTTCCACTAGAAGACCACTCAGTTTCCTGGGAGAAGACTACTCATAAACTCAGAGTATTCTACTGTCATAATTTTTCATTTAGACAAGACAATGCAACATTAGCAGTAACACTACCAAACACTGTCCCATAACCAAAAAAGGTGTATATTTTCATGGTCTTCAGACTTTTATACCAAGATGAATGTGTTCAGTCCTCAGAGTTTGTGACATACGTAAAGCTTTTCATTGATCACCTTCCCTTGAAATATTGGGATCCCACTGTATTTCTACCTCTTAGAGATGAAAGTATAGTCAAATAATTTTAAAAATTCAGAATACCGCTGCACTACTGAATGCGTAAGAACTATTTCAAATACCTTCAATGTCATCACAGAACAATCCTTCTTGAAGATCCCTAAAAGAATCAGTGAGAATCCTTTATTCCTCTGCTGTCACATGCATTTGCAGACAACCGAATTATCCTGCAGAGCTAAGTGGCTAATGAAGAAGGTCTATGATTCATACATTAGACACCCTCCAGGTTCTGTGAATAGATCTCACTGTACGTAACAAAAATTCTTGCCCCTCCTGCACAGCTTTCCATGAATCCCATCTCCAAAAAAGCAGCAAATCACAAACTAAACAATAAAATGTTAATTGTCTCCTCAATGCAAGGCCATTTTTTTCATCTTTATCTCACCTGAAAAAGTTCAAATTGTGATTCCTGCTTCTCTTCTCAATAGTTAGTAACTTCCTCAAAATTGAAACACCTTGTAAATTAAATATAAACATAGTATTCTGACCCTAACCCTATGGATCTTTAGAATGCTTAACCTTCATTTGTTTGTTCTTCAAATATTCCCCTCAAAATTTTTTGCTCAGGTCCTTCAAAACGACAGAGAGAGTAAGAATTTTCTAAACTGTTACATACAGTGAAATATGCAGAGACAGAAAGATATCTAACTTGGATTTTCACTTCTACAGTTTTCAGCCCTCTAAAAGCAGTGCCTAGTACTGTGTGTGTAAATGGAAAGTAGTTTCGCTTCAGAAAAGAAAAATTCAGAAAATACCAAAAAAATCTAGCAAAAAATTAGCTACCTTCCTGTACTACTTTTGGGCTCTGGTCATTCCCACTGCTATACAGTCATCAGAAATACCAGAGGGGACCTTGGCCTCAGCTGTTTGTACAAAAAAATTTTTACCTGCACTTACAGATTTGTGCATTGGCATAGCAAAACACAACCTTAAAAGTCCTTATCTTTATTTTAGATTATCATACTTTAATTTATTTGATGATAAATGAGATATGTGTTCAGACTAATTATTCTATAAAAATCAGTTTTCCCCAATCAACACTACAAGCAGAATAATAAAGCTATAAATGACAAGTAAATATAAAATTGATAGCCTGATTTGACTGAGTTGTTTACTGCTCTAGGATTCTTAAGGCATTTATTTCACAAAGGCCTACATATTACTTAATAATTGAATATTCACACAATCGCATGCCCCACTGAATGAAAAAAAAAAATTATATCTAATTCAGTTTAATGCCTGCACATATATATTTGTAGAGTAACTGTGTTCTATTCTACCACAGCCTTATCCCAAATGGTAAACTGAGGTGCTAGTTTTCCAGCTAAATACTGACAGGGTAAGACTTCCTTTTCGAGCCTGTAAAGGCACCATGGTTATTTCAGTAAGACATTCTACCCCCAAGAATCTGGCTCATGGCAATTAGCAGGATTTCTAAAGACAGAATAAGCTGAGTGAGATAATGATTATGAGGTTCCTCTTGGCAATTAACTTTCTTTTTTCAAATACTTGATCAAGTTATTTAAATATTCATCTACTACTTTTTCAATTCTTCTGCTTTGAATTTTTTTCTACTGTGGCGTCCAAGAATATAATAATAGAGAAGTAAAAAAAAAAAATACTGGGTGGAATATCTGCCCAGAAACAAAGGAAAAATGGAAGTCCTTTGGGTTCAAATTCCTATTTCAGATAATGTTTAAATTATATTTGAATAGTATTTCAATACAAGAGATTAAAAGTATGCTATGAGGATACCCCACCACCTTAAGGAAGAAGAAAAAGTCCAAATTTCTCTCAGAGGAATTAAATTAACATTTCTTGCCTGAGGACTCCAACAGTGCTCATCATCAAACATTTTATCAATTTAGCTCAAATGCGCATAAATTGAACATAAACATAACATATATTTAATTCTTTGTATTTTGTCAATGACAACTCTAAACCTGGTTCAGACCATCCATTTGTACTGTAGTTTATTATTATTTTTGTTAAATGAACCAAAAATAATTCAGTGCTTAAATGGTTCCACTTTTAGCTCCTTTCAAAGCCTCTGGAGAAAAGGTCTTTATTTTCAGAAAACCTCTTTGAGTTTGCTTTTTTTTCATCAGTAAACTAGCCAGGAATGAAAACAGGTCAATGAATGACAATGAAAACACTTACAAACATCCTTCCATGTGTTGGGCCCAGAGTGTTATATCCATCTTACCAACCCTGTCTGCAACAGACAAGGGCAACCTGTCTGAGCAGAGGTGCCACCAAACTTCACAACTTTGCAAACAGCTGCAACACCCCAATGAGAAGGAAACTAAACATGACTTTCACACAAAATTATTAACTACTAACACCGAGGAGGTAGAACTGGACCACAGTATACAGAGAATGCCGACTTTTTTACTTGTCTGGAGGGACAATAGGCCAAAAGCAGAAAAACAGAGTCCTACTGGAGTTGTAGCTCACCCCTGAGATGCTGTCATGTGCAGGAACATGAAAAAAGCAAGGCTAGATTAAATACCTTCTGCTATATGTTGCAATGCCTTCAAGAAATGTGTTTCTAAGTGAAACACAGGCATCAAAAGAACAGAAAACCATGCAGTCAAGATCAAGAACAAACACAATGTGTTTTAACTTTTAGTTTTTCCATAATGGAATGCAAGACCAAGAAAACATCCGAAGATATTAGAAGGAAACCCTTTCAAATTTAATGAGAGCTTATTTTATATGTAAAATATCATTATTAGGGGAATGATTTTCTCTGCAAGAGGATATTGGTTTAGGTAGTTAATTAGGCTTTTGGAAACACTAAAGAGGAAGCACAATCTCTTCACTCACCCAAAATAGGATAAAACAGAAGTACCTACAGTTTGTAAATACACACTTGCCTCTGTATAAATGAGACAATCCAATAGAATAGGTAATAAGAAAATACCTAACACTTCACAAGATAAACAGTCATCAAGGTGGCACTTAAAAATATTCATTAATGCAATTTTACTCAGTGAACTACATATTATGAGTATGCATACACCTTGAAGAAGATCTGTGTGTCAGGTTTCATTAACATTAATAAAGGAAAGGTTTCAGTATGGCTGCAAATTCCTCTTCAAAGAAAGGAAATTATTTGCTGAAAGCTACAATTCTCATTGAACTCTCAGTTCTGACTCTCCAGTTCTCCCTGAGACAGTTGATTCTTACATACATGTAAGACCTAGTAATCTCAGAGATGCAACTAGAAGCTAACTGTGCTGTGGGGTATAAAATTAATATTAAGGTTTTAAAAAATAAGGCTCATAGGAATTCCATGTCATGATTCCCTTCCTGCAAGCCAATTTAATTCGTATCTCTGCCAGACATGTGCAAAGATTATAAGAAAGTACACTCCAATTCAGCTACAGTGAAGTTGTTCATATATTGTATATGGGTATTTTACTTGTTCCTCTGACATTTACACTGCAGGAAGATGCGCAAATATCCTTTATTTTCAGGAAGAAAAAAAACCAACAACAACAAAGATGACACAAACCAGACAAAACAACAACAAAACCACAAACAAACAAATAAATGAAAACATCACCAAAACCCACTCACTCCAACAATTAAAGGGCATATTATCTTTTCAGTCTGGCCAGTTGTCTGAAGTGGAGGATGACTTGCTTCCCACAGTAAATAAATCTTACGTTATCACATTCAAAACTCCTCCATTTCTCAAAACAGTGATTTAGTGCACATTTCACAAAGATGAAAACGTCACAGAGGGAAAATCCAGACCTTGAAGCTTAAGTGTTTTATGAAATTTCTGAGGCACGTCCAAACAAAACTTACCAGCACTTATGTGCTTATAAAGATATTCCAGTATAGACAATATCTTCTGCAAATTAGCCAGATCACCTAGAAGAACAGACCCTCAGTTTCCCCACTTAAAATCCGCAGCATCATCAAAACTCTATATAGGGATATTATCAGCTCATTTATATGCTCTCCACCACCTGGAAATCTAAACCACTGCCAAGCTTCTTGTATCAGACTTTCTCTTCTTCTTCTTTTTTATTTTTTTCTACATTCATAAAAAAAGGATATTCATGGAAAACTTGACTGTAGAAAGTAGTCTTTTCCTAAAAATAGCAAGATCTCATTCTTATATCTTGCAGAAGTGAGACAACAAAAAATACTTTTGAAATGGCAACAATTTTCCAGTGCACTTATACATATATATTCATAAATTGAGTACTACAACCAAAGTGCAAACCCACATAACAAGATACAGCTTTATCACTTTCAAAGAGGTGGAAAACGAAAGGGAAGTAGAAAATTACAGCTTTATCACAATAGATTTTCAGAGGCATTACATAGCTGCTATTATAAAATTAGATGTTAGGATGAAAGATCAACCTGAGTTTTACGGCTTTCCAGTATGCTTCTCAGCTCACTATGTTTATTTATGAGGTGACTGTTGTTGCTCAACCACATTTGATTCTTATGTTGTCAATGTTTACAAACACTAGTATTTTTTAACTCAACTGTTATTCCCATTGTGTTCATCAGAACTTCACCTATATTTGCCATAATTTTGGGGGAATGAATATATTGCCCAAAAGTACTCACATTCATGGTGAAAACTTTCCTTGCCTGTTGACACATATGCAGGCTGAGGGGCAGGCAGGTTGCAGCACATACACACAGTCACTGTGTAGTGGCTTCATCCTGATGGCATTCTGGTCCCCTTCTTTGGCAGACTGAATTTCCTACCTATATACACTGAAGTGGCTACCAGCAGATGCTGTAAATTACTTCATCTGTCACCATTATAATTGCATAATTCCATTCAAAGAATGCTGGAAGATGAATTTTGTGTTGTTGATGAGGGAGAAACATGAGAGGAAGAGAACCACAAAGTAGGACTGTTGCAAATGCCACAGTCACCTTTCATGTTTAAAAGCAGTATAAATATTAAAAATATTCTGGGAACTTCAGGTTTCCAAAAAGTACCACGTAACCCCTTATAGAAAAGTGGAGTCCTTATATCCTACATTTATACTTGTTTTTCATGAAATGTGAAAAAAATGCAGAGGAAAGATACTCTTTATATATAATGAAGCCTCTGAGTACCAGTTTGTTTTGTTAATAAGGTGTTTCTTGATAATAAAACATAGGTCACCCCTGTTCATTATTCTATTCTATGTTTTTTTTAGCAGCTATTTCTGTTAGAAACAGAAACTTGGAGGATTCCAGTAAGTGCTCACATTGTTGTATTTACTTGCACCACAAAAACATGGCAAACTTTTCAATCCAAATGAGAATAGCTTCAAACTGTCCTGCTCAATAGGGCTAAATGACAGTCAAGAGCTTCTCTTCTGGAAAAAGCACTGTTTGCCTTAAAGAAAACTGCCTTATGGTAGCCAAAAAGACTTTCAATCCTCAGCGTTGGAGATTCACTAGCCGGCAAGAGAACATGGCCTACCTGCCACCAAGCTTTTGCTATTTCAGGGGAAAAAAATGGAAACATACAGCTTTAACCAGACTATCCTTCTAGTATGCAAAAAATGGACTTAAAATAAAAAGCTGGTATCATATCAAATCAGCAAGTCAAAAAATAAGTTCAAATTATCTATGAAAAAAAAAAGCATTCTTTCTATCCCAATTTACATTCAGATTCATTATCAAAAGCAACCTTCAAATTGTCTTTGAACTTCTAGATCAATAAATATAAAATTTCCCTTTAGCAGGAATTAGCTGATTTAAGCAATGCACACATGTTGACTCTCCGTAAAAAGAAAATCTCACTTCTAGCAAATGCTTAACACCCTGGTAAACAGTTCTATTTTGCAGCACAAGATATAGTTGCTTGAATGTAAATTATATAATGAAATTCATATGCCTGTGCAATTAATAATAGAGCAGACATTGAGTAAGACAATACTTCAAGGATAATTTTTTTTTTCTTTAGATGAAGAAGCCTTCTTTACAACTCATATGCTGTCTAGCACTGATGTTAGAAGTTCCACTTGCAGTTCCTCTTCCATTTTGGTTTGGGTAATGAGGACATCTTCTGGGAAGTAAGAGAATAATATATCAGACAACGGGGGTTTTTCATCATTTTAAATGCCTTGTCTTTGTCACTTCAAAAGGCCTGGTCAGTTATCAAGCACTGGAAGGTTTTTCCTATTCCATTTAATCTCTGTCTCTAATTCTACTCCATCTTCTTGGAGTCTCCCAGAGATTTTCTATAAGCCAACTGTAAAACAAATATTTGTCACAGTTATCAGTACACTGTAAATTCAATTTCTCTTTGAAAATAGTTAAGAAATTCCTCTGTGAAAGAGGACCCTATCCTTTCTTTAATCTCTCAAAGAGTGGAAATACAATAAACTTCAAACTAGTAGGTAAATGGACTTCTAATCTGTGTTTAATAAATCATCACAGGATGACTGTGGAACAGCGTGATCTCTTTTGAAGAGCTCATCATACTTTGCAAAGTTCTTCAGAAGTTCTTGGAGAGGTCTGAGGATATTCTAACTTAGGAGCCTTTATCGTCATCTGTGTATGACTCAGGATACCAATGCCCCTCTTTTCCAGCAAAAGTGGTAAGTATTACAATTCGATTCAGTTAAAAAAAAGAGAACTCATTCACAGCTGAGTGCTGCCAAGGTGAAATACAGGTCTTTCTTAAAATTAATATGTTGAAATAATTACTGGTGAACTTTGCAAAATTCCAAGGGTCATTGAGTTCATACCCTGATGATCATGAATGAGAGTATGAGAGGAAACAGTATGACACAATTGGATTGCCTTCATTGTTACTGAGAGAAAACTCACAGGGTTCTAATTTTAATTAATTCTTTAATAATGTAAAGTGTATATCTGACTGATACATTTTGTCACTTATCATTGGTGAAAAGTACAATTAGGTGTCACAACGAAGAGTGAAAACTCTTGGTAGTTCAATAAGCAGCACAGTTGCTTGACAGAAAGTTGGTGACATGCGAGAGTTTATGTTGTAAATCCTACTTACCAAGTAGAGTAATTTCACGATTATAAGCCACACCATTTTGACTAAAATTTTGGTCCGAACCCAGAAGTGTAGCTTATAATTAGGTGTGGCCAATATATTGATGAGGTTCAGAAATTTGACAACCCGGAAGTGCGAGCCTGCACGACCCTGAGCTGAGCCGGAGGCCACGTAGCCCCAGCGGGGGAAAGGCGGGGCTGATCCAAGCCCGCACAGCCCCAGTGGGGGGGCGGCAGGGCCAACCTGAGCCTGCACTACCCTGGCGGGGAGGTGGTGGGGCTGATCCAAGCCCACACAACCCCGACGGGGGAAAAGAAGGGCCGATCCAAGTCCGCACGACCCTAATCCGAGCCATTAAACTCTGCAATCCTGCGATTCTGTTACTAATTGGCAACTCCATGAAAGTTGTGCAAGTATCCTCATTGCAAATGAAAGTGCAGCTTATAATCGGGTGTGACTTATATATGGATGAAGACCTAAACATTGTCGACACCCAGACATGCGGCTGGGTGAAATTACTGAAACTGAAAACCTGAAAATGCAGCCACTCTTTCTGCTTTCTCATTTATCCTGAGCTATCAGAAGCCTTTACAGTGGACTTGGCTTTCAGCTGGTAAAAGGTGGCTCAACTCAGTGAAACTGAATAGAGCCCTGCCAACAAAAAACTGGCACAAAAGGTTCATCTGGCTGGTCACCCTGATGTCCTGGTTCTCTGAGCAGTTGTGAGAGCCTTCTTTCTATGTTCATACACTGTGGCACAGAAGAGTGTTTCCAGTCTTTGTCTGCCTTGCCATCTTAGTATCTGAAATCTCCAGGACACAGTAAGTAAATCCATAACATTTGTTTGGTTTAGGAATGGCCTCCATGAGAACACAGTTGGTTATACATCAATGGAGTGACTTTCCATAAACCAACACTTACCTCACTTTCAGTCATATAGATCTACAATATCAGTACACTTCATACTGTTTTGCAGAAGAATGAGGACCACTGCTGTCAGCATGACATCTTCTACATGTGACAGGCTAATACTCTCCATGAAATACAGAGTGAGAATGGGACTCACAATTCTATTTCAGGCTAAACAGGAGGCAGCAGGAGGGAAATGAGGTGACATAACAAGCACATAGCTATCAGGATGCATAATTTTGTTATACAGTAGCTAACCAGTAAGTTTTCTAGCATGGGGCTCGCCATGTTTTATTACATAATTTATAAAATTTCATTAAAATTGCACATTTGATTACACGTCCTGCAAAAGACTACCCTTACTTTACGACTACACTTTAATTAGCAATATCATCTTCTATCATGAATGGTCCTTCTGCCACCGCTTTCTAAAATAATAAATTTTCATCAGTCAGCTTATTTATCCAGCATTTAGAAAACAGATATTCTTCTTTTCTAAAAGTGAAATCACCAGTCTTCCTACTCTTTTTTGTTACCCACTAGAATTTAAAGCTCTTTTTATAACAGTGTCTCTTCAACAATTTCAGCTTTAATATGGATAATTTTTAGGGCAGCAGTATTGCAAAATATGTATATACCATGTTAGTTTTAGGTTCACTCCTTTCACCACCATACCTATGTCAGACTGCTATTTACAAACTAAACCATCTTTTGTTATTTAAAGTTTTTCTTTTCTTTTAAATCAAAAATTTTCTAAACCACCAAAACATCTTTGAGACCTTTCTTTAATAACAATTTAGCAAATATTAATAACTTTGTACATATCATGTAAACCAAGTTATTGAGATAGGATCATTATTGAAATATTATAATTTATTTTCAGGAGGAGATCAGTGTTTAATATTCTTGCTTCCTTGTAGAGTTGTGAGCTCAGCACATGCTGAAGAGCTTTATTAAAGGAGAAACACTTGCTCACCTAAATCAAGGGATGAGGCATTCTCTTCTTAGCCCTGGGCCCTTTTTAGGAAAGCTCTTATTTCACCTTGCCTGCACGTAAGGATGAGAACCTCAACAGGAATGAGGTACCTTCTTCCCCCTGAAATGGAAGAATAAAAAAGAGGGCCAGATAATATCAACCTCCAAAACTGTGTGGTGTAGAGGCGGCAGGGTGAGAAGGCTTCTGAACACAAGTGCAGAATACGTATGCTCCATTGCTTAGGAACATCCCATGACAAGCATTAAAATGTTGCAGTTTTTACATTACAGGATTTTTCAAGGTGCAATGAGGAATTACAGGAACTATGTAGAAGGATGTAGAAGTGTAAGTATAACAAAGTAAGAATGTTATGTGACTGACACCTGCTCTGTAAATTTTTATCAAACTGAAGTCCCATTTCCAGTAATTCTCTGACCTTTGTGTCCATATTAGAAAAACAGAGTCCTGCCCTAGATTTCATATAATAAATTGAGATTGAATGAGAACCATAAGGATTAAAAAACTATGACAAGAATGGCCAGAGAAGGAAGAGTGATTATATGAGAAATGTGACTTCAGAGACCTCATATGCACTTGGATAATTTCTATGATGAATGTCGGACTTACAACCACATCCAGATGGACAGAATTCATGAACTACAGAAATCTTCAGGACAATTTTTCATGCAAGCATAGGCCTGAATGCAGAAACTACCTCATTCTTTTAAGCTTTAATAATTTTTTCTGTTGTAAGGCATGAAAATAATCGTCTATCTTTTGCATACATGCAAATGTAATGGCATGAAGAAAATTTGTACCTAGATTAACATCAACCTATTTACTACAAGATATAATTCCTTGTGATTAATTCAACACAGACTAGATGGCATCAAAATATGGGCAGGAGGCCTCACACTACATTTATCAGACTATGCTAATGGGAGGAAAAAATGATCTTGTGACTTTGGTGATTGTAATGCACAATTGCTATGTTTGCATTTCTAAAATTGTTTCAGAACTAAGAAAGATTTTTCTCACTGAGGTACTAAATAGTTTAATTTCTAAACATTGCTTAAAACTTTTGCATTCACTTGGTAAAAATGTGATATTGCAGTGTGTAAATCCAGTTTGAAAAGAAATGTGTTTTAAATACATTAGAATACTAGACAAGCCACTGCAAAATCACAGAACTCTAATATGCACTGGGTTATGGCTTTCTTACTCACATTACTGCAGTGAAGGGCTCTGAGCCTTTCCATTAAAAATCCTATTTTCAACACTTTGTAAGTCTACTGTAAATATTACACTGGACAGAAACTCAGAATAAAAGGTTTCAGATTGAAAATACAGTAATTTCACGAATACAAACCACACCGTTTTGACCAAAATTTTGGTGGAAACCCAGAAGTGCAACTAGTACTCCAAGGCGGCTAATTTATTAACAAAAATGTGATATCTGCCCTTACCTGGTACCATGCCAGTCCTGTCCCGAGCAAAAATGGTTTGAAATCCATGGTTTCCCGTTGTTCTGACAATGAACCAATCAGAGAACAGCTTATTGCCTGCCTGTGGATGGTGGCGTTACTGAGGGGCTGGGGGTGTTATCGGGGTGAGTTACCTCGGCGCGTTCTCTTGGCAGTTTGATAAAAGTGTGTGATATTTCTCTGAACTTTTTAAAGTGTTTTCAGTCTTGTGCGGCTGTGCAGCTGGCCATGCTCGCATGGATCAGGCGACGGGATGGGAGGGGCCGGGCCGGGCCAGGCTGGGCTGTGCTGTGCTCCTGTGAATCAGGAGAGGGGAGGGGAAGGGAGGGGAGGGGAGGGGCCGTGCCTGTGCGGCTGAGCTGCTGTTTAAAGGCAACGCAGATCCGTCGGGAATGCTCGCAAAGTGACCACACTATTGTTCGTGTCTTTTTCGGCTTGTAAATAAAGGGTACACTGCTGCAGCTATGGTGTGTGTCTTTTTTCACTTGGAAATAATGTTTCCAAGGTCAGCAGCAAGCCAGTAAGCCCCGGCGATCCACATTACTAAATGATGACTTTGTGAAAGTTTGCCGCAAACGAAAGTGCGGCTAATATTTGGATGCGGCTTTTTTATTGACAAAGACATCAACGTTGCCAACACACCGGATATGAGGCTTATACTCCGTGCAGCTTGTATTCATGAAATTACTGTAATTTAAATTTTTCTTTGGTTTTTGTTTGGTATTTTTCCCTTAAGGCATTTTGCTCTGAGAGCAGAAGAATACACATAAATATGATCAAGACTGGCAAACTCTAATTTTGCATATCCAAGCTGCATGGGGGGGGCGGGGAATGGTTAAACAAACAGGTGAAAATTTGATTATACGAGGGCTTAGCTTTATCTTTACCTCACCTCATCAGCATGCTCCCTTCAAGTGTTAACTAATATATGTGTATATATTTGTGACATCAGTCATTATAATGTATTTTGAAATAACTATTCAACTAACACACAGCTGTAAACTGCCTTTTAAAGTATCTAATCAGGGGTTCGATATGTCTCAGTGTTCATTGATACCATGATTTACGGAACAATTTTGTAAAAGGCTTTAAAGTCCTAGCCTTGACTTTTTTCACATAGTTCATTTTACAGAGCACAGAATTAATATAATGATCCCATTCATGATCCGCATTTGATAAGTTAAGATTTGAAAACAAAGTTTGTGTTCCAGTTCACCTTCTTGATACAGAATAAATTGATTACTTTCACTAGTAATGCAAACATGAAATTCATAACTGAAAAAACTGCTTTGTCTTCCATATCTGAAACACTTTATATGTCAAGGTTGGGGAACCAATTTAAAAATTTAAACAATACTTTGCCAAATTTATTCTTATGTACTAGGAGCATGGGAGAAAAGTAAATATAATGGCAAGACATTACTCAATTCAGTATCTTCACCGAATATTTTCTTCAGAGAAATGTAGACAAATCCAAATGAACAACTGGTAAATTTTCTTCCTAAGACACAGAAAGAAAAATATCTGTTTCTGTCATGAAATCAGACATCTTTCTTTTAATTTTCCATATTTAACCTTTTTCATACAGCACTGTATACATTCCTTAGAGTTACAGAATAAGCTGAGATGAAACAGATCCATCCATCAGACTCAGAGAGTCCAACTCTTGGCCCTGCACAGAGCATCCCATAATTCACACCATGTATCTGAGAGTATTATCCAAGTGCTTCCTGAACTCCCTCAGCCTGGTGGTGTGACTACTTCCTTGGAGAACCTGTCCATGTGCTCAGCATGCAGAGAGCAATGGTGGAGTGCCACGACCTTCTGGGGAACCATCCTGAAAAGGATGTCCGAGAGGCATAGGCACGCCCTTGCTCCAAGGCGGAGTGACTAGCTCTTTTGTGAGGCCCCGCTTCGGCCAGCACTGGAGAGAGAGACGGGAGCTGCATATGGAGTTCCAAGGCAAAGCTTTATTGGTCTTCTTCCTCAGAGGGGCCCAGGGATGAACTAGCTCAAAGGATTCATACAGGGGAGACAGGGGGAGGGGTAGAGCAACTGATGAATAAACTGAGGGCACAGGGGCGGTACAAGGGGGGAAGGGCCAATACGGTACAACCAATTAACACGGAACTGAGAGGCATTCTGGGGATAACTTTCTCTAACCACTATGAAGGGAGTGCTTGACAGCATTCCCTCCAGGGGAGAGGGGCAAGTTCTCTCCCAGGTGGGCCATCAGCCTCCACACTCAGTCATCATCTGAGCGTGAACTGCATCAAGTTTTTGACCTCAAAAATATTTAGGAGCAGTAAGTTTTGCAATGAACCATGAGCTTTTTATAAAGATCCTTTTGCCTGTTTACAATCCACTTCAAAAATCTTTGAATGTATCTTTATTTTTGCATTGATAATCATAGAAACATTAAGGTTCATCAAGTTAAGTAATCATTAGGTCATCAAGTCCAGCTGTCAAAGAAAGCACAATGAGAAGTCTTATTTTCCTTAATTGTATTTCATTCATCTCTTCTCCATATGTTCACATTCATCTACTGAAAATTATGCTATTTAAAAATAAAACATTCATATTTCCATTCTTAGTGAGTTTACAGGTGTAAGTACAGATTTTATCTCAGCTAAGCTGCAGAGCTTTGACAAAATTCTTGACTAGAAGTATCAGATGTAATTAAAATATTTTAAAAGTTCATTAAGTTTCAAAATTTATATTTAAGGGTACAGAGTGTTCCTTTGACTTTCAATAAAGAACTTGTTAGGGGTTTCTTGTTAGCTCTCTTGTTAATATAGCCTTAAGTGCTGTATCTTAACACAAACTGACTACCATGGAAGTTCCCCAACACAAACTTTATGCATTTGTTTGAAGTTTTCCATACTTGACAGTCATATCTTTCTTTTGACATATGATACCACTTTCTCTGGTAGATCTCGTGATGGGGAAGGAAAAAGTAAAAGGGAGATATAATATTACAAGTACCTAACTTGATTTAGACACTTTTTCTAGTTTTTAAAAATGCTGTTATTTCTTCTGCAATTGCAAACAGCTTGTTCCTAGCATTTATTATGTATTTGCTGTCTGTTCAAATGTGTCCATTATGATAGTAAGGGATCCAATCAAACACTTACTGATTACCTGAGTTCCATTCCATTCTGGTTTTGAAGCAAAACACTTTGCAGATCTAATTAGCTTCATGTTTCTAATTGTCATGGTTACTTCATGCACTTTTATATGCTATATTGTAACCAGCACTATTTTTATGCAAAGAGTATTTTTCAAAATAATTAATTCTGTCAGATATGAGATGAGATGTCTTATTATTTCTCCACATAAATTGAGCTTTGAAAGGCAATATTACAGTATTCTTTGTTCCTATCCCAGTTAACACCATCTTTTCTTCTGCATACTTGCAATGTCCCAAAAGGATTAAAATTCTTTATTCTCTGGCCAAATTTATGCCTTCATCTTTGTACACCAATAATCCTTCCAGGGTAGATGCCAATAAAATACATCTGTTACATTTATATTCTGATGGCAGTCCAACTCTGTGCTCTGAACGATTGTGTTTTGATGCAATGTGCTATTAAGTGACTTCTGTGTTTTCCAATAAAGAAAGCCATATATCACTGAATAATTAAGTAAGCCATTTATAAATAGCACTAATATCAACATTAGTACTTTATTCTAAGTTCTTTATTGACCTTGTATCTTGGTTAATTTCTTCCTCTGCTGAACTAACTATGGTAAATTGTTTTGATGAACATTGCTTTCAACTATTTATGTCAACAAAAAATAAACCAAAACACTGGCAAACTATATCCAGAAAATGCTCTGATGTTTCAAAAGTTGTGATCGGGGTGTTAAAGGCTGAAGAATATGGTATACACTTGAATAACATAAGCCAAATTTTACTCTTCTTCTTTTACAGGCAGCATATCTTGTGCCTCTTGTCAAAACACATAACTGTTTCTGAACAAAGATTTCAAGCTTATTAAATAGGGGGATTACTATTATTTATATTACAAGACTGATACCACTTTTCCTTGCTGTTTGAGTGGAAAGTCCTTCTATCAAACTTATTGGTGATTCCTGTGAGAAAATATATGTGCATTTATGGACTCTATCACAGCTGGCTTCACTAACATATTAAAAAATCAAATTCCATAAAATTGGAATGCAATGACTATGCATGAAAAAAGCAAGAACACTGTATACTACTTTCAGTACCTGTGTTACTATTTAGCCACACATGACAGCAGAAACGCACAGAGCTGCTCACTCTCCTTCCTCTGTTCTTCCCCATTGGAATAGGGGAGAAAACCAGAAGAGTCCAAGTGAGAAAACTTGTGGGTTGAGGTGAAGACTATTCAATGGATAAAGCAAAACCTGCACACACAAGAAAAGTAAATAAGGAACTCACTCACTATTCAAATTCACTTGCTAATCAGACAGCAGATGATTAGCCATATCAAGGAAGGGAGGGCTCCATCATGATTATTAATTGAGAAGATAAATGCCATTAAGTCCAAACTCCAAATTTCCTCTTTTTTCTCTTCCAGCTTTTACTGCTGGGTATGACATCCATGGTATGGGATGTCCCTTTGGGAAGTTGGGATCTGCTGTGCACGCTATGTCTCCAGCCCTTCCATGTTGGTTCACAGACCAGCATGAGAAGAATAAAAAGGCCTTAATGCTGTGCAAGTACTGTTCTGCAATAACAAAAATATCCCAAAACTATTGTAGATTTGTTTTGGTCACAATCCAAAACGTAGCACCTACTATGACCAAAATTAACTTTATCCCAGCCAAAATCAGTGTGATGAGCGTTCAAGAAATCAAACTCTGTTTCCAGAAAATAGAATGCGGCTACTTATAGTGGTCTTTTTTTGCCTTTGTCAGATGCAGAAATAAAATTAAGTTTCAAGATTTATAGTTCTATAGGAAAAGGGAAGGTGATTATAAGCTTATATTCCAACAAGCCAATTGAATTTTGCTGCAATTACTGTACATATAGAACCTGAATAAGGCCAGACGCTTCACATGTGAATAATGACTCAGTGAATGACCCATAGGACTTACGATTGAATCTTGAGCCTTGAACTGTGAATGAGAACAGCAAACAGTAGTCAGAAAATTATTATAATAATAAACATTAAAAGTCCCTTGCATTCATAAGAACAAAATAATTATGCTAATATTTTCTTCCTCATCAACTGCTTTTCTTTAGCCTGTAGTGTATTACAGGTATTTCTGTGTCTTTCAGAATGAAAATAACACTTTTTAAAAGACAAAATAAAATATTGCTTGTGAAAAGTGTCTATTACTGTTTCAGAAATTTCCCTGCCCTGACTGAAAGGCTCGAAGTTGCTTCTTGAAACTGAAAAATTATTTAATTAGCACAATTTCAGAATATTGTTTCCAAATTAAAACCATTTGACTTAGAATTGTGCCTTCTTCACAATGCAATCTTTGCACAAGGAGAGTTCTGAATCACAATCCACTCTGATCATTGTCCAGAGACAGCCATCATTTGATCACTTAGAGAAAATGAATGCACTCGACCTGGTACCCTCCCCTTTAAACATGCAAAAATCAGAAGTCATGCATTTAAATCACTCCACCATCAGCCACTTTTCACAGGTGTCAATTTCTGTGTGCTTTGTAGAACCGTGCTAAGGTGAGAAAAACAGCTGACAATACTTGTCATCATTTTTGCAATATAAATTCTAACAGCATCTTTGGGCTGATTCAGTATTCAATATTCAGGGAGAAAGAAAAATGTCAAAACACAGAGTGACTGCATCATCATTTCAAAATGAAACTTTTTCTATCTTGAATCCATCAAGTTATTTTATCTCAGATAATTACACTGTTTTCACTGATAGCACAAAAATAATCCTTATCCTATTCTATCAAGTATTTTTCCCAAATGAGCACAAGCCATTAATTAATAAATCTAATAATTATCTTTGAAGATGCACACTTTTTATCCTATTCAAAATTATAGAAGGGTAAATGTAAAAGGAGAGACAAAGCCATCCCACAGGTTATTTGGCTGTGTGTTGTTCAGGGCTGCAGATTCTCTCCAGGAACAGCTGGTTACCTGGAGCAACAATACTGCAGGCTGTTTGCTGGCTGCTTGCATGCCTCTCTAGATGTCAGGTTGCAGAGACTTTCTGTTGTTGTCAGCTTAGGGCATTAGAGCTCATAGGGCAAGACTAGGTAATAACTAAGCCTGCTTTTATATATAGCTACCTCCTCTTTAACAACCAAACCCAACACCTCTTACACGACTAATGTTCTTTTCCTAATCAGCTAGGTTCATCCTCAGTGAAATGTGTTGCCAGATGATGACACGTGGCTTACCAACACAGCTGTGATTGGTGGAGCCATTTGTGAAAGCGCCACCATTAATCGTACTTCAAAGGAGTTTACTGCAAGTGCCACAGACCCTGAGCAATACTGGGGCACCACTAGCTCAAACTCCCACAGGGCTTGTTCCCACGAAGAGAAATAACCTGCACCATTTGTATCTGCTCTGGTACCTTCTTCAGAGAAGAATCAGAGCCAGACCCTGTATTTGGTGCACATTTTAAATTATCCTGAAATGCAAATATAAACCACATGTCACTTACTATATCAAACCAAATCAAAGTCTTAATCTCTGTAAAATACAATGGCTAAATGAGGAATAAGTTTAACGTATGCAAAAGGCAACAGAATGTTCTAATAGTGAAATAATGAAAAATATACTACACACTCACATTCAGGTATCTTAATTTGTATGTTTCTTTTATGATCTTTCGGGCAATAACTTTCAGCCTATATAAACACATTGGAATAGTTTTGAGATGTAAGTACTATTTCTCCAGAATGCTTAGAAACTCTCCTTCTCCTGAGTTGCCATGTTTAAAGACTATAGCTTGTACTATTCTTATACTGTAAAAAGATTTTCTTTAAAATAAGTATTAATAAGAATTAATCTGATGTTTGGTTTTACCCCATATGTCTATTCTTTTCTGGATATGCTTTCCAATTTAAGAATATTAACTGACTGTGATGTAGTATATGCATATATCTACAAACACTGTAGAAAAAGAGAAGAGTGAAATCTGAATGAAAGAATCATTAACATTGCCTTGTGTGCTTTAGATGTGTGCCACTATTACTGGACAAAACTTTTGCCATAATCATATATGTGTATGTACGTTTAAAATTTAAATTTCCATTGTTAACAAACAGTCCCAAACAATAGAGAGGATATTTTTATCAAAATTCCAAAAATATGGAGATAATTAGTCTATTTAGGTACTAGCTAGCATGGTATTTCCCGTATACAGGAATCCTGCTGTTGAATCATCAGATGAAAAATCATAGAAAAACAAATCACAGAATCCTGGAATGTTCCAAGTTGGAATGGACCTAAAAAAAATATCACCTTGCCCTGCACAGATAACCTGAAGAATCACACCATGTGCCTGAGAACCTTGTCCAAATGCTTACTGAACTCCAGGGGTACTGCAACCACTTCCCTGGAGAGCCTTTTTCTAATACCCAGCCTAAATCTCTCCTAACTCAAAATCAAGCCGTTCCCTCAGGTCGTGTCACGGCACCAGAGACAAGAGATCAGTGTCTGCCCCTCCTCTTTCCCTCTGAGGAAGCTGTAACTGCAGTGGGGCCTGTCCTCAGTCTCCTCAGGCTGAACAGACCAAGTAACCTCAGCCTCTCCTCATACAGCTTCCCTTCTAAATCATTCTCTATCTTCACAGCCCTCCTTTGGCCATTCACTAATAGTTTTGTATTCTTCTCATTGTGGCACCCAAACCAGCCCCAGCATTAGAGGTGAGGCTGCCCCAGCTCAAAGCAGAGCAGGACAATCCCTCCCTTGCCCGGCTGTGATGCTGTTCCTGATGCCCCGCAGGACAGGTTTGGCCCTCCTGGCTCCAGGGCACTGCCGGCTCAGGTTCAGCTTGACAGGCCCCCAGGTCCCTTTCCATGTCAGTGCTTTCCAGCATCTCCTTCCCCAGTCTGTCCATCCGTATGGCTGGTGATTGCTCCATCCCCTGCTTTGTCAAGGTCTCGCTGCAGCTCCTCCCAGCCCAGTACTGTTGGTGAATTCCTTAGTGTACCTTTGAGGTCTGCACCCAAGTTGTTTAAGAAGACATTGAAGAGCACTGGGCCCAAGATGGATCCCTGCTGAACCCCAATACTGACAGGTTGCCAGCCCAATGGGGTCCAATTACTGTAAGAATAGTTCAAGGAAGTCCTACCTGTGAACCTCCTGTTGACCCCTTGCATGACGTGTTTAACCAAAAGTGTGCTGGACATTTTGTCACAAAGGATACTGTGACTCACTGCTCTTTAAAAGCCAAAAAATCAGTCTTTAAAGACTAAAAATTCACTCGTCTTTGAAAGTTTTATATTTCTATTCATTTTAAAGGAAAAGTGGCAGTAAAAGAAAGCAAGTAAATCATCTGCTTGAAATCAGAGCCTTCTTAAAATACCCCAAGGCTATACTTTACTTCCAATTAATGTTTGCCTTTTTGGAATCATATACAAATAACTTTTATGTTCATTATGCAGAGCAAATCTGTCTAATGACTTTCTTAACATGTTCTAGTCCAGATCAAAGTATCTGTTGTAACAACATTAACTTTGCAAGCTGTACTGTCACATATGAAGATGAAAATGAACACAATCCAGTAAAAAGTTACATTGTTAAGAAAATGCCTCCTTCAAAACTGTTTATTATATGCTACTCAAACTACAACAGGAAAAAAAAATCCAATTTTGTGCAACATGAATTACAGATACTATTTTTCATCATTTTTTTTTTTTTAAAAAAAGCATTTCTAACCGATGAATTTACTTTAGTTATACTTTTGTATTTTTCTGACCATATATATTTCCTTGTTGGTTTCTCTCTGAAAATACATAAAAGCAGCAGGAGAAAATGCACACAGAAAGTAGATATAAAGGATGAATTGGAATAAAATCTACCCTGATGGTCCCTATTATTATGATAGAACTATAAAGCTACATCACCTCTAGAAATCAAAGAAGTCTTACTACTCATCAGTGGGAAACAAAATCAAGTTTCTGTGACCAAAATTAAGCAACATGAAATATTCATACCCTGGGAAAAAATATGGGAATATTCACAAGCAAAAAACTTGGAATAGAGAGAGACGTTTTAACACCCTGATAAAGCTGCTAAACCAACAAAAAGAAAGCTGGTAACTTCAAAGTTTCATGTTACTTTAACTCCACTTACACATCTATTTTCCCACATGCAAGAGGAAGAAACAATTACATGTTCACTGAGCATTTACAGAGATTAGACAACATGGCAGTCAGGACATCTCCGAACTACCTTTTACTATAAACACTTGAACTCAAATCTCTTGAGGTCTTATTACTAAATCTAAAGGCAGAAAAATGGTGGAGATTTCACAAAAAATTTTAAAATTCCACTTACATCAAGAATCAGATGGTGGGGTTAAATTCCACTTGCATCAAGATGGTGGGGTAAAACTGCACAGAAGATCTGTTCCAGTTTATTTTACATGTAAGTGCCAAACAGGCTGGGTTCTAGCACCCTATTCAGAATTATGCTCATCACCATATCTCAGCCAATAGAATAGGAACAACTGTACTATTACTGAAGAAATTAAAATCTTGTTCTATACACTCAAAGTACATAACTGTTACTCAGAAACTGTAGAGTACAGTATACTGTTATTATTTTCATTGTTTATAACTTGATTACTTCAGCCCACCAACAAATTCCAGCATATTCAAATTTTGAATTATCTGAAAATAATTATCTTTAATATATCAAATGTCATACTTATTTTTCAAGTTCAGTATTTTGGATGATTATTTTAAACATTTGCATTTATTTTGATAAAAAATTAATTTTAAATCACACTGTGTAATGGTAATTTATGTATTTAACATTTTTTTATCTTTAGCAAAACAGTCAAAAAAGTGGGGGGAGAAGACAACATAGGGAATGAGAGAGAAACAGAAAGGGAAAATCATTGGCAGTAAAAGAGGATCAAGAAAAAATGACTTAGCTGTTTAATAAGATAAATTCAAAAGAGGACTATAGTGAGTAATTTTTTGTTCCTTCAGATATTGGCAACCCCATATTCCTACTCCTGAATGGATTTTCCTATGCCATGATACAAACATCTCCCCCATGAAGAATATTTGACTCCTCAATGTGCAACAGTCTTCAAGCTAGGATCACTACACTCTATCCTTTGATCCATACACAGTTTACTTTTCCCAAAGATCTTGTGAACTAGAGGTTATATCAATAGCTCACAGATGTCTCAAACCCTAAGTATAAGGCCAAACAGACCAGATATAATTTCTCAAGCACAATGTCTTCTGCAAGGCTCCCAGAACAGAAGGTTTTCAACCTGAAAATTTCAGAATTCAAAATATGAAACTACTTATCATTTCTAAAACAGAAAATTCAACAACAAGCTCTTCAGCTGAAATATCTGCTACTTGATGTTGTTTATTAAAGGATTGGGAGTCATAACATACATAAAAAATTTCCAAGGTATTTTCTTTTAAAATTTTATATAGCACTGAGTACCATTTGATAGTGACATTTTATTTCTTTACAGAGATGAATGCAGACAAAAAATGCATTAAATCAGAACTCATTGATCCATCCGTATACTTATATTCTGAAGTCATACAATCCTTCTCAAAAATTCCAGACTTACTACAGAGATAATATCAGAATTTTGATTATTTGAGTAACAATTATTCTGTTCACCAGTTTAGTCTCTAAAACCTCTAAGTGTTTAAAGTAGAAAAAAAATGTAGATGTAATCCAGTTCTAAGTTTTGTATTTTTCAAGTCTACAAATTACAAGTGACATCTTCCACTCATTACAGTAATTTGAATTTCACCCTTGATCCACAGCAAAAATCAGGAGAAAAGATAACAGGAAAGGGGGGAAAATACACCTACAAGATTGTAAAGTTTATCTGTGTTTTTTTCTTTCATATTTGAAAGAAAAACTTGCTAAGTAAAATGATACACAGGCTTTCATCATTACTCAAGTAGGTCAGAATTATCCACACTTCATATAATTTATATTAGTTCAAAAAATGTATGGTGATGAAAGTCAGTGAACTCCAACCAACAACCAGAGGAGAGAGTCAGAAAACTTTAGTGTGCTATCACTTGTAACAGCCATGATCAAGTGCCTCATCTCAATGAATATAACAGGATAAAATCTCATACATACCTGACACGAATGCTATCCAGTAGCATTATTCAATTCCTGCTTCTGAAATTTTAAAATTCTATTAATATACTATTTTCTGAGTAAATTCAACTTTAGTATAAGACTCATATGTTGTAAGAAAAAAAAGACATAAGTTATTACCTAAAACTGGGTTACAAAAGACAGTTATGCTGAGAACCCTAGGTTTCTTTGAAGTAAGTATCCTATCCTGAAAGAAATTAGTACAAATGTGATGGAGACAGCTATGAAGCCTTTTCTGGGGCATCAGTAAGCTTGCCTTTACACCAATGCCTATCACATGGGAAACTAACAGCAAGAGTCACAAGTCTGTGTGCAGTTACATGACTGTACCGCCTTGGGATCACAGAGATACTGTGATCTGGCTCATATGACTGGAGAGTTGCACTAAAAGGCTGAAGTCACTTCAGAAAGCACATGCTGTGAAGAAAAGAGTATATATTACGTTTCTTGGGAGAGTGGAAGGCATGGAAGTGCATGCATGGAGTGCATACCTTCCTTGGGATTGTTCACGAGCCAGGCAAGGGCATACAGTTCAAGGTTAGCAGGCAGAACATTACAAGTCATGCTATGGTGGGCATCTGATACAGGGCTTCCTGAAACAACTGGAAGTAGGTTCACATTCACAGGCCCTGGATTACAAGCATTACTTCAATCGTCCTCATATTTTCTGGATAGGCTACATAGCATAGCACAAACAATCTAGGACTTATCTGAAGTGCATTAAGAAAAACTTCCTGGTCCATGTGATCAAGGAGACAACAATGAATAGTGCACTCCACACTTAAAAACAAAGAAAAACTGTCTTTGGATGCAAAAGTTTTAAGCAGTCTTGGTTGTAGAGACCATGAGATGGTAGAGTTCAGGGTCTAGGCAAGGGGACACAAGCAAAAAAAGCAAATCACAGCCTGGATTCAAGAACTCAGACCTTACCTTCAACAGAGACATACCGCATCATGGGATAGAGCCCTATAGAGAGAGAAGTCCAGGAGAGCTGGTTGATGCCTCCTTCAAGCTCAAAAACAAGCAGAAAATAAGCAGAGGTGGCAGGAGGCCTGCATGAAGGAGCAAGGAGCTCCTGATTGAACTGAAATTAAAAGGAAGTGCAAAAGACGTTGAAGGTGGGACAAACAATCCAGAAGTGTAGAAATGCTGTTTAATTCTGCAAGAATGGGGTAAAGAAAGCCAATAATGACCTGTAGTTGAATCTGGCAAGAGCTGTCAAAGGCAACAGGAAAAGATATTACAAGAACACAAGCAGGAAGGAAGACACGGGAAAACCTGGGTCCATTGCTGAGTAGGCTGGGAACTTGTGACAAAGAAAATGAAACCAGTCAGTGCCCTCTTTATCTCAGTACATACCAGTAATTGGTCTTGATGCATCCATTAGGTGCAGAGACTAGAGGGAAAGTCTGGAGGAGGACAGACGTACTCTCAGGAATGGAGGACCAGGTTAGGGAACACTTGAGCAAACATGCACAAATTCATGGGATCTCTCTGGCATTCTCAATTGTATTTGAAAGGTCATGTTAATTGTCAGAGGTCTCTGATGGCTGGAAAAGAACAAAGGTTACTTCTGTTTTCAAGTGCAAGAACGAAGATCTGTGGAATATGAGTTCTCACATCAGTCTCTATGAAGGAAGTAGGGCAACTAATCCCAAAAATCCATTCCAAATATATGAATGACACAAAGCAATTGAGAATAGTCAGCACGGATTTGTACAGAGGAAATCAGCTTTAACCAAATTTGACTCCTACAATGAGGTGCAAAGCTTCAAGGATGAGCATATTTAGGAAGGCTCAGCTTTAGGAAGGCTTCTGAAAGTTTCTCTACCTCAAAGATAATCTGACAAGGCATAGATTAGACAAGTAGCAGACAGAGAGTTGGATGGGAAATTGTTGGAATAGCCAGGCCCAGAGAGGGCAGCAGCAGGCAGATCATTGTTTGCGTACCTTGGCATTAATACCTGTGCCAATACTGTCTAACCTCAACATCAGTGACCTGCATGCTGGAACAATGTGTATGCTTCAAAAGTTCATCAATGGCAAAAACTGGGAAGAGTGACTGTTATTCCAGAAGTTTATGCTGCTGTTCAAAGGTAGCTGGACAGGTTGGAGAGCTGGGCAGAGAGGAATCTCAAGCAGTTAATAAAGGCAAATGCAATGTCTTTCACCTTGGGAGGAATTAAGCCAGGTACCACTACTTCCTGGGGAGCAGCCAGCTGGAAAGCAGCTTTGCTATGCTTTACTGTCCCTTCTAAAGAAAGGACATGGGTGTTCTAGTGAGCAACAAGTTGAATATGAGTCAGCCATGCACCCTAACAACAAAGGTAGCCAACGCTTTCTGGGCTGCAGGAGGAAAAGCCCTGCAGCAGGTCCAGAGAGGTGATCCTACCCCTCTATTCAATCCTAGTGAGGCCACATCTGGAGTGCTGTGTTCAGTTAGGGGCTCCTGAGTATGAGAGAGACATGGAGTTACTGGAGCAAGACAGGTGGAGTGTGACAAATAAGGAACTGGAGCATCTCTCTTATGAGGAAAGTCTAAGGGAGCTGGACTGGTTCAGTATTAAGAAAAGCTGACTGAGAGGGGTTCTTGTCAATGCAGACAAGTGTCATGAAGTCCACATACAAGTGTCAAAGGCCAGTGTCATGAAGATGGAGGCAGGCTCTGTTTGCTGGTGCCAAGCAACAGGAAGACAAACAGGCAGAAACTGGAGTACAGGAATTTCCATTTGAGCATGTCACTGTGAGAGTGACAGGTTGACCAGAGAGGTTTTGGAGTCTCTTTCTCTAGAAATATTAATAACCCTTCTGGACAAAATCCTGAATAATCTGCTCTAGCAGACAACCCCCAGTGGTCTCTTCCATCCCTGTCCATTTTGTGATTCTGTGATTATTCAGAAAAATTAATAATTTGTTCTGCTATCTCAACTAAAATGTATAAAAAATAATAAACAATGGGTTTTCATATTCCTAAGAATGCAGGATACTGTAAATTAGTACAGTGCAAATATTCTCAAATTAAAATGCAAACTTTAATGCCTCAGTAAAACCATGTAGTAATAAGACTACAATAAGTGGCTTATAAAAGATTCATTTATTATTCATTACAATAAAACTAATTACAATTAATTTATTTTCTGTGCCTATCATAGTAAAAAAATACTTGATCTAGCATAAGTTAATAAATATGTAAATGAAAAGTTACCAAAGCAAGGTAAAAAAGAATTGGATGTTAACAGCACTCCATATCCTTCTTATTTTGTAAATGTATTTTTTGCTTTAGAAACTTCATCAACTTCTTGTTCCAAAGCAACTAGTCTTTGTTTGCTAGTCTCATCAGTACAGCCAGACATATGCACACTGGGATTGTAGACCAAAGGAATACACCTACACTGTCAGAAATGAAAAAATCTTACAGAAAAAGGGTTTCATTGTCCTCCCTGGGTAAATTACAGAATTAATTCTTCTGTGAAAAACTTATCAGTCATAATAAATCAAAGTGCCACCAGGTCTTCAGTTACATAAACTTAGCAATTCTGGCAAACTAAAAAGTCTAGTCATTGGACTATTATACTTAGCCCTGGGTAAACAACCATGATTATTCACAGACACACTGCTCCAGGAAAAAAAAATCATTTCTATTTTTATGTCATTTATTTACATTATTTGTTTTATTTGTCAGAAATACAGGCAAAGGAAGGTACTTCTTTTATGTTGGAAAGGATCAAGATCTATCACTTGATGACAACACCATACAATATAGTGTAGACATAAATGGGTTATTTTAGAGAGCTTAGTTTCAATGTCCATCTCCTTCATGTGAGTTTTCTGAACTCAGTTCAAGAGGAGCTTTCAAAGAAATTCCATCCACCCTTAAAGTAAGCAGTACTAGGCCCCTCCTAAAAAGGATATTATCTTCCTGTTTTAGCTAAGTCCACAGTACACTCGCATTATCTTAAACCATGCACAAACTGCTATATGCCCAGCTTTAAAAGAAGTAATTTCATTATTATAAGCCGCACCATTTTGGCTAAAATTTTTGGTCTGAACCCAGAAGTGCAGTTTGTACTCTGGAGCAGCCAATATATGAATCAAGTTCAGAAAATTGCCAACCCGGAAGTGCGAGCCCGCAGCAGCCCCGTGCTAAGCAGCGCCCGCACAACCCCAGCAGTGCTGGGCCACCCCCACGCCAAGCAGCGCCCACCCAGACCCGGCAGCAGGGCAGTAAACCCCGCGATTCCGCAATTCTGTTACTAACTGGCAACTTTGTGAAAGTTGCACGTGGATCCTCACTGCAAACGAAAGTGCGTTTTCTAATCTGGTGCGGCTTATATATGGACAAAGAATGAAATGTTGCCAACACCCAGAAATGCGGCTTATAATCCGGTGCAGTTTATAGTCATTAAATTACTGTACTTAAAATTTAGCACACACCTAAGGCAAAGTCCTTGGATTTTGTACCCAACACTGCTTGGCATTCCTGACAGCTTGAAAGTGATACTTTTTCTCTCACTGAAATAGGATTCTCCATCATCAAAAAAATTTGACACCTACCAGTTTCAAAGGAGAACTGGGAAGATTAGTTCATTTATGTTTGATAAGTAATAAGATATTAGGCTAATAAAAGCCCTGGAGAAAACAGCAACAACAACAATAAATAAAACAAAAGAAAATAATTATAAAGTTCAGAATTCAGATGATGCCCAACAAATAAGTAAATCCATATAGTGAATAATGGTGATCAAAGTAAATATTGAACATCTCTCTTATAATGCAGGAGTTTAACAGAAATAAAAAATAAGCAAAACAGTATGTGATGGTGTAATTAAGAATCATTACATTGTTGTTGCAGAAGTTGCTGGTTAATATCTCCATATTGCTAAGTATTTGGTTTTGCAACATTAAAGCCTTCCTTTTTCTAAGGTGCCTTTTGCAAATGAAAGTGTGTACATAGTGCTTTAGAAGCCTCATTTCCTTGTGTACTAGTTTATAGACGTATTCTCTTATAGTTCTTGTCCACAGAGGGTTGAGTCTTTATTTCAAACAGAACTAAGTATTGCTTTGAGCAGAGGTCTCCAAAACAGCAGCCTTTTTCATGAGCATTGCATGTATACATTTGATAGCTTGTTTGTCCAGAAAGTTTCCCAGGCAATGCATAACAGAAGTCATAAACTCAGCAAACACCTTCAGAGATGTTTTATAAATTATCAAAAACTAATCAATGCCTCACAAAGAGAATAGGTGACAGAACAATAAACCCTCTCAGGGTACAGGGAGAGAGTGTCTCAGTATGATTATTTCACATTATTAAGGCAACATAAGGAAGAAAGAACCAACACAATGGCACACAGCGTCAGATTGAGTCTTTTGTCATTAATGAATCTCCCTTTTTGGTGTATAAATTTCAAAGTTTCATTCTGTCTTTGTTTGAGTGTACATAGCTGAGATTACATCTGGCACACAGAAACTTTATTTCCTGGATATTCCTCTTTAATTATATATCTTACTTATGATTGTCAGTGAAATCATTATATCAACCAAAAGGAAGCTTCATTTCATCTTATGACACTGAAGAAAAAAAATTTAAAATACATATTGTTGTTATTTGTCCATTATTGCAGTGTATGTGCAATTCATGATGACTTCTTGGATTAGACCATTATGTGATCTTGCATTCATTCTCTATCAAAGTCAGGCTGCTTGAAGGATTGTATGATTGCAAATTTTAATTTTAGTCAGTACACTTATAAAGCTGTCCACAAGAAAATATTGCCTATACTTTGTTCTTAATTTTTTTCTATTTCAGTTAAAATATAAAATTTTACTCAGTAGACTGTGACAAAGTACAGTAAATTCACGAATACAAGCCGCACTGAGTATAAGCCGCATCTCTGGGTGTTGGCAAATATTTCAGTTTTTGTCCATAAATAAGCCACACCCGAATACAAGCCGCTCTGTCGTTCGCAGCGAGGACCCGCGTGCAATTAGTAACAGAACCGCGGGAGGGCGGGGTTTACTGGCTGAGCTAAGGCTGTGCAGGCTCGGCCTGCTCGGGGCTGCTGACGGGGCCAGGTGGCCGAGCCCGGTGCTGCCGCTCGACGGGGCCACCCGCCGCTGCCACTGGGCTCGGTCTCCCCAGGTCGGCGCTGCCCCGCGGTGGCAGGCAGGGACGGAGCTTCCCCCGCTCCTACGGCAGAGCCGGCGGGCGGGGACTGAGCTTTCCCGCACCCGTGGCACCGGCGGTGGGCGCGGACAAAGCACTCTGCCTCCTCCCCGAGCCGCGGCAATGGCTGCGCGGGGCTCCCGTCGGCTCCCCGAGCCGCGACAATGGCGGCGCGCACTTCTCCCCCCCCCCCGGGCCGTGGCAATGGCTGCGCGCACATCCCCCCCCTCCCCGGGCCGCGGTAATGGCGGCGCGCACTTCCCAAAAGGTGAGTGGTTAGCTCATATTTCAGTTTTGACTTTCTTGAACCAAGTTTCTGTAAGATATCATGTAGATAAAAATTTTTAATCCCTCAGATATTGCAATCAAGGCAAGGGAGATCATGCATTTCTAAAGTGGTTTAGGCCACCTCACATGACTTCAGATTTAAGTTCTTCTTGCACAGTAATATAGATCAAAATCAGCAAGGATAAGAAAACAGGAAGCCAGTGACACTTTTATTACCCCCAGAGTTCCTTGATACAAGCCCAAGACATAGCCATTGGAAATACATGAAAACTAACCAAACATTTAAAATCATAAACAAAACCAGCATCAGAGCAGTATCAGTTTTCCTTGAAACTGAGAACTCCGATATGTTGCCTATTTAGAGAAACTATCTACACATACCCAAAACTAATATTCTCACAAACTTGATGTATTGGCTTTGAAACTCTTTTTTGTTTTTAGAAGATACAAGCTTGATGAATATCCAACCTTGAGTTCCTCATCTTGAGCAACATTTCATAAAGAACACCAAATATGACAAATCTCTCTTAATGGCAAGAATCCAGCCAAGATAAACAACTGAGAATCTCATCAGGAAAAAATTATCCTATGGATAATTTCAACATATCTCAAAAAAATTAGATCTACCTTTTGATTAAGGCATGGCAAAGCAAATTGCTTTTAAAGTGTATGTATTTTTGGAAGTGTTGACCACAATAATAATGGAGCACTAAATGGAGAAATAGAAAACACAGAGATTTTTCAGGTATTTCAACAGCTTCATTTGCAATATATACATGTGGAAGCTGAACATTCAAAAACAACTAAGAGACTTAGGAATAGAAATGCCATTAACTTTCAGTGCAGTTGCTTCTCTGCATACCTTAATGATTTAGAAAATCTCCCTATAGATAATTAATCAGTTCATGTCAGCATTCAGCAGTGATCTGCACTGATGATCTTTTAAATCTCTTTGTTGTGTGTCAGATACTAACAGTCAGAAGAAATTATTGTACAGTTCAGTTGTTATTGCAGCATGTAAGCAATTTGCTATCATAGCTTAAAATCAGCAACCTTTTTTTAATTTTAATTTATTTAATAAAGTACACAGAAATTTTGTATGATAAAAAATAGACAATTACCACATTTTTCTTTCTTTCATGTGAATCTTTCTCACATTGTCAGAAAACCACTTTTTATGAAAAAGTAATGAAGTACAAACATTTACCCAACACTGCAGAGCATAACACTAGTCACACTTTTCAACCTCCATAGAGAATACTGTTTTGTGAATGATTGAAAGAACTCCTCCAAACATGCATGCTTTTGCCAATTTTGATGAAATTACTTTGCTTTGCACATTTCATAATTAGTTCACTGAAAATAAAAGAGCTGAAAGAAATACAATTTGTATCAGTACCACATCTAAACATAACAGGTTTCACCCACTCAAGGTATAACACAATACTTCAAATTATGCTTAAAGAAGAAATAGGAAGAGAAAATTGACCGGTATGTGGTGGTAAATACAGATCTTCTGGATATATCTACCAGGAAAATGTTAAAACTACTAATATTTTATATTCAGTTTAGCATCAAAATCTAAATAATCAGACACCTTGAACATTTGTCCTTTATCTTGCTGTTAATTTTATTCTTTCCTTTTATCTACCACAATCACCCATGGGATTTTGTCCAGGTTTTGTTCATTCAGGACTGAAACACCAAATTCCAATTTTAGGTTATATTTAACACATCTTTGTCTAAAACCAAACCGTTTTCTCCCTTTTATTGCTCTTGAGGAATCCCAAAGGACCTGTTTCTTCAGCATTTTATATCAACTCCCTCTCTTTATCTGAAAAGCAGAAGTCAGAATTGACTGATACTGTCTATTGTCCTGAGAATTTTAATGGGGCCTCCTTTGCACCTGTAGGACAGAGACTTTGCTGAGAAAACAACTTGATTTTTAGTCACACCAAACTATTAAAGAACTTTTCTAGACTTTCTAGAAGATGAATTCTTACTATAAAAGCAAAAAGCCTCTACAGAGGCACAAAGCAAATGGAATGTGAACAAAAGAGACAACCTATATATCAGTGCAAAGTTAAAAAAAGGCATATGGAGAAAAGTGGTAGTTGTTGGGGCTTTTTTTCAGTTGTTTTAAAACAAAGATTTTTTTGAGTCAAATATTTTTTGCAATCATTAAAATTAAAGTAATTTCACGAATACAAGCCGCACCAATTTGACTAAGATTTTGCTCCTAAACCGGAAATGCGGCCAATATTCAGGAGCGGTTAATATGTGAATAATTTTCTGACATTTACAACCTCAGAAGTGCCAGCCAGAGTGTCGAGTTGAGCTGCTGCAAAGTCGGCATTTTGCAATTGTTACAAATTGCTACTCTGTTGCACCGCGGGTGGAGACTGGCTGCCTGTAGGCAGCACGGGGGGCGGGGAGAGAGGCGGGAGAGCTCCCTACCACAGCCCGGAGGAGAGACGGGGGGGCCCCGCGCCACTGGGCCACCCCTGCCGCGGCTCTGGGAGGCGGCGGAGGACCCGGGCTGCCACTGCCGCGGCTCTGGGAGGCGGCTGGGGGCTCCGTCCCTGCCTGCCACCATGGGGCAGTGCCGGGCCGTGGTGACTGAACCCAGTGGCAGCGGCGGCTGGCCCCCAGTGGCCCCGTCAAGCGGCAGCGCCGGGCTGGGCCACCTGGCCCCGTCAGCAGCCCCTAGCGGCCCGAGCCTGCACAGCCTTAGCTGAGCCAGTAAACCCCGTCCTGCCACCGTTCTGTTACTATTTGGCAACTTTGTTGCACGCGGGTCCTCGCTGCAAATGACAGAGCGGCTTATATTCAGGTGCGGCTTATTTATGGACAAAAAACAAAATATTTACCAACACCCAGAGATGCGGCTTATACTCAGTGCAGCTTGTATTCGTGAATTTACTGTATATTCACAGTCACCAGATCTGTAATCAGTTTTGTTTTTCAGAGTAAAGAACATTTTAGAGCTTGTGATTAACTATGGCAAGAATGAAATTTGACAACTGTCCAAAATTTATTTTCAATTTCTCCTCTTCTTGCTCTGATAAATAGTCCCAGATGATAGTTGATTGACAATAGTAAGCCTGAACATCTGGACTTCCATTCCACTGTAGCATTTTGAATTAGGATTTTACTTAGTGATGACAAGATTGGATAATTCTATAATTCTTTAAATGGAACCATTATTTGCAGTCTTGTGTAAATACTGGTAGCAAGTTTCAATTATTGTATAGGCACCAAAACCCCTTTAGCCAGCAGCTTCTGGGTCACATCCAACCAGACTTCAACAGATATGCACACTTAAATGACTTATTTTTTCATCTCCTTTTAATAACAATTTACTTCCATGGGGAAAAACAAACAAACTTTCAGAAAAACTGTGAACGGCATAGCCATGAGATACACAAAATGTTCTAAATAAAAAGGTTTGCATCTGGGAGAGCAGTAGTAGGTACAAGTTTTTCTTTTGGATATAATAACTTTGATGTTAATTTTAGAGCTCGCAGTGTCTTTGATACTGTCTCCCCATAGACATCTTTGAATTGCCTAGCGGCCCTCAGCGACTAATTGCTTCTCTAAAAGCACTGCATCACCTGAAGAAGATGACACATGCTTAGCACAAAGAGAGTATGGAATAATGGCTTCAAAAGTAGTGTTTTGAACAGGGTAATACTGCAGTGATGAATCACGAGATGGTACAGGCAGCTCGATGCCAGCCTACATTTGCTGGTAAATTTTTTTAATCTTAACTCTTGATTTAAGAAAAATTCTCTTCCTTTATAAAGGTCAGTTTTATACTCACTGTGGGAAATGACTGTGAATACCATGGCATAATCCTTCTTGCTTCACTGGTCCTGGTACAGACAATTACTTCACTCGTATTGAGAATTTACCCAATACCAGACACTAAATGTTATTTATAATAAATGTTTAGGTAACTCAAGGCAAATTAGTGGAAACCATTGTTTACATTAAATCTGCTACAGTTTGGACAGTGTTTGCATATGCAATGAAATGTGATATTTCTAGTGCTTAATACCTAAAGCAAGCTGCCTGTTTAAGAAGATCCTACTCAGATCTTCATATTAGAATCAATTAAGTTATTCAGCATTTGGAAAAGTATATATAAATTGGGAGGAAAAGGACATTGAATTTGATTAAAACAGACCATGATCAATAAAAAAATAACATTCCTAAAAGCAGGTCTCCATGACTGATCTAACCTGCACACCTGTAGCATAATCAGAGCTCAAACTGCATGCTTACTTTTCCATGATTGTATTTAAGATCAGCACTGCATTCCAAATACTTCCCTGTTGAAGCCAAAAAGAATTTTCAAGGTTCCTGTGGACACTTAAGCAGAGATATTCAGTCAGAAGAAGAGATATATACAGATAGCTGATTTTACACTTTATTGCATTTATTTTAAATTCATAACTTCATTGTTGTATGCACATCCATCAAGGTTTTTCTTTTGGGGTTTGCTCAATCAACAAAAGTGCATTCACAGTACGTATTTTATGATGTCAAATTTTAATGTGTTGACATCCTGCTTGGTATGTGTTAGTGGCACTCTGATGAGGGTGGAATTGTCTTTCTTTCATTCATTCATTCAGTACCTGTGACTGTATTCTGCAGACAATGTAGTGATTCTTTGTTTCTTGCTTTTCTTCTGAAGAAGAAGTATATATGTTAAATACACTTATAAACAAAGGCCACTGGCATACAGGCAGCCTGGTATGTGCTCATAATCACAAAGGTAGAAAGCATGGATTATCTTTACTTAGCATTTCATTTTACTGCGGCAGACCTTCTGAGGTCTTACTACATGGGGCATTTTGACCCAAATTGTCTAGTGTTTAACTTAAGCTTTACATTAACCATTTGCCTATAGCCTAACAAAACAGTGAAAAGGTTTTTTCTTCCATCTTAATCGCTCCTTATATACGTTAGGGAGACACCTGACCTGGTGTTACAAAGAGAAAGAGGCTGAGTGAAGGCCTGTTTTTATCTGTACAGCCGTTTGCAAGCTGGGCTCAACATAATGATGGGCAAATTTCAAATTCAGGGTTTGAATCCAGATTCCTGCTTAAAGTATGTCTTCAGCTCATGCCAGCTCCTACATAATGTCAATATACATATATATTAGCACACATTGAAAATCATGCTTTTTACTTCCACTTATTACAAACATTTCAATACAGTTTTCTAACTTGGTGAAATCCCTGAAGTCCCACAACAGCATTAACTTCCATAGTAATTTCCCCCCTAACTATTAATATCTACAGTGTTTTTCAATTTGTTTATTTATTTATTTTTCCAACCCATTATTTATAAATACAGCATATTAATTTGGAAATGCTACATTAACAAAGAAAAATCAGTTTGGTAGTCTGCTAATTTGCTTCCTTAAATCTTTACCTGTTAAAGATTCTGTGAGACAAAAGGCGGTGTCATTCACATTTGTGACTCACAGCTTCATGAGCAGTTCACATACCACTAGTGCAGATGAATTTGTACATATGTATAATGTGTGTATGTTGCTTTTTCCAATAAGTAATTGAATATAGCAAAATATCCATGTAATTATGACATGATGTAGAAAAATTTCTCAGGAAACAGTATAGTGTTAAACCACAGACGCATTTTTGTAGCCACAGTTTACCTCCAGCTTGTGTTTTTCTTGCACATGTGTAGGGAAGAAGAAATGCACAATCAGAAAAAACAAAACAAACAATCCCACCACACTCCCTCTCCCCAGGTCCCCCTCCTAAAACACCCACAACCAAAAGCAAAACAGCAAAGCACTAAACCTGTCAAAGGAAGTTAATTACAGTAATTTCACTAATACAAGCCACACAGACTATAAGCCACATCTCTGGGTGTTGGCAAACATTTCGTTCTTTGTCCATAAATAAACCAAACCTGTGTATAAGCCGTTCTGTCGTTCACAGCGAGGACCCACGTGCAACAAAGTTGCCAAATAATAACAGAATCATGGCATGGTGGGGGGTTTACTGGCTTGGCTAAGGCTATGCAGGTTCGGCCCATTTGGGGCTGCCAACAGGGCCAGCTGCTGCTGGGTTCGCTTGGCCCGGCCTGGCGCTGCCTCGTGGTGGGAGGCAGCGACGGAGCACCCCCGCTCCCGTGGTGGTGGGCGGGGACGGAGCCCGCTGGCACCCGCGGCGGCGGGCGGGGACGGAGCCTGCCTGCTCCTGCTGCGGCAGGCGGGGGCAGGAGCCCCGCGCTTACCCCACGGGCCACGGGGATGGCAGCACGGGGTCCCTCCGTCTCTCCCCTGGGTTGCGGAAGAGGAGGGAAGGAGGGAGCTCCCCCGCCTCTCCCCCCGCCCCACCCCGTGCTGCCTGCAGGGAGCCAGCTCCACCCATGGTGCAATAGAGTAACAATTTGTAACAATCGTGAAATGCCGGTTTTTCCTGGCAGGTTGCTCAACTCGGCACCTCAGTTTCCACTTCTGGGGTTGGAAATGCCAGAAAATTATTCACATATTAGCCACTCCTGAGTGTTAGCTGCATTTCCAGTGTGGGAGCAAAATTTTAGTCAAAATGGTGTGGCTTGTGTTCGTGAAATTACTGTACTTATTTCTGCAACAAAATCCTTGTACATCAGGGGGAAGTACAGTAATTTCACGAATACAAGCCGCACCAATTTGACCAAAATTTTGGTGGAAACCCGGAAGTGCGGCCAATATTCCGGGGCGGCTAATACATTAACAAAATTCTAAAAGCTGCCAACACGGAAGTGAGAGCCCGCGGCAGCCCCAAGCCAAGCTGGAGCCCGGCCGGCCCCGGCAGAGGTGGGAAAGCCTGGCAGAGGCGGGGCCAGCAGTGTGGGGGGCGGGCGGCAGAGCCTGAGCCAGCAGGGCGGGGCAGGGAGGGCGGCAGAGCCGGGTCAGTAGGGCAGGGGAGCCTGGGAGAACTGGGGCTAGCAGTGCAGGGGAGCATGGCAGAAGCAGGAAGGCTGGCAGGTGGGGCTGCCTGGCAGCGGGGGAAGCCCAGCAGAATCGGGGCCAGCAGCGTGGGGGAGCCCGGCGGTGCGGGGGCCTGCAGTGCCGGCCAGGGCGAGCAAACGCGGCGGCGGTGCAGACGGGAGGGGGCGGCCGGCAAGCCCGGCGGCGGCGGCGGCAGCCCGCCGGCAGGGCTAGGGAACGTGGCGCGGCCGGCGAGCCGGACGGCGGCAGCCTGCCGGCAGGGCTAGGGAACGCGGCAGCGGGGCGGTGCTGACAGGAGAGGGGGGCCAGCGAGCCCAGCGGCGGTGGCAGCACCACCCGGCCAGCCCCGCCGAGCCGTGGCGCTGAGCCGGGCTACCCGGCCCCGTCGGCAACCATGAGCGGACTGATTTCTGGCCCCGCCCTGAGCCAGTAAAGCCCGCTATGCCGCGATCCTGTTACTAATTGGCCAATTTGTGAAAGCTGCGCACGGATTCTCGCGACGAACGAAAGTGCGGCTAATATTCGGGGTGCGGCTTATCTATTGACAAAGACAGCAACATTGTCGAGGCACCGGAAGTGCGGCTTATAATCCGTGCGGCTTGTATTCGTGAAACTACTGTATATAGTAAGATAACTGAGGTGTTTGATGTTCTGAATATAGCCAGGAAGAGTCCTCATTTGCTAATCATATGAACGCAGGAAACAATCCTTCCTAGGTTATCTAGATGATATAAACTGGTCTGAAAATTAGATCACAGAAAAACATATATTTATTTCCTGATCTCCTTATTTAGCAGCATTTCATCTCATAGAGATGTTTTAAAATATTTTGAAGGATAGGATCTCAGTGATATGACTAACAGACAGTTAATCTCCCAGAATTTAAAACATCATCTAGGAACACAATTAGTTTGGCACACTTGAGTTCTGATAAGGTAGACATGAGTTTTCTAAATTGTTGACAACGAAAGTTTCATATTAAAAACATTAAGTTCACAAGTTAAAGAAAGAAATAAGACATTTATCATCTTTATGTAAAAACTGGTATAAATTCTAGCTCCCAAGCAAGAATACACAGATTTCTTTTTTTTGTTTTTTTGTTAAACTGAACAAAACCTTTGAATTGATACAGTTCTCAAAACAATTTTTTGACATGATCACAAAACTCTATATATATATATATATATATATATTTTTTTTTTTTTTAGTAGAATTGACATGCAAACGGCTTGGTCCATTTTAGGTAGTATTTCTAATTTTATCAAAAATTCATTTTCAATTTCAGACAAGTACAGCAATTTCACGAATACAAGTCGCAGCAATTAGACCAAAATTTTGGTGGAAACCCGGAAGCATCGCTAATACTCGAGGGCGGCTAATTTATGAACAAAAATGTGATATCTGCCCTTACCTAGTATCATGCTGGTCCAGGCCCGAGCCGAAACAGTTTGAAATCCATGGTTTCCCGTTGTTCCGACAATGAACCAATCAGAGAACAGCTTATTGCCTGCCTGTGGATGACGGCTTTACTGAGGGGCAGGGGGGATATTTTAGCAGGGTGAGTTCCCGCGGTGCCTTCTCTTTTCGGCGTGTTCTTCTCTCGGTGTGTTCTGCCCTCGGCGAGTTCTTTCCTCGGCATGGCTGCGGAGAAGAGAGTAGCGTACGATGCAGAGTTTAAATTGAAAGCGATTAACTATGCAAAAGAACATAGGAATAGACCTGTAGCTAGAGCATTCAGCATTAATGAATGCATGGTACGCAGATGGAGACAGCAGGAGGACGAATTTCGTCTTACAAGAAAGACAAAGAAAAGTTTCCGTGGCCGTAAAGCAAGATGGCCAGAGCTGGAAGACACACTTTACCACTGGATTTCTGAGCGAAGGGCAGCTGGTCGAAGTGTATCTACTGTCGCCATTTGGATAAAAGCCAAAGCAATTGCAAATCAATTGCATATAGAAGAATTTAAAGCAGGAGTGTCTTGGTGCTTTCTTTTTATGAAGTGTCAGCAGCTCTCCATTCATACAAGGACCATGGTGTGTCAGCAGTTGCCGGAGGACTACAAGGAAAAGGTAGCCAGCTTCTGGAGTTACTGCAAAAACAAGATCTCTGAAAAAAATATACAGTCGCACTGTATAATTAACAAGGACGAAGTCCCCCTCACATTCGATATGACGTTGACGAGCACCGTGGAGCACACCGGAATACCGACAGTACGGGTAAGAACCACAGGGAACGAAAAGACGCCATTATGGTTGTCCTCGGCGTTTCACCAGCTGGGCAGAAATTACACCCCATGGTAATTTTTAAAAGAAAAACCCTCCCTAAAGACAGATTTCCAAATGGAATAAAGGTTCATGTTAATTCAAAAGGCTGGATGGATGAAAATGCAATGAAGATTTGGCTAACAGAAGTTTATGGTGGCACACTGCATAAGTTCTTTAATCAGTTACTGGAACTGCTAATTTTGGATTCCATGCATGCCCCCACGATGGAAACCGTGAAAGAAATTGTGAGAATGAAGAAGTCGGAGCTTGCTGTAATACCGGGTGGTTTGACCAAAGAACTGCAGCCTCTGGACATAGATATTATTCTTTCCTTCAAGGCTAAAGTGTGATTTCTGTGGGAAGAGTGGATGATGGAAGGCGAGCATTCCTACACCAACACTGGGAGGCTGCGCAGGGCAAGTTAAGCTACAGTCTGCCAGTGGATACTGGATGCCTGGGATAAAGTAACTACCACAACTATCATCCGAGGGTTCGCCAAAGCTGACATCATTCCTGGACTGACCAGCAATGCTATCCAGAGTACCGAAATTGATAACTCTGACAGTGAAGGTACGGGTGAAACCGCCTCACGTTCGCTGAATCCCACTATTGCCCAGCTGCTGGTTTCCAATACAGAGGACGAAGACTTCGAAGGTTTCATGGAAGATGAAGCCGCTGATGAAGCGGTTGATGAATGAAAAATGAAACTGTTTAAAAGTTTAATAAAAGTGTGTGATATTTTTCTGTATTTTTTAAGTGTTTTCAGTCTTGTGCGGCTGCGCGGCTGGCCGTCCTTGTGCGGCTGCATGGCTGGCTGTCCTTGTGCGGCTGCGTGGCTAGCTGGGCTCGCGCGGGGTGGGGAGGCGGGGGCTGAGTTCACAGGATGGGCGGGAGGCTGAGCTCACAGGAGGGGCGGGGGGTTGAGCGGGCGGGGGGCTGAGCTTACAGGACGGGTGGGGGGCTGAGTGGATGGGGGGTTGAGCTCACAGGAGGGGCGGATGCTGAGCTCACAGGACAGGCGGGGCCCTGGGCTCACGCAGATGAGCAGGGGGAGATACGGCTCCGCTCGGAGCTCGGCTGCCCGCCCGCACGGCTCAGCGGCTGTTTAAAGGCAACACGGATTCGTTGGGAATGCTTGCAAAATGACCACACTATTGTTCGTGTCTTTTTCGGCTTGTAAATAAAACTTGCAGGAAACGGTGCCGCAGCTATTGTCTATGTCTTTTTTCACTTGGAAACAATGTTTCCAAGGTCAGCAGTAAGCCAGTAAGCCCCAGCGATCCGCGATTGTGTTACTAAATTACAACTTTGTGCACGTTCGCCGCGAACGAAAGTGCAGCCAATATTCGGGGTGCGGTTTATTTATTGACAAAGATATCAACATTGTCAATGCACCAGAAGTGCAGCTTATACTCCGTGCGGCTTGTATTCATGAATTTACTGTAAGTAAGGAAAATGTATATTATGTTACAATAACCACGATGGATACGAATTTATCTAATGTAGTTAATTCCAGTGGTACTTTTATTCAAATATATACTGAGCAGACAATTCAAAGTACAGTAATTTCACGACTATATGGAGCACCCTTTTGACTAAAATTTTCCCCCGAACCCGGAAATGCACCTTATAGTCCAGTGCGCCTTATATAACGGACAAAGTTGCGAAATTTGCCAACCCGGAATTGGGGGGTCGGTGCCACAGGAGCGCCGAGTCACAAGGCGGAGACAGGAGCTGGCGGCCACAGCTGGCAGAAGCTGCGTGGGGAGGGAGGGAGCCAGTGCCGGCCCTGGCCCCGGCCTCTGCTAGGGCACAGGGAGGTAGAGAGCCAGCACCGGCCCCGGCCCAGGCACAGGGGGAACAAGAAGCCGAGATGCACAAGCCAGCACCGGGTGGGAGTGCCTGGGCCTGCAGGAGCTGCGGCTGCCAGGCACGGGAAGCCAGGACCCATGGCCGCGCAGCAGTAGCTGGGAGCTGTGAGTCGCGCCAGCTGGCACCAGGGGCGGGTAGGAGTGCCGAGGTCCACAGCACGGGGAGGGCACCTGGGGTTGCATTTAAAGGTTACGCCAATCTGTGAAAAATGTTTGCAAATTGAGCACCTGCCAGTAATTCATTACTTTGTTGCACACGGCACAGCTCCTCGCTGCAAAAAAAAAAGCACGAGCCGTGAGCCAAGCCAGAAGGTGGGGCGGCGCCACGGGAGCACCGAGCCACGAGGTGGGGCGGGAGTGGCCAGCCCTCAGCCAGCAGCAGCCGCACAGGGAGAGATGGAGCGGGTGGCCCCCCGCCAGCAGCAGCTGCACAGGGAGAGAGGGAGCAGGCATCCCCAGCCAGCAGGAGCTGCACAGGGAGAGAGGGAGCGGGCAGCGCCACGCCGCCCCAAGCCGCGGACAGTCCCAAGCCGCGGCTACCCCAAGCCCCGCCTCGCCAGCCAGGGGCGGGCGGGAGTGCTGGCCCCGTGCACGGGGAGGATGCTTGGGGCTGCGTTTAAAGGTTACACCAGTCTGTGAAAAATGTTTGCAAATTGAGCACCTGCCAGTAAACTCCACAATCGTGGGATTCAGTTACTAATTCGTTACTTTGTTGTGCACGGCATGGATCTTCACAGCAAAAAAAAAGTGCGCCTTATAGTCTGGTGCGCCTTATATAATGTACAAAGTTGCGAAATTTGCGGACTCCTGGAGGTGTACCTTATAGTCCAGTGCGCCTTATGGTCGTGAAATTGCTGTAACCACATTGTTTGTTAAAATATGGCAAACATGCCTTCTGTAACTGACAGCATAAAAAGTTTTCAACAACCTGCACAAAATATGGTATAATTTCAGTTTAGGATTAATTTACAGGCTATTTATTCCCCTATCATCTCCCTTTAGGATTTTTGACACTTAGATAGGCCTACTGAATATTATCATTAATAGTAACAATGCATACTAAGTGTTTTAAAGATTTTCAAAGTCCATTTTTCATTCTTCCAATTTTATTTATAAATAAACAGAGAAAGACCTAATGCAAATTACTATGTTTCTACATGCTGATTTAAGGTAACAGCCTCTGGACTACTTTACAAACCCAGCAACTCAGTCTTCAGAAATGCACATGTGCACTAATCACTGCCAGCTTCAACAGGTCAGGTAGAATGTTACAAACATTCTTATGAGAAATGAAACTAAATTATCTCATTTTCTGAAGTGAAGAAAGCAAAATCTGCATTTCCCTTCTCTTGAAAGTTCCTTGTTCCTTGGAGTTGACAATTCAAAAATTATCTTTATTTCTTACAACTACAATCCACATATTTAGAGCCCCAAGCTGTCTACACAAATGGTTTCATGTCTTAAAAACATAGCCTGCATTAATTTATAGCCATATTCCCAACAGTTGAAGAATACAGTCAAATGCAGCTTTATGATGCAAGACTTCACCTTCAATTCTGTGCATGCATTGTCAATGAGACTGTCCAAATTATTTTAATGGCTAGAAAAATAGGCCCTATATACTGCAGCTTTTTTTTGAAGAGTGCAGAATAAACACTGGAAATTTTATCAAGAGAATAACCAAGATTAACAATCCTATTGCCTAGAGTTTGCCTAAGTATTGAACAACAGTGTTCATGCAAATATACAAAACAATAAGCTTCGCTTCTTTTAAAATAAATGCAGTTTTCTCACCATGCTCAGTTTCAGGTAATTTTTTTTATTATAAAATGTCTCTTATACTTACTATTCCCAATATGATTGTGTTTTGCTGCTTTTGAATGTCTCACAATACAAGTTGTTGCTGCTGTTTTAACATTATTTAGGTGCAAACACAGAAGGAATCACAGAAGTATTCTGTGTTGGAAGGGACCCTCAAGGACTGTTGAGTCCAACTCTTAAGAGAGTAGTCTGTATGGGAATCAGACCCACAGCCTTGGCGTCTTAGCACCATGCTCTAACCAACTGAGCTCATCTCAGGGTCAATATGGCCTAATTCAGTTTACTCTGCAACATAACTGGACACATGGAAATTATTATTATCTCTCTGGAAACTAAGGTGGAAACAAACTCCAGAATCTCAGTAGCAATAAACTGGAATATTTTTGCCCTTGTTCAGCACCAAACCCTCAGCTGTACTTAATCTGTGGGCCTGCAGTCTGTTTTAATATAGGTGTAGTCTGTTTTAATACATGTACAGTCTGTACAGATGTTTCATAGCTCTGAAGATGTCTGAATAGATAAGATATGCAAACTTAGGATGAATTCTATGGTGCCATGACTTAGACTGAATTTTATGGCACCACAACAGATTTGGAAGAGGTTATATTCCATTTAAGCACTTCTACCCAAATTCTTTCTGCTAAAAAACATTAAATACTGTCTAATTACCTACTCTATGTATCCTAATAATCTTGTGTCAGACATGATTGGTGATTAGGAAGGAGCTGCCTCTTCTGCCTCAGTGATGTCCTTTTCATGTCAAGAATATTTAATTTACCTGTGATGTATGATTATGTGATGTCATATAGTGTTTCATCATATTTATGAAAGCAAGTAACATCTACAGTCAACAAGTGACAAAAAGTCACTTGACAGAAAATGCTTTGATGGCCCATCATCTGGTCCTTGTTCTGATTTGTAAATAAAGACTGTCTTTTGCAGACAGGTGTACAGAGACAACTACAACAGTTTTGTGGTTCAAGGAAAAGGATTATCTAAGTTTTTATTTCATAACCATTGGGTATAGCTGTTTTTCAGAAAAACTTATTAGACCTACACATTTTAGAACAAATTTTGGCCTTGAAGTGTGCTTGTATTTTTTTAATATTCTAATGGCTTATGTATAGCTTCCATTATATATCTTTGATGCATGTATGTAATATTTTACACAATATAAGAGACAAAGTTGAATTACAGAAAATGTAGATAAAGATATGCTCTTGTGAGGAGAAATTAACAAAGAAGTTCCATAAATCAAATACCAATAAAAATTATGTAAATAAGCTACTGACTCACCAGAAAGTATGATGTGCTGAAGCTGATTTAAAGAAAAAAAAAAAAAAAAAAAAAAAGAAAAAAAGAAAAAAAGAAAAAAAGTTAGGTGGTAAAGAAAGATTTTTTTTTTTTTCTTAATTTGATCTGAGAATTTAAATTTTCCGGAATTCATTCTCCAGGAAAAAAACACCACATTGTCAGTGAAGGCTTTAGTTTACTGAAACAACAAAAATTTCTACCCTTCTTTCTTCAATATATGAACATGCAATCATATTTTTTGGGTAAAAAAGACAAACTCATAGGATACAAAGTGAAAATTATTCATTTACAAAAGAACTACAAAAACAACCCACACAGATGTTTCTAAAGGAGGATAAAATATGACATCAATAATGAACAATTCCCTTTCTACTACCAGCATACTTCCTGCAAAATGCTTTTGTAAGTGCTCCCAAGAGAGAAGACTAAACTGCTTAGTTTCACTTCAGGGAAAGGAAAAATATAAAGAAGGATACAAGAAGACCAATGACTTTTATTCCTGTGAAATAAAAATCTCTACACAAGCAATTTCAGACACATTGCCTGGTCACAGAATAAGTGTCTCTGAAAACCCCACAAGGCAGCTGTGCTCTGGACATCACCACTCCCCAGCCTGTGGAGGCAGGTCCCCGAGGCAGGGAAACCCTAAAAGCAAATGAAGCAGCAGCAGCGGCAGCAGCAACGGCGGAGTGGCTGAGACTCAGAGGCATGACCATGTCAGTGGACAGAGCGCTGTCAGGTAGTGCCTGCATGCTGGGTGAGGTTCTGGAGGTTCTGGTCTCCCCACAAGTGAGGAATGGCAGCCCCTGGCTCAGACCCAGTCAGAAAGCCAAGCAAGTGAGACCAGAGGCAGGGGACCCTTCCCATCTCTCTTGGGCGTGGCTGCGAAACAGCTACTGCATCCCTGCGCCTGCCTGTGTTTGGGATCTGCTGAGCCCACAGTGGGGCAGCTTGTGCTCTGCTGTCCCCAGAGCATTCTGGGAGGGCATGAGAAGTGCTGTGCACACAGAGGAGAGTCCTGGAAGGTGCTACCAAGAGCCTCCTGCGGGAACAGGGCTCCGCTGTCTGGCTGGTAACAGCCTGGATTGGCTGCCAAGACCGCAGATGGGAGTTGAGGCCTGTGAAGAGGCAGCAGGTAGCCGGTGTTTGTAGGGGGCCTGAGGCCGTGTACCCAAAGTGACATGTGGAAACACACTCGGGAAGGAAGATGAGTTCGAGCTGCAGTGCCAGTGCTGCAAGAACCAGAAGTAATTCAGCCTTGCCAGGGTTTCCTAAGTGTGTGTTGGTGTTCCCCAGGAAATGTACAGATTTGGGGAAATGCCTTTGGAGAAGAGGCTTGTTTCTCTAGGACAGTGGGGGGTCCCAGGAGCCCCCAGTGAGGTAGGCACAGCTGTCTTCCTTTGGTTCCCTGGGCTCCTTTCAGGGCCTCCTTGAGGCTCTTTGCAGTTGGCAGATGGGCAGAGGGGCGTGGGAAGGGAGATGACTGTGACGAGCAGCTTTGGCATCTGCCTGGGCCTGAGAAGACCAACCCAAGCACTGTGCCAGAGTGCTCGGTGCACACAACGGGACAGGACACAGAGTGCAGTGCTGTAAGGAGCCCCCGTACAGCCAGCTCATTTGTGCCTGACCCAGAGCTTTGCCAAAGCGTTATTCCTGCGACTGGCCTCGCGGCCAGACTGCGCCACTTGGTGTCTTGGAGCTTTTCCAAGGCATCTCCCATCACTGCAGCCAGTGTTCTTGTGGGCCTGGTTGTGGGACTTGGTGACTTCAATCGTTTCCGAGGAGTCTCCTGTCATTGTGGCAGGCGCCCTCAAGAGCAGAGTGCAGGACTTGCTGTCCTGTAGCCCTCCTGAGGCTTCTCTGTTGCAGGTGCCTTCAAGGAGCGACTGTGGTACCTTTTCGAGGCATCTGTCTCAAAGGTGCCCTCGAGGTCAGACAGCAGGAGTGCTCAGCCTCTTCAGGATGCTTCAGGGCAAAAAAAAGAAGAACGGCCCTGCAGCTGCCCCAGCACAGCAGCTTCAAGAGCAGTTGCAGCCTCTGCAGGATAGTGAGTGGAAGAGCTGGGCCACAGGGCTGGTGCTCACAGCCAGCTTGGCCCCATCCCATCCCAGCCCCTGCAGACATGCCCACAGAAAGGATGGAACAGGGGCCGGGGCTGATCCCCAGCCCCCAGTGGCTGTGCTCTATCCCCTGGGCATCTGGGGGCTGTGCTTGCCTGGGGAGCGCAGGGCTGGGCTGCATTCTCCGGCCTCTCCCGTGGCCCCTCAGCTCTGGCTGCGCTTGCTCTGTGCCAGATGCAGGGAAGGAGCAGACACAGGAGCACCATGCGCCAGAGGCCCAGGTTGAGCCCTGCTGGGGGATCAGGCTGTGTGGCCACAGGGCTGTCAGTGCCCCTGGGGTGCAGCTGTGCCACTGGGGCTGCCACAGGCTCTGTGTTGCCAGGGGTGGCCGGAACGCTCCTGGTGGGGCAGGAGGAGGAGCTCCAGGCCCTCAGGGAGGGTGAGTGAGGGCAGCCACCCTCATGGCAGCGGGGGTCGCCAGGGGCAGCTGCAAATGCCAGCCATGGAGCTACAATCCCTGCCCGGGCTGTGCAGGACTCTGCTCCCTGTGCAGACAAGGGCCAGAGTGGGCCGAGCACGGAGAGCATTCAAGGACACAGGGCGGATCCGTGCCCAGCACCTTGCGGCCTGTGCCCTCGTCTTCTGCTCCCTCGTGGCCACATCAGGGACTGGGTGGAATGACCCTGGCAGGAAGTTTTCCATGCATCGCCACAATCCGGCCTCTGACTGGGGTTCTGTTCCTCTCTCTTCCAGCCCTTTAAGCCCTGAGGGAAGATGAGAGCCTTTCTTCATAAGCCAGTTCATCCAGCTGATGTTCAACAGCAGATCTGCCGAACTTCATCTGCTGGATCAGATGATGCAGTGTCCTTTGGCGACCTCTGGTTCCCATTGAAGATGGGACCAGCTGTAGCTCCAGGCACAGCTCTTGCTGGTCAAAGCCGAGCCTGTCGCAGCTCCAGCAGCTCCTGCCATCTCCCTTACTGTTGGCAGGTCCCTCCCTCCATTCCTCAGGCCCTGCCCATCCCCTGTTTTGCCTCCCTCCCTCCATTCCTCAAGCCCTGCGCATCCTTTTTTTCCTCCCTTTCTCCATTCCTCAGGCCCCAAGGGCAGGCAGTGTGCCTGGGGCTGACTAGCTGAGAGAACCTCAGCTGGTCAGGAAAAGAACTTTTAGATTAGATAAACAGCTTCCGGAAACCACAGAAGAAGCCTCCTGACTCTTTCTCCAGTGCTTGGGCTAGAACACAGAGACTCTCAAAATACACAGGTGGTTGTCTCAGGCTCCAGAGACACCGACCACAGGATCACTGCCCCCACCCTCAACACATGGTGATAGAATAGACACCTTTGATCACATCCTGTATTGTAACCCAAGACAGCCTCTCTCCCTCCATTCCTCAGGCCCTGCCCATCTCGTGTTTTGCCTCCCAGCTCAGCCCTTCGCTTTGCCTTCCCCTAATAAAGTTTGGTTTGTTCACTATCTCACTGTCTCTGTGGAGCCAAAGCGGTGCTAAACTTGAGCCCTGGGACACACAGGGCCCTGCTGCTGCTCTCTTCGGTGCTGTGTTCTGTGCACGGGCAGAAAGGAACAAGGCCACCTCAGGCTGCAAAGCTCCCTGTCCTGCAGTCCCCTCGCACAACACCAGGGAGTTAAAGGTTGTGCTGAGCATGCTGAAGGGGACAAGGAGCCTGGGTTTTAGAAGAGCCAGTTTGAGTATGCTCTGAGCCCAGCCTTGAGGGATTCCCTGGCAAGCATCCATGGGGGCAAAGGAGCTTGCAATGGTAGAAGTTTTCACAAAGAGCTTCCTGAAAGCGCAGCAATGCTCCATCCCTGCACAGGGACGGGAAGAAGGCAGAACCAGAGGCCATCATGGCCTAACAGTGAGCTTTGGGTGTGCACCAAGTTTCCATGCTTCAGTTTGACTCACACAGGAAGAGTCTGCGAGCTGCTTGATGCTCCCTGCTCTCACCTGACCAACAGGCTGGACCTGTTCAGGGCTTCAATCAGTTGAGATTTTATTCCAGAGCCAGCTACAGCACTTATGCTTTCCCCCACATCCCCCCAGAGCTTGTGCTACAATAGCAAGAGGGCAAGGAGATGGGAAAGTAACACAAGAAAGTTATTTCAGAGATTAGGTAAATAGGTAATGCTTTGAATTTTCATTTTGATTTTACTTTCAGCAGCTAGATTCAAGTTCATTATTACTGCAGCTAACAATTAAGCACATAGGGGAAGCCTTGTGAAGGAGTTGTGGTTTGCTCAAATTAAAAGTGAGACAGGAACCGCTATGCCTAGACCCCATGAACACCTGTGAACAAAACAGAGATAATTAAGGCACTGTAGCTCTCTACTTCAGCCCCATTAGCAGAAGCTCTAAGATGGCACACAGTTTGCAGGTTTTGTTTTTAAACCCAGTTTCCTCAGTCTGAAGACTCTTATTATTTCTTATTTATTTTTCACTTAAAAAGTCTTTCCACTACAATGTTTTTATGATCAGACCGCAGAGTTTTCCCTGTGTCTGCTATTTTTGATTAACTCACTTCAGATGCACTCAAAACCTTGAAATACTTGAGCTGAGCACAAGGCAGGATGTTACAGAAATGTCATGACAACTTTAGAACAGACTTACTCATCCCTTGTTCCTAGAAGTGAAACTTAACCTATCACTTTAAGCCAAACAAACCTCCTACAGTTAGAAATTTTATAGTATTATTTCCTCCTCCCTTTTAGACAGGGAGAATAAAAAAATGTCTTTAATCAATATCACATTGTAACTATGTCTATCAAGGTGACACATAACATTACACATGGTAATGCACCACAACCCAAGAGTGTAACAGCAGTGTAGTGTAACAGTGTGTAGTGGTTTTGGTACGAAACCCGGAAGAAACACAAATTTCATGTAGTGATTTTGGTTCAGCAATTTGAGATTTCCCATCCAATGCACCAATTTATGTTGTGGGCTTCATGCTGGTCAAATTGCCAGTGTACTCACTAGAATTATTTACTCATTTTCTGCTGTGAGATAGGATTAGGAGAAAGGCAAAGCAGGCTCAAACTTTAAACTCAAACTTTATTAACAGAACTAAATGAATAATAAGAATCAGAACACATTTTCAGAACACTTCTACTCCCCACCCCCCCACACACCACTTTTCTTTCTCACTGTTTCTTTTGTACGGAAACAATTCCGTCAGTTTATCACCTCTAGAATAGTCTTTCTTTAGTTCACTTAGGGAGAGGAGTCTCTGTTGTCATGCTATGGAGACTTCTCCTCAAGAAAACAATTCTCTCATGGCTTCAGTGTCACAGTGAATCAGCCACCCAGGAGAATGAAAATCTGGTGACTGTGTAAAAGCCCCTTTCCTTGACTGACCGTTTTCCCTGCAACTGTTTTTGAGGGCTCAGTCTTTGGCTAATGGGGTACACTTTTAAGGATGTGCTCTTCAGAAGCAAAGGTTCTCTTCCTCTATCTCTGAGACCATCTTTATCTCTGGGAACAGAGATCTTTTTCCTTGGAGCAAAGAGTCTTCATCACTCTTCTCTCTCTCTGATCAAACTTCTCATGGGATCACATCTGCTTCAACATTGAATTGCTCATCATGGATACCTTTGCTCATGTCTATGATTAGAGCACTTCACCCCCTGAAATGCATTTCATGAGTTACAGGCAAAAAGAGTCTGATGTATCAATCGTATCTTCTCCATAGCCTTAAAAGAGGGTTTGAGCCCAAGAGTGAGGCATCTCTACTAATCCCTTCCATCTTGGATCCTCTACTTCACTGACTTTGGTGTCATGTTGTTTCACTACATGTCTTCACTCTGTTCTTTTCTCTCACTCAAGAGAGGATGGAAGGTCTAAAAGTCCCTTCTGTGCAGTGAAAGACTCAGTATCTCGCCCAAGGCCTGCAGATGGTGTGATCCCTGTGGGGTGGCTGGAGCTGTTTAAGGTGGCGAGATTTGCGGCAGCTGCACTGGGGGAGGCTCGGATCTCAGCAGCCAGGCTGGAGCACCGGGCAGCACTCGCGGCTCGATGGCTCCTCCTCCCCCTGCCCGGCACTTTCTGGTGAAACTCAGCAGCAGCAGCAGCAGCAGCAGCAGCAGCATTCCAGCCGAGCCACAGGCGGGCCTGGCCGTGCTGGGAGAGGGGGATCCAAGGTATCGCTGCAGCAGAGCAGGGCCCGGCCCTGCCGGGATGGGGCCCAGCGGCATTCCCGGGAAGGAGCCCGGCCCTGCAGCAGACCCCGCCCGGCCCGGTTGTACTGGGGGCCAAGCTAGCCTGTTGCTGTACTTAGGCCGAAGAAAAAGATAAATTCCAGGGGTTTGTTCATTTTAAAATGTGAATTCACAGGGGAGTGTTTAACTCTCTCATTGGCTTATCAGCATACCTATTCTCAGAGCCAGCAAGCAATTGTTTTTGCCAGCCATGGAGGAAGCTGTTAGCAGCTTCTACAGTATCACTTCAATTGCTGGGCTCATTCCCTCCTCACCAAAACTCAATTAATCCTGTTATAAGTGGATGACATATTATTGGCTTTTCGCAACTATTGGGATAAATGCTATATATATATAATGTTAAAATAGCTTTTCTGTATGAATATAGGTTCTTTTCTTCTAATAGCAAAAGTTAGACATAAGTTTTTTTAGAGACAGTATGCTGAAACTACCTGCCTAGTTGAGATAACAGTCCGTGAACGTCTGATGGGGGCCCTGCAGATGACACAATTATCAACACTGACCGGCTGCAAAAGGCCAGGACCACCACCCCAATTAAAAGATGGTAAGAGGATTAAAACCACAAGCCACGAAACACGCATGCTCTTAAAAGGCGGAGCCCAGGAGTGGCCATGCTAAACAGTTCCCAGAAATTTTTACTATGTAAGAAGGACTATGAATATGCAACAGGTTGATGTATTGTGAAGTGTATTTAAAGGGGTGTTCCCCGACCGTGTGGTCTTGGCAGGTTGCCAAGCACCTAGCCGTTTTAACCCTTTGCATTATGTGTGTCTCCTATTGTCTTTTTATTAAACCTTTTAAATTCTACCAAAACAGTGAAACTTTCACAATGCAAACCCAGCACACGTGTTACTGTACAAACATACGAAATCTGGATTCTAGATCATCTTCCTATCAGCCAACGAATGGGTCATATGCAACCTCCAAATCTTCACTAGGTCATTCTAAACATGGAGAAACAGTGTCAAAACATGTTTGGAGTATGATACAGTTCAGTTCTCAAGGCAGCAGACAATTTTTATGGCAAGTTACAAAGATCTTGAGCTATAAGGCTTTGCTTGACTACTTCATTGTAATGGGTTATCTTTTTATAACTTATAGCAGGTTCACATACCAACTGGTCAGATTTATCTTTAATGCAAAGCTGGTGGCTTGCATAGCTTTGCTCCAAGGATAAATTAGGAACCCTCTGACATGTACTGTCAGCAATAGCACCACAAAATTGTTGATTAAAATGAGAAAGAAAGTGCATTCACTATGAATACAGCTGAAATGCAGCAAGTAAGCACAAATAATGCTTAGAAAATAAATTTACCAGTGCAATGGTCCACTGACTATATAAGTTATTCCTGAATAATTTCAGGAAAAAACTACCCAGCTCTCTTTATATACACACACACACACACACACACACACACACACACACACACACACACACACACACACACACACACACATACATAGTCTTTTTTCCTTACTTTGCAATAGCATTCTGCAATTGAAAAGGCAAGCAAATGTTTTTACTTTGGTGGATTACAGAGCAATATATTTTTTTATCCTTATTACCATTTTGCTATGACTTGGATATTTAATCTGTTCATGCATATTTATCCATTTTTAAAAATCAGCTAATGAAAATTGCCTCTCACCTTGATTAAAAAGACCTTTCAGTATCTAAACTTACACTAATAAATATTAATCTGCATCCCAACAGGAAATCAAAACTGTCTTCTAGTATTTAATCTGGGTTTCCCCTTCTTTCTCTAATTGTTACTTTGCAGACATTTTATTCTGGTTTTTATTTTTTTTATTAACAGAGTGATAGAATAACCTTCAAGCAGACAACTCAACTTCTCACTGGAAACTCATAGACTCTCAGTTTTGTAAACAATTCAAGTCTTACTCATAGCTTCTTAATTGATTTCATTTGTAGACTGTAAATGTTGTTTGCATGTTACTTCTAAAGGAAGAAGAATTTAAATGAAGTGACAAAAATAGGCTCAGCACTCTGCAAATCGAGGTCCTTCCAGCTTCCTAGCTAGCTTTTGCTTAAAATCCATTTCTATCCTGTGTTCTTTTTATGAGGTGTGTATTGAGTTCAGAAGGAATTTAACATATTCTGTGGGCTTATAGGAAAGATTTAGCATTATGCAAGGCTTCCCATGGAAATATTGCCACAGGCTAGGTTTTGAAGGAGTAGCTGCCCACTTGGGTAGTAACTATTGCATTTGGTAGAATCTATTGAAAGCCAAAATTTGCTCTTTCCGCTTCTCATAGGATGCAGTTTAAAATACTGAGATATTTAGAATGCAATTTTTAACGTTTAAAAACATTTAAAATGCAAGTGGACATCTAGAAAAACAGAAGTCCTACCTTTCCATAAGTGCAAAATACAACTGGTGTGAAGAGCAGGAAAGTTAGGCAAGATCAACTATTGTCCAGAGAAAAAAAACACCCTGGAGAATTAAAAAGGGCTAAAGAAGCATAAATCTCAGTTATTTTGAGCTTCTGTGGGACTTTCCAAGGGCAATATTTAATAAAAGTAACCTTTTGTCAATATTAAAATAAAATCTCCAAAAACAGTAGGGTATAATTCCATCACATGAACAAAAGTGAGACCATTCTTTGACATCATCTGCTCTTTTTACTCATCCGAAAGGAGACATACCTCATCTGACTTCTAGGCGCTATCTATACTAGCTTGTTCTTCCTCCATTTCTAGTCAATAGAGAGAAACGAGTACTTCTAAATAGCACAATTCACACAACCTATTTTAGCTATCAGCCTTAAAAGGAGATCAGTTTCATCTGAAAAAGTCTGGCTTTTGCTATTGTCTACAAAGGGAGAATGGAGAACAAATGTATTCAAATCTGTATTGTAGCTGCCTGAAGTTCGAAGAAATGCATCCATCCCTACACACAGCTAGCAAGAAACCAAAACATAACCTCCTGTTTCAATTTTTTTTCCTCTCAGTATCCCTATTTTATGCAGTGAAAAATATTATTCTATTCTCATCACATCTGTGCCTACAAAAAAATGCAGTGATCAGTAAAACAGATCTGTTATGTTTCCATCCATTTTTTACACTGCTGGTGGGATTTTCACCCCATTTATGGATGAGTTCCAGAGACTTCTACCTAGTGCTATGTATGTCATTAGCATACTGTTCCACTGACACAGCAATTGTTCAGACAAAAGGTCCCTGTTAGAGATGGCTTTGATACTGATCAGAATTTTCTGCACCCACACAGAGAACAACTCAGTGTACAGAAAGAAAAATAACAAAACCTGAACATTTTCTAACTTCCATTGATGTTTTAGAACTTTAAATGCTTTAGTCATTTAAACAATAAATATATTTGTTCAGAAAAAAGAAACTAACCACAAAGCCAACAAAAACTCCTTTATAATGGTTTTACAGTGGTCACATAATTAACACCAAATAAATAGCATATTTAGGTTTTCAATAAATAAAAGAGTAAGTAGGTCCATAGCTCAGTCTAAATATGAACAATCAATGTGCCCTTCTTAACCAATCAATTATTACTTGTGTCAATTAGTATTCAATATATTTCTCTTGTTTACAAGGTATGGAATTTCACGATTATAATTATTACAATTTTGAAATCAAGGGGCTTTCAGGCAAAAATATGGGAATTAGGAATAACAGCTCTTTACTAGGGAAATCAAAACAGAAATACAGTACTACAAAGAAACAAACCCCCAGCCCTGACAAAGTCAGAGTACAACCTGACACCCTGTCAGGCAGGGTGTTGGTAGCAGTTCAATTAAATGGTGGTTGCAGTCCTCCTGCAGTGACAGATGTGATTCAGTTGAAGCAGTGGTCCTGCAGAAGGTGCAGTTTCCCTCCAGAGGTCCAGTGGTGATGTGGAGAAATCCAGTTACCCTCTGGAGTCCAGTGGAGAAAGGGGCTACCTTAGTGTCCCAAAACCTCTGTTTTTATCTTGGTAAGAAATGTTGGGCTCTTCCGGCTTCTTCCAATGGGATGAAGTAAATTTTATCAGTCCCACAGTGGGACTCAATGGACCCTTAGCAGAAAATGACTGGCTGGAGGAAGGATGGGTTGTGAAAAGATAAAGAAAAATGCCCCGTCTGGTTTCAATGGATGGCCCATTAGCAGAATATCTCCCACAGAGATAAGGATCACTGCCCCATCCTCAACAGATGGTGATAGATACCTTTTATCATGCTCTTTATTGGAACGTGCTGCTTATAATCAGATGCGGCTTATAATCATGAAATTACTGTACTTTGAAAGATGAATGAAAGAATGAATGAATGAGTGAATGAAAGAATAAATGGTATCAAATTGACTCTAGGATGAAACTTCAGTTTAATTCTATCCTGTTTGTTTATTTATTTATTTATTTATTTATTTATTTCCCTTAGCAAATGAGGGTAGAGAGAGTGACAAAAGAATGCAGTAGGGATGGAAATAAAAGAAGGAATCCTAAAATTATCCCTTCTTTTTTTTACAGATTTTTGGACAGTGGATGTAAAAAGCCACAGTGCTTAGTGTGTGATAATTTCTTAGGCTCATCCTTTTTGTTGCTGAGTCTCCTATCAAAATGTTGTCATATTTGTTGAGTTCAATGGTGTGGTTTCTTTACCATGTAGGTCTGTGTTCTGAGTGTACTGTCGCAGACTGCATATTCATGGTGACATTTCTCTCTCAAGAATTAAAACAAAACTAATCTATTACTAGCAAAAGTTCCTAACAACAACACTAGAAGCCAGAATGTTTTAAGAGAAATACTAAAGAAAAAAAATTAGATACATAATCATTTTAAATTACCTAATAATATTCACCCTCTGAATTAGAATATTGGCCAAATGGCTAAATTTTAGTATTCAGTAACCTAGAAGAAGAAGCCTGCACCAAAAATGTGTGGAATGAGGAGATCCTGTGTACTTCATCATGAATATAGTCCATACTGTTGCTCATGTTGGGACATTTTGCATCATCCTATTTTTAACATACATGCCTGGCTTGAAAAGGTTACCACATTATGTGGAAAAAACAGCAACAGCAAAACCCTATAGGAAACATATACAGTGAAGGGAGGAAGCGGCCAACAAAATGAATTAGGAAAACTGGTATCTGATAATGAAATCTTCTCTTGGTGAAAGTTTAGTGATATTTGCTGCTGGAGCTATTTCGAAGCTCCATAGGGACATATAAATAATAAGGCCCAAGATGATAGTAAAACAAGGGATTTCTTTAGCTACTGGTCACTTCAGGAAGTGCTGCTGACAACAGGCATGTTGTTCTCACAGCGCTTTACAACAATAGCTAGCAATAAAAGGGATCAGTTCATGATGAGTTGAGAAGGAATAAATCAGCTGTCCAAAAATGCTACTTATGCAAAATACACTAAGACCATTACTGTAAAGTACATGAGCAATTACTACTGTGTATGCATAAGCAATCGTCTGTGCAAACAATAAAAAGTGTCACATCTCAATAACAGCTTTATTGATAAAAAATATTTTAAAGAAGCTCCTGACAAAGAAAAATGTATGGCAGCGTTAGTCCATTTATAAGAACTTGCAATTATAGGAGAAGATGGTGATATGGTCTTTCATTATCAGTTCCAAGTACTTTCCACCAACAAAACTATTTTCAATAGCACTTAAGTTATTCAAATTATTCACAGTATCTTTGATATCATGTTGCTATTGGGGACCAGTTTATGAAAAATACTAATCAAAATACAATGATCATTTTCTAGAAAAAGGATAAGGGTTTAATTGAAAACTCAGCAAGTTTCTTATCTTAGAATGACTTTCACACAGCCTTTGTGCTAGACAGGTCTATATCCCTTTTCCCTTGAAAATTTATTAGCAGAATGTATTCCCATCAATTTAGAAGTGAATTTCCCAGAGGCTTGACAGAGAGTCAGCAAATTAGATTCCATCTGCAGCAAGCATGATCCAAACTGTGCAAATTCATGACTTGTTGTCCAGCCTCATGAACTAAGAAAAAATGGGCTGGACAGTTGTCTCATCTGAAGTTCAAACCCTACAGAAATATTTGATCAATTGAATGGGAGGTGTAGGTAGAGAGGCTAAAATTGCAACAGGCTACAGCAATTTGTTTGTCTAGTAAAACAAAAGAGAAGGAACTTAAGTCTGGCATGTATATGCTAGTTCTAGAATGGGAAAGGAAATCAGATTTGAGATACCAGGAAAGAAAGACGCAAGAGAGAAAGCTGTAATCATTCCAGCTGTCAGCTAAGTGCTGGGTAATAGCTTTGGTCATCTAAACTGACTGAAATGTAAAAAAATTATCATTTTAAGGGTAAATATGTTAGAAGTCATAGACTCTGAAAATTGATTCAATAAATGTTTGGGGAATAGGGATACAAGAAGGTTAATGTTGAGTATATCACCTATACTAAAGCCTTCTGAAAAGATATACCTAGTCTTAGGTAAAAAGAGTACCTAGGCCATACAAGGTGCATAACTTATACAGACTTTACTGAAAAGAATGTTTCTAAAATATGTTGCTTTTTATTTTCTCTCAGGCTGAGCTTTTCTGGTCACATTAACATGTAATTAAAGGGTCACAGCTAAAGACATTTTGCACTACAGGGGAAATCAGGATGCACCTTGAATACCCAAGACAATCAGGTGCTGACAGATTCATTAGAACATCTTTCCTCAGAATCAGTCTTAAAGATCAAGAGAACATTGAGGGTTTTGGTTTTTTTAAGGCAGACGCACCTCTAGTCATCTCCTGAAGAAGAGAGCAGATGATAATTGATGTGTGCTGGAGAGCATGATGTGCAAGCAGAGTGATTTATTAGCAATTAAAACTAAGGCAGGAAAGCATCAACTCGATTCTTTTCCTTCAGAGGTAGAAAGAAAACCCCATAAAACATTACAAACTGTTACTGATGATCTCTAGTGGCCTGCAAGAATAAATGGTCATTTGGTATTTTGTAAACTGCATTTCAATTTAAATTGAATGAATACCAGAAAACAGCGGTTATATAACTAAGCAAATGCTGATCATTTAAAGCCTTTATTTCATTGCTGAGCAGCCCAGCTTGTGATGGGACTTAGAACAGCCTTTTCTTTGTTCCTTTTGAAAGGCTAAAAAAGCAGTAGCAGGCTTATAATGAAAACAATTCCAACCACACAACAGGGGGATTGCAAAAACTCGCTAGTCCTTATAATAACAGCAACAAAAAAAAAAAAAAAAAAACAAACATTTGTTTTCCAAAGGAAGCCAAACTTACATTTTTTTAGGAATGACAACTTTCAGATGCAGAATGTGAATGTTTAAATAGTGTCACATAAAGCTTCCAGTGTCCTTATGCCATGGAACTGATCTTCAATTACAAAGATGTTTTAACTGGAAAGTAACAATGAAATTATTTATAAGTACAAGCCACTTTCTCCCACTTCACCTCAGCAAGGTCCCAGACAACTAGCTCAAAGGGGTTTACAGTGGTCCATGTACTCAGGCTTAGATGCATAGGAGTAATATACTGTTCTCAAGAGGTCTGAGCAAGCAAAAGCACACTGGCAAGCTGTAGAAAATCGGGGAACTTAGGTAAAAGGCCTAGTACAACATTTAATCAACATAAGCACTTCTCACAGCATTAATCTGGACAATTCAACTCGACAAACTTCAAACCCATCTGATATTAAGTTACTCAAAATGTTCCAAGAGGGAATTAGAAGAAGAAAGAGAGAAAGACAGAAAACATAAACACACATATAGCTACCAGCTCCTGGGCTCCAGCAGAGTCCACGCAGAAAGCCCAAGACCAAGGTAAGGTCAAGACTTGCCAGACTCACATTCAGCTTTTGAAATCCTAGGGCCTTCGCAGGCCCTCCCCCTAGGTGGGACTTTTGGTCATTTGGCCATTCAGGAGCTGGGTTAGAAGAGAGTGGAGCTCTGTCTCTGGAGTGCCGAGATTGGCAGCTCTGCAAGGCTGGGGTACAGGCTCCTGGGGGCTTTGGGGCAGGTAACTGCCTTGCCAGGACAAAGGCTGACCTGCACCTTCCCATACACACACACACACATACACACACACACACACACACACACACACACACTCATCCCGAAATGTCTGGAGACATCAGTCATTTCAGGCTCTGGCCACCTCCCCCTTCTACCTTACTATTTAGTACAGCATCCTTCAAAACAAATTCAACACTAAAAACAAAAACATAGATCCTGTTTCTTCTGAACTTATGTTGATGCTGTACTTGCCCAGTAGACCCAAGTGTAGCAAGTGCTGGCAGACAGAGCGTTTCTGCTGCAATGTTTTATACATACAGTAATTTCACGACTATAAGGCGCACCCTTTTGATTAAAATTTTCCCCCAAACCCTGAAGTGCGCCTCATAGTCCGGTGCGCCTTATATAATGGACAAAATTGCGAAAATTGCCAACCTGGAAGTGTGAGCCGCAATGGAGGGGCGGTGCAGTAGGAGCACCGAGTCGCGAGGAGGGGCAGGAGTGGGCAGGCCCCGGCCAGCCCCCACCGCATGGGCTGGCTGGCCCCGGCCAGGCACCAGCCAGCCCCCGGCCAGCAGCAGTTGCACAGGGAGAGAGGGAGCAGGCAGCCCTCGGCCAGCCCCCGCTGCACTGGCTGGGTGGTGCTGGCCAGGCACCGACCAGCCCCTGCAGCGCGGGCTGGGCGGAACCGGCCAGCCCCCGCCCAGCAGCAGTTGCACAGGGAGAGAGGGAGCGGGCAGCCCCCAGCCAACCCATCACTATGCGGGCTGGGTGGCGCTGGCCAGGCACCGGCCAGCCCCTGGCCAGCCCTCGCCACGCGGGCTTGGCGGCACCGGCCAGGCACCGGCCAGCCCCCAGCCAGCAGCAGCTCGCACAGAGAGAGAGGGAGCGGGCAGCCCCCGGCCAGCAGGAGCCACACAGGGAAAGAGGGAGCAGGCAGCGCCGCGCCGCCCCGAGCCATGAATGGTCCCGAGCCATGGCAGCCCCAAGCCGCCCTGAACCACACCAACCCCAAGGTGTGAGCCGTGGCCACCCCAAGCCACAGCCATCCCGAGCCCCACCTCGCCAGCCGGGGATGGACAGGAGTGCCGGGCCCTGCACATGGGGAGGCCGCTTGGGGCTGCGTTTAAAGGCTACACCAATCTGTCAAAAATGTTTGCAAATTGAGCTCATGCCAGTAAACTCCATAATCATGGGATTCCATTACTAATTCATTACTTTGTTGCGCACGGCACAGATCTTTGCGGCACAAAAATAGTGTGCCTTTTAGTCCGGTGTGCCTTATATGATCTACAAAGTTGCGAAATTTGCCGACTTCCGAGGGGTGTGCCTTATAGTCTGGTGTGCCTTATGGTCGTGAAATTATTGTACCCCAGTGTCATGTATTTAGAAGTCATAGCTGCCTTCCAGTAGGACAGAAGTGAACAAAATTACATTGTCAAAGAAACACTGAAGAAACAGGTAGATATTTTTGTGTGTTCCAAGCCAAAGAAAAAATTCCGTATGAACTTCATGCTGTGGAAGTTCAGGAGCTGTGGTAAGAATCAACAAAGACCTCACACATTCCACTAAACATGACACAACATTATATGTTTTTCTACGCTTCACCAAGGCAACTGCACTTACAGTAATTTCATGAATACAAGCCGCACGGACTATAAGCTGCATCTCTGGGTGTTGGCAAACATTTCGTTCTTTGTCCATAAATAAGCCGCACCTGAGTATAAGCCACTCTGTCATTTGCAGCGAGGACCCGCGTGCAACAAAGTTGCCAATTAGTAACAGAATCGAGGCAGGGCGGGGTTTACTGGCTTGGCTCGGGCTGTGCAGGCTCGGCCCGCTCGGGGTTGTCGACAGAGCCAGGTGGCCCAGCCCGGCGCTGCCGCTCGGCAGGGCCACTTGGGGCCAGCAGCCGCCTCTGGTCTTGCTTGCCCTGGCCCGGCACTGCCCCGTGGTGGCAGGCAGGGACAGAGCGTCCCCCCTGCTCCCACGGCGGCGGTGGCGGGCAGGGACAGAACCTGCCTGCTCCTGCCGCAGCAGGCGGGGACAGGAGCCCCCTGCTTACCCAACAGGCCATGGGGATGGCAGCACGGAGCCCCCACCTCCTCCTCGAGCTGCGGGGATGGTGGCATGGAGCCCCCGCCTCCTCCCCAAGCCGCGGGGATGGCGGCACGGGGCCCCTGCCTCCTCGCTGAGCCGTGGCGATGGCGGTACGGGGCCCCTGCCTCCTCCCCGAGCCGTGGGGATGGCGGCACGGGGCCCCCCCGTCTCTCCCCCAGGCTGCGGCAGAGGAGGGAAGGAGGGAGCTCTCCCGCCTCTCTCCCTGCCCCCCGTGCTGCCTGCAGGGAGCCAGGCTCCACCCGCGGTGCAACAGAGTAACAATTTGTAACAATTGTGAAATGCCGGCTTTTACTGGCAGGCGCTCGGCTCGGCACCCTGGCTGGCACTTCTGGGGTTGTAAATGTCAAAAAATTATTCACGTATTAGCCGCTCCTGAGTATTAGCCACATTTCCAGTGTGGGAGCAACATTTTAGTCAAAATGTTGCGGCTTGTATTCGTGAAATTACTGTAATTCTGGGCTGAGGTTCACAGCCCTTGGAGGATGCATGAGATCCTTCTACTGAATCTGCTATAGTGTTCAGGAAAAGAGGGCTACATGTCAGTCACTCCAGGTCCACTGCAATGTAGAAGTCATTCATTACAATTTTATTACTCATCATAAAGCAAAACAACAATAACAAAAAAATAGCAATATACATTGTTAACTTATAGTTCCCTTCAGGTATGATTTTCTATGAACAAACTGATAGAGGTTAAAACAGAAGGGGGAAAAATGCACTGCTCACTGTAAAACAGGGACAATGAACAACAGCTAAATTGCTGCCCAAAAGGACGATTCCGTTCCCATTTCCTCATCAGGTGCTCCAGGACAGCCCCACTCTGGCTGTCTGCTGTTTAGCCCATCTATCTCTAGTGCAGATCTGATGAGCTCATCTATCAGCACACTGCTGCTGGGAAAGGGCTGCTCTTTCCTCTTTGTGTCCTTCCTCCTCTTTTCCTTCAGCCACCTTTAAAACTGTCCTTCACATCTTGTAGCAGCCCTACCAAGTGCTGGATCCCTCACTAGGATGACTGCATCTACCAGCCCAAAAGTAAAAGTACAGTAATTTCACGACTATAAGGCACACCCTTTTGACTAAAATTTTGATCGAAACCTGGAAGCATGCCTTATAATCTGGTGTGCCTTATATATGGACAAAGTTTGGAAATTTGCCGACAACCCGGAAGTGCGAGCCGCGAGCCGTGCGGTGAGGGGGTGCGGCTCCATGGGAGCACCAAGCTGTAAAGGGGGGGGCGGCCCCACGGGAGTGCTGAGCTGTGAGGGGGGTAGCGCCGCGGGAGCCCCAACCTGTGACCGCAGCTGGGTCGCGGGAGCTGAGCCGCGCCAGTTGCAGCAGCCAGCACCGGGGACAGGCGGGAGTTCCGGGGCCCACGGCATGGGGATGGCGCCTGGGGCAGCATTTAAAGGCTATGCCAATCTGTGAAAAATGTTTGAAAATTGAGAAACTGCCAGTAAACCCCGTGATCATGTGATTCAGTTGTTAATTAGTTACTTTGTTGCGTGCAGATCTCGCTGAAAATAAAAGTGCACCTTACAGTCCAGTGCGCCTTATGTTTGGACAAAGTTCGGAAATTTGCCGGCACCCAGCAGTGCACCTTCTAATCCAGTGTACCTTATAGTCATGAAATTACTGTACTTTTGCATGATTGCAAGTGATCTTGGATCACCCAGGTCATTTAGGACTGGCATTTAATGTAAATGCATGGTGAGGAATAGGGAAAATGAATGTTGCATTATTAACAACAATGATCTGTTTAACTTATTTTGGATTTATTTCAATATGATTTTAACTGTACATTCCTTATTGGTGGAGGTATGTTCTGAAACTCTGAGTTGTTGATGTTTGGATTTTTTCCTTCTACTTTATGGTTTGAATATTTTAGTTGAGTGTTTGAATCTGATGTTTGATGCATGAATTATATTTTTGCTTCCTCTTGCTTGTTTTAGAGTGTTGATATTTGTTTCTTTTCTGACTAATTAAATTATAGAAGCACATGTAGCTTGATGTTTCAGGCATGGCTTGTACACAGTCACCTTTTGATCTGGCTGACCTTTTACCACCAATGACAAGTCATGTTCTGCTGTGAATGTTCATTTTCAATATAGATTTGCTCAGCCTTCATTTTCATTAAACACAAACAACATTCAAAATTTTTTAACCTATTTTAGAGAGAAAACTTCATGTTTATGGCAGTTCACTAAGCTTTTTTTCACCATCATTGGCCTAGAATTACATCTCACTGATCATCAGCTTTTTCATTGGGTTGCACCACATGCTCAAGTAAAGTGCAATCATATCACACTATCTTGAAGTCCTTGTTATTTTCAATAATATATGGCAGAAATCTCTCCAAATTTAAAATCTTACGTTATTCCACATTGCTGAATTTATCCCATTTTAGAGCTCCTCTGCTCACTCTGTCCTGTTAATTATTTATTGTTATTCCTCTGCTTGCTGCTGCAGTAGTGACTCTTCAACACTGTGTTAAAAGAAACATTCAGAAGCCTCATGCTCACAGGCAGCCAGTAGCAGACTGCCAGCCAGCTATATATTTGTATTCACATTACCACATGTTAATAGAACTTTCATGTTCATTTACCTTCTTGAACATTATCACTTCACCCATTCCTGTACCTTCTGTCCTTTGTGCAGTCTGGATATGAACCATGCACTTCATGCAATTACATTTTGCTGTACTGAACACTCCTTGAAAGGCAGAACAAAAGGTCACAGAAGAAAGAATTGCTTGGTCCTGTCTCCCTTACAGTCATTATAATTTTGAGACATTTATTCCGTAATGTATTGGCACTAGAAAAGGCAAAATGAACATAATGTCTGGAGATTATTTGGATTCAGAATATGAGAGCAAAGATAGCTTTTGGGAAATAGTATAAAATACTATTGCTTCTAGGCAGTTAAATAAAAATGTTCTAGATCAGTGAGATTTGTATAAACTAAAATTCAGAAGCCCCAGAAATCAGTTTTCAAGTGAAATACAACCACTCCACATTTTATTTCCTTGGTTTTTTTAGATTTTTCCTATATTGTAATGAGAGTTATATACACTTTATTCAGCATAACCAATTTTAAAAAGTCACTTCTTAAATCTTTATAAAATTTGCTGCTATTGCAGTTACTGTATTATATAGAAAGCCAGTGGAAGAACTCACCAGAAGACTGGAGGGAAAATAGTCTATTTTCTCTTGATGTCAGTTAGATATAATGATCAGTGTTAGCAGCTCTTATACAAGACACATAGTGCAGATAAGAATAATCAATGCCTTCATAAAGAAAAATATTTCAACCAGGGGTAGCAATCCGCCTTCAGCAGCTTTGAGGTCAAATAATATTAAAAATTTGTTATCAGTCTCACTTGGTCTTCATTTTTATTTGCTCCACATATGCACTTAAAAATGGTTTAATAACTCTAAAATGCTTATCTGAGAACTAAAGAAAAACAAAGAATTATATAGGGTTTATTCTTGGATCTAGAATTAAAGAGTTCAGATTCAGTTTTGAGATGTCCCAAATCTTCTGTGCTTTAAAGAAATCACTTAATCTGTGTATGCAGTGTTTCACTTTAGATTATGCAGCTTTCAATGAACTATTATGGGATAATAAGCTTCTCATCGTTGTCTCATCTAAATGCAAACAACAATAAACAAATACACATAATAAACAAAAATATTTTAGGTGCAAAAACCTGTACTGGTCTGTAAGGAACAGACAGCAAAAAAAATAGCCAGCATAAATCCACAACACTGGTGGATTTAGAAGAATTTGTAATGTCTAAGATCCAAGTTATAAGACACTTTGGAGATGAAATTGTGTAAATTTTATGTAAACCTAATTCCCTTTTAATAATGAGTGCAAGACTCACTGCCTCAGAAGGGTAACAAGCAATTATGTCCTACACGCAGAACAATCTTGTCTCAACTCATAAAGAAAGCATCACATTATATATAGGGTTTTATCTCAAATTTATTTTGAATGCTTCCTTCTTACTGAAGTAACAGGGCTCCTCTGACCTGTACCTAACGGACAGAGATAATTTTATACAATAGTTATTGGTAGTGCCACAGACTGAAGCAAAGAACATGAAAATGAATACTAACCTTTTCTCCAAGACTGAAACTGGGAAGAAAAAAATAAGGGGTTTTTTGCCTCACCTGAGAAGGCAAGAGAAGGATAGGAGAGCTCAGTTAGCAAGTATACAGTATACTTAATTTGCTAATAAGATTTCCCTTTGGAAAGGAGATTTCACCAAACTGTTGTGTAAACAGAAGTGGGGTTAAATGAATTTCTTTGAAATGTTCTTTCAACTATGAACAGTTGCAGTTTTATCTACCATCACAGAGAGTTCTATTCACCAGCTTAATTTTTCCAGCTTAATTTCTGACACAAAAAAAAATATTTGAAAAAGTACTTATCCATTTCTCTTTAACTACAAACTCTTTGATTAAATACTAAATTATGTGGTATGGAACCCTGGAAGACTGTAACTGCGATGATGGTGAAGTGAGACACAAAAACAGTATCAGCCTTCAGGGTACGTTCTTGTATATTTATATACAATATGCATTTTGGCTTATGACCAGAGCTGACAGCGAAAATCAGCTCAGAAAAATCTATGGAATGACCCACAAGGAGATTTAATGTCCAACTTTTGGAAGAATAAGCCCCTAGGTACTACAAATGATTTGTATCAATTCATTTGATAATTCGCAAGTTGTTCAGAAATGCTTGTTTTCTGCTAGCTGTGTATTTTACCCATTATTTTTATCCAGCTTGTGTTTCTTTCTCTACAAACCTGTTGTGTTTGATTACTGCTGATGTTACTGGTCCTTTTACAGTTAACAGTTGATGTTGCTGGTCCTTTTACAGTGGGATACTCACATCCTTATTTTAATGTTCTGTGTAAAACTTTATTTGCCACTCTCTTATTTTATCTCAAAAAAATAAAGGGACACACATAGGATCATATTCTCCCTATTACCTATTTACTGAAGAGTTTCTATAGCCCCAAACAGACCTACATATGAAACTCTTTAAAACAGTTAGATTTCTGCCAGTCATGATCCAAGATACAATTCCAAACAATATGTTAACCAACCTGCTCTCCCTTTATTGCAAAGGGCCCTGCTTATTAGATGAGGCATGAGTAGATGAGGCAAAAGCTCTTCGATTTCAGTTGAGTGTTTGACACTGGCTCCCATAGCATTTTCGTGAAGAAGCTGACTGCTCAGGTCTTGGAGGGGTGTACTCTTTGCTGGGTGTAAAACTGGCTGGATGGCTGGACCCAGAGAGAGGTGGTGAATGGAATTCAGCTGGTTGTTGGCCTGTGACTAGTGGCATTCCTCAGGCCTCAGTATCAGTGCCTCTCCTATGTAACATCTTTATCAATGATTTGGATGAGGGGATTGAATGCACCCTTGGTAGGTTTGTAGATGGCACCAAAGTGGGCAGGCAGGTTGATCTTCTGGAGGGTAGGAGGGCTCTGCAGAGGGATCTCAACAGGCCAGATCAGTGGGGTGAGGACAACTGCCTGAGGCTCAAACAAGGCAAAGTGTTGGGTCCTGCACTTGGAATGCAACAACCCCAGGCATCACTGCAGGCTTGGGAAAGAGTGGCTGAGAGCTGCTCAGGAGAAAGGGATTTGGAGGTGCTAGTTCACAGATGCCTGGCTATGAGCCAGCAATGTCTCCAGGTGGCCAAGAAGGCCAATGGCATCTTGCCCTTTATCAGCAGGACCAGGGCAGTGATTGGTACTGGTTAGGCTGCATCTCAAATCCTGTTCAGACATCCTCATTGCAAATCAGTTCTGAAGTCCTTGTTGTTTTCTGCAAGGAGGTTGTAGGAAGGTGGGGGTCAATCTCTCTGCCATGTCTCAGGTGAAAGGACAAAAAGAAATGGCATTAAGTTGTACCACAGAAGGTTTAGATTCGTTAATAAAAAAAAAAACATTCACTAGAAGAGTGGTCAGAGGTTAGGGTCTCTGGAATTGCTCAAGAGGCATCAGGGTTGTTGAGGAGCTCATTCAGTGCAGGGGAGCAGCTGCAGTGCCAGCTGCAGGTTGAGCTTGGGTGGCTGGACCCCCAGGCAAGAGGCCATGAACTGGCACCAGCCCTTTGCATAACAAAGGATACGAGGACCTGTGCTGCTGTCTAGGTGACAGAACACTCAGACACACAGGAGGAGGCAAGACTTTCATATGTTTAGACTGTGAGGGTATAAAAGACCAGGATTTCCTTTGTCCCTTTTTTATACTAACAATTTCACAAAGCATGAAGAGGAATTCTAAAATTTTGTTGAGAAACAAGAACAAGTGAAATTCTTTGTCAATCACTCTTTTTCTGAAGGTTAGAAGGGTCTTTAATACTAAACTGATATTTTTAAATTTGTTTCCTAGCTTATGCTTTAGGATTACTGAGTTTAAAGTTACACATTCTTAAAATTAAAGAAAAATATATGACTTAGTAGGAAAAAAATATTAATTACAGTTTGAACATTCACACAATCAGATAAAGATGATATTTAGAATTATTACCTCAGAGTAAACCCTAACAAGAAAAAAGTAAGTTTCTGTAAAGTAAGCTTTAAAGATAACAATAAATAAATAAATAAACAAAGTGGTAACATTTTTACTATCAAATTTCAAAAGCACCTTTCTTACAAACAATTTACAGAGCATCTTGAGATGAAGAGACAAAATAAGTAACCAGTATGACTCTTGGGGCTGTCCTGTGCCTGGCCAGGAGCTGTACTTTGATAATCACTGATGTCTCTTCCAGCTTGGGATAGTCAATAATTCTGTGATTCTATGATCTAATCATTGCCAGTTAATGATCTCTGTCTGACTGTGTAGTCAATTGCCTTATGTGCACATCAATATAATTTTGTGGACAAAAAAAAATGCTTTCTTTTTTTCTTGCAGCAATTTGCACTTTATAAGAATGGAGCCTAAATAAAGCATTCTTATGCATCTTAAAAGAACAAAAGAAATTACTAATATTACTCATTGAAAAAATTAAATGTCTGAAAATTGAGGAAAATATATCCATTCACCTAATATCTGCCATTTCATTTTTGGAGTGAAGGACATTTTCTTGCAGTAAATGTCAGTGCAAGTTTTGAGAAAATATTTCATGTAATTATTTGGACTTTTTAATTGAGTCTGATTTACTTATGGACATTTTTCCACTCAAATGGGCAAGCAAGATATTGCTAGCTGAAGTATATTTCAAACCAATGGATTTTAAACAAATGCTGTTTAAAACAAATTATTAAATTAGAACGACCCCAATCTGAAAGCAGAAATGTGTGTAATCTTTCAAATCAAAGAGGCTTAAATTTCATATACCTAAAAAGTTTTAAAGGAATTGTTTACAAGAGTTATTTGCAGACATTACATTGGAGGAGAAACCTGAATAATATCATTAGAACAATATCTTTGAAAATACAATTTGCAAGGAAAATGAGGCAAGACATTCAGTATGAATATTTCATTACATTCAGTTGAAAATTCCATTTTAAAATAAACTGAAACATCAAGACATTTTGTATTTTTGAGTAGAACATATTCTTTCTGTCTGTGAAAGTTTGCAAGCAAACAAAGAATATCCATGTACATACAAAGATCCTACCAAAACCCCAGCCTGGAAAGCCTGACATCAGCTTCAGCTACACTCTGTAAGAATGCACATTTCACAGACATTTTCTTACCTAAATGTCAGTGGCACGCACACTTATTAAACAAACTGTCAACAACTGAAAAGGGTTTGCTCTGGCTGAATGTCATCTGCAAGTTGTTAGGAGTCTAATCTCTCCATCTGACAAATGTTAATGGTTTAGCAAGGCAGCAGATCCATTCAAAAAAGAAGCGTTCCTCATGAACAGGGAAAGCACAAATGGCAGCTTATAGTAATAACTGTTAATATGACTTGCTTATGCAACAGCAATTTCAATCAGTCTTTATAAATCCGTGTCTGATGCAGACATTTACATTTCCGTTATTTTGCACATCCACCTGTATGAAGATTCCTCAATCATTCATATTCATGTGCACTGAAGAAATAAAGTTTAAAAAAAACAACCAACCAACCAAAAAAAATTATAATTCCTGAGCTGCAGAAATTAAATCAGTGGGTTTGCTTTTTAACTCTATTTCACATCTTCAGACAAACAGAAATAGATGACGATTGCTGTCCACTGAAGGTTGAAGAAGGCAGAAGCGCAGCTTTTCACAGCTCCTGTTAAATTCCATGTAAATCCCTTGTTATTTTTGTGAGGAAGTCTCAGCAGTTCTGTAACGCCCTGGGTCTTTACTTTCCTTCTTCAAAGAACTTGTTTTTAAATGAAAGGCTATTTCTTACAAATCTTATGGATAAAATCAAACTCAAATGGATTATTATTACTGTAAGACAGACTCATTGTCAGGGGAAGGGATGAAATTAAAGAAAAGAACCATGAAATCGTAGAATGGCTAGTGTTGGAAGGAACCTTTGAAGATGATCTAGTTTCAAGGTACCTGCCATGGGCAGGGATGCCTTTCACTCGATCAGGTTGCTCAAAGCTCCATCAAACCTCACCTGGGACATTTCCAGGAACTGGATATCCACAACTACTCTGGGCAACCTGTTCCAGTATTTTGCAACCTTATCAGTACAGAATTTCTTCCTTCCAGTTCAAAATTGTTAATCATTTTCCGACTGCTAGTGTTCCTGAATAAAAAGTTCTTCCCCATCTTTCCAGTACATTCCTTTTGAGTTTGATATGTAAGGAGTAAATGTTGAATCATCTCTGTAGAGCAGTTACAGAAAACTGATAAATTAGTATGCACTCTTAATAATACAGCTGTGATGGTCAAAAAACACTAAGATAATAAAACTATCTTTAATATGGCAAAAATTTATTTTTATGAGGAAGAGGAAGCCAGGATAGACTTAGTCATACACCATTTTATCCTTTAACTCTTTATGATTATTCTACAAGGACATAGGTCACATTCTCAGTTAGTTTAATATGAAGAGGAGTAAAAAATGCTTTTCATTTTCTATGGATTACCAAGTTCAGAATTATTTTAAACAGGACTTCGCTAAAGATGTAATTCATTTTAACAGATCTTACCCACATGAAAGTTAAGGTTCTTAGTTAAGATTTAGAGATTAATTCAACCTGCTTAATTTTTTTTCTATTGGTTATCTACCTCCTATGTTTTCTATTTCCACATCTTTGGTTGGCGGAGGTATTTTTCGTCTTTTTAAATATCACTGGAGAGTGTTTTATTTACTCTCTGTGGAGTTAAGAAGTCACTTGAACAATCAGTAGCCTTTAGCCTAGAATCCCTTTTGGCAACTTTCAGTTTTTTCTTTCTATTATATTAGTCATGTTACAGGCTCCGACTGATTCAAATCAAAACTAAACTCTTTATATTAGCTGAGCAGAGATCACTTCCTGTAAACTTCCCATAGGAATTACAGTAATTTCATGATTATAAGCTGCACTGAGTATAAGCCGCACTTCTGGGTGCCAGTAACTTTTCATTCTTTGTCCATACATAAGCCCCACCTGATTATAAGCCGCACATTACAATACAGGGTGTGATAAAAAGTGTCTATTCTATCACCATCTGTTGAGGGTGGGGGCAGTGATCCTTATTTCAATGGCAGATATTCTGCTAATGGGCCATCCATTGAAACCAGGCGGGGCATTTTTCTTTATCTTTTCACAACCCATCCTTCCTCCAGCCAGTCATTTTCTGCTAATGGCCCATTGAGTCCCACTGTGGGACTGATAAAATTACTTCATCCCATTTGGATGCTGCTCCAGCCAGGGGAACATTCTTACCAAGATAAAAACAGAGGTTTTGGGACACTAAGGGAGCCCCTTTCTCCACTGGACTCCAGAGGAAAACTGAATTTCTCCATATCACCACTGGACCTCCAGAGGGAAACTGCACCTTCTGCAGGAGCACTGCTCCAACTGAATCACATCTGTCACTGCAGGAGGACTGCAGCTACCATTTAATGGGACTGCTACCAACACCCTGCCTGATGGGGTGTCAGGTTGTACTCTGACTTTGTCAGGGTTTGGAGTTTGTTTCTTTGTAGTACTGTATTTCTATTTTAATTTCCCTAGAAAAGAACTGTTATTCCTAATTCCCATATCTTTGCCTGAAAGCCCCTTGATTTCAAAATTATAATAATTTGGAGGGAGGGGGTTTACATTCTCCATTTCAAAGAGAAGTTCCTGCCTTTCTTAGCAGGCACTTGTCCTCCAAACTAAAACAGCAACTTTTTGTTCTTTGTCCATATATAAGCTGCACCTGATTATAAGCCACACTTTGGGTTCAGACCAAAATTTTAGTCAAAATGGTGCGGCTTATAATCGTGAAATTACTGTATTCACTGTGTGCTGTCATTATTGTACAGGCGGACAAGCTTACTAAGGCATTGCAGAGATGTTCTCTCGGACACAGGAGATTTCTTTCTGTGTTAAAGTTTTGTAGCTCCTTGCACTATTTTACTTAAATGGTCAAATTTGGAAAATGAGGAATAGATTTATTTAACCTAGCAAATACTAGTATTATCTTAGAAAAGGAAATTGCTTCAATAAATGAAAGTCTAAGAATAAAATAAAAAATGTTTTAATAATTAAATTAAAAGGATTTATTCATTAATCCTTAGTGTCTATAGGAGAGAGTACACTAAAATGCAAGTTTCTTTGCATGCAAGTAAACCACAGATTGTGATCAGGGTTACTTTCCAACATTTTAAATATTTCAAGGTCGTTTTCAGTGTAACAAAATATAACAAATTTAGCAAAAATAATTTCCCAAATTCTATTACTGGTCACAGTATCTTGCTTGTTTGTTCCTATAGTTATTCCATTAATTTATCTTAAAATAGATTAGGATCTGTATTATTTTAAAAGCTATTTTAGAATTTCATTTCTCTGAAAGCCAGTTAACTTCTAATCTTGATCCATATAACCATGCCACAGTACTTCAAAGCATTCATATAACTAGTCATATTCTTCATGACATTCAGGTTAGGATAGGGATTCAGATTCTCTTAACTGATGATAGAAAATGGTAGTGGTGTAACAGATAATGTAATGAAAACACTCTCCACTGCAGAAGTCTCTCAGGAATGACAACTGTTAGATTCCACCACCAAATACTCATCTAGATGATTTTGGATACATTACAGTCTCTAGCAAAAAACCTCACAAAAGTTCAGCTTAAGAAAGGCTCTCAGATCAAGATGCCTTGACCTGATTGAATTAATTTTAGGCAGCAAGATAGACAAAATTGGAGTTAAACATATGGTTTCATTGTTCTTATTCCCATAAAAATATGTAAAAGTATATATTTTATTAAATCAAGTAAATCATCTTTTCAGAATGACTACACTGAAAAGTTTGATTTTGAATTGGAGAGTTCTAGAGATTTAAAGGTAAAGAAGCACAAAATTATAAACTCTATAGAGGCTTGTGTCCTAAGGAAAGGAAGGGGACCATTAAGCAAAGAGAGGCTACCTAGATGAATCATCACTTTGTAAACAACAGAAAGAAGAAATAGATGCTTTAGGAGACAGTGACTGACGGCAAGGAAGCTGTGTATAAAAAAAGGCCTTTCCAATATGTCTGTCCAATGCAAGAAATAGTAGAGGTCAGAGTTTATGATATCAGACTAATCCAACATCTCTTTTGCATTAGATAATTCACATCTTAATCATTAAGAATGCAGCATCTCAGGAGAATTTATCCTGTAAAGTGACAAAATGCAGTTATTAATTCAGAACCAGTGAGATGGTGCACCATGTGTCCTTGGACATGTGCTGGAAGCTGGGGCCTGCAGGGCAGCCTCAGTGAGGAGAGGCTGGAGCCACAGCTTGCCAGCCAGTGCAGACAGCTCTGTCAGACCCACTGCAGCACAGCTGATGGCACAGACAAGCTGATGGCACCTGGGGAAAGCATATTTAAGGAGCCATAGAAACACTTCACAGCAGCTGTGAGAGAGGGGGAGGGAGGAGGAAAAAGGGAAAAAAAGACAAAAGGTGAGAGACGCTATACTGCAGACACCAGGGTCATTGAAGGAAGGAGAGGAGATGCTGCAGACATTGCAGCACAGACTCCCCTGCAGCTTCTGCGAACCACAGGGAGGCAGACCAGGGAGGTCTGTGATGTGGGAGCTCTCCACCTGCAGCCTATGGAGAGCCCTACGCCAAAGCTGGTGGGTGTGCCCTTGAGGGAAGATACATGTGGAAAAGCCTCAGCAGCACAGGTTTTCTGAAAGAAACTGTGAAAGACCCATGCTGGGGCAGGTGAAAAGGAGGAAAGTACAGCAGAGCTGCTAAGATTCCATTCCCATTTTCCTGAGCCAGGGAAATAGAGGATAGGAGAATATGGAAATGAAACAGAGCCTGAAAAGAACGGAAAGAGGCAAGGGTGTTTTAGTTTTTGTTCTTTTTTTCTCAGCATTTGTCTCAATTTTTCATTGTCAATATATTAAATTAATTGCTCCAAACTGAGATTATTTTGGCTGTGATGATAATTGATGAATGAACTATGTTAATATCTCAACCAACAATCTTTTACATCTAAACTAACAAAGTGTAATGAGTAATATTGAAAGGCTAGCTGTTACACTAATGGGGTTGGGAGTTGACATGCACCCCTCACCCACCACCCCCATTTTCACTAGTTACTTCCTTGCAGTGTGCACCTATGACATTGTAGATCAGAAGAGGTCAGAAGATGCAGCCTCTGTTGAAGAGATGGCTGAAATGTGATTGTCCTGCACCCTAGTATAATGGAATGGGAATGAGAGATAGACACACAGATTTACAATTGGGTTATTAGGGACCAGTGACAAGACATGCACCTTTCGATCCTGTTACTTTATTTTCTGATTTCACTTTCTCCTCTCTCAATGTACCTTGTTCCTTTTCTGTGATTAATTTCCATCCTCTTTAGCCTATTGAGCAGAAAGATTCATGCTAGGGAAAAGCTCCTTGTGAGAAGATCAAGTTTTCATCATTGAATAGAAAATCTGGGCTTCTATCCGAGTTGTTGTAATAGCAGTTGCTATAGTGACACACAGGCAACAGCGGCTCTGATTCTCCCTCACAATTTCTGGCTCTATAATAAAGCAGTTGTTGCATCTGTGAATGTTTTTTGATAAGTTTTCTCCAGGGAATCTCTGTGATACCTTAAGCTCTTCATTTTCTCTTACCCATTTGTATGAATAGATTGTCCCGACTCAAGCTAAAAATCAAGGCATGAGGCAGAGGCACTTACTAATTCCTCTCAGATGATTGCTATTGGTAGATTTGGCTGCCATATAATCAAGGAAAAGGAGAAGCTCAAGAGCAGGTGTGAACAGTATCCAAAGTAAGCTTCATTTTAATTCCCAGCTAACCTTGTTCTATTGGTTTTACACTGAAGGCAGGCAGTGGTGGCTTCAACACTTCTCGGTTTGGCTCTGCATATATGAAAAGGAATCTCAATCTGTTAGTATTTAGAATAACATAGTAAGAGACCAGATGATCGTGCAGGACTTGAAAGTGGTTGCTGTATCACCCCATATCAGGTCTACAGCAAAACAAGGGGAAAAACAGCTATTTCTATCCTTTCCCATTAAAGCCCTGTTATCTTCCCACTCACTTTTAGGATAAGCAGCAATCACTGGTCTGCAACAGCTCCATTGTTCAGACATGACAGCCTCACATACTACAGTGCAGAAAAGAGGTTCAGTTCCTGTACAAACAGGTACATGCTCATGGGTGCAGTCCTGAGTTATTATTGAGCTAAAAAGAGAAAATAATACACTTGTTTTTTAATCCATGCTTATCCTGCTTAGGAATCACATAGCTAAAGTAAGTTGTAAATGTTATATTGCAGCAATGTTTCCAGCCTCATCTAGAACATTTAAAGTCCCAATTTATAACTTCTGTCAACCAGTCTTTCTCTGTAACAGCCAATAAATAGAGCAACATATTTCATCAAGTATCTTCTCTAAATAACCTTTACTTAAATGCATAGGGAGACACTTGCTCTCTCCTACTGATCTCTGGCACTTCTGTGGGCAACCTGGTTCACCCCTTGTGTGCTATTTTTTACCAACTTTCAAGCTGTCCTCGGCAGGTTATGTAGGCAGTGTGCAAAAGCACTTCTATTTTATGATGCACCAGCCATTCTAAGATCTACTGTACAACTGAAGAGATCAATTCTTCTTCCCAAGATATGTGTTTTTTTCCAGGGTGCATCTGCCAGTCCCTCAGTCTTGACTGTGAACTGGGAGAACTGGTGAGAGCTTGATTCAAATCCCTGATTATTTCTCTGAGTATTTAATTTAGATTTTTTTTTAAGCACATCTAAGTGTGATCCTGATTGTTCTTTACTTACCCACTTCTTCCCTCAGCCCTTCCAACTGCTTCCTGAATAATTTTGCTGATAAGCAGACTTATAAAATCCAATTTAATTTCAAATAAGAATTAAACAATTCAGGGTGAAAGAAGAAGGGGAAATCAGATTTTTGTGAAAGCTTTTTTTTTTTTTTTTTGTTCTGGTTTATCTGCTGTTGTCCTTTTTTTTTATTCCGGTTAAATTACAAAAATACAAAAGATCAAGTTAGAAATGCCATATTTGGATTTGAAAATGAATTTCAGTTTTTCAAATATGGCTAGCTTTTGTTTTCTCTTTTCCTCTGTAAGTAGATAGGGCTCCTGCAAAGTGTTATGACTTCACTAGAAGAGTTTTTCAGTTGCTAACATTCTAACAAAGTTTTTCTGACTATGTCTCTATACTACACATATTCTTCCTACACCTGTGACTGCAATAAAATAACAACTCTAGCTAGAATTGCTTAATCTCTATTATTTTCTTGTTTTTACTTCTTTTTACAATTCCAAATCATAGTCTCATATTAATCTGAATGCTCTTGAAAGTGAAAAATGCATAATTGTTTTATAAGCCAATTATTTTTTTTCCACTTAGGTTATTGTATAGCCTCTAGATTGATGATATGACAACATCTTTCTTGCTCTGCACAATCATTAGAAAGGAAATTTAGCTATAATCTCGGTCAACTCTCGGCTACCACTGAATAGAAAGGTGGTCTTCTGTAAAACATGCCTTGCAACAAATTGGAAGTGACAAGCAGGGAAGATCAGTAGATTACAGCTCTGAAATTGTAAGAAGAATGGTTATACCCTAACCTATGCTTGTTACAGACTTTGCAGGGACAATAGAGGAGTCAAGTGTAATTTTGTATTCTCTTCACTGTCTTTGTCCAGTAGAGGAATCATTAAAAATATAATTCCTAACAGTATCATGTCAAGCAAATCAGAGTATTGTAATAAGAAAGCATCTTGGCCTTTTCATTTTTTTGCAGTTTTATTGGCTTGTCATTATTCCTAATATTTGAGTGAAGCTGTAAACAGGTAAGGAGTGGCAGTGCCAGCTAACCATGAAATTGAGCAGGTCAGTGCCTCATGACACTTAACATCCTATTCATTCGTTTTTCTCTTGCAGTACAAGTGCTGAAACAAAAACTGTGAGAGACAGCTATTTTTCCCTTTTGTCATTAATTGGATCACAGGTAAAATTTTAGGTTTAGCTTTCCTTCAGATTCAGAACAGCTGATCCCTGATTTCTTTTCACCAAGGAAATTGAATGAATGCAGCAAATCTAGGTATTACTTTTATTGCCCTCTGTGATTAGAAAATAAACATACTAGGTTTAGTTAATATTTCTGTCTTCATACAGCATGTACAAACTATATTGACAAACAAAATAGCATTCTATATAGCACAATCTTTCCTGTGTTCTTCAAAACCAGAGCATTCTTCTTTAATCCATGCTATATCACAGAGTGATTTAAGATACTCCTACTATCTAATCTAATTTTTCATTATTTTATCACTTCCAAAGGTGTGATAGGGATGCTCCAAAAGATGGAGAAAGCTAATAGACTCTTAACCTCTGAATTTTCACTGATTTAAACATGCACACGGTTTCAATCACAAAGCTGATGACTATTGTTGCCAAAGAATATTAAAGGCTTAATCATGGAATATATTTCATATGCAACAGAAAGAAATTAATAGTGTAAGCTACAAAATGCCTTATCCAGAGATACGACTGTGATTCTCTATTGATAAATGTAGATGTGTGTATACCTGATTTATTGGAAGTACAACTTTTATCCGTGTGGGACGATAGAACATGATGAGTTTTTCTCCTCAAATTAGCCAAGGTATAAAACTTAGTGTTTGTGTTTCCTTTATGTTAGAGAAGAACAAAAATATGAGATCCCATAAAAAGTGTTCTGGGACAAAGTTAACATGAACAATTTTTAATACATTTCAGTCAGGAGACTAAATTTTTGCCATTTCAGTATTCTACATCATGTGAAAACTCTGGACTTTTGTCTCTACTAAGTACACATTTCAAAATGCATGAGAAAACCACAGAAATCTCTTCCAATTGTTAAGCTATTAATACTTCCTAAATTTAATAAAATACTTTCTAATGTATCTTTTCAAGGCTGAGAGAACTGCAATGAACATTAGTTTTTCTTATTCCCAGTACTTAATATAATGAGAATGGCTAAAATTACCTAAATAACCACACATTTCATAAAAGACAGGGTTTTGCTCCTTCTTCAAATTAATTGCAAAATGCTTTTTGACTGAAACAGTCACAGGTACAAGTAGCATTGTGACTAGTTAGAAAGAAGAAGTCAATTTACATGGAGGATTTAGTGAACTGTCTTATGATATTGTAGGTCTACTGGGTTAGTAAACTAAGCTTCCTGCATGAATTGAATGCAGACTAATGTGGTTCCACAAAAAAAAAAAAAAAAAAAAAAAAAAAAAAAAAAAAGACATTAAAGAAGCCGATGACATTGCTAAGGATTTGGTTTAAAATATTGCTCCCAGGCATAGAGCTAGATTTGAAACTAGAGCAGTCTTTTACCCTCTGTTAAATTAGAACATCTTAGGTGTGTTCTAAGCAGAATTGCTGACACAACCTTGATCAAAACAGACTGAAATGCATGGCTTTAATAGAGTTGTGCAATTGTTTCCATTAGCATAAATGTCTTCTGCAATACAAGCAAAACAAACTCGCCGTTTACTGAACACAGCACAGTTTTGCGTATTTTTATCATCTGTGATTTATGAAAGAATGGATCACATTAAAACCAGCAGGCTTTCCAAAAGAAATAAACATTTCAGCAAATGACTTCTAAAAATTAAAACCTCAGCTCAAACTCAGACTACCAACTCATAGCCGTGATTTAATCAAGAACTTAAAAATGCATCTAACAAGTTTCCCGTGACTGGCTATAAACCATCACCTTTCTTCTGTCTTGTCTTCTAAAGATCTTCTCTTCTGTGGATATTCCTTGTGAAGGACTGAAAATATTAGGTTTGTTAAAGTCTGCTCAGCAGAGACACAGATGCAGACAGAGTAGTACCACAAACTTAACCTAACTGGGACTTCAGGTGTCATTAACTGTAGCCTGAGGGAAGAATAAATGCTCAGCAGTGGAGGTACAAAGGCATATCACTGGCAAAGGTTGCCACTGACAGCTAAACTAAGGCCCCTTTCCAAAACACTATTTTGAGAGATGGTAGAAAGCAACAAATCTAAGATTCCCTGAAACACTGCTATTATCCTGAACTCATGGACTTTTATTTATTCCAGGAAGATTGATTTATTCCTCCTATGATTACACCAGCTTTCCCTTCATCTGGGAACAGGCAGGCTATTCATGCTCTCACAGTTCCCTGAAAGCTCTCTTTGCACTTTGGAGGTTTATTCTAGCCTTATGTTTCTTTTCTATAAAGTAGATTTTTTTCCTTTCCTCCAACCCTAGCTGCATGCAGGATGGCTGCAATCTCTTGCTTAGAAATACAACTTGAGCAATATATATAGAGCACATTCACTCTTCAAGGCATTTCTGCTCATATTTCTGGGCTTCCAAGACAGGTAACAAACTTAAATCCTCCACATGTGGCATAAAGGATACTGTGTTAGATAGGATTAGACAGCTAGTCAGGGTTTCAGAAAAGGGACTTAACTTTGTTTTCTGGTGAGATATTTAAATATCTTAATTCTTTTTCCAGACCTGTCTCTTAGTCTTTACCCCCACTCTTTCCCCTTCTTCTTCCTTTCTTTCAAAGACTAGAAAAATGAACTCTGTACTGTGCCTTGAACCCAGGTATGTCCCTGTGTAAACAGCATCTATTATGTTGTTTACAATAGCATAGCTGTTGTAAAATAGCTGCTGGTTCTACTACTGCTATTGATACAACACAGGAAAACAAATGGAGGAAAAAATACCGTATAAGGTAGAAAGAGAAAAATGAAATCACTTGGGTTTTTTTCTCTTCCACGGTAGAATAATTATCTACTAAAGAGATTTTACTAATTCCCTTAAAACATTTCAGAACTGTCTTTTTGCTGTAACACAAAAGTTCCAGTGCACTCCCAGTGTTTTAAGGAGAAGCTGTTAACTCCAAATTGAATTAAAAAATATTTGTCTTAGAATGCCAGGAAAAAAATCATAGTCTGTTTGATGTGATACACTCTAGTTGGCTGTTTCTTTAAAAAGCAGCATCTACAATTACTGCATGTGTTTCAATTCAACTTAAATATACTGCGAAACTGTACCATTTCGATATAATAATGAACTATATGATATAACCAGCCTCCTAGGTAACACAGAGGACAAAACCAGCCAATGTCAAACATTTTAAATTGTACATTTTCTGGCATTGATTGCAAAAAAAAACTACCTCAAGGCAGAAACTGATTGCCAGGTTAGAAAGGCAGGACAGTTGTTTCAAGCCTTGACCTTCAGGAACGTGCACTGATGAAAACTGGCATGGTTCTCAGATACAATAACAATGACTTTTAAGAAATATTAAAGAGTTGGAGTTGAAAGTAATTTTTTGTGAAACATGGTTAAATTTATTCACTTTTCTGAAAATATTTTAATGGTGAAAAGTATCCTCGTGGGATGTTTGGTTTGTCTGCTTTTGGGAGTCGTGTCCCTTTGATCTTCCAACAATGGTCTATATTTTCAGCTATCATGGCAGCAAAATAAGGAGGGTGCCCTTGCCTATAAAGGCAGCAAACAAGAAGCAGAGTGTGGGGTAAGTAATGGGTAGCACAGATTTCATAATATAAATCTCATTTTAGTTGTTTATAACAACTTGTCCTTGGCAAATTGAAATGAATTGAGATGAAATATGGAGTAGCAACTCACTTTTTATCTTTTCTTCTAGACAAATTCAGAAAATAAAATCTGTAAATACAGTAATTTCATAAGTATAAGCCACACCCTTTTGATTAAAATTTTGGTCCTGACCTGGAAGTGCAGCTTATACTCCAGAGCGCCTTATGTATAGACAAAGTTCTCAAATTTGCCAACCCAGAAGTGCAAGCTGCGGGCTGAGCTGAGCTCACAAATTGAGCACCTGCCAGTTAAACCCACGATCATGCGATTGTTACAAATTGGTTACTCTGTTGCACAGTGGGGGGGAGGTGGTCTTCCACTGGCACCGGGGGGGAAAGCAGGCTCCCTCCCGCCGGCATCACGGGGCAGTGCCGGGCCCGGGGCGAACGAGCCCGGTGCCAGCGGTGCAGGCAGCGGGCCAGGGCGAGCAAGCCCAGTGGCAGCGGTGCAGGTGGCGGGCAGGGGCGAGTGAGCCCAGCAGCAGTGGTGGCTGGCCGGCCAGCCCCGCTGAGCAGCGCAGCAGCGGCAGCACCACCTGACTGGCCCCAAGTGGCCCCACCAAGCGGCAGCACCGAACTGGGCCACCTAGCCCTGTCGGCAGCCCCACGCAGGCCAAGCCCACCTGGTCCCGAGCCAAGCCAGTAAACCCCGCAATCACGCGATTCCTTTACTAAGTTGTGCGAGCATCCTTGCTGCGGCTTATATGCCGATGTGCCTTATATATGGAAAAAGAACGAAAAGTTGCCAACACCCAGATGTGCGGCTTATACTCTGGTGTGCCTTATACATGTGAAATTTCTGTAAGTATATACTTGTGTTAGGAATCATGGTGGCTCTTTTTCAATCACTCTTGGACTTTGAAGGATGGATGTAGAGTTTGGCAGTGCATTGGCCATAGTGGAGGGAATTATGCTTTTAATCGTGCTTAGGAAAAGGAATCTGTATTTAGAAAAGTGGATAAATTACTTTAAAACAGCTTTTCATGCCTTTTTGTCATATTCTATAATGAAATCCTTCAATTTCTGTCTACCTGAGCTTTCTTTCCTTTTTTACAGTTACTAAGATTCTGTTCACAACAGAACAGGACTGCTGAACATGGTGTAGTGCAAATCCAAATTACACTTCCTTCTTAGGATCCTCTCACAAAATCCAGTAGAATTGGTCTTAGGAGCTATGAATGGAGAGTCCTCCGTCCTTTGCAAATACAGAAGTTTCTTTCTGTAGAATATCTGGCAAGACAGAAAGCAGAAAGAGAAATAGACTGATGGTGACATTTAGCTGAGTGACAGAGGAGCAAAAAGAGCAAAAGACTGGGGACAGATCTGCTGCTCCCAAACCTAGCTGGTCCAGTCTGGGGCTGAAGGGATGGGAGAGTGTAAGGAAGCAAAGGCTGGTGGCTACAGGGCTGTTTGAGATTCCAGAACTGGGAGCTCTGAGCACAAAAAGTTGCAGCTAGGTTTCAAAGTGAAGAGGTTGGCCTGGTCATAGAGAAGCAGGGAGAGCGTAGAGAGCTGGGTTCAGGCCAAGTATCTGGCACTTACTTGACAAGAAGTCTGGCAAGACTGTGACTGCTTAGGCAAAGAGCATGCAGTGATGTTAGATGGTTAGAGAATTAATGGATTCTGGCAGGGAGAATTTCAAATCTCCGCTGGGAAGAAAGATGGAATAAAAAACCCGGCAATAAGGAGTCCATTTGAATGAACAAGCAGAGTAAGGAAAAAGAGCAGATACAACTAAGGGGCACTGTGTTGGCTTAACAAGAATACAGGGATGAAAATGGGAAAGGAAATGAATCTACAGAGTAAGAGAAAAGACTGGGCCTTTAACAGCAGATAAGACAGGTATAGCTGCCGTGGTGATTTTGCCTGGAGAATAGAAACTTGAAGACAGAAGACAAAGGCAACATGACTGGGAGAAGAAAATTGGTTTGGGAAGGAAGATGATTGGAACAGGAGAAGGAAAAACAGTAATAGTGTGTATTTATGGGTACGTTGTCAGATACAGGATTAGATTAGATAAAGGAACAGAAGTGAAAACTTTTAAAAATTTTGTTATCATTTTATTATCATCAAATACAAAAAAACCCACTGACCATTGACAAACTGCTGCTGTATCAGCTCCAAAGCTACACTCCAGTACAACAGATCCAGTGACGTATTGATAACCAGTGCTGGTGAGCATATGTGAAAAAAACGTACACTTACCCACAAGGCTGACCTTATATTTGATGCCCTTTGTCTACAATAATAATGAGCTCAAAAGGAAAGAAATCACAGAAATTAAAACTGTTCTAGGGTTCCTTAATGGGGCAAACGTAGTTTTGAATAACTGTTCATTGTAGTCAATAGGTAGAGGTTTCAATGGAAAGAAATAGCAGGAAATTAGATACTGTGTCATAGCAAACATGTTGTAGAGTTAAATTAAACTTCTTAAAAGTGAATTTAATTCTGACTCTTGCTAAGTTTTAGTAGTTCCTCACCAAAATTAAGTCATTTTAATGTAGCTTTCTGAGCAAAATGTTCTTTAAAGCTTCTTTTTCTGTAAGTTCTTGATTCATATTTTTAAAAATTTAAATAATCGGGTAATATACTAGCTCTGTTTCTGACACACAGAGGTGTCTGGAAAAGCTGGAAGAATCAACTATTTTAGACAGTTCTCTGCTTGTAGATACCAAGCAGCTGTAACCTCTTGACAGATCCAGCATTGGCTTTGCCCCCTCCAAGAGGATGCAGCATCATCCTGCTGCATCCCCTTTTCATCTGGATCCTGCATATTGATGTCTGCTTGTCGTATTCAAAATAGGAATGGAAAAAGTAATTATGAATAATACATAATACAGTATTAGCCATAACTGTCTGTCAGGGTTTTAAAATATCTACAGAGTGAAAAAGATAATCCTGAAAAATAGGCAGCTCAGAAAAACAGAGAATAAAACTCCAGAGATTTATTTTATGACTTTGGTCAATTGACCCCAGTTTATAGCTAAGCTGCAAAAATGCTCAGATTAGACAGAAGTCAAGGGTACCAATGCATAGATAAGCAGACAGACAGGCAGAGAGAGGCTTTTGCCAGTTTAACAAGTTGCAATATTTTTGTCACAAACTTAAATATATTCATACTTCCAACACACATATGTGAAGAATTCATTCACTTGTCCTCATTACCACTATGCCATGAAGATGACTGTCATTTAAATATTTGCTTTTATTTACTAAATACAAGATATCACAACTACAAGCAATAGTATTCAGGAAAATTACTACAAACTAGATATTTTTTGCATCCTGGTTTTTCTGCAGTGGCCATATACACAAAAATTGCAAAGCTATGGATATGCGTCCATTTTAGTCATGCCAGGTGAAAATTAAAGCAATATAACATGCTCTGGAGTCTCCCATGACTAAAAAAAAAAAAAAACTTAACGCTTCATTCTTCCTTTGATAACAGAAACCTATTGGGCAAATTAAGTAAAGTGTAATATATAAAATAATGTATTCATCAATTCATCTAGGAGGAGATGAAACAAATATTACTGGTTTTGTTGTCTTCAGTTAGAATGATGGAGTGGCAATAACTCATTTTTTGCATGGATTAGCAACTTTGTGCGTATTTGCAAGGTGGATATATGATAGGTTTCTTCTACTGCTTAGACCAAATAAGTGATTATTTTTGTCCATCTTCAAGTTATGTTATTGCATAGAGGCATGTCTGTACTTTTACCTGATAGTATTTACATACAGTTTTTAGAGCAGCAAAAATACTGTGCTTAGCACTTGCAAAAAGTTCCATCAAAAGCTGCATAAAAATAAAATCAAGGAGCCTCTGCTGGTGTGATCAGGAATTAAAACAATGAGGCACCTTATATCCTAACACTGTAATTAACAAAGTAAAATATAAATAAGTAACCATGTAGGAATCAACACATTCACATTGCTTCACAGCTTGTCAACAGCTGACTTCTTTGATAACATCAAAACATTTGTAAAATTAATGTAGTAAAAAAAGTAATTTAATGTTCCTATCCAAAATACTGACTATATTACATTTTGGACTTCATTCCTTCCACATCACAAAACCAAATGAAATAACTAATTTTTGTTTAAGAACTTGAAACTGCAATGGCAAAGGGTGTTGTTGGGGTTTGACACTGGCTAAAAGCCAAGCACCCACCAAAAAAAAATTCACTCATTCTCCTCTGCTATAGTTGACCAGAGGAGGGAGAGAACAAAGGCTGAAGGGTTTATGAATCGGGATAAGGATTAGGAGAAAAGATTAAAGGCAAAACAATCTTAACTTTAAACCATATAAATAAAAATTAATTCACAGAATTAAAAGAGGAATACACATTTGTCTGTGTCCACAATATGGTTTCTGTTGCACAGAATTTGACCCACTCACAATCTTTAAAACATGGCATGCAAGACTTTCGGTTTCACTACCACTAGATCACAACTATGTAAGGAAGGTTTCAGGTCCATCTTCCCAAGGTGCCCAGTAGTGTTAATATGGTGGCTTTAAAAAATATAGTTTAAAAAGTACATATCTCAGCTGTTGAACTTCTGCAGGACTTTAAAATTCAAATAGGGATCAAGGCTAAAATGTACAGTAATTTCACAAGTATAAGGTGCACCAGAGTATAAGCCGCACTTCTGGGTGTCGGCAACTTTTCTTTCTTTGTCCATATGTAAGGCACACCAGCGTATAAGCCACACTTTCATTCACATCGAGGATGCTCGCACAACAAAGTAACCAATTTGTAACAATCACACGATCACGGGTTTTACTGGCAGGTGGTCAATTCACTAGCTCCACTCCCCCCACAGCACCCGCAGGAGCCTGCCTTTCCCTGCACTGCTGCCAGCGGGAGGGAGCCCACCTCCCCCGGGACAGCTGCCAGTGGGAGCCTGCCTCCCCCGGCTGGACAACAGAGTAACCAATTTGTAACAATCGCATGATCGTGGGTTTAACTGGGAGGTGCTCAACTTGCAAGCTTGGCTCAGCCCGCAGCTTGCACTTCTGGGTTGGCAAATTTCAGAACTTTGTCTATACATAAGGCACTCTGGAGTATAAGCCGCACTTCCAGGTCAGGACCAAAATTTTAGTCAAAAGGGTGCGGCTTATACTTGTGAAATTACTGTACTAGATTATCTTGAAATAATAGAATTATAAAATGGCTTAGGTTCAAGAGACTTTACAAAATACATAGTTCCAACCACACTACCTGGACAGAGACACCATTCACTAGAGCAGGAAAAGCCCATCCAGCCTGGTCTTGAATACTTTCAGGGATGGGAAGTCCACAAGCTCGCTGGACAGCCTCTTCCAATGTCTTACCATCCTCACAGTAATGAATTTCATCCTAATATCTAAACTAAACCTATCCTCCTTGAGCTAAAAGCCATCACCCCTTATACTGTCTGCAATTTAAGAAATCCCTACTCGGTCCCTCTCTAAGTAGTGGAAGGTGCTGTGTGGTCTCCCCAGAGCTTTCTCTTCTCCAGGCGGGACAACCCAAACTCTTTCATCTGTCTTCAAAGGAGGAGTGGTTCTCTGAGCCCTCTGATCACTTTTGTGGCCCTCCTCTGGACTTGTTTCCACAGGTCTATGTCTTTCTTTTGTTAGGTGCTCTGGAGCTGGAAATGATATTCTGGATGGGGTCTCACAAGAGCTTCCCTCCTTAAAGGTGACAGTTATGTGCAACTGAAGTGAACTTTTCCTGTACTATCAGAGAGGCCTTGTTTGTCAGTGTTGCAAAATATAGTTTTACTATACTTTCTTGGCCTTCTCCTTGATATCCAAATGGGTCACTCTTTTATTTCCTTGACTTTGGTTAATTTGTTCTGAGCTGGCTCTGTTCCAGACTACAGCAAACAAAAAATAAAATGTCTGCAACCATACTCTGATTGTTGTTCTGTATCTTTTGTAAGAATACCTGGAAAATATAGTTCCTCATGTTATCAAATATTCTTGGACCAGAAGTATAACTTGAGTTCCAAAACATATGTCTATGTTTTGGAAACCAAGAGATCCATATACCAACTCAGGACTAAATGGGAAAAAGTGGATCCTTATCTCATGTGATCACACCCAAGTTCTGAGACCAGAAGTCTTTAGCAGCCCTGGTCAAAGGCAAGATTTTTTTTCAGCTGTCAAATTATAGATACAAGACTACCAGTGCTAACATAACAGAAATATCTATATTTCTACGTTCAGGAAAAAATAATGGACTCTAAAGCATTTTAACATCACATGAATACTCATTTTCTCTTCATGTATATGGAAAATAATAAAATATCTCTGTTCAATTTATGTACACTTGCTGGGGTATACTAAGTTAAGGAATTTTTTGGGCCAAGTGACTGTCTTCCTATAGCATGTAACCATCTTTGGTACAAAATATTATTCAGCACAAAAAGAATTATAAAGTGGTTCTTTGTCATTCCAAACAGAGTAAGAGCTAATAGCTGGATTAGGATGAAATTGGATTTTGGAGATGGAAAATGGAGATTACCCTTTCTTGCATTCAATCACTGAAACTTAAAGGCTGGTTACTTGTGTAGTTCTGCTTTACACTGAATGCAGCGTCTACCTGACAAGATCTCAAGCACTCTCTTTCTGCAGCAGTAACAACTCAAGGTGCTGCAGCCTCCTCAACTTTATGTTTCCTTGGAATAATGCCAAGAAAAGAAATGAAAGTGCATCAGATAAGAGCACTTAAACAGAGATAAGCTGTTCTCAGCTTTAAAATCCCTCTCCATCTATGTAGTTTTCCAGAGGTGTAACAGAACTTTTCATAGGCAAGAAACAAGGAAAGAATAAAAGCTGGGAATGTCATTCCTCCTCCTCCCGGCAGAAAGGAGAACTTTTCTCTATCAACAGCCCTGTGTACCTCTGAATAAAGAGGCAGTTGCAGGCAAGTAATGTCTTTAAAGTTTTTGTTGTTGTTGGCACAACCAACATCACTTTTCTTTGGAAGTTTGTAAAATACAGTTATTCAACTAATTATAAACCAGTGTAGTGAAAAACAGCACAAGTAACTCAAAAGAAAATTACATCTTCCATTGTTTGATTCAAAGTTTTTTTTTTTAAAAATTGACCTTACAAAGACTATAATTTGTTTTACTGCTCTTCTCAAAGATAACAAAGGGAAGAGGATGAAATTACCACAAATGCATTTGCATTACTAGTGCAGTGAGGTTTTATGCTCCAAAAAGGAAGTATATTCCTCCATTGTCTAAAGGAAAGATATAAAGAGCAGTGAATGAGGATAATGATTCCAGTAAGTCTCTTTGAATATTATTACTGGTAGAAATACATTCAGGAATATCTTCTAAATAAGTAATTGCTATTAGAGTCTCAGCCAGCCACTGGATCTAATTCTGAGTACTTAATAGTCATTAGATACTCCTAGAGACAATAGGTCAGCAATTAATAAAATACGGGATAGAATAATTGCTTTGCCAATAAAAATTACAGGCTTGCTCCTAGTTTATTATATTTAGTCATCCCTTGCTGTGGTTTCCATTTGCTTGAAGAGAAACCACAAATATCTAGCCTTCTTTTTTCATATAAGAAAATAATTCAAAACAGACTCTATTACAAAAAGTCCTTGGCGTTATACTTCAAATGGAGTTACTTAACATGCAAGTGTTGAGTCCATAACATCAAAGTGTTAACATGTAGAAGTATTCAAGGCCAGAATGTGGCCCTGAGGAACCTGATCTGCTGAGTGCCATCCCTGACTATGACAGGGGGCTTGGAATTAGTGATCTTTAAAGTCCCTTCCAACCAAAACCATTCTATGGTTCTATGATTCCATGAGGTTTTGATTTTATGAAATTAATTCCCAAATGATTCAATTTCTGCACTTTGACATTTGAGATAACAGGGTATGGTAATTTACCTACACTGTCTAGAGTCAATTTAAACTCTAATCCTGCACCAGTTTTTGTGCAATCATATTCAGTACCATGAGCTTTCAGAGAAAATTCAAAATACAAAGATTTGAAAGCCTAATATACAATGTGCTGCCCTGTATTCCTAAAGGCACTGCCCATATATATATTCCTTTATCAGGGAAAATACTTTCCTCTATCAGCCGTGATATATATTTAAGTTTAATATATTTGTGATGATGCCATAAAGAATGAGTTATCCAATGTTCTTTTCTCTCACAACTCAATAGAAACGATATGATGGGTCTGGACACAATAATATTCCAGTACAATGTTGACAGCTGACTCAGTCAGAATACGTTGAACTCTACAACCCTGACCTGGTAAAGCATTTCTGTACCTGCTGTATACTAAACAAACAAGTGATCTCATGGGTTTTACAGGACCTACTAACACTTTAGCTCTGAACTTTTTGTTTTGGGGATTTTTAATATGGTGTACCACATTTCAACATTAGACAAGAGATGATGCAAAGCATACCTGCTAAGACCCTGGAGGCTATGGAAACTAGGCCTGGAAAGGCAAGTTTAAATCAAATATATCAAAAGCTATTTTAATTCTAGAATATGTCCATCAAATATAATTTTTTTTCTTCATTAAAAAGAAGTATAATATTTTTTTTTATGGTAGGAACCTGATTTGTTCCATACAAGATTTCTATGGTCAAAATCATTTTATGAAAAATGAGTTCTAAAGTTTGCTTGAAAGCTTGAACTTTTCCAGCCTTCTAATGCTTGCTTGAGTGACAGAATGATATTCTTCTGAAGGTTGCACAGTGACTCTTTGATCTTAAAGCTTGTAAAGGCCGTCTCACATGTGCGTGTTCTAATATTCACTGATAATCTGACTTGAACTTCAAGGCTGTAAGACCTTGGATCAGTGATTTGCAATTCAAGTGCCTCAAAAAAAAAAAGAAAAAAAAGAAAAAAAACCAACTTAGTCTTATTAAGTACTGTCTGTTGTAAAGCTATTGAAAGCAATTTTTTCTTAAGCAGCTCTGGAGTTCTGGACGTAAATACATAGAGAATGTCACAAATATCAGAGTGGGCTCCCTTGAGTCACCTTTTTTCTCTGCCAAACCATAAGAAATCCATACAAAATTTTAAGTTAATCAAAACAATATAAAACTTAAGCAGGTAATCTAATAAAATAGTACAGAAATACTTATTTTTTAGGCTGCATCCTTAAGCTCTGTCCCTTTATTGTTATATGCTGTTTCCACTGCAATACAAATTGTGAACCTTCTGGATAGGATTGTCATAATGCAGTATGCTGTGCAAAGATGTAAAAGGGAAAATAGTGTTAAAAACTTATATGGGAAAGATGAGATGCTAATACTAAATCCTGAACAAAATATAAACTGCAAAGAGACAGCCTGAAATGACCTGTCATTTGTCTGTATAAATTCGTCTAGCTCAGAAGCTCGCCCTGACAAAGGGACCTCCAAGGCCTGATAGGTCCAGCCTATCGTAAGAAATGTCCTCAGTGTGAGGTGACTGCACTGGAGGCCAAGACTGTACCAAGTCGTAGAAACACCATCCTGTGCTGTAGGAAATGGAAAACTGAGTCTACAATTTGTGCCCTTTACAAATCAAGTAATGCCAAATTTCACTCAGACAGAAGTTCCGGTTTTTTTCTCTGATTTTCCATCTATCTACTCTGTCTCCCTTGGCCTTCTTCCTGTTTCATATTCTTTTTCAGTAACTGCATGAAATAATTATGCCACTTTACAGTTTTCATGTAATCACAGTTCCATCTTTATTTTAAAATCCAGAGTTTGCATCAGTGATTTTCTTAATTAATGTCATAGGTGTGAGATAAAATATGCTCATTTCTATCCATTCAAGTTTGGTTTTCCTAAAGAACAGCAACAACAAATATATATTTGAAGATTGTTCTTGAAATTACCTTATGGAATATAGAAAAGAGTACTAGGTTTGCACAAGGGAAGAGACAAATTATTGCTATCCAGAGATTCACAGCCTTCAACAACTTTGGTTTAGTTTTCCATTATTTCATAGTAACAGTAACAGCAACTTGTGCATTGAAGGTATATAACAGTCTTCCAAAAGATACTGATAAGCAAAAAAAAAAAAATACAGTTACCTAAACTGGAAGAATGAATGCTAAAGTGAAAGACAAACAATAATGGTTTAGTAATTAAAGCCATTCTGTTTCACTAACACAGAATTAATCAAAATTAAAGCCCTGCAAATAACAGGATGTAAAAAAAGCAAATTGAAAAAAAAAATTATGTATATATATATATGTATATATAAAGTTGAAATTATAGTTTGGCCTTGAATTATAATGAGACTTTATTGTAGGGGATCGTAATTTGGCTCCCTATCACACAAAGTCAACCAATAAGCAAGGTGCATTAAGTTTCTAAATGTACAAATCACACATACGTTTATCTAGTTTTCTTGGATAGCTATACATGTCCTTAAATTACAGTAATTTCGCAATTATAAGGCGCACCAGATTATAAGGCGCGCTTCCGGATGTCAGCAAATTTCCAAACTTTTTCCATATATAAGGCGCACCAGATTATAAGGAGCACTTTTTTTGCAGCGAGGATTCATGGACAACAAAGTAACCAATTAGTAACGGAATCACACAATCGCAGGGTTTACTTGAAGGTGCTTAATTTGCAAACATTTTTCACAGATCGGCATAGCCTTTAAACACAGCCTAAAACCTAATACAGAGAAAAATCACTTTTATTAAACCTACCAGCTCCGCTCTCTCCCAGGTGAGGGGAGGGCGTGGCCCAGGGGGACGAGGGCAGTGGGGCTGGGTGGGCTGGGGACCTGCCACCCTGGGCTGGGGGAGGTGGCGGGGGCTACAGGCGAGAAAATTTCCTGGCAAGCAGCGGAGCCTCCCAAGCGCTGCGCCGGCCCATCCTGGTGCTGGGCTGCTCACGGCTTGCAGCTCAGGGCAGCACATGGCTCCATGCGGCTTGACTCGGCTTGGCTCGGCTCAGCACCTGGCTCAGCACGCGGCTCAGCGCGGCTCGCAGCTCGCACTTCCAGGTTGTCAGCAAATTTCTGAACTTTGTCCATATGTAAGGTGCGCTGGATCATAAGGCGCACTTCCGGGTTTCGATCAAAATTTTAGGCTTTAAGGTGTGCCTAATGGTCGTGAAATTACCATATATGTAGGAAAAATAGCATCTTGTGATATGCATTTTTCCAAGCAGAAAATCACCTTGGCCCCAAGACCACCCCAACATATTAATCCAGAGGTTCAGCCCTGAAACTCGGCCTAGTGCCCCTAAATTTTCTGCAGTGGATCTGGGGAGCCAATTTCTCTGCCAGAGATTGAGGAAACATAGTCTGTGAGTCTCCCTATATTACTTAAAGTACCATATAGTTTAAAAGATCTGTTTCATTGAGAAAAATAGGCCCACATTTGAAGTAATGGAAGAACTATGCATTTTCTATACATTTTTTTAAGGACACCACACACAACAAAGACACCTTGCAGTGAGTAATTGCCGAAAAATATGGTAGGAATGTGTTAAATTTAAGGGTACATGACTGAAAATTTTTCAAGTACATTATAATATGTGGAACTAGATCTTGATTTGTGTTCTCTAGCTAGAAGTTACTGCAGTGTTCCATCATTGCAGTTTCAGGGATTTTATATAATATTGTAAATCTGGATGCACCTATAATTTTTTTTTCCTTTTATATCTAATTTAATTTATTTTATTACTTTACTATCAGTTCCAAGAGATAGTTGTTGGCTTTTTGTACTGCATCTCTCTTTTTTTTTGTTTCCTACAGCTGCTTGATCTGTCAATCAAAACTACACCTTCTATATCAGAAGGAAACAGCTTAAATATGATGAATCTGCACTTTAAATGAGTTAATAACACACTAGGAAAACATAATAAGATAGATAGATAGATAGATAGATAGATAGATAGATAGATAGATAGATAGATAAAATTAGACAGACAGACAGACTGGTTTATGGAAAAAAAGGAAAAGCAAAAAAAAGATAATTAAATGTGACTTTACAATTAATAAACACAAGTCCAAAAAAAATCTCTGTTAAAACTATAGGAATGCTGCATGAGATTGGAGGCAGAATTGTACCATAAATTCAGAATGTAATCCCATAATTCAAAGTCACCCTCATTTCATTCAGAAATTCATAGATTCAAGTTTAATTTGATTTTATTTATGGTAATTTCACGATTATAAGCCACACTGAGTATAAGCCGCACTTCCGACTGCCAGCAACTTTTCATTCTTTGTCCATACATAAGCCACACGTTACAATGCAGAGTGTGATAAAAGGTATCTATTCTATCACCATCTGTTGAGGATGGGGGCAGTGATCCTTATCTCAAAGGCAGATATTCTGCTAATGGACCATCCGCTGAAACCAGGCAGGGCATTGTTCTTTATCTTTTCACAACCCATCCTTCCTCCAGCCAGTCATTTTCTGCTAATGACCCATTGAGTCCCACTGTGGGACTGATAAAATTACTTCATCCCATTGGAAGTTGCTCCAGCTAGGGGGAAAGAGCCCAACATTTCTTACCAAGATAAAAACAGAGGTTTTGGGACACTAAGGTAGCCCCTTTCTCCACTGGACTCCAGAGGAAAACTGGATTTCTCCACATCACCACTGGACCTCTGGACGGAAACTGCACCTTCTACAGGACCACTGCTCCAACTGAATCACATCTGTCACTGCAGGAGGATGCAGTCACCATTTAATGGGACTGCTACCAACACCCTGACTGACAGGGTGTCAGGTTGCACTCTGACTTTGTCAGGGTTTGGAGTTTGTTTCTTTGTAGTACTGTATTTCTATTTTAATTTCCCTAGAAAAGAACTGTTATTCCTAATTCCCATCATTTTGCCTGAAAGCCCCTTGATTACAAAATTATAATCATTGGGAGGGAGGGTGTTTACATTCTCCATTTCAAAGAGAAGCTCCTGCCTTTCTCAGCAGACACCTGTCCTCCAAACTAAAACAGCAACCTTTTGGTTTTTGTCCGTATATATGCAGCACCTGACCATAAGCCGCACTTTGGGTTCGGACCAAAATTTTAGTCAAAATGGTATGGCTTATAATAGTGAAATTACTGTACTTATCGTGACACAATAGGAAGCAAACATTTTGTCATTTTGATAGAGACTTTGCAAATGGGAATAACAGCTGTTCTCCAAGTTTCTGTACTTCAAGACATCATTAAAAGATCACACATCTTTTTCTGTGTAAAAACAGTTGAAAGTTTCATGTGTAATCGTTTTGTGCTGTTGAGGAGAAATTAAAGTTCAAATGTACAGTAATTTCACGAATACAAGCCGCACTGACTATAAACCACATCTCCGGGTGTTGGCAACATCTCATTCTTTGTCCATAAAATAACCACACCTGATTATAAACCATTCTGTCATTCACAGCAAGGACTCACGTGCAACAAAGTTGCCAAATAGTAACAAAATCGTGGGATCACGGGGTTTACTGGCTCAGCTCAGGCCGTGTGGGCACAGGGCTGCCGACGGGGCCAAGTGGCCCAGCTCAGCAGGGCCACTTGGGGCCGGTCGCCGCTGCATCAGGCTCGCTCACCCCAGCCTGGTGCTGCCCTGCGATGGCAGGCGGGGATGGAGCCCACCAGCATCCATGGCGGTGGCAGGAGGAGGGGAAGGAGCTGCTGCCGGCATGGAGCCCCCAGCCTCTGCCCTGTTCCGCGGGGATGGCAGCACGGAGCCCCTGCCTCCCTCCCCCCTGTGCTGCCAGCATGGAGCCTGCCTGCACCTGCCGTGAAACAGAGTAACCAATTTGTAACAATCGCGAAATGCAGGTTTTACTGGCAGGTGCTTGACTCGGCACCCTGACTGGCACTTTTGGGGTTGGAAATTTCAGAAAATTTTTCACATACTAGCCACTCCTGGGTGTAAACCGCATTTCCCGGGTGGGAGCAAAATTTTAGTCAAAATGGTGCAGCTTATAATTGTGAAATTACTGCAATCAAGTGGTCTATACCTCTTAATGTTTTGTTATACTATTTTTTGTAGTTTAAGAGTTTAATTTTTATGACAAAGAGCTAGTCATAAAAATGAAATTTTATTGTTATAAAATATAATCATTTTTAACAAAAATTGCTTAATAAAAATTATATGCATCTCTACCTATATCATTTGCATGCACACCTATATTTGTTTTGCACAATGGAACTTTATAACATAAGTATTAGCCCTCTTATTTCTAGTTATTGAGTTTAAGAAAAGGTCACATTAGACCTAGGATAATTAATTATTCAATATTTGGTTCTATTCTATTTGCTAAGCAAACCAGTGTACAGTACCATAAAAAGTGATTAGAAAATGTTTGTGAAACCTATCCATAACTAGGTATATAAACAAATACGTGAGGAGGTACACTCTCAATTGTGGTGAGCTAGAAAGTTCGCTCAGAAGACGTCGTTATGCACGAGGAGTTAGGCCCCGCCCTCTCCATGCCGTTGACCAATCACAGCTGTATCGAAGTTACTTAAGCCCGTGTTTGCCCAGCAATAAATGCATTTCACCGTCGACTGCATCAGTGTAGCGAGTGATTTGTCCGGCGACTGGGATTATAAGAGTGTATGTGTGTGTGTTCGCCGTGGCCCGCTCTAGCCAGGTCGCCACTTGCCTTCGTTTCCCCCCAACGAAGGCAACATAGTGGCGCCGAAACCCGGGATCGCCCCCAGGTGTTTGGGTGAGGGAATAGCCCCCGATACACGCGGCTGAGGACGATCCGGGTGACGGGACTCGCGCTGGAGGAGGTGGGCGGTCGAGGCAGCTGGATCTGACCCCGACGGTGAGGACGCTCACGTACCGCCAAGAAATGGATGCGCTTGGCAAGGTAGTTCCCCAATTGCATAGGCAATGTGGCATCCAATGCAAATTAAGGAATTTTGATTACGTAATCATGCAGTTGTTAAAATCGAGGGCGATAGACCGTACCACAGACACCCTGCATTCAGGGTGCTGGAGGGAGTGTTCTAACGCCTGCGCTAACAACGTGATTGTCTCCAGCTCTGGTAAACATTTGGAGAGCTGGGGAGGAGCTGTGAGGACTCTGGAGGGAGCGTGGTTAAAACGGGAAACTTGGAGAGTGGCTCGAGACCATTTGGAAATCACACCGAAAGTGGAGGTGGCCGCCACTCAGTGTGCGTCTGGTGATCGTGCGGGGTTGAAAACTGACAACCACTCGCGGCCCCAGTCCCTTATCTCAACCCCCGATCCAGCTACTAATCGGTCACCAGACTGCAAGAAAATATGTGAGCCTCAGGGCATCTTTAAAGAGGCGAGCCCTGAAGAAGTTTTTAAAAAAAAAAAAAAAAAACAACAAAAAAAAAAAACGCTGCTCTACGCGTCACAAGATGGCGCCGAGCCTGAGGGCGAGGGGCGGGGCCAAGAGTTTTCTCGCGCCTCACACACGGGCAGTGACGAACATGAGGGGCCGTGGCGGGGCCGCGGGTGGAGGCTGTGGAAGCGCTGCTGCGGGAGCTGCTGAGGGAAGAGGCGCCGTCCCGCACTGCCGCCCTCGCCGAGGAGCTGTTCCAGGCGGCGGAGGGCATCTCTGAAGAGGATGGGAAGGTGGCGGAGGGAGAGTCCCCGCTCCCAGCCCGTCGGGAGGAACGGGGGATGCCTCACACCCCACAGCCCTGGCCCAGGTTGGTACCGCAGCTCCGTAAACACGAACTGCTGCTGCTTCCCACCCTTCGCAGTGAAGCCAAACCTGTACCACTACTGAAACGTAAAGAAAAGAATTTCTTCATCGTTCGCCCCAATAGCGTGGAAGTTCAAAATAAAGTGGGCAATGTTATTTTTAAAAGTAAAAACCAAACCAAAAAAACACAGGGAAAAGAAGCGGGGAGAAAGACAGGAGATTTGCCCCAAGGCATCTGGGCATCGAACCAGCCAGTCACAGAAGAAGAACATCTAGCTCCCATCCACGCAGCAGTCCCTCCATCAGCTTCTTCTCGCACCAGGACTGCGGGCGCTCCTCCTGGAGGGGCACCGGGTCCCCATCCAGCAGTCCAGGCAGGAGCGTGCCCACACACGCGAGAATTCCTCTGCCAGCGCCCTGGTGCACGGACTCAGCTGCAGGTAACAAGAAAGAGAAGAGGAAGAAATTCAGCCGAACTGGGTGTTACTGTGGAGGATGCACTGCTAAGACAGTGCCAGGGACTAGAAAGAATGTGAGTGATGACACCACAGCAAGTGAACTGGAGCTAACCTCTGAAACAGTGACTGCTCTGGAGACAGCAGAAGCTTCCTGCACTAAAGAAATGATGGAAACTAGTTGTAATGGGCAGTAAAAAAATGATGATGTCATCAAGTGGTGCTCATTAAAATCCATAAAGCCCATGCTGTCTAACAAAACCTATGAAACTAACAAAATCTCTTGAGTTTCTTTTGACAGGCTTGCCACCGTGATCCATCTTGTCAGCCTTGCGTTCCATCTTCGTGCTTCGGTGTTCTGTTGTTGCCAAACCCGCTTCATCGGCCAAGCGAACAACTCGAAGACAAGTTCCAACGTCACGGCCAAACGCTCCGGCAATGAAATCAGTTCAATTTCCCTGTTTACCCAACAACCCTGTTTACCACCCATGTGTTCACCCTAGTGGGACTAGTTGCAGTTGTTGTACCTGTGTTAATGTTCGGTTCCCTTTTCATTGTTAGCCTGGATAAGTTATAACCAAGTTGCGATTGCATTTAGACGTTTAAAATAGTTCGTGTGTTGTTACTAATATGTTTCACGAGTTGTTACTAACATCAGTTTAGCACAGCTGCGAAGGCTTAATCGGTCATGGAGAGGGGGGAAATGTGGTGAGCCAGAAAGTTCGCTCAGAAGACGTCGTTATGCACGAGGAGTTAGGCCCCGCCCTCTCCATGCCGTTGACCAATCACAGCTGTATCGAAGTTACTTAAGCCCGTGTTTGCCCAGCAATAAATGCATTTCACCGTCGACTGCATCAGTGTAGCGAGTGATTTGTCCGGCGACTGGGATTGTAAGAGTGTATGTGTGTGTGTTCGCCGTGGCCCGCTCTAGCCAGGTCGCCACTTGCCTTCGTTTCCCCCCAACGAAGGCAACACTCAATGCTATGGAAAAAAGATACAATACACTCCATAATTATACAATATCTTGCATAATGTGTATCGTGTTACCCAGACCTACATTTTGATCTATACCATCCTATCTTTGCATTTTGGTAAAAAAATTGTATCGAACTTGGCTGACAATATTTATGGGTTAGTTTCCCTGTTATGTCAATCAAGGAAAATAAATTTCTCCAGAAGACTTTTGTTAATATCAATATCTGTGCTCTGCTGCTAATGTTAGGAAACATGAACATGATCTGTTCTAGTAACTTCCCAAGAAGCTTTTATTACATTCAGTTTTGCAACTCACTCAAGCCAAACTTTTGTAGAAAAAATTCTAAGTACCTCTTTACTAAAGACAAGCAACTTGCATCCATGATTCATAAGACAATATGCTACAAAACCAACCATGCACTTGATAAACAGACAGCAGAGCTACTTTGATTTCTCTGCTAATACATTTTTCACCATTTATTTTTCTTCTCTATTTTTTATTTTGCAAATAAGGCATAAAATAAAATAAAACTGACCTAGAGACTTGAATTTTGCAAGCAAGGAAAAGTAAAATATGAAAGTAAAGGAAGAAATGGAAAATGGATCAAAATGAATATTTAGTTAGTATAGTTAGATGATTTAATTTGCAACATATTTCCTCATTGAGGAGTTTTCTTCTATCAAATTATAAGCTTTCATGAAGCATGTTATATGCTTTTTCATAGCATCATTGCAAAGTTTAATGTATTTTCCAACTGAGCTTGACCACTGACAAATTCTTAGAGATTTTTTTATTTTGGAGGCTACATGTGATAATCATCTAACAGCATGGCATGAGGGACAAGTACTATTAGGGGAAGTTATGTAGCTTAAATGTCTAGATGATGTGTGAAGATTGTATATGAAACAAATTTACTTAAAACATATGTGTAACATAGAATCATAAATGCTGGAAGGGGATAGAATGAGTCTTAAAGATCATCTAGTCCCAGCATTCCATCTCAGAGCCTCATCCACTTTGTCTTGGACACTGCCAGGGATGAGACATCCACAAACTCCCTGGGCAACCCTCACAGCAAATTTGTTCTTAATGTCCAACCTAATTTTCCCCTCTTTCAGTTTGTACCCATTACTCCTTCTCCTATCACTACAGTTCGTTATGAAATGTCCCACTCCAGCTTCCCCATGACCCCCTTCAGATACTGTGAGATTGCTATGAACTCTCCACACAGGCTGCAGAATTAATGCCCCCAGTTTTTTCAGCCTGTCTTTGTAGGGGAGGGTTCTCCTATCAATTTCCTGGCCTCCTCTTGACTTGCTCCGAGAGTTCCATGTCCTTCTTATGTTCTGGATACCAGAGCTGGAAGCAGCACTCCAGGTAGGGTCTCAAGAGAGTAGAGGGCCAGAATCCCCTCTGCTGTTCACCCCTTGACCTGCTGGTCACACCTCTTTTGACGCAGCCCAGAATGTTGAGACCTCGCCTACCTCTCTCTGTTTTCCCTCTCTCTCTCTACCTCAATGTACAGTAATTTCACGATTACAAGCCGCACCGATTATAAGCCACATTTCTGGAGTGTTGGCAATGTTGATGTCTTTGTCAACACACAAGCCACACCCAATTATTAGCCGCACTTTCATTTGCGGTGAACTTTCACAAAGTCGTCATTTAGTAACACAATCACGGGATCGCTGGGGCTTACTGGCAGGTGCCAACCTTGGAAACATTATTTCCAAGTGAAAAAAGACACAGACCATAGCTGCAGTAGCGTACCCTGCAAGTTTTATTTACAAGCTGAAAAAGACATGAACAATACTGTGGTCATTTTGCGAGCATTCCCAACGGATCTGCATTGCCTTTAAACAGCTGCTCAGCCACGCGGGCAAGCAGCTGAGCTCCGACGGGAGCCGCATCTCCGTGCCGGCACAGCCAGCCGCTCCACTGCGCGAGCACAGCCCGGCCTGGTCCCTCCCATCATCCTCACCAGTCCAGCCCCCCCACTCATCCGCGTGAGCCCAGCCAGCTGCGCAGCCGCACAAGCCCAGCCAGCCGCGCAGCCGCACAAGACTGAAAACACTTTAAAAAGTACAGAGAAATATCACACACTTTTATTAAACTTTTAAACAGCTTCATTTTTCATTCGTCAGCTGCTTCATCAGCGGCTTCATCTTCCATGAAACCTTTGAACTCTTCGTCCTCCATATCAGAAATCAGCAGTTGGGCTATGGGGGCATCCAGCAAACCCAAACCCACATCGCCCGTATCTTCACCGTCAGAGTTATTAATTTCGGTGCTCTCGATGGCATTGCTGGTCAGTCCAGGAATGATGTTGGCATTGGTGAACCCTCAGATGATAGTTGTGGTAGTTACTTTACCCCAGGCATCCAGTATCCACTGGTAGCCTGTAGCGTAACTTGCTCGGCATAGCCTCCCGGTGTTGGTGTAGGAATACTCACCTTCCATCATCCACTCTTCCCACAGAAGTCACATTTTAGCCTTGAAGGAGCGAATAATATCTATGTCCAGAGGTTGCACATCTTTGGTTAAGCCACCCGGTATTACAGCAAGCTCCCAGTTCATCTTTTTCACCATGGCTTTCACGCTATTGGTTTTGTGCGCACACATGGAATCGAAGTTCAGCAGTCCCGGCAGCGGATGAAAGAATCCAGCATAAACTTCCGTCAGCCAAGTCTTCATTACCCGTTCATTCATCCAGCCTTTTGGATTAATAGCAACCTTTATTCCCTTCGGAAATTTGTCTTTAGGGAGCATTCTTCTTTTAAAAATCACCATTGGGCATAACTTCTGCCCATCTGATGAAACACCGAGGACGACTGTAACCGATGTCTTTTTGTTCCCTGTGGTTTTTATCGGTACCGTCAGTATTCCAGTGTGCTCCACAGTTTGCGTCAACAGCATACTGAATGTGAGGGGGACTTCGTCCATGTTGATTATACAATGTGGCTGTATATTTTTTTCAGAGATCTTGCTTTTACTGTGACTCCGGAAGGTGGCTACCTTTTCCTCATAGTCTGCCGGCAACTGCTCACACACTGTGGTCCTTGTACGGATAGAGAGCTGCTGTTGCTTCATGAACTGGAAGCACCAAGATGCTCCTGCTTTAAATTCTTCTATATACAATTGATTTGCAATTGCTTTGGCTTATATCCGAATGGCAACAGTAGATAAGCTTCGGCCACCTGCCCTTTGCTCAGAAATCCAGTGGTAAAGTGTGTCTTCCAGCTCTGGCCGTCTTGCTTTACGGCCACAGAAACTCTTCTTTGTCTTTCTTGTAAGACGAAGTTCTTCCTCCTGCTGTCTCCATCTGCCTACCATGCATTCATTAATGCTGAATTCTGTAGCTGCAGGTCTATTCCCATGTTCTTTTGCATAGTCAATGCTTTCAATTTAAACTCAGCGTTGTACGCTAGTCTCTTCTCCACAGCCATGCCGAGGTAACTCACTCGCCGAGGTAACTCGCCGTGATAATACCCCTCAGTAAGCCGTCATCCACCGGCAGGCAATAAGCTGTTCTCTGATTGGTTCATCATCGTAACAATGGGAAACCATGGATTTCAAAGCATTTTTGCTCAGGACAGGACCGGCATGGTACCAGGTATGGGCAGATATCACATTTTTGTTAATATATTAGCCGCCCTGCATTACTAGCCACACTCCCGAGTTTCCACCTAAAACTTTGGTCAAAATGGTGCGGCTTGTAATCGTGAAATTACTGTACTGTTGAAGAAAAATCTACTCTACTGACTTTAGCATTTGTACCTTAATTCAGGCAGGGACATCTCTCTAGTAATTTTAATAATCAGATCTTAACACTACCAAATCCATGTCTCTTCAATTTGGAGATGAGTATGTTGTGCAGGATAATGTCAAATATGTCTACAGCTGTTTTGTCACATATATATACAAAGTGATTTTTCAATTGACAATTCATACCTTTCCAATTCTCATAATTTTATTTATGCTTAATGCCTATTTTTGTAGAAATTCTGGTGTTTAGGTAAGCAAAATTATTATAACACAGAATACCCCACAGTGATAACATTTTTCAATATGAAGTAACACTATCCCTATTTTATAAAACTAAAAATGAGATAATAAGAGGTAAATCCACAACAGGTCCATAAAATTTCTGGAACTTTCATTCACACATAAATCTTCACTTCCAGACAGCTACAGCTCTCTAAAGAACAGATGAACTCTAATACCTTAGTGTTTACCTTGGGGTTTTCCATGTATTTAAAGTTATATTATATCTGTGACCAGTATCTGTTTTTCTTAACAGGTTTTGGTCTCTAGTTCCTATGACCAGAAACTATAAACTAAGCTCAGGATCAGTGATTGTAAACAGCAGAGTCCCTGAGGTCTGAAGTCATTAGCCGAGACACATGAGCTATCATTTTTGAGATCACTGCAATTGCAACCTGATTTAGGACACTTCATTGTGTGAAGACCATTTGTACAGACTCTCAGACACAGCTAACTCAGCAGGTAGGTATCTTTCAGTCTCCCTCATTTTCTTCCAAGGCATTACCTAAAGAACTGTAACAAGAAAGTACAATCAATCTATTTTAAGATGAGAGCACAAGAACTGATATGTTTTCATACACAGCAAATGACTACCAATAGCTGTTTATCTGTATATCATTAAATACTTCTAAAATACCTGAAAATAAAATGAGATGTAGATTGGACTAGCAGACTAGTCTCATTTTGTAAAAAGTTTATGCCTTGATTTTTACTTTATACTTGATTACCTCCTTCAGAAAAATTGTAACTTGCTATTGGACTGCATCTTTACTGTTGAGTATTTGGCTTTTAATAAAGTAACAATGAAAGGTCTCCTGTTTAAGTGAAAATGTGAGGGATGCTTGTGTTCTCACACTCTGTTTACTCTCAGCTGGTGAAATATCAATAGATGAGTTACAAGATGACAAAAAGTCTCTTCACAGACAAAACCTTGACCTAACATTCAGAGACATAAGTTTTGTTGCTAGAAGGCAGAGTACATAGATGTTTACTGTTTCCACACTACCAGAAATTAAATAGTTGATGTGGGTATGCCACCCTGCAACACATTTTTTTATAAAAAGAAGTTTCTGTATTCTTTGCATGATCTGTCACATTGTCAAAAGCAGCTATTTGACTGATTGCTAATAAGAGCAGAGCTCAGCAAAAAGAATACATAATATATTGTGCATGCTTAGGAAGATTCAGTATTAATCCTGAACTGCTAGTGTGGCTTTTCATACTTGCATGGAGATGTATCAAGGAATACCAGCACTCTTGGATATACCTAAAAGGCTTCACTTGAACAGACGGTCCAGTCTAAGTTAAACTCAGTAGGTCTGGAAGGAAAAATGGGATCCATTATCACAGTGGAATTATCATCTATAAAGTGTCTCTGTAGCGTTACTACAGGTTGCATTTTTATTCATTATTTCAACATGATAGTATGATGCATTGATTTATGAAAGTGTTCAGTGCTCCCCAAACATCTCTGTACCCCAGTACTTTTCAGTAATAATATATCATATCACCAGTATATTGACAATATTGGTACCATAGGTTGCAAACTTTTTTTATCAATTTTTTCACTAAATATCAGTAAAGGCTGTAGCTGAAATTTCTGTAGATATGGCTATCAATACTGGATGCACTTGGTCAAAGGGGCTTTTTCCTGCAGAGTAGACTGTATATTATAGTGAGAGAGCTTTAAATCCCTTGCTGTTCATGGGAGGCAGAGCTCTTCCTGACGTGGTATACCCATCTGCATGAGCAGCTACACATCTTCCCACACAGACATGTAATCTGCTGTATTCAGTTGTAGAAAGAATATTATATATTGACTAGAATAAGAAAGAAAAATCATAATCTAAAAAGTAATGGATTTCTGCTTAGCCTCAGTTATTTTGTGAGTAAACTCCCATGAGATTTATGAAGAAACATGAATATTCCTACATTCTTGATTAGATTTGAAAATGCATGATTATACTTCACCTAAAATACCCATGTCACTAAAATGTCCCATGGATCTCAGATATTTAATAAAGTCTCCTCATAACTGTGGGTTTGTACTGCAGAAAAATCTCCTTAAGTGAATACTAGATCTTATTTTCTAAAGAACTCTAATATCATGGTCTTCCAAAACACAAACTAGCATTGCAGGGATATTTATCAGATCTCAACAATATTAAATTATTGTATTAAATAATATTTTAAAAATTATATAAGTCAAAAGTTGTCTACTACTCATCCATACCTAGAGATTCCTACACTGAATCAGTTTCAGTACTTTGAATGATGTGTGGCTATAAGTAAATACCAGTTTGACCATAGTGGCAGTGATTTATGTTTTCTTATAGGGAATCTTATTTTTTATTTAAACATATCTTAGGATCCAGGGATTGTACTGAAACTGTTTTAGTTGTATTGATTGTCCTTACAGCACTGAGTGCTTCTTATCTATCCAACTCTTCTGTTCTGTAATTAGCCACTCATGGTGGGAAATGACGCACTTCAATTTAATTAGCTTGAAAAATGTCCACATTAATCTGCTGATATTTTTTCATGCAGGATGCCAACACAGTCCCAGAGATGTTACAAAGATATGTTTTTACCTTTCATTTATTTATGTGTTTTGTTTCTTTGTTTACTACATCACAAGGCTGGCACAGAATCACAACCGCTAACAGGTATTACTCACTGCAAAAGGATTGTGTTTAATTACTTAATGTCTTTCTGATTTAAGGAATCCATATCAATTATTTAATTAGCATCCTGCTATAATTATTTGAATGCTCACAATTAATTAAGAGCTTCTTACCTTTTGTTAGTTCAGTAATATCAAAGGAGCATTCTGAGAAAAGCAATATTTACATAGTAAAGACAATCCCATCCTAGCTTCAAAATCCGTGTTAGAAAGGCAGTAGCATGTCCTAGACATTACATTACCCTTCTGGGTAGTATAGTAGACAGTTTTCTGGCACTCTGAATTGACAGGTTCTCCTTTATGAAACCAGTATTCACAACTTGGCATTCAGGCAGACATTCTCTGTGTTTTTCCATGTTTGTGCCATAATAATTAGTCCACTGAAAAACAGAGAGGACTCCAGCAATGGCAACTTATTTGTGCACTATGGATTAACATTTCAACCTCTCTGCTTTTCTGTATGAATCTGGATGCAGGTGGTTCTCATCATCTGACATACCAAACTTAAAAGCCAAACAGGAACAATTTTAATTCTGCAACAAAATGCCTCCTACTTTTCTGCACATAGAGTTGATCTGCTTAACTCTCTGATCCTGCATCATGAAATCTTTAAAATTGCAGACAATGAACCAGCCATGTCACTGAACACAAAAATCTGAGAAAAACAGGATTTTGCATTATAAGGACTTTCACAAAACTGTGCATAAAACCTCTTACCATTATTTAGGCTTTCACCAGCTGCATCAGCAATGGAAGAATTCATAGTGAACTATTTCCAAATTTTTTGTAATTTTATCTTTTTTCATGAGCTTCCTGGGAAAAAGTATTTGCCAAGTCTGCTAAGATTTGTGCTGTTATATTCCAGAAACAACGACAGGTGGCTTGTTGCCTAGTTGCCAAATAAAACTTTTCTTTTGAGTTTAATGGCACTGACACTTAAAAAGATTTGGCTAGTGATTTTTAGGTTTATTTTGGAGAGAAATGAACTGTAAATACATTATTTTAAGTGACCATTTTCTTAAATGTTGATTAATCACCACTGCTAAGAAAGGTCCAGGATAAGGCAAAAATTTTAGTAAAAGTTGCCTGATTGAAACCACAGGCTTGATCCCATGGAATGTTTCATTTGAGTTCCTAAGCAACTAGTAAAAGGAGAGGGCATCTATGTTTCTTGAGCACTCCAAAAACAGTTTGACAAAATAATAATCTGTGTAACAAAAGAGTGTACCTCCTAAGGTGGGAATTTTGTCACATTTGGTGTTTACGATAGGCACTACCTAAGGAATTATTTTCTGCAGCTATAAGCTTCTATAAACATCCTGAACCTGATCCTAGCCCAGCTTTTTCTCAAGTCTCATCCATGCCTAAAACTCCTCAGATATCCAGGGAGAACTGAAGTCTCAAGAAATTCCTACTATTGGTCCTTATTTGGTATAAATTTCATTGTACAAATTGAGTATCTCAGTTTCTTCTGAAGAGAAAGAAATAATTAGGCTGTCATTTTTGCTTGGGTTCCTTCAGTTAGAGCAGGAGCCCTTTGATAGGAAGAAATATGCTCAATGCTGTTGCGCAAACATCACAAAGCAGCCAATATACTAAAACAGCAGTGCAAGAAATTGTTTTTCCCCTCCATGTTTCTTTGTGCTTGAACATGAGAGGGTATTGTGACTGGAAAATAAATGTCTCCCAAGGGGTCCCTTTAGCATGTCAGTGCACCAATTTCTACTTAAATCTAAGGGAAGGAGGTATATACAAGATAGAAATGTACTGTTTATCACATAGGCTCTACAGTGTGTGGTTAGGTAATTTGTTACAGTTTGATAGGAAAGAGTGGTTGCTTTGTCTCTAAGTCAGTCTAGAATTGTTCTCCATTGTTCAGATACTGGACTCAGGTCAAACATTGTGAAAAGTGAAAAGCAGAAGAAGAAAACCTAAAGTGAGTTGTAGTGCTGCTATACTGCTGGTTAGTGTATCTGAGAGAAGAAACAGCAGCATAAGCAAGAAAACTTTATCTTCCTAACACAGTCATCCAGAGTCATCCTCATGTAACCTTAAAGACCCTGTTGATGTGCTGAACATTGATCATCATATCAAAGGTTTTCAGGCTAAATTATCTACAACTTTAAGATGTTTGGTTTTCCCTGCAATCATTCTATTGTTTGGTTTGTTTTGGTTTTTTCCCTCTAACAATCATACATTTCCAGGACACATTTATTTCAGATTTCTGCTAATGTTACCCTTTTACCACAAAAGCCCTTTTTGTGGTGAAAGGGTAACGTTATCTTTGTCCTTATCTTTGGGCTTATTTATTTGTATCTGTCACATGCCTCTCAGTCTTTAATTTATAATATGATGCAAACTGAGCTCTTTAAATCTCCTGTCATGAACAAACTCTCCATTCACTTATCTTTTTTGTAGTCCTTCTCAGGTAATGTTCCAGGCTGAAATCCATTTTTCCTGAATATGACCTGAACGATGTGGGGTACTCCAGATTTATGTCTTAACAATTACCTTTTCAAAAACTTTGACTTTACTTCATCTCTTCCAGAAATACCTTTCCTGACTCATTCCAAGGGTGCATTACAGGTTTTACAATCTCATCACTCTGACAATCAGAGATGAGTCTGAACTAGCCTAGACAGTCAGGTTGTTCTCTGCAGAAATAATTTCTAACTCATCAGGTTACAGCTGAAATGACTGTGATTAGATTGACAGCACATAATTTTACACTGTTGCATTTTGTGCCCTATCTGTTTACAGCTCTCTTCCTCCTCATTTACAGTAGTTTCACGAATACAAGCCGCACGGATTATAAGCCGCACTTCCGGTGCCTCGACAATGTTGCTGTCTTTGTCAATAGATAAGCCGCACCCTGAATATTAGCCGCACTTTCGTTCGTCGCGAGAATCCGTGCGCAGCTTTCACAAATTGGCCAATTAGTAACAGGATCGCGGCATAGCGGGCTTTACTGGCTCGGGGCGGGGCCAGGCAGGCTCGGCCCGCTCATGGTTGCCGACGGGGCCGCGTGGCCCAGCTCAGCACCACGGCTCGGCGGGGCTGGCCGGGTGGTGCTGCCGCCGCCACCGGGCTTGCTGGCCCCCCTCTCCCGTCAGCACCACCCCGCGCCACGTTTGCTAGCCCTGCCAGCGGGCTGCTGCCGCCGCCGCCGGGCTCGCCGGCCCCCCGCGCCGCGTTCGCTAGCCCTGCTGGCGGGCTGCCGCCACCGCCGCCGGGCTTGCCGGCCACCCCGCGCCGCGTTCGCTCGCCTGGCCGGCGGGCTGCCGCTGCCGCCGCCGGGCTCACCGGCCGCCCCCTCCCGTCTGCACCGCCACCGCGTTTCCTCGCCCTGGCCGGCACTGCAGGCCCCCGCACTGCCAGGCTCCCCCACGCTGCTGGCCCCGATTCTGCTGGGCTTCCCCCGCTGCCAGGCAGCCCCACCCGCCGGCCTTCCTGCCTCTGCCATGCTCCCCTGCACTGCTAGCCCCAGTTCTCCCGGGCTCCCCCGCCCTGCTGGCCCGGGCTCTGCTGCCCCCCTGCCCCACCCTGCTGGCTCAGGCTCTGCCGCCCGCCCCCCACACTGCTGGCCCCGCCTCTGCCAGGCCTTCCCACCTCTGCCAGGGCCGGCCGGGCTCCAGCTTGGCTTGGGGCTGCCGCGGGCTCTCACTTCCGTGTTGGCAGCTTTTAGAATTTTGTTAATGTATTAGCCGCCCCGGAATATTGGCCACACTTCTGGGTTTCCACCAAAATTTTGGTCAAATTGGTGCGGCTTGTATTCGTGAAATTACTGTAGTTTCTAGAGCTAAATTACTCTCTGCTACTAGTTATAACAATTTTTAAAGTGTGATTCCACTGAACTCTAATACCTTCCCATGTGAAGGCTTATCCCCAAGTTTCAGATCTCTAAAAAATGCTTTTTTGGTCAAATCTTTAAGCAAAATTTAAAGTAAAAAAACTCAAAAGCTTAAGCAAAACTGAGAGGATTTTTTTTTTCAATTTCAGCATTTTATATGCTTCTTGAGAATGTGATTTTCTCATATTTTGGCAAGTCCTTTCTTACATGCTTTTTTTGCATCTTTTTTAGGGAATAAGAATTCCTGAGAGCTTCAGCACTTATTTGTACAGAAATTCCATTGTTTACGCCTTCCAATTCCCAAACTCCTAGTCAAGAACACTTCTTCCAGTTAGTTGCTTTACCTGAGTGCTCAGTTTTAATGATAATATTTTCACTGATTCTTACCATGTCACTTAAATTGAATTTGTGATGACTTCATCTAAAATCTGTTACCCAAAGTTCATTCTTCTCTAATACCCAAATTTTATACAGAAAACTAAACCTGGAGTAATAGCACTTTACTGATTCAGCAAATATTTGGAGAAGGAAGTTGCCTGCAATCTCATTCAGGTATTTCAAACACTATCAATATCAAAGTAATATGTTCTTTCAAACATCTTTCTGGGGAAAAAATAACATTAACATAACAATTGGTAACATTCATTCCTGGTGATAGTGTATATCATGATCAATATCTCATTCCAAGATCTACAGCATTTCAAAACATCATTCACCATAAATAATCTTGTAACCGTCCACAATCATTGACCAGAAGTGATTGTATTCTCTGCCCCATCTAGCTTTATTTTAATGCAGTCTATCACAGCACAAATCTTCAGTGAATCCTGTTTTTCTAATACTCACCTTAGTGCTCTATTTCCTGGCAAATGCCTACCTACCTTAGTGTTCCTACCATAATTTTTGTCTACGTTAGCTCTGCTTACAGTATCACTGTCAACTATAGCTGGCCTGAGTGGCAACACCTCTGTAAGAAGTATATCCAGTATTTCTGATTTCCTCAGCTACTTAATTCTACGCTTTGCATTTCATAGCAGCACATATGTCTTTTTGCTTCTACTAGGAAGTACCATTAATAACTGCTTATAGATTCTTTTCACAACAAATATTGAAACAAACCTATCATACTATAACTGTATCTCAGGATTTGTCAGCCCAACATCCCCGCTGTCTATAGCCAGGTCTGAGGCACTTGGGAGAAGTGTTTTCTTCAGGAATGTCTTCAGCAACTCAACAGTCCAATCCTCCTTATTGTAATAATCAATATAATCAGAACAACTTTTGTATTTAAATAAATAGATAATAATCAATTGGTTCTTTAAAAGACACCACCACCCGTGTTGTAAGTTGCTTAAGATATAAGTTGAGTTGTTTGACAAACATCTTAAGATATTTCACATTTGTAGTTCAGAAACTCTTATGTTGTATGATCACACAGATTTTTTTGCTTCGGCCAACCTGAAATAACATTTTTGTTTGCATTTTTTAAAATTCTGGTCAATCTTTTACTGATGAAGAGTAGAATAATACTGGAGTTTCCCTATATATTAATACATATATATTAATATTTAGGCATTGCTATATTCCGTATAACATTGGACTTTACCTATACCACTAATTCCATATGCTCCATACTGCTTATTACTATTTACTGTAAGAACTCTCTGCGAGTTCTGATATGTAAGCCATACGTGATGCAAAGCAATAATTTTCTTGTATTCTTTAGAGTGAACGTGTAGCCCTTACAGGACAGCCAGGGTATCAGATCCAACCAGCACAGGTTTAGGAGGGTTGGGTCATGTTTTACCAACCTGGTCTCCTTTTATGACCAAGTGACCCACCTGGTGGATGCAGGAAAGGCTGTGGATGTTGTGTACCTGAATTTCAACAAGGCCTTTGACGCTGTCTCCCACAGCACACTTCTGGAAAAGCTGGCAGCCCTTGGTTTGGACAGGAACACTCTTTGCTGGGTTAGGAACTGGCTGGATGGCCGGGCTCAGAGAGTGGTGGTGAATGGAGCTGCATCCAGCTGGGAATCTGTCACCAGTGGTGTCCCTCAGGGGTCTGTGCTGAGGCCTGTTCAGTGCAATATTTTTGTTGGTGACATGGATGAGAATGTTGAGTCTTTCATTAGTAAATCTGCAGATGACACTAAGCTGGGGGCATGTGTCAATCTATTGGAAGGTAGGAGTGCTCTGCAGAGACCTGGAATGGTTGGATGGATGGGCGGAGTCCAGCGGGATAAAGTTTAACAAGTCCAAGTGTCGAGTCCTGCATTCCAGCCACAATAACTCCTGCAGTGCCACAGGCTGGGGACAGTGTGGCTGCACAGTGCCCAGGCAGAAAGGGACCTGGGGGTGCAGGTCAGCAGCCGACTGAACACGAGCCAGCAGTGTGGCCTGGTGGCCAAGAAGGCCAATGGCCCCTGGCCTGTATCAGGAACAGTGTGGCCAGCAGGAGCAGGGAGGTCATTCTTCCCCTGTACTCAGCACTGGTGAGGCCTCACCTTGAGTGCTGTGTCCAGTTCTGGCCCCTCAGTTAAGGAAGGACCTTGAGATGCTTGAGTGGATCCAGAGGAGGCAACAAGGCTGGTGAGGGGCTTGGAACACAAACCCTGTGAGGAACAGCTGAGGGAGCTGGGCTTGTTCAGCATGGAGAAAAGGAGACTCAGGGGTGACCTTATCACTCTCTACAGCTCCCTGAAAGGTGGCTGTGGTCAGGTGAGTGTTGGTCTCTTTCACCAGGCAGCACTGACAGAACCAGAGGACACAGTCTCAAGCTGTGCCAGGGGAGATACAACTTGGACATTAGGAAAAAGTTTTTCACGGAAAGAGTGATCAGGTACTGGAATGGTCTGCCCAGGGAGGTGGTGGAGTCACCATCCCTGGATGTGTTTTAAAAAAGAATAGATATAGCACTCAGTGCCATGGTCTAGTTGAGGTGCTAGGACATGGGTAGGACTCGATGATCTTGACGGTCTCTTCCAACCTAGTCATTCTGTGATTCTGTGATTGGAGTCCCTCACTAATTATGTAACTGACTATTGATTTGAATTGATTTTTTAAGTCTTCCTAAAATTACATAAATAGCTATCCATTTCTTTCTTTATATTTCTGATATTTTAAAATAGAATCTTGCTTAGTATTTCTAAATATGAAGAACAGAATCTGTGTAAAATAGAAAACATGCAGTTACAGTCAGAGGCAAAAGGTACTTGTCAGCAAAATTCTAGCAGGTATAAAATGGAGCTAACAGTAAGTTAACTCTGTATACTAAGTAAATGTGTACACATATATGGTAGCCTGGTTTTCCTAAAACTTTTGATTAACTTGGTATTTATGTACAGATATTCAGTGTTGTTCTTGGACTTCCTGAAATCTCTAAGCAGTATATTCCAAAAAGTAAAAGGTACAACAGAGAGAAAAGCAGACATTGATTCCAGTGCAATGGGACACTGTCCAACAGTAACTTACCTAATGGTCACAGGAAAATGACATCCAATATATATTTACTACATGGATAGTGAAATGTTTATCCTTTTAGCTGTTCTGCTTATTTTTGATAGAGACAACCCCCATCTTTAACATAGGATTTTCAAATAAAATTACTTAGGTCTATTTCCAAGAAGTACATATACTAGTAGAGTTCGTAGTCTCTTTAAGAGCTTCTAACACTGATTTTCAAAGGGGCTTCTGTTTTCTTCCAGTAGAATTTATGAAGAATCATGTATTCATTATTTGTAGGATAACCATGCATGTTGGCCATTGACACAGGGAAGAATCCCAATGTGCTACACAGGGAAGAATCCCAATGTGCTACACAGTGAGCATGAATATCATAAATTAACCACCACCATGGCTTAAAACTGAGTAAGAAAGTCAGCTGTTTCATTAGTTTCAAATACACAAGAACTGTATACATAAGGGAGGTAGTACTCATTTCTGTATGTCTTTCATTATTCAGGTAGACTGAGAAAAAATTACTATAGGATCACCATGGGAAAATATTTTGAAACAAATCAAAAGACAACTAAATTCAAAAGTTTACAACATTAATATTTTCCTTACTTATATTAGCAAGAAGACTTATGCACAGTTTAAAATTTGCAAAAATTATGGGTTTTGTTCCATAATAGCTAGGTTAGCTGTGAAGTAACACAAATTTAATGCATCATCCTTTATCAAAGTGGTTTTATGTATACCTGCATGAACTACTCAACATAAAGTATTTTTCCATTTGTTTCCCCTGAGAAAAATGTGGGCTATTTCTAAGTTCCTAGCATTACTATTTCTAGTTTATAACAACATCATAACAACTGGCAATGCTATCCATTCACTTAGGCACTCAACAAGTGTAGAAGAGCTATTATAAAATAAGTAATCAAATTCATTGCTAACAATCACACGAATAAATATAGTCAATTTTATGCTGATAATAATGTCCTGCCTAGTGAGAAGGGTCACAAGGGAAATTTCCACAGCTGGGCACAGCATGCACAGCATGCAGCTATTTTGAATTTCATTTACTGATATCAGATTAAAGTAACTTTATTGTGCCAAATCAGATGATGCCAAAATAGTAATGGATGTCAAGGAAGAGAGGTGATGCCAGCAAATTCTAATGAATAATCACAGTCAAACATGTTTTCAGTGTCCTAGATAGAAACACAAAATAACACAGAAACTATATGAAATATAATTATTCAGAACACATTGTTACAGTAAATGCACTTTTAAACCATCACATAAGAGATCTTTCAAAGAAAATGCAGTATTCACTGGAGGAAGAAACAGGGTAAATAATTCATCAAAGCATGAACTGAACTGCTTTTTTTGTCCCGTGCACTGCATGTTTTGAATCTTTCTGATAAACATTTTGCTCAGCTGCTGTGCCAAAATAGTTAGAAATGTTTGTAGTCTCTGTCTCTTGATAGGTAACTCTCTGTTCCTCTTTTCTAATGGAATGACACTGAAACCTTACAGAACTTATCAGCAGAACATCAAAGATAAAGATTTTGAAACCAAGAACTCACTGGGCAGGTGTGAGAGCATGATCTGGTTTTTTTCATCTCTCCATCTCTATACAACTGCTATTGTATTCCACAGGACTCTATAACACACACATGCACACCGAGATGTGTTACTGAAAGTTGAGTTTTGGGTTAGTTGATTTAGGCAATTCAAAAATATGACTAGCTGTTTAAAGAATGTAACACATCACTGAGAGAATCCTTACATAACCTACCTAGGACAGTTTGTCCCATGCTTAAAATAGATGAGTTTTGGATCATATGTCCACCTAGTCATCTATATTTCAACAATCTTGTTGATGCATTACAGTGGGATATAGTAGCTCAAGTTAATTCTAAAGAATGCATACTAATTTCATTACTAGTGCCAAAATACCTTTTAATAGTATATTGCTGCTAATTTATACACCCATAAAATGATTCACATACAATGGTGAAAACAACTGTCATTACCATGCCTCTTGTATCAACAAATTCTGTCACCAACTGCCTTATTCACTGACTTCCAGCATATTGTGTTCCATCATACTGCAGTGTGAATGGTATTTGCAGCAGCAGCTACATTTAAATCTAGAAATAACCATATCTAAGCACAAACCCTGAGTCATTGAGAGTCAGTCCTTCCTTTCACAAGCCTTATTTCAGCACGTTTTTGTATCTACCAGTTTGTCTACAGATGCTTCCTATCAAGAGGTTGCTAATTTACCACTTAATTTTACGGAGTCAAGATTTTTCATGAATATCCATTGCCCGCAATAATTATGACAACTCTCTGACCAAATATCAAGCTTATATTTGCTCTTACACTTAGCTGAAGCTTCTTGTTTTATGTTGATATTCAGTGAATTCTTACTAATGTGATCAGTTTTGTGCTCCAGTTGTTCCAGAACTGGTCACAGAATTCCAGATGCAGACTCATCAGGGCTGAGTTGAATGATAGGATCATTTCCTGTGTATTCCGCTGGCAATGCTCTTCCTGATGCAGCCCAGAACACCATTGACCTTCTTGCCCACCAGGTCACACTGCTGGCTCATGGACAGCTTGTTGCCCGTCAGGACCACCAGGTCCTTTTCTGCAGAGCTGCTTTCCAGCAGATTAGCCCCAGGTTATGCTGGTGCATTACAACTGGCATTATTCCTCCCCAGGCACAGAATTTGCAGACTTGTTTGTGTTGAACTTCAGCCTGTCCAGCTCATGCTGACTGCCAACATCTGTTGTAGCAGACACTACTTCAAGGTTTGAATCATCAGTAGGTTTGCTGAGGGTATCCTCTGCCCCTGTTATCCAGGCCGTTAACCACCTGGGAATACTGCTTCAGGCCTTCAACCTATCACAAGCCCCTGAGCTTTGCCATCCAGTGAGTTCTCAAGCCTCCTCACTGTCACTCCTTTAACTCACATTTCCTGAGCTCACCTACGAGACTTTATGGAAGAGAGTGTCCAAAGGCTTGCTGAAGTTAAGGTAGACAACATCCTACTGCCCTCCCCCCACCTACACAGTCATTCCAGCCTAGAAGTCTATCAGGCTGGTCAAGCATGTTTTCTCCTTGGTGAATCCCTGCTGACTACTCCTGATAACCTCCTTTTCCTCCCCAAGAAAATTAGAAAATTACATCCAGGATAAGCTGTCCCATTATTTCCAGGGATGCAGATGAGACTGACCGCTTTCCTGGTTCTCCTTCTTGCCATTTTTGAATACAGGAATGACATTCCTCCAACCTACAGGCAACTCTCCTATTCTCCATGACCTTTAAAATTTATGGAGAATGGCTTGGCAAAAACATCTGCCAACTCCCTCAGGACATGTGGGTGTATCCCATCAGAGCCCATGGATATATGGCTGTCGGGTTTGCCTGTATGATCTCCCAGTTGGTCCTTCTTCATCAAGGAAAAGTCTGAAAATAGTTAATGTGATAACCTTGATCAGGGGACAAAAATGAGCTACTTCACACACAAAACACATATTAAAAACAGCTGCTAGCTTATCTTGTAAAGCATCCATTTAGTGTCATCAAGCAGTTTTTACCATTATGAATTTGAATGAGCATTATGACTATGTAAAAATGGGACTTGGAAACTCTTTTGCTTTTATCAAGCATTTCAGAATGAGTGAGAATGGAATGTAAAACTTTTCCTATAAATTTATCAAAGACTCCTTCCTATAGCTTAATGTCTCTCGTTGTGTATTTAGAGTTACAGTATATGAAGTGTACATATTATTTGAAATCATTAGGGTTTTTATGCATGTGTTCTATTACTCAAAGAAGGAGAAATTTGGTGCTCGCAGTTTAAACTCTTTCCTTCTATATGGAAAAATCAATATGAATTTTAAATCAGAAAAAATACTATTTCTATGCACAAAACAGTGCTGAACATACACCTTTTGATTTAAAATAAGAAAAATTTTAAAAACTGCCTAAAGGAACACAGCCGGTAAGTAGAGTATTTTTTCCAAAATAATGTCCTTAAGTTAGCCATTAGCCTCAGGTCTTGACCAATATATTACTAATGATAGAATACTGATTGTCTTTAAAAGACTTTAAAAAACTGGAGCAAGACTTTTACCAAACCCAAGTCTTGCAGAGTAATAGGGAGAAAAATGTGTTTTTCTAGCCTGTAGAAAAGAAAAAATTCCTTTCTTTGAGGTTCCACACATTTCCAAAGGGGAGTGAGTGTCGAAGACTTGGATTTATGCAACCACTAGCCTCTCACCTCTATCTGCTCGCACTCCTACTAACACGCTAAAGGATTAAACTGGCAACTCCAAATAGCTTTCTAACTGTAACATTGCTCTTCTCTCTCAAATTGGAAAAACAATCCCAGAAAACATGCTTATAGATTTCCCTGAGGAAAAAAGCATAGATGGGGAAAAAAGAGAAATCAAGGCACTCCTTTGGTTCCTGCCTATTGCACACAACTGAGAATCATGTTGAACAAACATTGGGCATTGCTTCTGCTGGGTTGTTTCCTTGTTTGTTTTTAGTGGAAGTTCAAATGTGTGTGGTGGTCTCTGCCTAGAGCAGCTACTCATTTGTTTTCCTGTCCAGTAAAGGAATAGCAATGCCTCTAGAGGCAAATGTAACTGAAGTTGCTAGAACAGTCCAGCATGAGAACCAAAAACTAGATGCAAGCACAAATACTCAAAACAACAGCACAGTCTCTCTTTTTCTTTTCTGATTTTACACCGCAGTGCAGCCAGAGAAGCTCAATCCAAAATCATTTCAAGCAGAGCTGTTTCAGAAGAAGAAAGGCCATCAGAAGGAAAGGCCACAGCCACAAATATGTCTCTCTCTCTCATTTCTGAAAGGTCTTTGTGGAGTTTCTTACCCAAGTCTTTCTGTGTTGAGACTTGCCCCTTTCTGGAGGGAATCTACTGGATTTGTGTTTTGGAAAGAATTTAGGATGGAAAGTTTTTGAAACACAGGTTGTTTTCTTTCACTGTTTTCCAATCAGATTGTCAATAATAAGTTTTCTGAATAAAAAATTTCAAGCTAGAGCACTTCCAGCAGTAACAAAAGTGAGGCATGAACACATTTGTTATCTCTTGCTTTTCAAACTTTGAAACTTTTTCACTGAATTTAGTTCCTTAAACAACTTTATTATAAAAAATAAAATGAAATAAAATAAAACTAAAGAAAATAAAATACACCCAAAAAATTCCACACTAAAAGAATTTTTAGTGAAGTATCTTGTTATTCCTTTTTAAAACTAAGAAAACATTCAATTAGGCAACCTCTTATTAAAAGGATTGTACTAACAACAGTGAGTTATAAAATCAATTCCAGTTCAAGAAAATAATTTGTAATAATATATTGAAAAATAGACAGGTTCTTACATTGATACAATGAACAGAATGATTCTGTCTTCATTTAAAAAAAATAATGTCCCTGCATTCCTAACTTTACCAATTGCAGTCCACACATAACCTAGAAAAACACAGGAGTAAAACAGAAAAAAGACAAAAAGAAGTCAGGGAATAGCTGAACAGGAAAGCCTATTTTTACACAGATTCTGTCCCTATTATTTCTTTAACACAACCTGTCTTCATCTTCATAAAACTTTTAGAGGATTAATTCAAGCGGTACCTACCATGCCACAAAAATATTCCTCAGCAGGCAACACTGTCCTAGAATGATCAACCTTGCCAGAGAAGCTAATTTTTTTGCATATACTTCTGTGATAAAAATCAGGAAATGAGTTGTTCCAGACCACAGAACTCTATAGTGGACATTTTGCAGGAGATACCTGATCTGCAAGATTTCAACAAAGAAGATTAAATATTTCTGTGAAGGAAAATGTTAAGTACATGACTGTTAGGTTGCTGTGAACACACTATGCCTGAAATCCCCACAACATCCCTCCTCTGCTCCAGGGATGTGTCCAGATTTCATTGATCCTCAAATATTTCAATCTACTGCAGCTATTGATGGACTAATTGATGAGGGAATCTAAAGGTTTCTGTAGCTTCTTCCCTCTACAGAAAACATGAAATCAGTTGCTCATAAACTCAGTGCCTTTCGGTGCACAAAACACTTTGTGTCATAAAGTGGGGAATAATAGTGTTTTTCCTTTCTCTCTGTTACCTCTAGTTATCTAAAAGCTGGAATATTTTTCTTCCACCCACAGATGGGGAGGATTTTGGATGTATCCTGCTTTTTGCACTGCCAAAACCCTTTCTTTAAATGTCATATGGCTTGCTTAGCAGAACAGAGCATTAGGAGTTGAGGTTTAGGGTGACTAATAACGCTTGTAATAAACATGATCACTAACGTTAGTAAAATGGCAATTAAATTTATGAAATGCATAAAGTGCCAAATACATTTTAGCACAAAAAATCATTGAGAAAGATAACTTTTATTACTGTGCAGATCTCTAACAGGTCCATCAATTATGATTTTTGAATATTGTTGAGTGATAAATCACCATATATGAAGGAAAACCTCTGTGGCATTTTTATCATGAATAATTACATGAGGAATGCTCTTGGGTATATCTCCTGCCTGTGGTTTTCCAGCAGAATTCTGCACTCTAAATTAACCTCTGAACTAGTTACTGACAGTTTGCTTCCCCTTCTTCTGCTACTCTAGGGAGGAGAAATAACCAAAAAACCAACCAAATAATGATGGTTGAGGACAAACTGGTATGTCTTCAGCAGAAAGGAGGTCTGAAGTAATTTCCACAACATGTGTGGTTTCCATTCCTCATATTAGACTGCTTCCTCAGGTGCAACTGGCGTAGCACTCACAGCCCCTCAGGACCTGCTCTTTTTGCTTAAACTCAAGGCAACAGTGCCAAGCTACTCTGCATTGGAAAAATAACATCAGCCTAACAAGATGAGGATGCTCACCTCACTTACAGGGACAAGGCAGAGGTGTTTAACACATTCTGTGCCTCTGTCTTCAACACAGATGACAGACCAGGGGGTTCTCAGTGCCCTCAGCTGGAGGAACAGGACTGCAAGAATGATAATTCCTGAGCTAAACCTGAAATTTTGTGAGACCTGCTGCTGTAGCTGGATCCTGATATGGTTATGGGGACTGATGGAATTCACAAAGAGCTGTCTAAAGTCATTGCAAAACCTCTCTCAATGATTTTTGAGTGGTCTTGGGAATCCAGAGGTCCCAGCTGACTCGAAGTTCATGGCCATTGTCCCAATTTTCAAGAGCAAGAAGGAGAAACCCAGGAAACTACACGCCTGATAGTCTCAATACAGTGTCTGATAAAGTTATGGAGAAGTTTATTCTGGGGGTACTGGAAAACACCTGTAATACAACACAGTCATTGGTCACAGCCAGCGCAACTTCATGAGAAGAAAATGCTGCCTATCAACCTGGTTTCCTTTCATGACAAGGTAACCCACCCAGCTGACCAAGGGAAGCCAGTAAAGTTTGCAATACTGTCTCTCACAGGATCCTTCTGGACAAACTGTCCAGCCCAGAGCTGGGTAACCCCATCACGGGATGGGAGCAGCTGGCTCAGGGTCAGGCACAAAGGGTTACAGTGAATCAGACTGGGCACCTGTCAGTGCTGGGGTTCCACAGGGCTCCATCCTCAGCCCTGTGCTCTTCAACATCTTCATAAATGACCTGGACACAGGACTGGAAGGGATACGAGCAGGTCTGCAGAGATACAAAACTGGGAGGAGCTGGTGGCTGCCTCGAGGGGAGGGAGGTCCTGCAGAGAGACCCTGGCAAATCAGTGGTGTGGGCAATCACCAACCGTGTGAAGTTCAACAGGGCAAAGTTCTGGATTCTGCCTCTGGGATGGGGCAACCCTGGATTGTGGACTGGGGCTGGGGAATGGGATGCTGGAGAACAGTGCCATGGAAAGGCACCTGGGGGTCCTGGTTGATGGCAAGGTGAACCTGAGCCCTGGAGCCAGGAGGGACAACCCTGTCCTGGGGGGCATCAGGCACAACATCACAGCCAGGCAAGGGAGGGATTGTCCTGCTCTGCTCTGAGCTGGGGCAGTCTCACCTCCAGTGCTGGGGCTGGTTTGGGTGTCACAGTATAAAATGGACATTAAGCATTAGAGAGGGTCAACAAAGATGCTGAAGGATCTGGAGAGGAAGCCATATGGAGAGAGGCTAGGGTCACTGTGTCTGTCCAGCCTGGAGGAGTCTAAGGACAGACCTCACTTCAGTTACAACTTCCTTGTGAGGGGAAGAGCAGGGACAGCACTGATCCCTTCTCTGTGGTGACAGGACCTGAGGGAATGGCCTGAAGCTGTGTGAGGGGAGATTTAGGCTGGGTATTAGAAGAAGATTCCTCTCCCAGAGTGTGTTTGGGCACTGCAACAGGATTCCCAGGGAAGAGGCCCCAGCACCAAGTCTGACAGTGGTTGGATTGGGATTTGGGAAATCTCAGGCACGCTGTATCACTTTTCAGGATGGTGGTGTGCAGGGCCAGGAGCTGGAGTTGATGATCCTTGTGGATCTTTTTCAACTCATCTTATTCTGTGATATTGTTACTTTGCATTTTATCTGGGAAGACTAGAATCTGGATTGAGCCAAAGATTGTGAGTGGAAAACTTTAGATTTTTTTTCTTGCTTCCACTTTTACCTTTCTTCTACTTTGTATACTGGGTGTATATAAAAACAACCAATAACAAATCCATCAAGAAAGTAATGTACCCAGTAGTTCTTTTCATTCTCAGGACAGAATTCAAAAGAGCATCTTTATTACCAGACTTTACCCTCTGACTAGGCCATTTTGCAGTCTTAAAGAGAACTCTAACACTGATGCATTAAAGCTAGGTGGCATTTTTTCAGTGCCTGAAATTGACTCACAGAAGAGACCAGCATTCCTTTACACTTCTGCCACCAGAGACTGAGGCATTTGGACATACACCATCATGAAAACTTCATTTATTGCTTTGTTTGAAAACAAACTTTCCCTTCTCACATCTTATGCAGCTGTTGTTGTATTTCAGATTCACCATTTGACTAGAGCAATCATCTGATTTTACACGACACATTAATCCCAGAAAGTACTTGCGCAGGGCATATTCACTGAGTTGTCTCGGGCAGGCTCTCAAGTCAGAGCAGCAATGACTTTACCCCACCTTCCATCTGGGCTCACAAGTTGCCACTTCCAATGTGCTCTGCAAACTCTGGCTGTGAGCTGAGGAGCCTTCACCAAACGTGGGTCCTGGGAGCCATGTCCCTGCTCCTGTCCAGGGGGAGCACACTGGAACCATTCCAGAGACAGTGTAATGCATGCAAACAACGACTCCAGCATTCCCAGGAAAGCATTTCCCAAGTTTCTTGAGCACTTACAGCATTGCTTCCATCTGTTTGGAGGAATACGTGCAAGCATTGTACTCTGATTAGGTAATCTGCTTTTATTATATTACCTGAAAACAAAATTCTAATTATTTTTTTCTAGAGTAGAATCTGAAGGCAGCTACACAAATGTTAAAGCCAACCCAGAAGTGTGAGGTGCAATGCGGGGGGCGGGGCCGTGGGAGCGTCGAGTTGCGAGGGGGAGTGGGAGCAGGTGACTGTGGCCGCGGGCAGACGCGGGCAACCCTGGCAACCAGGAGCTGCACAGGGAGGGGGGCGGCCCTGGCAGCCACGGGCAACCCAGGCGGCCGGGAGCTGCGCAGGGGGGAGGCGGCTGGCGGCCGTGGGTGGCCCAGGTGGCCGGGAGCTGCGTGGGGAGGGGGGCTGCCCCAGCGGCCGGGAGGTGCACGGAGAGGGAGGTGGCCAGCAGCCGTGGTCGGCCCCATCCGCTGGGAGCCGCGCAGGGAGGGAGGCAGCCGGCGGCCACAGATTCTGTTACTAATTCGTTACTTTGTTGCGAGTGGCATGGATCCTCACTGCAAAAAAAATGTGCGCCTTATAGTCTGGTGCACCTTATATAATGTATACAAAGTTGCGAAATTTGCCGACTCCCAGATGTGTGCCTTATAATCCGGTGCGCCTTATAGTCGTGAAATTACTGTATATTTCATTACCCCTACACAAATTAAAAACAGAAATTGTCTGTTCAGGTGACAGGATAAATGTGTGGAATAACTCCTCTCATATTTACCATTCTTAGTTCCCAGTTTAGAGTTTCATCTAAAACTTGAATTTTAGCAGCCTTTGTACAGGCCTGATTTTATTAAATGTTGTCACTGGTTGTCAAAATTGAATTTCTGGTGTCACTGCATCAGGATGACTAAAACACATGAAAGCCAGAACAGTTTTGTCAGGTAGAAAAGCAAATTACATAAATTTCATTATTATAAACCACACCATTTTGACTAAAATTTTGCTCCCAAACCAGAAGTGTGGCTTACATTCAGGAACAGCTTATATATGAACAAATTTTGGAAATTTCTCAACCCAGAAGTGGGAGCCAGCAGCAGCGCTGAGCCAAACCAGAGCCGCCCAGCTGGGCAGCTGGGCAGCGGGGCAGTGGCGGCGCAGCTGCGGCACTGGCCGGGCACGCCCCTCTCCCTCTTCCTGGTGGCACCAGCCAGGCAAGCCACTCTCCCTCCTTCTGGCAGCAGCAGCCGAGCAAGCCCCTCTCCCTCTTCCCGGCGGCAGTGGCCAGGCACACCACTCACCTGCCTCCCGGCAGCATCGGCGAGCAGGGCTGGCGCTGCTCCCTGGTGGCCACCCCAAGCAGGGCTGAGCCAGTAAATCCCGTGATGCCGTGATTCTGTTACTAATTGGCAACTTTGTGAAAGTTGCACATGGATCCTCGCTGCAAACGAAAGTGCGGCTAATAATACGGTGCGGTTTATATAGGGACAAAGAACGAAATGTTGCTGACACCCGGACCTGCAGCTTATAATCAGGTGCGGCTTGTAATCGTGAAATTACTGTACTCTTTTTGGAAGGTGTACAAATGGACTTTATATGCGTGCACACACACACACACAAAGTGTTTTACATACATATATTTATTAATATATATACTTACATCTAACAATCTAATTGCAAGTCTGCCATTTTCTTCTGAATTTAATGGATATAAAGGCAGAATTTTAAAAGTAAGTGACATACAGCGCTACTTAAGTGAAGATATTTTTGCTGAAGAGAAACAGCAAAGTTATTTCTAGTCTCAGAGTTGTTGCAAGTGCCATATGGGAATCCTTATTGTCCTTAACATTCTCAATTAAATTGTGCATTGCAATAATAAGTAACAGCGGCATGGGAGGTGAATCAGGAAGTCGGAGACGAAGTTTTTAATATTTTCTGGCAATGTTGACTGCACCAAAGAGGCTAAAACAGTACTCCTAGATGCTGGGAGGACTGCAATGGGAGGGTACTTGCTCTTATAATTAAAAAGGTGTAGTGGAGGGAATCTTTCTATCATTAATCCATCAAGGAACATTGCCTTTGAAAAACATATGGCTGCCAGGAGCCTGGGCTCAAGCAGTACAAAAACTTTCCCAGCATGGCTCAGCATTAAGAGCATCATAATTGAGTACTCATGGTATTAAAAGGCAAGAAAAAAGTTCATCTGGGATCTGATCCAAAGCACACTGATGTTAATGGAAAAATCCCACTGATTCCAATGAGGTTTTGGTGAGACAACAGTGTATTTAGACAATTTTTTATTTAAACCCTTTAACTGAGAAATTGTCTATTTTCAACAATAAAAGACAGGTCAGGGAATTATGTAAGGGTGAAACAGTGTATAAATCACCTTCTTAGCCCAGAGATAATAACAGTAATAGAATAGTTTAATTTTCTAGGGCTTATGTTTTCCTAGTGTTTATGTTCATCCAGATACAAGCTAATGGAAAAAATAGTGAAGTCTTGTAAAAGTGATCTCTTTAGTTGATAAGAGAGCCATCAAGTGACTTAAAAGCACAGAACTCTTGTCAAGGGAAGTGGAGAATCTCTCATGTGGCAAAGGGTGGGAAGCAGAAAAGGATTGTTGCTGTACAGACACAAATGGTCAATGAGATGGGAGTAGATAAGTTTTTATTAGAGAAAGAAAAAAGAGAACAGAAAGAAAATGCTATAGAAATAAAAGTCCATTTCACATGCTTAGAGAAAAAAAAAAGCAAAAATACCATTGAATTTTTTCCTCACATATACTTAAATGGTATAGGAGAGGAAAAAGGAGAGAAAACAATGTAGCCTGAAGCAGCTGCTCAACACTATCATCAGAGCAGTGAGCTCACTGACTTAGCAGGGAAAACACCTCTAGACGAGGTGCTACAGATAAGATTATAGAAAGGTTTTGTAATATCAAAGCAAAACCTCTGGTGATAAATGAGAAGATGGGATGAGCCATTATGCTCAAAACTGGTTTTAGATTCCCTCATACTAAAAGGAGAAATTACTACACCAGAAGTTATCATCAAAGGTTAGTTGTGCAGTGAGATTTTGCATTGCTTTATTACAGTTACTAATTCTCTAATACTTTTTCTTCCTCAAATACAAAGGGCACAAAGCTGAACCTTGAGTAAAACCTGGTGACATAACTTTCAGAACCAAAGACCATGACTGGATCTAATCTAAATGTTTTAGGTATATGTTTTGCAGTACATAATATTTTCACCTATTCTTGATTTGGTTTTGGGGGAATTTTTTAATAGGTAAGAGTTTCATCTCTTGGTTTTACTTAAGAGCAGTACAAGAATGCAGCTAGCAATATTTCAGCAGGATTTACTGAGGTGAAGTCAAAACGTCATACCTTTACAAAAAGGAAACAGCAGATTGACCTGTCAACAGAAAGTAAGCTAGATCTGAGCCTCTGTAGCACCTCAGATCCTAAGACCTATGAGCTTGATCTACAGTAACTAAACCCACCAACACAACTCTGACAAATGCAAACAGGTCCCTCCACGGTCAAATTTGGCATTCAGGAAGGAAGTTATCATTAGATCACGGTTACTGGGTCACTGCAGCTCTTTACAGAAGCTTTCTGGATTCTGAATGGTAAAAGGGGATGAAGAAGGATTAAATTTCATACATTGTCTTCAAAGCAATGCATTTTTTTACACTTCTGTGAGCTGAGAATTTCTTTAGGTAGCAAGCCACAAACATGTGATTGACTGCTACTTTTGCAAAGTGAAAGAAAACTTGTTATGAAAGGTACAGAGTCAGAACTGATGCCCAAATAGAACTGACTACCAAGAGGCATAGAGTAATGTTAGGATGGATTGAAGCTTCATCCTCTTTTATTCTTTTTCAGTGTTCTCTCTTGGTCTTCTTGAAACTATCTGTATGTAATCACTTTTTGATTTTGAACTATTGCCCTAATCCTGTTCCAAAACTTTGCATACAGGCCAAATTTATTTCCCTTACACTAACCCTTGTCTACTTGTCATTGTCACAGAAACGCTAAATGGCATAGAAAGAGTACCACAGTAAATGAAGGCAAAATTTATGTGGTTAAGATGGACAGCATTTATCAAGAAGTCAGAGTGCACACAAGCAGCTACCTGTCAGGTTAATACACTAGGTGTACACTATAGCTGTGCCGCAGCATCACAGTCGCATATACATCCCCATGCTGAAGAAAAAGAATAAAAACATCCCACTTTTGAGAAACAGTCTTTTCTCATTAAGAATCCAGTGGTGACATTGATTCCCAGAAAGTTCAATGGATTCATGACTGAGCTAACAGTGGAACTTCTAAAAAGGAAGACCGTTGCATACTGAACCATCTCTTTTGTATTTTCCTTCCAGATGAACTGCAAGTAGCAGGATGTGGTGCAATTGTCCAGTATAAAGGTGAAAAATATGTGAATAACCATTGCCCGACCTGCATCCAAGTGATGAGTACAGCTAGGAGAGGGAAGTTGATATTTTGGTTACTTCTGTGTCCTGGGAATAGAATTTTAAAAAACATGTATGCATGTTTATAGCACCCTCTCTCTTTCCATTTAGAACAAAGTGCTGATGCTCCCAAAAATATCACTCAAATGTGGACCACCTCATTAATTATGGGTGGTCCATAGCCATTATTATAGTTTTCCTTTTGAAAAACCAGAAACAGCAAAAGATCAGATAATCATGGATGGGATGTACTCGTGGATGAAGGATGTAAAAATCAGCATGTATATACATTTCTGCGGGGAGGTGACAGCACTCACTTGAGTTCTTACCCAGTTTTGTAGAACGCCTTCAATATTTCCTGTATGAAAGGGCAGATCAGCTCTCCAGCATGGGAGGAGTTTTTTGAACAATAAATAGGAGAAAAAAAGATCATTATTAAACATGCTTTTGGATCACAGGTAATTATAATAAGAATTTTTACTGTTAGTCTCTGAGGGGCCCAATTGTATGGATGGGAAAGGAAGAAATCTCAATGATTTCTATAATGTAGATCATAAAGGAGCAGAATTTATTCTAGTGGAATTACTAAGTGTTTGCCTTTTTCGGTTTGAAGCTTACCCTTAATGTGCTCTTCCTCTTCTATCAAGACAGAGCAAAGAAATTTAGTCCTGAAGCAGCATCTCTTTTTTAATGGAAGTTTGATTTCCTCCTATGAACAGGCTCCCCCGTGTCTAAGACAGCAAAGTGGAGAAAACAACTGTTCCAACTTAAACACAAAAGCCGTCCCAGAGACATTGCAGTAGCTTATATTTAAGTCACATATACCCAATATAAGAATGTCTCCATCAAAATCTTTAGAAAATGTAATGACAGAACAATATTACCTTGACAAACCCCATCTTTAATCCGTTCCTTTATCTGTGCTCTAATTCTTATGTTAGCCTGTATTTAACTTCTGGCTCCAAGTTTGTCATTAGTTTATGTATTCTGACAAAAAATTGATCTCATTCTAAAATTGGCTCATGGAAAATGCTATGCATATTATTTTTATTATTGCTCATGGGGGCTTAGAGAGCCAGATAACTTAAAATTGTAAAGTTTCTCTGTATTATTCATAGAGCTTATAAAAACAAATCCTCAGCCTTTATTAGTTCAGTTATTTTCATTAAATTTTCCTAATTTGGTTTGTTATAAAAGCAATATTCATCACTAAAAATAAAAATCTTAAGCAAAAACTAAGGATCTGTACGGAAAGAGTTGTAAAAATTTGAGATGACAGATCATCAATTACGTTTTTTAGTAAAATAGAGACCATATGTACCAAGTTTTTTTAATGCCCTTATACAATAATCCAAAAACCTCTATTTTTTCTCCTCCAACAAACTAAACACTCCAAAAGAGACCTCACAATATTATATTTATGCTCTGAAATATACTCAGCATAACTACGAGGAGCCCCTACAGAATTTTCCTAGTGGTTGAGATCTCAAAAGAATCACAATTGCAACTGACACTAATTGGGGCCCTTACTGGCAGCCTGAACGAGGAGACCATGGCTTAGTCAAACATAGCTACTAATCCTTAACCCTGGAGGAACACTCTCTAGGTCAGTGTTGCTATATATCATTTGAACTGCATGGGCAGGCTTGTTTTATAAGGCATGGCCAGTGCCTGCCTTACATCTGTACTTTCAGTATGATTCTGTCTTTCCCTTGCTTGTTAAAGAGCATCTGTTTACCACACTGAATATGTAGGTGTGCCCTAATCACCTAAATTGTATAGAAAGAGGAAGAGAATTTTGGAATAGGAATTTTGATAGCACAACGGGAACATTGCATGATACTGTCCATACTCTAAAAGGCAAACTAATACTTTGCTATAAGTTAGAAGACAAAGAGTAGATTAGTGTGGTGCAATAAATCATAAAGCCGTGGGAAAAAAAACTCTTCATTGGCTGATTGGGAGATACCAGTCAAGTTACTGAAGTCTGATTCAGTCAAATGGTCTGGAAACCCCTGCTATCCTTTAGGCCTCTGTAACTGTAATTTAGGATGGAACAGATCAGCTACAAAGATGCAAATTACATCCTCTTTCAAATGCTAGGATTCCACCCACAAGTGATTACACAATTCTATAAGTAAAATTCTTTAATCTAATTCAGAGCATCTTTATGGATGTTTTTCCCTATCATTTTCTAAATTCAGGTAAACACAGCAATCTTAAAAAACATTACCCTCACATTAAATACTGCCCTCTAAAATAAATCAGTTTGAGAGAGCTGGAAGAATATAACCTGGGCTTTGCTAAGTCATAGTGAGATCAGATTTAGTTTGAGATGTATCAACATAGACTCTACCAAATTAAGCCCACCTCTCTAATCAACAAGAGGTGTAAGGTTTACCTCCTAAGACTCCGTTGAGTCTCATTCCCCTTCTAGAGGGGGGATGCTGCTGTGGACCAGCTCTGTGGGTCAGTGAAAACCCCACATCACCCTGCAATGAGTCCACCATTCCTCATCCTACAGACAAGTTCATGCTTCAAGGTCAAGCTAAATTTCTGTGCCCAAGTTAAAGCAATTGATAAAACATTTCCTTAATACACTGAGAAATGTGCTAATAAGTCCATTCTGCTTCTCATTATTTAAAAACATTTAATGATGACATCGCAATTATCTTAGCTATGCAATGGATTCTACAAGGACTTTTAAATAATTGCTTTTTGGGGTTATCCTTTCTCCCCACCAGTCCCTTGTATTAGAGTTCATTTAAGCGTAATTTCTCTTAAAATATTTACAAAAAAATTGAAAGAATTTTCTTGATTAAACAGCTCAAAATTACATTAAACTTCATAGTTTAGTACATAGTTTTAGTTATAAAGATGTTGCATCTGTAAATGGTATGTGCTCTTATACTTCTCAGGTTTTAGGGCAAGGTTTCAGTATTCTTGATTTGTTTGTTTTGGTTTTTTATATTTTCTTTTCCTTTCTATCTTTCTTTTTCTTTTCTGGTTTTCTTTTGGAGGGGGGTGGATTGGTTTTGTTTTCCTTTTGAGGGGCTCGGGGCTTGTGGGTTTTGGGGTTCTTTCTTTTTTTCTTAAACAACGCTTGCTCCATCTAGTGGCAGTTTCTCAAGGGAGAAAAATCCCCCAGAAACGCAAAAGCATATAAAATGCATGTAGAAATAATATCTCATCTCAAAATCAGGAATGTTTCCATTCAGATAATTCGGCTTGTTTCAGAGCTTTTCCCTTTAACAACACTTTTACACAGAAAGACGTAAGAGGCATATGAAAACATTTTATCCTTACCACAAAATAAAAAGATAAACTGTTATGCGGTAAAAATCCACTATAGCTTCTTGTTTATCATCAAATACATGAAAGCAAATACTTTATTTTTAACTCTTAGAAGACTTACTACAACTGCCTTTCATGTTCTGATTAGTATAATTTGGTAATCAATTCCATCAACAAAATGCCTTACCTTGCTGACTGTCCAGCTCTACTTGGTGGTGCATTTATTGGTGGTGTCTATGTAGCTGGGCCTGTGACCTGATAGAATTGTTTCAGGTACACTAGGGAGAGGTTATTCTTAAACTAATTACACTGGCTGCAGGGTGAGAAAAACCTCTTCTGGCCCAGCTTTGTCTCACAACAATCTCTTGATAAGCAGTTTCGAGCAGCTGCAAGAAGATTTGTAAACTATTTTCTGACGGCAATAACTGAAGTGCTAATGGCTGGAGATTACTGTTTTAGTAATTTTTTTTTTTTGAAGTGATTTCCATATTCGATACAGGTGTATTTTCCCCCATGTGATAAAAGCAATCATTCTTACAAAAATGTAAGAGCTCAGGGCACAGTTGGTTTTTTATATATATATAAAGAAACATGGTATTCAGATTAGCGCATCCATACATGTTTTAGTCCATTTAGATCCTCTTATTTCTCTACTTGTAAACATGAGGTATTGCCTACAATTCTGAACTTGAAATCAGGCATTCCATGAGATATATATTTTGGCAAATTAGATTAGTCACTATATTTCTCCATATGTTTTCCCTTTTCTAATATCTACTAGTCACTGTAGTAATTAATTTTTGAACAATTGAAGCTGACTGATATCTCCTGTAGTTTTCCTAAAGGAATCCAGGAGGTAAGTTTAACTAACCTAAAAGTTTAAAAAATTTGAGAAAGGCTAACTACTTCACATAAAATGGTTTTTTATTTAAGCTGATTTCAAATAATGCCATTTTAGTTGGACTGGTTCATAAAATAAATTTCATGAAGGCTACTCAGTTGAACAAATAGACTATTAAAGAAGGTGGTCATAGGATATCACAAAAAATGTACTGTTTTACTGGCATATTCATACCCTTCCCTGACCACTCCACAGGAAAGCAAAATGTACCTTTCTGTTTTCAAACTATGCACTGGGCATCAAGTTAAGGAGGCAAGAATTCCAGTCATACACTGCAGTGAATGTCTGACCAGTCAACTCAGTTCAGGTGAGTGCCGTTTTCTCTGCAATTAAAAAATACATACTTAACTGCCGTTTGCCAGGTGCCAGTCCTAGTAGCTGTTAGCATAACATTCTGTCCCACTGAATACTGTTAAAATGAATGATTTAAAAGTTTAGCTAACTTTTTAATCCAGCTTTAGTTACTCTAAGCACATTCAGCCAAAGCTGTCGTGCTTGATTGCCTTGGGGATGTCACACTTATTGTACATTCACAGAATCACTAGAAATTCAAGCCTCCTGCAATCACTACAAGCAATAAGAGTTCTTCATTTACCATCTGTAACCACTGCAAATTTGTCTACAAACCCTCACACTTTCTGTTTTACTAGGTAACTGAATAATTTAAAAACACAAAGATACAAAAAGAGTCAGAAAACAAAACCAGTCAGAAATTGTAACCAACACTCTTCTGTAAGTCTCCAGCTAAAATGAAAAAGAAAAAAAGAAAAAAAACCAAAAAAAACCAAAAAAAAACCCAACAGTTTGAGGCCTAACCCTAACACTATTTCTTTTTCTCCTTTCTTGTTGGCAGAAAAGGAAGGTTTAAGATGAAAAAAAAGATCTTTTAATTCAAAACAATGGAAGAAAACAGAAAACTGGATATAAAAGGATCTCTTTTCCAATCACAAAATGGTTTGAATTAAGGTATTTTCTTCATCTCATGATGAGGAGATTTGGGATTTAGTTTCCCATGGCTATAACATGGGAGAATGTCCCAGACAGCAGGCTACCATGTGGTCTCTGCTGGAGCTTGCAAATCTACTCATGAGTGAAAAAACTGCAAACAGAACATTCTGCCGGTAAACAAAATAGGGGAAGGGTACAAGCAGACAAATCCATTTCCTTCCATCATAAACCGTATTTTAAGACACGGAAAACATTTGAGAAGGACAAGAATAGTCACCTCACGAAAATGTTGCATGATTTGGGACAGTCTTCTAAGATGCAGAGTTTTGGATACAAATATGTGTTCTGATATGAGTAGAAGATATAGAGACAAACAACTCTAAAGAAATGGGGGCAGTGCCCTTTTCAAATTTATATCAGTCATCTCCATTATTAATTGGAGTACTTATCAAATACACTGGATTATGGTAGAGGATAGCACTGTTGGGAGGTTTTTAAATTCCAAATATCTGCAAACTGGCGGAAAAGCATGCCTTTGGCAAACAAGTGGTTTGCCTTTTTAGGACTGATATTATAAGAGATTTTATGTCAACAGTTAAGGATTCTGCTGCTTTGACACTTAATGGAAACATTTTTTAATTGTTCAGTGGCATGGTATTCAAAGGACTCTTTGGGAGCTGCTAGTGACCTCTACCTCAGGGAAAAGGATTTAATTGCTGAAATAACTGCATGTTGTTCTATTTTCCCTCCCAGCTCTGTCTTTAAACAAGAAAGAGGATGTTTTTGTGAACTGCAAATAATTCAAATAGAAGAAATTAATGAGTTAGGGGTATTCAGCTCTATAGGAACCTGCACATGGCAAAAAAAATTTTTGGTGAATGCCAAAAAATGGAATACCAAATCATTTCCACAATTATTGCTTTTGGCATCTATTTTTTTGGGGGGATTTTTACTTACTTTGCCAAAGCATGTTAAAAAAATATCAATTTTGCCTAAGATAAATTAAAATCTGCTTTATTTAACATTTAGCTTACACTGGTTATTAAAACTATTCTCCTAGATGATAATGCACATAAAATGTACTCTGTCCTCTATCATTTTTATACTTACCTTAGATTCACCCTCCTCCAAATCTTCATGAGCACATTTTATATGAAGTTAAACAATGCCAAAATTATTCTAATGGTTCACCATTTTTGTGCAGTTGTCTAGCAGCCCAATTAGTCACCACTTATTCTGGAATGTTTTGGCTGGACTAATTGATAGGCCAAACTGGAAAGTACTCAGCCATTATGAGAAGTGAAAGTAGTAGGGATAACTGCAGCCTTGCAAATTGAATAGATGATTACTCATTAGGTCTGTAAAGAGACAAATGTTCCCTCACATTCATATCAAGGAGGCATGTCATACTCCCACATCTAGCCCCAACTGGCACCAAATTCACTACAATTCTACTTTGCATTGCTTTTTATCAGAGTACTCAAGGGGGTTTTGTGTACAAGAGATATATCTGAAGCCATTTTTAAAAAATGGAAATGTTGCCACTGAGAGAATTAAGGCCACAGTTTGTTTCTATCTCTCAGATGAATCTCCTAAAGCACTTTTTCTTCAGGTAAGAGCAGCAGTTGTCCTTTAAATTCCCAGTTTCTAAAGCTGTGCAGTCTTCCCATTAACTTCCAACCTTCATTGTATTACCATACCCCCACAAAAAACGGAGGAGTTTATTTATAACCCTACTTACTATCTCTTTTGCTTCAGGATGTATGAATACAATTACTCAGTCCTTGACTGCAAAAGTAATTTCTACCTTGCTTTCACTTACAAAACTTGAAGCTTCTAAATCCAGCTGTCTTGAAAATGGTTGTCTTAATTTCCTACATGCATGTCAGCAAATTTCTGCATGCACAAAGGCAGACTTCCCCATCTCAATTCAGGATGCAATTTTCAATTACCTTCTCATGGCTTCCAGCTACAATCTGGGTTTTCTGACTGCACATAACCCCTGACCTGTTGTGATAAGAATCACTCCTACCTCAGAAAATCACAGTCTCTCATTATCACTATATTTTTAAACTTCATTTTGACACCTCTTTTCCCTTTGGTAGATTTGTGGATATTTTTCCTGTTCTGGCCTCATGGGTGAAGGATTTCATTTGTTTGCTGAATAGAGTTTCCATTGCATTCAGAAATTCACACTGCATTACCAAATTGTCTGTTTCTTTATACACACACTTTGACAATGTGAATGCATGGTCCTGAGTTTTAATTTTGAGTGTCTTAAAGCGTTAAGAAGTCTGCAATGAATTTTGTGCTACAAAAAAAAAATAATAATAATACTAAAAGGTTCTCTAATGTATCTTCTTTCTCTCTTCTTAAAGTTAGATTTGACAGATGACTGACATAAGCTTCCTGGCTGTATTAAAACAAAGCAAGTTTTCTGAGTGGTTTCTCCAGTAGCTTAACAGTGCCAGCAGTGATGCAAGAGAAACTGGAGATCACCATCAGTCTCTAAGATGTCCTACATCTGGACAGAATCAGTGCTTTTCTTAGCCTGTCAGAAATCAAGGTGTTTTCCACATGTGATACCAGTTGTATCACAAAGCTCATGGATGTGCCAGAAACTATTATTACTAGAGAAGGTGTTAAAGACAAACATAAAGACTAACATTTAAAGAAAAATCTCTCAGACTTTCTATAGTGAACCACTTGAACACTGAGGCTAATTTTTGCCTTAATCAAGCTGCTTTCAAGCTAAAGGAGAACTGCTTTTAACTAGAGACAGGATGGAGAGGGGTACCGGTCTCTTTCCCACCCCATGAGACACCACTGCATAACCACAAAACTCAAAAAATTTCCTCAGAAATTCATCCAGACACACCCAGACAGACACACACACACACACTCACCTGCCCTCTTGATGTCAATGAACATCCAGAATTTTCCAGAAAGAAGATTGAGCCTTTCCAAAGCTCTTCACAGAAGATGTACTGGAGTATTTACTGGAAGAGCCAGGAAAACCAATTTTCCATACGTACATGGGCACCTACCCCTGGTAGTGCAGGACTGCATAGCATGACTATAGACCATGATCACACAGGTGTCACTGGAGCCATGGGTAGTGATTATCTATCTATCTATCTATCTCTCTATCTATCTATCTATCTATCTATCTATCTATCTATCTATCTATCTATCTATCTATCTAATCTACCTAATCTCTTCTCCTATCTCTCTTTGTCTACTTTTCCCTTTCCAATTTTCCTCTCACAGGATGATTATAAACTCCAGAATTACTATAGACCCCTTTTCCAACCCTTACAGTTTTTTCCAGTTAGATTTCAAAGCAGTTTCTCAAATCAAATTCATTTTAATATAATTTTTTTTGAGTAATTTGTTCTAACCCACCCCAAAAGATCTGTTAACAATGAACTCAGTTGCCCTGCCTCAGAGCTGGATCACAACCATTTCCCTTGGATCTTTTGTATATATTAACAGACCTTAGCATGAAAAAAGACAGGTGAACAAAATATTCTGATTTCAGAATGTTGTATGGTCTAAGTTTCACACAAGATGCATAAAAATATACAGTCTCTTACTTGTGAGATGAAATATTTTGCTACCATGCATCAAACAAGAGAAAAGAAAGGAAAAAGCTGACAATTTTTTAAATGGTAGAAGGTTAACAGTGTGCTGTCCTCACATCTTATATGAGATCCTATATTTTGAGGGGTCTGAAAACGTATGAGATTTGGATTCATCTCAAAAAGATACCATGAGGAACTCCAGGGACAGCCTTACTCAAGTAAAGTGAAAGTTAAATACAATGTCAGCCTGTATGGAGTAACACTGTGATAATGCACACCATGCTCCTATATTAAAATTTATGGCACACAAAGTCATTCAAAAGAAATACTTTTAAACATGACCTGTAATTAGCGGTTGAATGGTAATGACTCAGCAGGTTGCAAAGGCCAAGAATTTAAGTGGTAATGAAATGAAAGGAGAGGGATTATACATTAATTTAAACATCACAAATAACCAGTGCCATAAATTTAGGCCTTTTGCCAAGCACCAGCTTGCAGTAACAAGGATTAGTCAACTTTGGGGGTTTCTTATTAAATTATATGAGTAACAGTGGGTAAAGCTACAACCACCCAATACAGAATGTTTCACAGTGTGGGAATTGCACCACAGACCATGTAATGCACCACTTCCCTGCTGAATGACAGAGTTAAAGGGGCTACAGCATAAAAAAAAGAAGTACTCTACAGGGGAGGAGAATGAACATAATATACTACTTTGCACGCACCAATTTTTCCACGTATAGTTAAATTTCCAGGTCACGTCTCTCAGACATACAAACATGCCTGCCTGTAGGTGGTCAAGCCAAGGTTGTTTTTCTTTCTTGATTGGCTAGACACATCATTTTGACCCTTTTGTTCTCCCAGCTTCACCTGTTGTTGTTACTGGGTCACCTTTCACAGAAACCCTCTCAGTGTTCAGTTCAGGAGTACAACAGTCCGGAGTATCTGCAGGAATCCCAATTTATAATTTATAATGTTTGTTCCTAAATAAAATACGAACACAGATACAGAAAAACATACACTGAAACAACTGCCTCTCAAGAACTGCCTTTTCACACACTTTTTTTCATCACAAGTCTTCTCAGTTAGGGAGACTGGGTAGACAAGGCAGATTTCCAACATGTAACTAAAATAAAATTACTCAGTGTATTCACAAAATCCACCTTTGCTGTATTTAACAGCAAAATCCTCCCCCAGATCTCAGATCATGTGCGTAAATTATACCTTCAAACATGGGTTCACTGGATTGTTCTTCTAGTGCTGATAGTTCTCCATCAAGGGTCCTTTCCCTTAATGGGCCTTCATTCATCTTCTCATAAAGAAGAAAAGCACTAGAAGATGTGCAGCAGCTGGACTTCTCTATGGTAAGGTGACAAAAAATTACCATGAAATATCTAAAAAAACCCCTCAGCACAGAGAAAGCAGAGCAGTTGTACCTACACGAGGCATCTAGAAAGAGCAACTAACAATAACAAATGGGTACAGCAACATTATTTCTGCCTTACACTCATGCTCCACACAGAAAAGAAAATGACTTGTATTTCTGTTAAATTCATAAATAATAAATAAATTTTTAATAAATAAATAAATTATAAACATAATATTCATCATCTCACTAGCATCATCTCAGTTCTGTCTGCATTTTTCCATGCTCCTGATTTCTCAGCACGGCTGCTGACACCCCTGGTATCAAGGGAGAACATCAGCTAAGCCTGCAAGGTGAGGGCTCTAAGGAGAGGCTGACCTTTCCCAAGAGATGGAGCACAAACTAGTGTCTGCTTTCAGACGTTTCCAAAGCACAAACCCATGCCCAGCATCTTTACAACAAAAGTCACAGAAGTGATCAAGTGAGAGGTATTTGACGGAATCCCTGCATGACTATGCTTATTCAGCTGTTGACAAAAAAAGTCATGTATCAATGCCTCTGCATGCTTTTCAAGTAAGGGAACAGTTTAAAGCAAAATTTATGTCATATCATGTTTTCCAGTGGGACAGCATGTATTGCAACACAGCTTCTACATCTTTAGTCTTTCACAGAACAAAAACTTACCCATATTTAAATACATAACTTATGAGCTAAATTTTAAGTAAAATTTCTACAGAACGAAAGCAATCCTGTATTTTGTAAAATGTATAAAAAATACTAATAATGTATTTAAGCGCTGAAGTACAGGTCAGGTATTGAGTACAAATTATACATTCCTAGCATTCCTGAAAACATGTCAAATATGTATCCATCATTTTCATAACAACAGAAAATATAACGTTTTGAATTCTGCTGCTTGTCTCAATTTTTGACAACTGTTGTTAATTAGGATCTATCATACTACAGTAGGGTATGAAATTTGTCTCTAATGTTTCCCAAGGGCTACATATAGCACAAAAGTAGAAATTAACATAGAGCTACTATAGTATTATATGTTAATTAGGTTTTCTGTCACAGTAACATCTTTTTATTGGCCAAATTTCATATTAGATGGAAGGGAAAGGGGAAGGGGAAGGGGAAGAGGAAGGGGAAGATGGTGAAACCGAAACAAACATGCATTCCTCTGCCATTTTAAAAGTCAATGAGGTTCAAGTGATTGTCATATAAACTGTGCTCCTAAAAGTTAACAAAATTTTTTAAAAGTAGAGTGTAGAACATTTTTTAATGTTGATTTATACCACCCTACCAGAATTATAACTAATATTGAGATGGACAGCAAACTGCTTTTCCCATTCAGAACTGTAACAGACAATATTTATAAGAATAAAAATCAGGCATATATCCTATATCCTATATCCTATAAGCTTAGTACTTCATAATTGTAGCTCTCATGTCTCTCCTTAGATAGCATAATTATAAAAAAAAAGTCTATTTGAATGTAACTACTCATTAGCTACTCATATAAGTTGTTTTGAAAGTTTGATATATATGTATGCATGTTACACAATTAAAACTGATATTTTCAGTGACTAATTGTGTCCAAAGAGGCAATAGATTTTTTTAAATTGCCAGTATTTCACAAAAAAAAATATTTAATTTTACCTGTAGCATTTCACTTTAATTATTCTGGTTAAATTTTAAAAAAAAATCCTTCCTTTGGTTATTTTATTGTGGGACTTATCTTCACACAGAAACTTTAAAACATGGCTGAAAAAATATCTAGTTGGACAAACTAATATAATTTGCTGTCTTTCACAGAAACCAATAGATTTAAGCACCAGAAGAGGGCACAAAATATTTTATTAATCCACAGTAAGTACTGAGAATTATTTTTATAATTTCACAGTTCTATATATGCATACTTCTATTTGCATAGTCAACTTACGGGTTTCTCCTAATTTTACAACATTTTCTTAAATTCCAAAATAAATACAGATTAGGAAATGTAATTAGCTCATTTCAATAGTCAGTTTTATATCTTGGGAAGTTTCAGTGAACATGGATTTCATTAAGAGGGATGTAACTTTTCAGATAAAGTCACACTCAGGATTTTTAATTTTTCCATCAGATATTTTAAATTAAATATATATTGGCCACTACTTCATCGGAAAAAAATGAAGTTTTCCTTAATACAACCATCTTAGATTAAAGCTCGAGTCACAGAAATGAGGCCATGGGACTGGAAAACAGGCTTCTCAGATGGATTTATTTATCTGGAATATATGGGTACTACTGACACTACTTTTATAATAAAAGAAAAATTCATAGAAATCCCTACACTTACTTAGAAAATTAATACTAAACCTAATATTCAAATGTCATTTTGCTGAAGATCAAAACACAGCAAGAGCATTCTGTTCTCGTATAGCGCAATTTTGGCCCTGTATCCATCCATTTGTTCAGACTTAAAGACAAAATTCATGCCAAGAACTTTAATGAAGCTATGTTTTTTCAAAAAAAATTAAGGTTTCAGCTAGCCTATGAGTACATTTTCCAGTGCAACAGACTGTCAATAATAGAAGTGAGAACTTTCCAGTGAGCCAAGCCAGAAAACCTGGAGAACAGTGAAGAACAAAATGGATCTGTATTCTAATGTCAAAATGTACCCTCTAGGCCTTTTCCCTGGAAATTAAGGAATTCAGAAAATATTTTGCTTTTCCATTCTGCTTCTAGAAATTTGGTTTACTGAATTTTGTCCTATCCAAACAAAAGTGATACTACAAACCGAAGTCTGAACTTGTCTCTGGATTCCTTTCAAGTTTGTAACCATGATAACATTTCCACAAACATGGATAAATGGGTTACTACTCTGACATAGAAACAAAACCATTAATACTCATCTAAGCACACCAACTGATATTTTTGTGCAGGACTTTACGTTACGGCAGCAACTCACATGCCGAGATTGCTAAGAAGTTACTCATTGCCATCCATGAGTAACCTCCCAGACAGGTTAACATCAGTTTGCAGCACTTCAGGTGAGTTTAGCAGCACTAATTAGTCAAAAGGTTTAGTTGTCTCCAAGGTACATTTCCATCCTTCTTCACATATTTAATGTCTTTATTAATTCTGGGCCTGAACATTATTGGGAGAAGAATATTATTCAAGAGGAAAAGGTTTCCTTCCGTCATAGAAGAAACAGATAAACGATTTAGAAAATAACTTAATTTTATCACATATTTTATTAAACTATTCATTTTTCTTTATAATGGCTGAGAACTGTTTCCATGGCTCTCAAAACTCTTTCTAACCATTTGTGTTCAGAAATCTGTGTGTGCATCCAGTGCATACATGAAGTGCAACATTACAAAGCAAAGCCTCAGGAAATTATATATCCTATTCTGCTGGAAAAGTTGCTTTTTAATTCTGCAGGTTTCCCCAACAGGACAGACGGGTATCTACACAGGTATTGGGGATGCTTCCTTACAAAACACAGTAGAGCATCATATTCCAACCAATTGACTAATTCCAGCACAGATAAGGAAATTACAAATTGCAGAGATGATACACCATGCCTTCTGATACCTCACTGAGTGCCTCATAAAGGGCTGTACTGCTCCATAGGGGTGATTCACCACATTTAGAGGCAGCTAAAATATCCCCAGACTGTGTAGCCTAAAACTTTGCCACTATTGTTAACAATATACCATTCTACAAATGCTCTAGCAGTAGTACTCACAAAAATTGTTTCTATTTGAATACATATATTTCCTTTCCTCTCCTCAAATAAAAAGGAAAATAAACCAATTTTTCACCACAGAAAGTGTCAGTTGCCTCACAGTGCTTTCTGTGGAAGACGGTGTTAAATCTCCCACTTACCTGAACAGCTGCAGAATTTCGCCAACATCAAGTACTCTTGAAAAAAACCTAGTCTTCCTCTCTAGTGTCTTGAGAATACTAAAACAAGGATCAAGTTGTTGCCATATATGTTTCGTAACATTTTCTGCAAGAGATAGTACTATTTCTTGTTTAATGAGCTGTGACATTTGGTGCTGAAATCAAACCTGTTGCTGTGAAGGTTGCTACTATGCAACTCTGATGGAGCAAGCAACTGAAAATTTAGATGGATTTTTTTTTTTTCCTTCATAGTGTGATACAAAAGAAATAAAAAATTCAATCTAAAATCTATTCTTCCCTTAGTGCTGTACCATAGGCATGCACCAGAGAAACATGACAGCATTTCGAAACCCCTCAGGTACTTTTGGCTGGGATGGAGGCCAGAGCATAAAGTAAAGCTTAGAGTACTTTTAGTTCTCCACCATGGTGTGGTTATTACCCTCTCTTACCATGGCCTGAGAGGTGGACAGCAGGTTTGTTGGATGGGTGGGTAGCTGATTATCTTTGCACCTTTTCTCTGTACCTTACCTGTCTTCATACAGCAAGGAAGAGGGCATTTGTTACTGACAGGTAGTTTTCCACAGGAGCTATTGATGTTCTTTGGGCTTGGTGTTGAGGGCAGCAGCTGGGTGGTAGAAGTGAGAAGGAGATACATCTGTAAAAAAGGAGAGGTGTAGAAGAGGGAGGAAGCAGATGTCAGAGATTTTGAGAAATATCAGTTCAGCATAAAAAAACTCAGAAATTAAAATGGGAGAAAAATAGAAATCGCTAGGGGCAAAAAAAATTGAATAGGTATAGCCTGTTTACCTTTAATAAGAGATATGGACAGAGTTGTTACAGAAAATTCTAAGTGGAAAACCTTCAGAATTTTAATTGAAGCAAAAATGCAGCTGAGTGTAATATCTGAGTGTTTCCTGGCTAAAAAATTACAAAATGCAGAAAGCATTGGCTAACCATCCATGCATACTCCCTAAAGCAAACAAAAGAGATTCATAATTTCAGATTGGCAATAAAGTTTTCAAGGATGGGAAGGGAAGGAAGGAGGAAGGGAGGAAGGGAGGAAGGGAGGAAGGGAGGAAGGGAGGAAGGGAGGAAGGGAGGAAGGGAGGAAGGGAGGAAGGAAGGAAGGAAGGAAGGAAGGAAGGAAGGAAGGAAGGAAGGAAGGAAGGAAGGAAGGAAGGAAGGAAGGAAGGAAGGAAGGAAGGAAGGAAGGAAGGAAGGAAGGAAGGAAGGAAGGAAGGAAGGAAGGAAGGAAGGAAGGAAGGAAGGAAGGAAGGAAGGAAGGAAGGAAGGAAGGAAAAACCCCCAAACTTTTCTCTCTCTTAGGTATTAAAAATATGCTCTGCACCATCCTATCCTGCTCTATCACATGGATGTTCATTAGGTGATTTACAAATCAACAGCAATTATAATGTAACTTGATAAATCTTCTGAATGAGAAGACACTAAGGAAAGACAGCAGTGAAGAGCTTTTGTTTGCTGTTCTTGAATGGAAGAGAGTTAAAATTTTCCACAGTAGCTGTTATGGCAAACATTTTGGGTTTGTTTGCTACACACATTGTTGGCAGTTTTCAATAGTGCTGAGCTTCACTGACAATGGGCCAAACCCTTTTCTGCTCCCCATCCCACCAAGCTGACTTGAGTAGGAAGCTGGGACAGGAACATGTCTGCAATAGCTTACTGCAGCTGACAAAGTGGATATTCCATACCACATGAGGACCAGCTCAGTAATTAAAAGCTGTAGGAAGGAGAATGGATAGAAAACGTTTAGAGGTATGGACATTCAGAATAATGGCATTTGCCTTCCCAGGTGGCTGTTATGCATGGCGCAGGCTTGCTTACCTTGAGATGACTGAAGGCATTTGCCTTCCCATGAGAAGTGATGGGTGAATTCCTTGGTTTGCTTTTGCTGCTCTTCTGAGTCTCTTCCTCATCTCCCCAAGTAAAAGTGAGTGAATAACTGTGTAGAACTTAGTTGCTGGTTGGAGTGCTAGAGATACTGACTGATAAAATCAAGTTTTTTCTACACAATGTGAAAAGTAAAATCAAAGAAACTGTTTTCTCTAAATCAATTTCAGTATAATTTCAAAACTTGCATCTCTATACCAAAATATGCTCTTCCCATACTCAGCTGAGACTTTAATATTAAAAATAATATTAAAAAATGGTACTTGTTTAATTTTAGATATTTCCTGGGGATACTGGTGCAATCACTATTATTCAGGGAATAATAATTATTTGGAGTTTGAGAATTTAGTGGTATGAGGATCAGGCATTCTTAGTCTGCATTTTTCACCTCAAAAAGATACAATACCTATGTCAGAGTACATCTAAAGTAGTCAATTGGCAATAACAAAAAAAATATATAAATATAGTTTCTACTGCCTAATCTTCTATTTACATTACAGCACAGGGTTCATTATCTTTAATAGATTAAAAGAAAATAAATTTTGTAGATAGTGAATCTAATTTAGTGACTGAGTAAAATTAAGATATCTTCAGGGGAAAATTATGGATTTATTTACATGTGGTAAAGATGAGAGAGAATTCTATTCATCTTACACAAATGCCAATAGAAGTATGAAGTTAACAAATGTCTGATCACATAGGGTTTTTTGCTTAGGCTGTGTTTTGGAAAACTTTTGCTAACAACTGCCAGTAGTACTAATGTTCTTTCAATCCAGCTGTGCAAAGCTTTTTTAAATCTATGTAATTTAACAATATTTAAAATCTATTTCATAGATGTAAAAAATTATCAGGTATATAATAATGTATTAGATCTGCTAAAAAAAAGTATTTTGTGATAAGAAAACCAAGTGGTTCACTACACCACAGCAAATACCAGAAACATCAGTAACATTCAAAAAAGCCATGTCATTGTTTTTCATGGCAAATATTTCTAACACCAATCAGCCATTTAATACAAAAGACACTCTGGAGTAAATCTGCTTGCAAACAGGATTGTTATTTTCTGTTGAGTCTAGAAAACCAGCGCTAAGTTTTAAAGATTATTCGTTACAATAGATCTCGTCTGTTAGAGAGAAAAGACAAAAAACAAAAACAACGAAAAGACTTGTAAGAAATTCAGAGATTTTCTTTTTTCTTCCTTTTTGTGTCTTTAACAATTACTCCAGCAGAAATATATTTTCAAACAACTTGCAGAAAGGCAGAAAAAAGGACAACAATTTAACTGATGTCATGGTTTTGCAAATTATACTGTAAATACAAATAAGGCTTTCCCAGAGCAACATATAAATTGGATCCTCTCTAAACTCCCAGAGTGGTTCAGGGAAAAGCTATCTGTACTAAACAAGTATCCTATTCTTACTGTTCAGTCAACATCCAGCAAAAAAAGCTTTTGAAGAATTTACAATAAGCTGGAAGGCATCCAGCAATTACAAAAAGAAGAAAACTTAACAAGCAGAAAAAAATTTAAGTGTGAATACTGTTGTTGCCAAGAAAAGTACTCTGTCCACATGGATGTTAGGCAATATATACAAGCATATGTTTCATGTGTTGACATACAAATGAATGCTTGTATCAACTTATAAATTAGTATGGGGAACAAAGCTGGTAGTAGATAATGACAATTTACAAAAGCAGACAATAATGCAGACTGGATTCACAATTAAAATACAGCATTTATGTACGACATGCCATACCTCACAACACTAGTGATTGCAGACAGAATATTAATTTGCAAAAGGGTTTAGACTTCAGGATAATTAGAGACAGAAGCAGAGATAATTGGATAAGGTATCACAGAAACAGCAGAAAAATCACTATGAAGTAGAAACCACAGTCGCTTAAAAAAAAGATAACAAAACCAAATCTTCTTAAAAATCTTGTGCAAAGAGGTGCTTTAAAGCATATTTTTGAAAGAGTTTTTGACATACTAAATCAGAAAGGAAAAACCACTTGTACTCAAGAGCAAAAAATCTCACCAAACACATATGTATCTATAGACCCTATAGTCTAAAATTATGATTTGTGATTTTTTTTTTCACTTAGGTAAGATACACCATGAAAAAATAGTTTTTAATTGACTCAAACTAGATGTAATAATGTGACATAAATATTTTTTAAATCCTCTCCACAATATATTTCTCATTCTAACCATTATTGTTAGCATTCTGACCATGCTAACAATAAGATTTGTCATATTGTGTCTCAAGTTGCTAAAGAGAAACCTAGCAAACCCTTCAAAAATATTTTTTTTTTAATTTTAAGAAAAGAAAGACAGAAGAATAAGTCTGTTCCTTATGTATTTTATGTTTCTATCTTATTAATATTCTCAGAAAAGATCTCTTCATGCATTCTTTCCTTTTACTGGAAGGAACAGGTTCAATTAAATAACTTGCCTAACCAGCAAAAGACATTAACCAGAACACCATGTTTGCTGAAACAAGCTGTGACATCCACAATTCCAAGACTGTGCGTTAGAAGGCACTTGTGTTATTTTTACCCCTTCCCACAAAGGATATAACTCTTGGTATCAAAAAAAGTAGTTGCTATTTTGAAAATCTTGCAGATTTAGAGATTTAAATGGTTTCTAAAGCAGACAATATATTGATGACTATCTGCAGCCCAGGAAGGCTTCAAACAATTTAAAACTGAACAGGAGGAATCACACCTGGGATAGGTAACATGAGATTTATCAGGTAAAAGAAATTCAAAGAATTTGAATGGTTTGTAATAATTCAAGTAGCTGGAACAAACAAGATGTATATAATAGAGTATATCAAAACCAAAACTAATATTTTGGCTGAAGTGTAATGCATTCAAACTTTGGATAGAGCCAATTATAGTGTCATAAACAAATTTGCAACAAATTCAGAGGAAAAAACACTAAAAATAAAACAAAACTGACAAAACAAAAACAAACAAATAAAGTAGAAACAAACAAGTCTATTCCAGTATTGGAGTCACTAACTCACTGACTCCTGAAGATGATGGTTTCAAAAATATCCTTCTAGGAGATTAAATGTTAAAGACATAGAGGACCTTCCAGAAATGATTTCTCCCCTGTGTTCAGAAACACAAGCCTGAAAATCTTGCCCAAACTCGGGAATATTTGACTTTAGGAGATAGATTCCACAACTCCAGAGGATCTGCTCTGTTACTTTACTAGGAGATGATCTCCTTTATTAGGAAAGAGTAAAACCTTGGAGACTGACAAACACACCCTTCCTAACAGCATTTCTCAAGATAGCAGATATACTTCAAGCTGCAAACACACATCTGTGTTTGCATTAGGTTAATGCACATAAGCATGTGTTTGCTTTAACAAAAGTCACAACAGGTGATTTTGTCATCATATTTCAGAATGAAGTGGCTTTTCTCCCTTCTACACAAATTTTAGCATTAGGAACTCAATCTGTGATGTTAATTGCAGCACTTTCTACTTAGCAATAAGTATTTGAGCCCAGTGTTTCCAAAAGTACCGTCCCAATTCAAAGACTACTGTAAAATCCTGGGAATAAAAAAAAGAGGACCTAGCCAATCCATTTGATTTAGTTTTGTGCAAAGAAGTGCTGCCCTGTAGCAGGTTAAGAAAGAGAATTCTGTACCCTCCTGACATTGATCTCAATGCCAGTTAGGATATTAAAAGAATGGCACTTTTAACTCAGCTGCACCGAACTACTTCTGTGATAAAACTGTGTAATAAATCTCATTTAATTTAATGGGTACATTTTGCTTATAGTTAATATTTGTTACTGACAGAAACTCAATTCCAAATTCTTTAGGCAAGAGACTACCTTTTCCACAACATATTTTTAACATGCAGGACAAAAAGGTTGAGATTCAGAAGAGAAACAGCTGCTACAGACACAACCCACTTGTGAATCAGCTTGACATTTGCTCTAGACAGCTATTGCAGAACATTACTGTTTAACTTTGGGTCACCCAATTAGATGCATAGTAAGTATGTACAGAGAGAATCCCCAGTGGCTTTGCATCATGTCCAGATATCAGGTAAATGACAGGTATTTTTGCATCAAATTTGCCAATAAAATCTTTTTGCAGACTTCAGGGTGATGGAGAAGAGAATGAAAATGCCCCTTCCCAGCCAGTCTCTTCATTCTTGCTCTCAATCACTTTTGAGAATTCAGCCTTTCATTATCAAATGTGCCAACTACAATATAATTAGTCAGCAAAGCCTCTGTACACAAAGCTAGTCTGATAAGTTTGGTATTATGAAGAGTTAGCTGTTGGTTCACTTTATGGAGCTGTAAATAGGAACGTTACTCTTGCCAGCCTTTTCTAAATTGGATGTGACAGCTTTGATTTTTTTATATGAAATATAATACATCAGGTTGAACAGCTGGATAAGATAGAGTTTTAACCATTTACAAGGTTTTGTGAAATATTAAATCAGAAATTTATTTACTATGTAAGCTATATGCTTTGCAGTTGCAGTCAAAAAACTTCAAAGCTTGAATAGATCTCATTTGTGAAAGTAAATATATACTTGAGCATGTGGGATTGTGTGCTTATGTGTATTTTAATTTTAATTTTTCATTTTAATATATACCAGCAAGAGGGGACTGTATGTATATCTTGTGAATACCATCTCTCACATCCATGTGCACACTGAATCACTGAATGCAGATGCTTGGGTTTGATGAGGTTTTATAAAACCTCAAAGGGAATTCAAGATTCCTGTAAACTTCCTGACTCAACACCCTTCCACAAATTCCTCTAAAACCTTCCTATGTGAAATCAAATGTGAATAGAATAGAATAGAATAGAATAGAATAGAATAGAATAGAATAGAATAGAATAGAATAGAATAGAATAGAATAGAATAGAATCTAGGAATCGACAGTGATCATCTGGTTCAACTGCCTGACCACTTCAGGGTGGACCAGAAGGTAGTCTGTTATGAACAACATTGCCTAAATGCCTCTTTTAGAGAGATTGACAGGCACAGGGCATCAACATATTGTTTGTACCTTAACTCAGGCACAGGCAATTCTTATAACTGGATCAAAACATGAGGGCAAGCAGCATGGTCGCCTTTTTCTGGCCACTTACCAACCAGGCAGCCTGATGCATGTGCTGGTGCCTGGCTTTGTCCCTCCCCAGGGGCAGGACTTCAAACTTCATGGGGCTCCTGTCTTGGCAGGGTATGCCCCTGGGTGACACAGAGAGCAGCACCAAGTTGTGACTCCAGGCAGGGGGAGGGAATTTGTCACAGCCATAGTGCTGCTACACCCAGCAGCTCAGGCTGGTAGGAGAGCCGAGAACCAGGATGTGGGGGCAGAGACTGGCTTTGAAGAGCTCATGAGTGGCCTTGAGGTGATGAACTGTGGGGCACAAACTGGACCTGGAGATCCCCAGCTGGAAATATTGGCCCTGTAACCAACTACAGAAAGGGGCCTGGAAAAGGCCAGCACTAGCCTTCAGGTGGAGCAGAAAAAGAGTCTGGAACAACCTGGCACATATAGAAGGACACCTCTCCAGACATCCCCACCTACCATCAAGAAAAGCAAAAACCATGAGGGCACCTCATGTGCTGTTCATAACACTGAGACTTTTCCTCAGTTTTCATGCATTTATTTTATTTGAATAGTTTGATCTGGAGAGCTGGGAGCCCTTGAGGGCTGGTGCCTTCCCCAGCTGATGTTTCAGTCCTGGTTTGATCAGCTCCCAAGACTCCCTCCAAGGTGATCGAACCTCTTATTAGCTGAGAGATGCAGGGGCTATTTGTCCTCCTCTGGCCCTCAGTACAGCTTTCAGTGCCCCAGCTGAAAGTGGAGGGCCTAAGCACCATCTGCCCTACTTTCTTCTGAGTCTCTTTGTGCTCTGCAGGGATGGCAAAGTGGGGGTTTCTGGTTATCTCAGTTAACTGAGACCACCTCCAGTGGCCGTGGAGGAGGCAGTGGGAGCTCACTGGCACTGGGCTTGCAGCACAGCTGAAGGAGGCTGGAATGGGACTGAGACTCTCCTCAGAAGGTAGTGGAGCCCGGGACATGTGCAGGCTGCTCCCTTGCATCTGGTGGCACAGGTGCCCTGTCAGCCCAGCAGACAGCAGCCTCTGGTGCACCATCACACAGCCATGGGCAGCACAAATATCACCGTGGCAAAGATCTTCAGCTCATGATGGACGCAGGACTGCAGGATCTGGAGGAGTGTTGGGTGGCTCTGGAAGTTGCTGATCCAGTTCAAGGCCTGGAGGTCAGGAGGTTGCCCACAGGATGCCTGGGCACCCTTTCTTTAGGGTGCTTCTCTTTGTTTTCCTCTTCTCTCCAATATAAAATGTACCAGTTTAGAGGAAAACATTCCAAGTGTAAGTGTGGTCTTGTGCAGCATACCGTGGTTTTGCCCCAAGGACAAGAACATTTTATCTAGATCTTCAAGCTCACAAAACTCCTCTGAATCCTTAAGAAAATCTATTTCTTTTCATTCTTTCAGGCCTGGCGGGACCTGCTCTCTCAGCTGTGAAGGCACCACATGGTACTTGTGCTATGTGAAAGAGCAGCAGCTGGTCATCTTCCTACTGAGCAGTGTTCAACACAAGGTACCAAATAAACTCAGCCTGCCACAGAAAACAAAGGTCTCTAAGACAGCCTACTTTTACCTTTTTTTATTTTATTTTTTTTTTGGAGGGGGGTGGGTTGGAAGGGGAGGACATATTAAGAAAAAGAAAGAAACTAAAGATCTAGACTTTCCTCTTCTTCCTCTTCAACAAGGCAGAGTGGCACACATATTGTAGGAGGCAATTATTCTATAATTCTACCTATAATAATCTTTCAAAACATATCTACAGGGAAATTAAAGTCTGTAGTCTTGTAGTTTCCTGAAAGATTTCACTGGTGGTAGAAAATCTTCTATACAAACAGAATCTTTCACATCTGCACTCTCTAGGTGCACGTTGGCTGATCTTCATACTCATCTCATAAATATATACATGACCTATAAAAATATTCCTAGATTCACTCTTAATTCCAGTAGTATCTTAGAATACTTTCTGCAAAATTTCTTAACCCCTATATGTGCCCTGCAGCCTAGTGTCTAGCAGTGGGAATTCTTGACAACTTTGAAAAATACAGATAAAAGATAATTTTTAGCTTTACCTCTCATCAGAAGAGCATAGTTTTATCTAGAATTTTCTCTGAAGACATTTCAACAGTCATGAATCTCACTTAAGGAACGCCCAAACTCATCTATTATACTATAGTTTCATCAATGGAGAATCTGACCAATTGTAAGAAGGGCATTGTATGAGACAGGAGGGATGGAGAGGGGAAGAACAGAAATTAAATATTGCTCGTTTAAGTTTTTAAAAAGTATGTCTAATTGATACAGTTCCTAGAATTCCTGTAGGAAACTGGTCAACTTCCTTGGCTTCAGAGGTGTAGTCATTTTGTGGGTCCTGAAAATATACCATTGTCTTTTTCAGTGCTAGAATGTCCGTAAGTTTAGGTCCTCATAGACAAGAGGTTTTTTTCCTGGAATTACTGTCAAGAAATTAGGTAAAACAAATTCTATCAAAGCTGTTTATTACAAATCAAACATTTATATTTAAAAAAAAAATCTTTGCTTTATTACTTTTAAAGTGAATTAACAGCGTATTAGCAGCAGCTGGTGAAGAAAAGCCTATGGAAATTAAGTTTCAGACTATCCTGTTATCTTCAAAACAGATCAGAATGTTGCATATATAGCTATCAGACAACTTACTCTGTACAACTAGCATCGCTGAACGTGATCTGGCTGTTGTTTATTCCCTATAATTTTTTTTTATTCCCTGTATTATTTCTTTAGTTGCTAGAGATCAAAACAAACATAAACGAAAAACTTTTTCTTTACCTGTACTTTTTCTTTAATTCTTTAATTTAGTATCACACCAAAATGAAAATGAAATCACCTAAATACAAAAACATTGATTTTAATATCCATGAAGGTTTTATTCACATCTCATAAGTAGGGTGGAAAGATTAAGAATAGCCAGTCCTGTAATTATTAAACACAGTAATCACACTGTTTTTACCTACTTATTAGAAGACATATTCCAGATGGGCTCAAAATAAATGAAACACTTAGTTAATAAATGTACATCAACATGCCATTCTAATCTAGCTTTTCATAATACTTCACATAATAATACTGAGATATTGTGGTGCATTTTCACTTTTTTACAACCTGTCAATTCCATCTTAAGACTTTTTTGTTCTGCTGTGAATATCATCCACAGCTTCAGTTCAGTACCATCTGCTATACACCTTAGGAATCCCAAAAAACAGCCTTTCCCTTCAAAACAGCAATCATTTGGAGTCATAAAATCCCCTACTGTGTTGGTATAATTTGGGAGGCATCACATAATCACAAATTTCATTTAATGTCTCTCCATCAACAATTTTACTTACTTTTTTCCTCCTGTTTTATTAGCATTTGAAGCATGCTAGATAGAATTGGTCTCTTTTTTCCTGCTGATTTGAAAGTGATAAAACATGGAGGAGAGACAGCATGTTAAATTTTCTGTGCTGAGATACTCGCTTGCTCAGATGTTTATGAAGAATTGTCACCTTTCTGGAAATCCTTGTCATTTGTTCTCCAGTTCTTAAGGATAAAAAAAAAGATAAGGGCAAATTCCAATTCTGAGGTGGCAACTGCTGTGAAGACAACAGAGTGAAGACAAAGATAGGTAATTTTTTTTTTAATGTCCTTTGAAAAAATGTTTCAAATGCTTCAAATACTCAGTCTTGATCTGTCCAAAGGAAAATTACCTGTTTTAAAAATTTCCTTTAAGTTCGAAAAAAGCCTTTAACAACCCTGTAGAATCTTCTAAACTGAAAAAATAAAACATAGTTGCATTTTTAAAATGCTCCAAGAGCGTATCATGGCTGTGCACTAAGGCGGTAATAAACCTTGTGAAGCCAGTCTCAAGCTGAGATGAGTGTGTGGTACGGGTACATAAGTTGTATCTAAACAAGTGAATTTGCACCAGAAACATCTTGCACAGACCTTCATGTGATAAGCAGGGTAAACCAGCCTGTGAAGTTAAACCAGACTGGGAAAGGACTGATTCCAGAATCCAGCCTAGCTTCACTAGCTCTTGTTTATTCTACAGTCTGCACTGCAACCCACCCACACACAAAGTGCTTGAGAGTTTGCTTAGTTTTCATTAGTACCCAAAGCATATCCTAGCTTTGTAACTGTGTGCATACTGAATTTTTCCTGTTTCACAGTTCAGCATCACAGAGCACAAGTACTCACAAGACTAGACTGCGCTGCTGTATAATTAGGAGTATTGCCATCACAGGGCACTTCAAATATCCCTTGTACCCATAACATTTAATTTTCTTTAGTTTGCTTATTGATGCAGGAAATTATTAAAGCAAAAATTAAATGAAAATTGACTCCAGCTATGCTAAAAATGTAAGTAGTTTCTCAACTGTTTAGTCAATTTCTGACTGAAAATACATTGTACTTTCTGTGTTTTGTGAAAAGAGAAGGGCATAACAAGATCATGAATTAAGGCATTGTTTGAGGAGATATGAATAGCCAAGCTGACCTTGTCTACTTGAAAATAACCATAACTGTGGTTATGGTCTAAAAAACTTACTTATAAAAAGCCAACAGTAATCAAGAGTGTTTGGATAGAACATACATACAACTATGATAACACAATGTACATCAGACTGGGAGGCTGGGGTCTTTTTGGTTTTTTTTTTTAATCCATTTGAATAAAATTCTAGGAATCACTGAACACATACTGAAACCTACAATAAGGTCCAACAGCTAGTATGAGATGACAAATAAAATTATCTCTGTTTGAAATGATTGCTCTAGATTCTCACAGCTGTCATGGTGCAGAAATAGAAAGGATATTCTTATATTCTCTATTTGTTCTTCTATATATTTATTATTATTTTTTTATTTTTATTTTTATTATTTTTCTGGTTTGTTGTTTGTTAGTTTCATTGATTATTTGGTTGGTTGGTTGGTTGATCTGTTACTACACAACAAGCTAGCTATAGCACCAAATTAAGTGTTTTGTACTTAATTGTGAACAAAGCCATGTCACATACAGGTTTGTAGGTCTGTACAAGAATTCTACACTTATAGGATCACAGACTGGTTTGAGTTGGAAAGAACATTAAAGATTATTTGGTTCTAATTTCCTATCATGGGCAGGTACACCTTCCACTAGGCCAGGTTGCTCAAAGCCCCATCCAACCTGGCCTTGAACACTTCCAGAGACTTCAGAGAACACCCAGATTTCGACAGAAGTCCTGAAAAACTAAACAAGTATTTAGATACCATAACTTTTCAAAGCCAGTTTCCCTTCAGCAGTGAGTATTTTACCAAGATTCAGGACTCAGAAGTTCATCATTTAGTTTGAAGATTTTTGAGAAAGCAAGTTACTACCACATGCTTTTGAAATTATCTGCAGCCTGGTCCTCTTGAGCAATTTCATAGTCATCTGTGGATTTTAAGATCACTTGCTCTTTATCTTTCACTTCTTGTTCCAAGGCATTAATATGTATCCTATGTTGCTTCAGTAGTTCTTTCTTTTCATGTCATGAGTTAAATTTTTTCTTCTGAGAATAAATACTTCTTGTTTAACCTTCTGATATTCCTACTAAATGAACACGCAGCAAGAGATAGCAGAGAAATAAGAACTTATATGTTAGAATCAACAGCAAAAAAAAAAATTCTCCTTGATCACTGCATTCAAAAGCATTCAGAATATGAGCTGGGAAGGCAATTATACATAAGATATTTTGGTCTTCTTTGTGCAAAAAATGAACTTTGTTAAGTCTCTGTGTTACACTGTCTTAACTTGAATTATTTCCTAACCCATTAAGATTTGTCTGGTTCAGTGGAAACCTTATAAAAATGCATCTTACTTTCAGCCACTGTGCCAGAAAGAAACATGAGATACTTCAGCTCCATGGCTTTGTAACTATATTTACACCATAATTTTTTGTACGTGTGTTAGACCTCCTAAGTAGAGCATAAACAGGGACTATACAATGTGTCACTTTGAAGCAATTGACAAACTTATTACCTGTATATCTTCCCTGGAAGATATAAGGTTCCATGCTTAGCACCTGAAGGCCACTGCTTAAAGCAAAGAATATGTTAAAACCAATTTTTATTTACCTGACTTTGAATATGAATTAATGTTTTAATCTCCATAAATTGAAGTGCTGTGTTTTAGGTGGTAGCTCTCTCTGACATCAGAATTCACAAGCACACTTGGATGAATGCAAAACAAGTACAAAGAGAATCCTGCATACAATAAGGGAAATCATCACACTGATAATGCCCCAGTGTCACCATCACATTGACAGAGAAATTAGGAGCTGGTGACACACAAAAAAGAAAATTGCACAGAAGACTTTGAAGAACAGGAGGAAAACAAACAAGCAAACAAACAAAACACCAACAAAAATCCAAACAAAACAATGTGGATTAACTTCTGATTGTATTTAATGCTCAAAAGCATAAATTTCTTTCTTTAATTTCTTTTTTACCATTTTAAAAATATGTAATTTTTTCTATAAAAGGGGCACCTACAGAGTAACTAATTTATGTTATGGATGAATTCCACTGAAAAAGTGATAATTAAAGCAGGAAAATTTCTTTTGTGTCAGCTTCAGAATAAATGTAAACTGTTCTCTTGCATGTCTGGTTAGCCTTTTGAAAGTGGAAAAAGTAGGGAGAAAAAAAATCATCTTACTAATTGCAAACAAGTCTCTCTCTCTGCTCAATTAAAATTTAAACTGAGTGGAATGATTGTACATATGGCATGCGTAACAACAGCAATAACATCCTGTTCATTTCACTGCAATGGAAATCTTCTCCTGCTGTTGATGGTATATAATGTCACCAAATTTTGAAAAATTGAATGAAATAAAAGGCAAAAATATGGTCCCTTAAGAATACAATGAAAAAATTAGTACCTGACAGTACTTCAGGAAATATGTTTATGACTGTAACATGGCCAAAGGTTTAGCAAGGGGTGACATTGATCACACAGAACAGTTTCCTGGTGCATGCAATAAACTTCTCCCAATAGAGGGGGTGCAAGATGCAATTGCAACAACACCAGATTTTTAAGCTTCATAAACTCAAGACCCCAACACAGTAGGAAAGAACTACAAATTTTGGGTCACACAGGATTGAATTGAATGTTGTGGTTTCTATGATTGAGGCACAAATTATTCAAAAGAGCTGTTAGTGAGAGTCTGACATCAAAATTTTTTTTGATTGTAGCTGACTGATTAGCAAAAATTCTGTAATTCTACCACAGATCAATTTAATATTTTTTATTATTTGGAACATCAGTACTAGTATAAAATTTTTCAGTCTATTTTGCATACATAGGCAGTCCATTTCTCAACAAAAAGACCTAAGTTTCTTGTCAATTAGAATGTTGTGAAATGATACTACAAAATTTATGAATATCATTAACAGACATTCCTCAGTACGGTTAGGTGACTACTGTGTCACATTAGGCCTGAGCATTAAAATATTTTCTTTCTTGATATACATTCTCAGTAATTTCTTTAAGCTGTAGGTAATACAGGTTCTGGAAACAGCTGATAATCTTTATCTTTTAAACACGGTTTTTAGTGATTTAAAATTCACCTAATTTCACTTTTTAATAAAAAGTAAACAAGACACTATTCCCTCTAAAGGAAAAAATGACAAGTTATCACAAATTGTTTTTAATCGGTGTTAGATGGGCAACAAAAAACTACCAGTTTAACCACATTTTGATGGATTAGGGAAAAGAATAAGCCATTCACATAGCCTTTTCAAAGCAGATTTTTCCAGGAATTTTCATAATGTGAAAGACATTTCTAATCACATCAAAATTGAAGATTTCAGCTTCCATAAAAAGATTTTATTACAATTCATAGATAGCTAGCATCCAACTTGCAGTTTGTTGGTTTCAGAGAATTCTTTTTCTTATCGGTAATTTAATTCTAACTCTATACATGCAAAAACTTTTCCCTAAACATGACTTGAAACCAGTTCCTTTTATTCTAATTACTTCTGTTTTCTTGGTTTGGTTTGAGATTTTTTGCTTGAGACTTTTGATATACAAACCAGCTGCATTCTTCAAATGCACAACATGATCCTCTAGATCAGAGGGTTGAAGGAAAGAGAAAGGAAAGGTAGGGCTTATAGAGAAGGACACACTAATTCATCACCCAGTCAGTCTTCATTGATTAGGTTACTGTCAAATCTTTATTTCTTCTACCTCTTCTGAAATAGTGATTTCTTCTTGAAGATAAGTTGCATTTAATTTTCTGAGGCAAAGAAAGACATAGTAGGCATAGAAACAAAAAGTTATGTCCTCTAGAGGAATGACAGTCCAATGTCTACAGCAAGTTAACATGAAAATATCTGATAGGCACTTCGTGGTTACCCAGAAATAACAGTCTAATAATTATTCAAATTAAACCTTTCTCAGTCAGAGTTCAGAGATTTACATAATTGAGAAATAAACATACAATTATGGGTCACTGGTGGCACAGCATTAAGGTACTTGAGAGGAAATATCTCAATATCACTGTATTTAAACCAAAAATATGGAGTAATTTCAAGGCAATAGATGCAGCATATTAAGCATGAGTCTACAGAAATATAAAACCTATGAAAAATCTCATTCTATGGACCAGAATAAAGTACAAATCCTCAGCTGCTAAAACCCTACACAGCTTCACTGACTGAAATGGAGCTACATCAATTTCAATAGCTAGAAACAGAGCAATGGTAGAATAAGTCAGAGTGCTGTGCAATCAAGATAAAGACATGGAACCAAGATAAAAGTTCTTACAGAATTACAACTCTTCCCACCCTCACCTCTCCTCCCCTCTTCCCCCTTCCCTCAGCAGAATGAATGTTGTTTGGAATCAGGGTTTTCTCCAATGTTATGAAGACCTGGTCAATTCCCTACCAGTACAAAGTGCAAGTGGAGCAGCAGTCTCACAAGCTTGTGCTACACACCAGCACCCACAGACTTAGTGGCAGATGCTTGTGCAAAACGTTTTTGCCCAAAAATGGGATTAAATAATGTTTTCTGGTGTAATCTTCCTCCAGTTTGATTTAAGGTTTCACAAATGCATAAAAAGAATGTCTGAAAATTAAATGATATATTTACCCTTTTTTAAAAATTTCATTAAGATGAAGTAGTTAAAAAAAAAGCCTGTAATAGAAAAAAAACAAACCTGTCATGCTTGTCCCACCATCACTAAAAAGACTAAAGACTTTGTTAGAGGTCTCACAAGAGAGTATGAGCTGATTTTCAGCTCACTACTAAAAGATTATATAATTTTCTGTGTATCTCTTCAGTCCCTGAAAGTTTTGACCTCGATTCCCATTTGTGATTTTCAGATTTGCCTTTTCTTTAAGCAAGAAGTTCACTGTGGTTTTTCAATGTAACTATCCTACTTTCTAAATAATTTATCTTCCTGCCAAATTTTGTTTTCTCCTCTCTGTTTTTGCTCATGCTGGAATCAATGCCATCAATCCACTGAGTGTCAATCAAGAAAAGGGAATTAATGAAGTCACATAAACTTGTCAGATGTTACAGACGTTTGTTAAACCATGTAGCAAAAAGAAAGTGTGCTAGACTCAAGATAGAAACCAGATTACAAAAATACACGGATAGTCTGTATTTGTTCGCTGGGACAGGGAACTGGAACAACAGAGACAGATTACCCTGAGTGAAAGATGACTATTAACCTTTAGTGGTACCTCATACATTATATCACAGAAGATGTAGGGATTCCCAGTTTCAGAAAAATAGCTTTGTCCTTACCTTTAGCATTTGGTATTTTCTGTTGAAATTTCTTCCACACAGTCAAAAGAGGTCTGTCCTTTAATTCACCTGTTTGCTTGATTGTTCGTTTGTTTTACAAAAGCCTAAATAAACCCACAGGATGATTTCTGTTTAGGTAACTGAAATATTTCTAAAGGCAACTGAAATAACATTATCAGATCACTAGTGAATGCAGTATCGGGTTCATATTGGGTTTTTCACTGTCTGTAGTTTATTTCCTACCTATTGGGTTACAAGAAATTTTCTTGAAAATCTTTGTTTTCCTCTGTCCAGTTTCACTTTGAATTGTTATTTTACAAGCAGTTAGAAAAACACAGCACAAAAACATCACAGAAATAATACTTGTTTAAAAAATTCAACCAAAATGTCTGTATATTCCCATTTGTCGATATGAAATATATACTTCATAATTATTAACTACTGGTTAAAATAAAAATCTGCTCTATCAAAATACTTCTCTAAGGCAGACTCAGAAAATATAACAAATATAAAACAAAGGAATGACTCTAAGTAACACCTTAAAACTGTGTGCCATACAACACATGACTTAGGCTTTATATCAGTACTGATTTTGAAAGGAAGAAATTTTCTCTTTTCAAATTGAAGCAGTTTTGTTTGGGTTTTTTTAAACAAACAGAAGAATTTAAATACAAGAAAGATATTTTAATGCCTGTGATATTCAGTGACTTCCCACTGGTCTAATACTGGTGTTTTCCACCTCATGTTTATACTACATAATCTTACTAGTTTAATGTTTCTGCAGTAGATTTAACAGAAGCTATTGTTTATTTTAGCAGAAGCTGTAAATTAAATCTATTTCCACTCATCTGAAAGCTCATATAAAACAGAGGCACTTGTTTTTCTTTCATTCAAGATGGTTTGAAAGCAAAATATAATCCAGAGCTGAGTCCAAAAAAACCCTCTCCTCCTTAGCTGCACATTCAGTGACCCTGGAAACCTGTAGTTCATATATTAAAATCATGGAATTGTTAAGGTTAAGGTTGGAAAAGACCTCTAAGACTGTTGAGTTCAACTGTTTAACTAACTCCTTTGTTTTTGTCATTAAACCATATCCCTGACCACCAGACCCATACGCCTTTTGAGCACTTCCAGGGACAATGATTCCTCCAGTACCCTGGACATTCTGTTCTAATGTTTGAACACTATTTCAGTGAATAAAATTTTTCCTAAAATGAAACCTAAATGCTCTCTGGTGCAATTTGAAGCTACTCCTTCTCCTTTTGTCACTTATTACTTGGGAGAAGAGGCGGACTCCCATCCTGGCTACAACCTCCTTTCAGGTGCCTCTAGAAAGCTGTAAGGTCCTTTTTGACCCTTCTTTTCTCCAGGCTCAACAATCCCAGCTCCTTCAACTGCTCCTCATGTTTCCAGGTGAAGAATTGCTTGCCCCTAGTGGGCAAATGCAATGATAATTTTACAAAATCATTAGGCTATGGAACTGTACAATCAAAAGTTATGATAAACATTAATCAAGGAGAAAAATAAGAAACTACACTTCATTGATCTAAGGACTTACAAAATAATGAACTAGACCAAATACGTTAACTTCACTCCTAATGTGGAAAAATAATGCCAGTTCATCATGTGGTCACCCAGCTGTGAGGCGGTTGATCACCAGAGATCACCAGCAGCACTCCCAAGACAGAAGAACCTGTGTGCTGAAGGAAGGGAATATATGTTAATGGCTTTGGGGAAATTATCATCATGTGTATGTTTCTTCTGGGAAAACATATATATGTAATATATAGCATGCAAACAGGACCTTTTTCCATACTCAGCATGTAAAACAGGTGGAGTTATCCCCTGTGTATCTGGTGTCACAATGAGGAATGCCCTGCTCATGAATATGAATATTATAATCTTAGGGAGTTTGTTTTTTCTGCTGTATTTTGGCAACACTCATAGAATTTGTGTTCCCTACCCTCCCCCAGCTTTGATGACCTTCTCCAAACTTGCTTCAGCACTTCAAAGTCTTTCTTGTAGTGAAGAGTCAAAAGTTGAATACAGGATTCAAGGTACACTAGTGCCAGAGAGGAAAAGGATTCCTGCCCGGTCATGCTTGACACACTATTTCTGATATTCGAACTAACAATGGCAACATAAAAACATGACTTAGCTTCTATGCTAATTAAAAGCTACAGTAGATAAAAAGTAGATATTTTTCTTGTCTTGCTTTTCATATTGCTGTAGGTTTTGCACACCTTCTTAATAAATACAGCAATATTTATCAGGCTGCTGGACAAATGTAAAGAAAAAACCTCTACAGCTCCAAAAGTAGTAGCAATCAAGACCTTGACAGTAACATATGGCAAAGACAGTGAAAGTACTGGAAATTAACACTAAAAGGGGATTTTAAATTACACCTTGTAAGTTTTTTAATTAAAAGGGCAAGCTAGATTTTACTTCCTGGTTGCTCCTCCTGGCTAAATTTTTAAAGACAAGCAAGATGTGTGGTTGAGGTTTACTGTGCTTAAACAAGCTTACATTACTCAAACAGGTGGTGTTATAAAGTGAATTAGAAATCCACAGTTTAGCAACCAATTTACATTTCCTTTCTGGTGACAACTCTCAGCTAAATAATGACACTGATCTTAACAAAACACTTGATTCTCTTGCTCCAAAATTAATTTCTGTAAAAAACTCATTAATTTCTAATTTCTGAGAAGTGGAACTTCACTGTATGTCCTTTATATTTTTCTGTTCAAAAGGAAAAAAAAATTCTAATATTCAACTGACTAACCAAATTCACTCTGAAATTTAATGAAATCATAAAATTAATGTTTCTAACTGATACTTGTATTTATCATTGTACTGGATTTGGCCAGGATGAAACACTTTCTACACAGTGGCCCTTTGTGTGCTATGCTCTGCGTGCATGGCTAGAACACTGCTGGTAGCACACGTGTGTTTTGTTTATTGCTGAACTGTGCATGCTTGCAGAGCACTGAGTCTTTCTCCCCTCTTCCCCTGTGAGCAGACTGAGGGCATGTAGCCAAAAGGGCTGACTAGGTGTGGCCAATGCATTATGTCCTACCATATGACTTCTTGTTCAGCAATGAAAGTTCAGGGAGAGGAGGAAGGAAGGAACTTTTGGTTCTGATCTTTGTCTTCCCAAAGAAACATTATGCTTTTGTCCTGCTTCCCAGGGAGCAAAATCTGGGAAGTGGCAGACACTCACAATTTTACTTTCCATGCAGTTTTACTTTTCTTATTAAAATGTCGCTGCCTTTATCTATCACTCTTCTCACTTCCATTCTACTTTGTCCACATTCTTCAAATGTGAGTGAAGAGCTAGGTGGATGTTTGCTGGGGCAACCCACTACACTCACTCTGTGACTTTACATGATTTTTTGCACTGTCCATTCACTTTAATGTTGCCTCTCCACTCCTTACCTTCTCTGATTAACTTATTCACTGGAAAATCTTGATTTTTTTTTTTTTTACATTTCTTCCCCCTTCCCCTTTGTATTTCCTTGTGGAAAAGTGTGTTTGATCATTTTGAAAATATAAGGATAATTCAATGAGACAAAAGAAGCAATTATGTTTGTCTCTGATGACACACAAAATAAAGATTCTTAATTTATATTTTCTTCAGAATTATGTTTCATCTTCATAGAACCATATAACACACTGAGTTGCAAGGAACACATCAGAATCATTGAGTACAAGTCCTGGCTCTGCATAGGACACCAAGCGTCACACCGGAAATTAACACTAAAAGGGGATCTAAATTCTACGGCTACTTTCTTTTGAAATCTTCAGAATTTTTCCCCAAACATATTAGTAATATCAGATTATAACATCTTTTATGAAATAGAACTAGATTTTCAACATCGAATGGCAAGAAAACAGTAGTTTTCTAAAAGAACTAAAAATGCTCTGGAGGTATCTGCAAACTTAGGGGAGAAAAAAAGAAAGAAAATATACACGGTCTGCATGGTTGAAAATAAGGAAATATTAATGTAATTTTTTTAATTGTTAAGAAAAAAAATAAAATAACTTTGTGAAATTTATGCATCCATTACATAAGTCATGCTACATCATATATGACATTCAAGCTGTGGTAATAATCACACAGTACTCCTCTGTCTTTTTCCTATCACATGATAATTCCCGCAAATCTCTCCATGTAATTGGTGCGGAAGGGAGAGAGGGTAGGGGATTGCTTACTTTTCTGAAAACGAATCTCAGCTTTCAAGCTGAATTAGCAAGTTTCACAAAGCTCAGAGAAGTTATTAAGAATGGTGCTTCAAGTATTCTAAAAAAAACCTGGCTTCAGTGAGACAGAGACACTACAGAATGAAAGAACAACTAAGAAGTGAGATGCCCATCTGTGGGACAGTGGAGTCTGTAAGATAATTTGGCTAGAAATCAGTCACTTACAAAGAGTACTTACATTACGAGTTACAGCCACTACAAGCCACTACAAGTAATTTCACTATTAGAAGCCGCACCATTTTGAACAAAATTTTGGTCCGAACCCAAAGTGCGGCTTACAATCAGGTGCGGATTATATATGGACAAAGAATGAAAAGTTGCTGTTTTAGTTTGGAGGACAGGTGTCTGCTGAGAAAGGCAGGAACTTCTCTTTGAACTGGAGAATGTAAACACCCTCCCTCCAAATTATTGTAATTTTGAAATCAAGGGGCTTTCAGGCAAAATTATGGGAATTAGGAATAACAGTTCTTTACTAGGGAAATTAAAATAGAAATACAGTACTACAAAGAAACAAACTCCAAACCCTGACAAAGTCAGAGTACAACCTGACACTCCGTCAGGCAGAGGGTTGGTAGCAGTCCCATTAAATGGTGGTTGCATCCTCCTGCAGTGACAGATGTGATTCAATTGAAGCAGTGATCCTGTAGAAGGTGCAGTTTCCCTCTGGAGGTCCAGTGGTGATGTGGAGAAATCCAGTTTTCCTCTGGAGTCCAGTGGAGAAAGAGGCTCCCTTAGTGTCCCAAAACCTCTGTTTTTATCTTTGTAAGAAATGTTGGGCTCTTTCCCCTAGCTGGAGCAACTTCCAATGGGATGAAGCAATTTTATCAGTCCCACAGTGGGACTCAATGGGCCATTAGCAGAAAATGACTCACTGGAGGAAGGATGGGTTGTGAAAAGATAAAGAACAATGCCCCGCCTGGTTTCAATGGATGGCCCATTAGCAGAATATCTGCCGTTGAGATAAAGATCACTGTCCCCACCCTCAACAGGTGGTGATAGAATAGATACCTTTTATCACACTCTGTATTGTAACGTGCAGCTTATAATCAGGTGTGGTTCATGTATGGACAAAGAACGAAAAGTTGCTGGCACCCAGAAGTGCGGCTTATACTCAGTGCGGCTTATAATCGTGAAATTAATGTACATAGAATCTACAGGATATTTACAGCTTATGATTTTAAAGACATTACCCCATAGAAATGGAGGAGACAGTTGTAGGAAAAATGCAAGCTGAAGGCAAAGTGAAACATTTGTGCAGCTCCAGTACTATTCAAAAAGTTGTATGCAATATAATGATGATGATATTGTGAATTCATGTTTACACTTTATTTTGTCATTTTATATAAGGATTCCAGAAATAGAAGAAGGACCTTCAGTGCACTGGATGGTCTTTTCCACACTATTGGAAGTTTTATCTAGATACCTTAAACTTATTCATTGTGCCAAATAATGCCTTTCTATCAATTTCATTGCTACAGTGCATTCACTGCGGTAGTCTTCTCCCTTCAACAGTTCTACTCAAACAACTGATTAAAAAGAAAACTAATGTGAACATAAAATAAATGCTATTTTCTTAAACTAAATTGCTCTGGACAGACACTAAAATGCAGGCAAGTGTCCAGCCTAAGGCTTGGTACTGCAAAAGAAATTAATGTATATATTGAGTGTATGTAATTTCCTGAAAATTAAACTGTGACATCAAAAGTAAAAGCAGATTTTGGAAACACTTTTCCCTTGGCAAAATGCCAGTGATTTCCAAGGCATGAATTATATGGAATCAATCACTCCAATGCCTGAACTTCCCTTTTAATAAACCTTCCTAAATCTAATGTGTGGAAAGGCTTTATATTAAAGTACTAGATATTACAGTAATCTTCAGTAGCCCTAAAACTGGGGAGCAAAATCTTTGTATTCTAAAGTGTACTTATGAAACGTGATTCCTAATAATTTGATCAAAGTCTCTCTAAAGTGATTGTGAAATGGGAATAACAGAAATGTGTAACAAATAAATTTGTGTCTCTGGGCCATAACACCAATCCCAAGGATAAAGTAAACAGCCACCCTTTTAGCATTTGTGCTGGACAAGCCACTTTCTGCAGCTGCATGCCAATTCTGTCCAAGCATCTTTTCTCCAGCCAGGCAAGGAAAGGACAAGAAATGCCAATGAACCAAGGTGCTCTCCCCAGCTTGCACTACTATTAGTGCATCTTGCAGAACCACAACAATAAACTGTAAGCAAGTAAAAAGTAAGAAAATTTAAGATTACTGGATGGGTGGGAGCTGTGCTTTGTGAATGTGAGGATTTGTGTGGGAACAGTTAGCCAGATTCCCCCAGGGTTAGAATAAGATCAAGGTATAGTGTCACAGTGGGGACAAGGGGCTGGAGGCTACTACCTGTCTCCCATATTTGACAGTACCTGTCAGCTCCAGCTACTCAAACCGCTTCTTTGTTCATACCACTTGTGGTGCCAAAAATATGTCACATTAAGCATCTCAACCAGGCCAGAAGCAAGTCTCCCCTGCACTTAGCTGCCATTTCCTCAGCACTCTGCTGTCAAGCAGCAGATATATGAGTAGGTAGCTCACTTGTCACCACAAAAATCATCCAGATACACCACTTGTCTCACTATCTGCCCTTACAGACAGCCTCTGTGGTCCCCCATGTCCCCTGCAAACTAGGAGCAGTTTGCATCTGGCTGACTTGGAAATGGCCTTGCACTTACCTTTAGACTGCTCACTCTGCATCTATATGTGTGACATGCCTACAATAGCAAATTTCTTACTCACATTATGAAAGATAGAAGAACAACACTAATCCATGCCAATTTCTACCAACAGGTGTAATTGCTATGTTTTCTATGTACAAGTACAGCCTCTCTAAAATGAAAATGAAAATTTCATTCCCACAAACAGAGGCCCATGGAGATTCAGAAAAATTACCTTCCTGCTTCCCACAGTCTAATACCTCTTAATATATAGATATTTTGAAAGACAGCTGGCTAATTTGTAAATTGAGGTGACATAAATGAGGAGCAGCTAGAGCATCTGGGCTAAAAATCTTTCTGAAACTTCAGAAAGCCAAGCTTATACAAGCTTGGAGGAATACTTTTTTTCACAGACCACTGGTAAAAGACAAGTTAATAGAAGTATTTCACACTGAACATAGAACTACAAAGACTAGAGTAGACAGCATATGATCTTTTTTACATGAAGGAGACAATCTCTGTGACAGTGAAATGCTGCATTTTTTACCATCCCTCTCAAAATCAAAAAAAAATCCTACAACCTCTACTGTCCCTGTAGTACAGGATTTCTGATAGTTAGCCAGTCCTTGCTTTTTGCCAACAAATGCTGAAATTTTACCTGCAGGAGTAGGCAGAAAAAGCTAAAGTCTGATTACTGTCTGTACATTGTTCTTTGCCACAGTTGTTGCTGTATCTGGACACAGGCTTCCGGAATGCTCCTTTTGGTCAGAATGAAGACAAAGTGTAGGTTCTTAAATGCAAATGTGTTTTAAAGTTGTGTAATAAATACGTAATAAAAATTTAATGGTGAAATGAAGGGTGAGACACGATGAAAAGGTAAAAGAAAAAATTATGCCTGATAAAGATGTTTGATAAGAATTAACCTTATTATTGTTTGATTTAGTTTGCATTAAAACTACCCCTATTTGCAGTTTAGATTAAAATGGTGCTCACATTTTAGATGACCTACATAAGACATGAATCTGGAGAGAATCAATTTCTAAATTGACAACATAGCCAAAGCAATTATAGGGAGGAAGAAGTGCATAATCCACACACTAATTCCAGTACCTTTGAAATTAAAAAGTTTCTTGAGATATTCTAGCACAGTCTGAAAACCCTCCAGACTTGTGAGAATAGACCTGTTTATATATTGCAACATTAACAGAGTGCATGGAAGTCACAATATATTTTGAAATTAAAAGGTATTCCTAGCTGAACATGTACATTTCTGATATCTTCCAAAACTCCTCTCTCATGTACCATGCAACTATTTTCTCTCTAACATTTACAGCCTAAAACAATAATTAACCAAAAAACAAGTGGAAACTTTGAAGCTTCAGATCCAGATGTAGCCATAAAAACTAAAATCTTCCCAAAACTCTCAAGTCTCCAATCATGCTTGTCAAACAATAGAAGGCTATTTATTAATTCAGAAACACCTAGAGAAATCTGTTCTGTAAACCCTTTTGGACTTGGTCTTTCCTAAAGCCTCCAGCCTTTCCCTCCATTCACATCCTGAAAATACCTTATATTGCCTCCTCCTAGAAATTTAGAAAATTAAATAGGAGAAAAATGCCACAAAACTGGAAGGCCTTAAAAAAATGATCAGTGATTTCTCAGTCAGTGTTTAGTTTACTTTGGGGTTTCATTCTTTCTTTCTCATATTTTTATATCTGTATGGTTTTCAAATAAAAAGTAGAAATAGATCATAAAGAATTCATTGGGAGCTTTTGAGGAAGGAAATTGAAACCATCGGCCAGATATGAAAACTGTTGAAATTAGTAACTGCACAGAGCATGAGGAATGGACTACAATTCCCGGAAGATTGCATGTAAAATGCAATACTTAAGTATCATGAACATGGCTGACATTTTGTTTTCCAGAGTTCTCTCCTATTCCAATATTGCAGAGGTGCCACTTGCAATTGTTATTCTGATAGTTCACAGTGGCACTTCCCATGTGTATCTGCTACATTGATTTTAAATAGATCAGAAAATGTCAGAAGCCAACAACTGGATAACCTACAACAGATAACCTACAACTTCCTCACAAGCTGGTTGCTAATGAGGCAAGGCTGTAGTTTGTTGAACATTTATTTCAGAGGAAATGCTTTTCTAAACCCCTTTGTGATAGTAGAAACTATAAAACAGACTGAGAATTTATCAGAATTAAAACACACAAAAAATTTAATCCACATGAGTTCCCCAAGGGAGCCAAAAGCAATAGGAATAGTGTTATGCTGACATAACACTACAAAAATAAATGACTGTCAAACTCTGACCAAGATACCTTACTAGTGACTTCAGAGATTTCATCTGAAACTCTTCTCACCTTCGTTTGGTATTGTATATTTAAAACTATTTTATTTATTGACCTGAACTTTTCAGAGCTACTTGTATTTCTGATTTTATTTTAGATACAGAAAAGAAGCTGCTTTTCCTTCACGTTTTTTTTTTCAACATCAAAAGCAAAACATCTCTAACAAAACCGTAGCATCTGAGGACACAAATTCAATTGTTTACTTAGTGAAGAAGTGCCCACCTTGACTGTAAACTTTGGTACTACCGTCCTTGTAGTGCTAAAGACAAAAAAGTGAGTACAGTAAAACACAGGACACAGCATTTAGTCTGCCATTTCTAAAATTCTAGGTTAATAGCAAATCACATGTAGTCCCGAGATCATACTTTTAACAGAAAATCCTACTAACAGGCTATACAGGTCTTCTTTAAGGGCAGCTCCTCCTGCACCTGGGAGGAAGAACTCCAAGTGTCAGCACAGACTGAGGGTATGGACAAACAGAGCAGCTCTGCAAAGAGGGAACTCTTGTGTATCACAAGCTGTCCATGAGCCATCGGTGCCCTTGTGCCCAAGAAGGTCAATGGTATCAGGAAAAACATGGCCAGAAGGGTTAGTGTAATGATGCTGTCCCTCTACTTGGCCCTGCTGAGGCCAAATCTGGAGTGGTATCCAGTTCTGGGCTCCTCAGTAAAAGAGAGACAAGGAGCTACTCGAGAGGGTCCAGCAGAGGGTCACAAAGATAATTTGGGGTCTGGAGTGTGTCTCTTATGAGGAGAGACTGCAGGAGCTGGGCCTGTTTAGTCTGGAGCCAAAAAAAGAGGGAGTCTCATTAGCACATAGAAATAACTCAAAGGTGGGTGTCAGGAGAATGGTGCCAGACTCTTTGCAGTGACGCCCAGCAACAGGATGAAGATCCCTGGCCATAAACTAAGTACACAAGTCCCACATCAGCATGAGGAAGTATTTCTTTACATTGAGGCTGGCAGGGCACTGGAACAGGCTGCATGAGGAGGCCATGGAGTCTCCCACTTGGCAGACATTCAAAAGCCACCTGGATGTGTTCCTATGTAACCTGCCCTAGGTGACTGTTGGCTTGGCAGTGGGATTGGACTGGATGAATTCCACAGGTCCCTTTCAACTCTTGTAATTCTGTGATTCTCACCATATAGCAGGAAGTGATATGCAATACAGAAAACTTCCCACAAGTCTGCAAAATGGTGCCATTGCAAACATCTGCTGAATTTCTTCACAATATTCGTATCTGTTAATACAAACCTCTGATGCACACTGTAGTGATATTTGTTCCATGAGACAGTGTAGCAGCTCTAGAGCAGCACAAACCAAATTTCTCCATTTACTGAAGTTGCTTGAAATATCCACAAATGCTGATGAATGTCAGACAATATTCACCCATGACTTAAGATATTATTTCATTTTCTCTCTTCTGAGCATTACTGCATTATAGAAATATTCAGTTAGGTTTTATATTGCACATCTCAGATTCGACAACACAGCAGATAACACCCTTCCAATAAATCTGCCATAATGAACCTGCACATCAGGCCATGCAAATAAACTTTCTGTAGTGCTGAAACATTACAACTGAAATTAGCCACATGAAGCAAAACTGGTTTCAGGATACCCAATCCTGTCCCTGAGTCACAGAACTGTGAAAGATGGAAGGGATCTCTAGGAGTCACCTTGTCTAACACCCCATGCTCAGGAGCAGTCATCTAGAGTACATGCTCCTGAACTATACCCAGAAATCTTTGGTTTGGCTGTGGTCTGCATTTTTTGGTTTGGGCTGGGTTGGGGTTTTTTTATTCTTGAAGAATGAAGGCTACCACCTCCATGGAAATCTGTGCCAGTGCTCAGTAACAATCATAGTAAAAATGCATTTTCTGATTTTCATTAAATACTTCCTGCATTTCAATTTATGCCCATTGGGTCTTGTCCTGTCGCTGGGTATCACTGAGGACAACCTGATTCTATATTCTTTGCATCCACCCTTTAGGTACTTACATATATTGATAAGGTCACTCTGAACCTTCTCTTTTCCAGGCAGAACAGTCTCAGCTGTTCTGGAATATCATAGGAGAGATGCTCCAGTCCCTTAATAATTTTCGTGGCCTTTCATTGGACTTTTTCAGCATGCCAATACATCAGTAGCAGGAAGCCCAGACCTGGGCACAAAATCAGTGTGCACAGACCACATGACCTCACCAGTGCTGAGGAAATGTGAACGATCACTTCCATCAGCTGTTGGCAAGACTCCTCTATGTGGCCCAGGATACTGTTAGTCCTCGCCTTCTTGCAGCAAGGGTACATCACTGACTGATGTGCAACCTGGCGTCTACCAGGACCCCCAGAGCAGGGAATGGGAGGGAAGTCTTTTCTTCATTACTCTGAAACTGAAATCTCTGAGTATTTTGACTTAATAAAATACATCTTAAACTAAGGGGAAAAGGAACAGTGTGACATCTTCTAAGTAGAAACTTTCCTTAGCTAGGCCTTCTAACAGATTTAGGGCATAATTATTGAAGCAGATATATATTTGTTATCCATATCAAGGTGTCGACAAAGATCAATGCAATTTCATTTCCATGCAATTAAAATACTGTTGCTTTCTTTAAACTTTCATTCCTGAATCACAGGTACCATATTATGTCAACATGTTCTTTGACAGACAGCTTTCTTAGATATAGAGAAAGTAAATCTGGCAATATGGACCTATTTAAAATCTAAAAACAAAACCATATTTCCTTTTTTTTTTTTTTTTTTTTTTTTTTTTTAATTAAAAGCTTTATCTCCTTTAGTTGCTTGGTTGCATCAAGTGTGTCAGTAGGGGTTCCTGAAGTTGCCAATATGTGACCACTGAACAGACCTTCTCTTAATGCCTTCAGAGCAAACAAATCACCTGCCCTACTTATCTGGGGCCAGGGCAGCACCACAAGCTTGGGATCAACTTATTTTCAAATATTTATCTTGACAGAAAGTTGTATAGTTACCACTAGTGACAGATCATTACAGTTTTGAAATCAGCAAACACAGGATAAAAACAAAACACTGAATAATATTTTATCAACTTAGAGCCCTACAGTATAACAAATTGGTTTTTGCAAATGTATTATTTTGTCATTACACAATACACAGGCTCAAAGGCTGCCTGTGCTTCAAATTGTCTGAATCTATGTAACCAATGAAAAAGAAAATGCAATGTTGTATACTTAAATTTGAACTCAAATATTGCTCTTCTATAGACTAAAATGTATTTTCAGTTCTCTAAGTTGATATTTTTCTTTATAGATCTATTCACCAGGATTTGGCAGCTAATTTAATTACAGTAATTTCATGATTATAAGCCACACCATTTTGAACAAAATTTTGGTCCGAACCCAAAGTGCAACTTATAATCAGGTGCAGCTTATATACGGACAAAGAATGAAAAGTTGCTGTTTTAGTTTGGAGGACAGGTGTCTGCTGAGAAAGGCAGGAACTTCTCTTTGAAATGGAGAATGTAAACCCCCTCCCTCCAAATTATTAGAATTTTGAAATCAAGGGGCTTTCAGGCAAAGATATGGGAATTAGGAATAACAACTCTTTACTAGGGAAATTAAAATAGAAATACAGTACTACAAAGAAACAAACTCCAAACCCTGACAAAGTCAGAGTACAACCTGACACCCCATCAGGCAGGGTGTTGGGAGCAGTCCCATTAAATGGTGGTTGCAGTCGGCCTGCAGTGACAGATGTGATTCAGTTGGAGCAGTGCTCCTGTAGAAGGTGCAGTTTCCCTCTGGAGGTCCAGTGGTGATGTGGAGAAATTCAGTTTTCCTCTGGAGTCCAGTGGAGAAAGAGGCTCCCTTAGTGTCCCAAAACCTCTGTTTTTATCTTGGTAAGAAATGGGCTCTTCCCCCTGGCTGGAGCAACTTCCAATGGGATGAAGCAATTTTATCAGTCCCACAGTGGGACTCAATGGGCCATTAGCAGAAAATGACTCACTGGAGGAAGGATGGGTTGTGAAAAGATAAAGAACAATGCCCCACCTGGTTTCAATGGATGGCCCATTAGCAGAATATCTGCCGTTGAGATAAGGATCACTTCCCCCACCAGAATAGATACCTTTTATCACACTCTGTATTGTAATGTGCGGCTTATAATCAGGTGCATTTTATGTATGGACAAGGAATGTAAAGCTGCTGGCACCCGAAAGTGTGGCTTATACTCAGTGTGGCTTATAATCGTGAAATTACTGTACTTTATAAATATTACTGTTGATTTTAGGAAAAGACTAACGAAGAATAGAAACTCTGAACATAGCCAAGGCAATATACAGTAGTTTCACGAATACAAGCCGCACGGATTATAAGCCGCACCCCCGGTGCCTCGACAATGTTGCTGTCTTTGTCAATAGATAAGCCGCACCCCGAATATTAGCCGCACTTTCGTTCGTCGCGAGAATCCGTGCGCAGCTTTCACAAATTGGCCAATTAGTAAGAGGATCGCGGCATAGCGGGCTTTACTGGCTCGGGGCGGGGCCAGGCAGGCTCGGCCCGCTCATGGTTGCCGACGGGGCCGGGTGGCCCAGCTCAGCGCCACGGCTCGGCGGGGCTGGCCGGGTGGTGCTGCCGCCGCCGCCGGGCTCGCTGGCCCCCCTCTCCCGTCAGCACCGCCCCGCTGCCGCGTTCGCTCGCCCGGCTGGCAGGGCTGCCGCTGCCGGGCTCGCCGTCCGCCCCGCTGCCGCTTTCGCTCGCCCCGCGCCGCGCCTCGCGAGCGCCGCGCCCGCCCCGCGCCGCGCCCGCCCCGCGGCGCTTTCGCGGCTCGCGGCGGCGCTTTCGCGGCTCGCGGCTCGCGGTTCGCGGCGGCGCTTTCGCGGCTCGCGGCTCGCGGCTCGCGGCTCGCGGTTCGCGGCTCGCGGCTCGCGGCGGCGCTTTCGCGGCTCGCGGTTCGCGGCTCGCGGTTCGCGGCTCGCAGTTCGCGGCTCGCGGTTCGCGGCGGCGCTTTCGCGGCTCGCGGCTCGCGGCTCGCGGCTCGCGGCTCGCGGCTCGCGGTTCGCGGCGGCGCTTTCGCGGCTCGCGGTTCGCGGCTCGCGGTTCGCGGCGGCGCTTTCGCGGCTCGCGGCTCGCGGTTCGCGGCTCGCGGTTCGCGGCGGCGCTTTCGCGGCTCGCGGCTCGCGGTTCGCGGCTCGCGGTTCGCGGCTCGCGGCTCGCGGTTCGCGGCTCGCGGCTCGCGGTTCGCGGCTCGCGGTTCGCGGCTCGCGGTTCGCGGCTCGCGGTTCGCGGCGGCGCTTTCGCGGCTCGCGGCTCGCGGCTCGCGGTTCGCGGTTCGCGGCTCGCGGCTCGCGGCTCGCGGTTCGCGGCTCGCGGCTCGCGGTTCGCGGCTCGCGGCTCGCGGTTCGCGGCTCGCGGCTCGCGGCTCGCGGTTCGCGGCTCGCGGCTCGCGGTTCGCGGCTCGCGGCTCGCGGCTCGCGGTTCGCGGCGGCGCTTTCGCGGCTCGCGGCTCGCGGTTCGCGGCTCGCGGTTCGCGGCTCGCGGCTCGCGGTTCGCGGCTCGCGGCTCGCGGCTCGCGGTTCGCGGCTCGCGGTTCGCGGCTCGCGGTTCGCGGCGGCGCTTTCGCGGCTCGCGGCTCGCGGTTCGCGGTTCGCGGTTCGCGGCTCGCGGCTCGCGGCTCGCGGTTCGTGGCTCGCGGCTCGCGGTTCGCGGCTCGCGGCTCGCGGCTCGCGGCTCGCGGCTCGCGGTTCGCGGTTCGCGGCTCGCGGCTCGCGGCTCGCGGTTCGCGGCTCGCGGCTCGCGGCTCGCGGTTCGCGGCTCGCGGCTCGCGGTTCGCGGCGGCGCTTTCGCGGCTCGCGGCTCGCGGCTCGCGGCTCGCGGTTCGCGGCTCGCGGTTCGCGGCTCGCGGCGGCGCTTTCGCGAGCGCCGCTTTCGCTCGCCCCGCCGGCAGGGCTGCCGCCGCCGCCACCAGGCTCGCCGGCCGCCCCCTCCCGTCTGCACCGCCGCCGCGTTTCCTCGCCCTGGCCGGCACTGCAGGCCCCCGCACCGCCGGGCTCCCCCACGCTGCTGGCCCCGATTATGCTGGGCTTCCCCCGCTGCCAGGCAGCCCCACCCGCCGGCCTTCCTGCTTCTGCCATGCTCCCCTGCGCTGCTAGCCCCAGTTCTCCCGGGCTCCCCCGCCCTGCTGGCTCAGGCTCTGCCGCCCGCCCCCGACACTGCTGGCCCCGCCTCTGCCAGGCTTTCCCACCTCAGCCGGGGCCGGCCGGGCTCCAGCTTGGCTTGGGGCTGCCGCGGGCTCTCACTTCCGTGTTGGCAGCTTTTAGAATTTTGTTAATAGATTAGCCGCCCCGGAATATTAGCCGCACTTCCGGGTTTCCACCAAAATTTTGGTCAAATTGGTGCGGCTTGTATTCGTGAAATTACTGTACTTCACATAAAATTTCATTTTAGATATAAAAAGCGTCTTAGTATATTAAGATTTTGCTGAACCTTGAGTAGTTCTCTTGCAGTTGGTAACAAGAAAGCAGAAAATTCCAGGGAGCAGTAAGAGACAATAATGATCCTTTCTTATTAATGACAGTCATCAGATAATGAAAACACCATGCAAATCGCCTATTTACACTCAGCAATACTATGGCTGTTAATGGACCAGTGAAGTGAAGAAGAGAGCAAGCTGTAGTCAAGAATGTAGTCACAGCTGGAATCAGCCCAAGCAGCAGATTCAGCTATTGAAAAGAGAGAAGACTCTTCCTGAACTAGTAGTTACTCTAGAAGTACAGAACCAGAGTTATGCTGAGTTGCAGTTCTATTTGTTAGGACCAGTTCAAATGAGGTCTCAAAATCAGGGGAAAACCCCTTATTTTCCAACCTCCTCCTGTTCATTATGGAGCAGGAGCTAATCTGCGCAGAAGAAGTCACACCAGAAAAGCATGAATGTTGTTAGCAATTGTTGACTTCTTACTGAGAGTTGCTGAAGTGCCCATTTGCCATCTGGACCTCTCTAGAGAGGTTTGCTGTCTACTGGAGGCTCACATTCGCAATGCCACAAAGAGACTGTCACACCTGGTAAAACCAGAGGACTACCATGCACTCCTACTCTTCCACACAGAATTAGGCTGCAACAAGGAGTTTGCAAAGTATCAAAAGGGACTTCACATCCTTCAGAAAGGTGTTGAAGGGATCAGAACCATGAGCAGTGTTCTCCTCTATACTCCTATCTGGAGACTGGGAACCCATAAAGAAGATAAATGGACCAAGAGAATGGTTGACTGCATGACTGGTGCCAGGCTCGGGCTTTTGGCTTCTGTGACCTAGGGTGCATCCCTGAGAAACAGTTGACAGTAAATGGGCCTCAGCTGACTAGGTGAGGTGAGCATGTTCTGGGAAGGAAAAGGGCTGGACTTCCTGGCAGAGCTTTTAAATCGTACTTGGGATGGGAAAGGGGTATATTTCCAAGTGTCAGAGAGGAACAGGGAAGCAGCAAAAAATACCAGCAAATCATCACCAAGGAGTTAGGGAAGGATTCTCCCAAAAGGTGAAGAGAGATTTCCAGCCCAGAAGGGGGTATATGTACGTAGGTCAGAAAATAAATTCCAAGGAGAGTATACTCCCATCTCTGCTAGATGAGAAGAGTAATCTAGTATAAACAGATATGGAGAAGGATGGAATACTCAAAAATCTCTTTGCTTCAGTCTTCACCAACCACCAGACATCTCATGTCTCTCAAGTTCCTGAGTGAGTGAGCTCACTTCCACTGTCAATGAAGAGCAAGCTTGAGAACACTTGATGAAGCTGAATAACCTCATGTGTACAGGACCTGATGACATGGTTCCAGGGTCCTGAGTGGTGATGTTGCCAAGCACTTCTCCGTCACATTTGAAGAGTCATAGTGAGCAGATGAAGTCTCCAATGCTTGAACAAAAGGAAACATCACTGATTTTTAGAAAGGGAAGAAAAGAAGACAGAGAACAGCAGACTGGGGAGTCTCACTTCTGTGCCTGGGAAGATCATGCAGCAGATCCTCCTAGAAAATGTTTTAGGGCACATAAAAGATAGGAAGTGATCAGAGGCAGACAGCACAGGGATTTCCATTAGCAGAGAGGGTTTGGATGCACTGGGCTGATCTGGAAAACTCCACACCCTCTACCTCAAGCCCAACTAAAGGTGATAACCCTTCTGCTTCTGGCCGCAGATGAACCAAGGCCGAAAGAATGTGAATGGTATGGAATTAAGCAGTCCTAGAAACTATACTCCTTTTTTCCTATAACCACAACACTAAGCACAAATTTTGCCTGACCAAACTGTGGCCTTGTGTGGTGGAGTGACTGCAACAGTTGCAAGCACAGACTGACCAATATCATCTATCTAGACTTCTCTATGGCCTCTGACATTGTTCCACACGGCATCTGTGTCTCTAAAATGAAGACAAATTGTCTTCAAATTGGACTGGGATTTGAAAGGTGGACTGTTTGGTTTTTAAGGAGTTGGTCGGCCAGACACATCCAGGGAATTGAAGTCAATGTGCAGGTGGAGCTGAGGACAAGTGATGATCCTCAGTGCTCTGTGTTGGGACCAGTGCTCTTCAATATGTCTCATTTACACAGACAGTGAGGTCAAGTTTTTCCTCAGCAAGTTTGCAGACCAAAGAAAATTGAGCAGTACTGTTGACACACCTAAAGAATGAGATACCATCCAAGAGGACCTGGACAATCTTGAGAAGCGTGCCCATGAGAACCTCAGGAGATTCAACAGGGCCAAGTGCAAGGTGATGTACCCGGATCACGGCAATCCCAGACATGAACACAGATGGAGAAGTCATTGAGAGCAGTCCTGATGAGGCACTTGGGAGTTGCTGTGAATGAAATCCTGGACATGAGTAAATAATGTGAACTCACAGCCTTGAAAAACCAGCGGTGTCCCGAGCAGCATCAAAAGCAGTATGTCCTACATGCTGCAGGAGGTGATTTTCTCCCTCTGCCCAGTCCTTGTGAGACCCCACATGGAGTGCTGCATCCAGCTCTGGGGTCTTGAGAGCAACAAAGATGGGCATCTGTTGGGAGGGCCATAAACACAAGCAGAGGGTTTGTCCTCTATGAAGACAGGCTGAGACAGATGGAGTTGTGCACCGAGAGCAGAAGATTTTGGTGAGATCTTACAGCAGACTTGCACTACCTTAACAGGACTTTAAAAAAGAGGGAGAGTTACCCTTTTTTTTTTTTTTTTTTTTTTTTTTTTTCAATCTGATAGTTTTAGGTCAAATGGGGAGCCATTTTAAAATTTATATTTGATTTAAATTAAACATTAGAAGAAATTCTTTACTCAGAGCATGATGAGTCACCAGAACAGAGAAGCTGTGGATTCCCAAAAGTGTTCAGTGGCAGGTTGGACAGGGCTTTGAGCAACCAGGTCAAGTGGAATTTGTCACTATCCATGGCCAGGGGAGGTGAAGCTAGGTGATCTACAAGGTCTTTTCCAACCCAGGTCATTCTATGATTCCATGAAATCGTCCACAAACCAGGACCTAGAGCCTATAAACCTATCATCAAGAGATGGCCATTCCATTTTTAATTTTGCTTGGTACATTCTTTGCAGAAAGTAAACACAGTAAATCAGTTCTGATGTTTCATAAATGCTCAAAGGGGAAAAAAAATATATTGTACAGTGTTAACTGTAAATTAAGCCAATATCTGATGCAAGACGCTGTTATTCCTAGGCATTCACTAATTAAATATGAGGTTATTTGCTATCCTTATAAGTTTGTCTTCCTGGTTTATAATATGCTATCCTTAGAAACAAGGTCACAATGCAGAATAAGGAAAAGGAACAAAATGAAATGTGATTTTCTGATTTACTTTTGCACACTGAATGCATGAGTATTCTAGAAGACACATTTCAATTCCCCAGTCTTGCTGCTTTGAAATAGCAGCAACTTGTGAAGTAGAACAAGGTATTGAGTTCTTGTAGGTGTAGTGTTTAGCAGTTGTAGAAAATGCAGTACAGAAGAAAAAACACATTATTTTCCTTAAGGTATCTAAGTATCTGACATCAGAAGCTTTTAAGTAACATAAATTGCCATTCTAAACCAAATTGCTGTCATTCATAAAATTCTTCACTTTCAAAAATTGAAAAAGTATCAAACATGCCAATAACAGAATTCTTTCTCTTTGGTAGTGTTGTTTTCTAGTGAGAGATAATATTTTTAATTATAATTGTTAGCAAAATAGGTGTGGTAGAAAAGCAATACAATTAGATCTAATTCAAAATTAGGTGCCTTTTGATATACATATTTTTTATTACACTGGAGGATTCTAATAAAGTTATATTTAACATCATATGAGAAATATGTAAAGGACATAGAAGTATAATTTCCTGTAAAGGACATAGAAGTATGACTCAAATGGAATTATAGTGAAATTAGGTATTTCAGTAACAGCTGGCAGCTGGCATTACCTACTGCATGTCTTAGGTGTAATGGAGACAATTGTACATCTTCCCCTTAAACAAAGATACTTAAAATATTCTGTTAACAATGGTGACAAAAAAAGTCTTATCTCTGGATAACATTTGAGGAAGTAATGTTCTACAAGAGCTAGGATTAAAAGCTCTCAGGCCTGTGGAGGACTTGGAGATAATAATGAATATAAAATAGAACCCATGAGCTAGTTATGTGTTCTTGCAGCCCAGAAAACCAGCCCTATGCTGCAACAAAAGGAGCAAGGCTAGCAGGTCGAGGGAGGAGAGTCTCTGCTCTGCTCTCCTGTGACTCTACCTGAAGTATTGCATCACTCTTAGCACAAGAAAGATAGAGCCCTGCTAGAGCAGATCCAGAGGAGGGCCACAAAAATCACTGAAACCCCTCTCCTCCAAGGAAAGACTGATAGAGTTCAGGCTGGAGAAAAGAAATCTTATAGGAGCTATTCAATACAAATAGACTTAAGAGAATGTTGCAGAAAGACGCTTTTAATAGGATTTTTAGAGACAGGACAAAGGGTAAGTTTCAGTAAGAAATTGAAATAGGGTAGATTTACTTTTAAATTGGATCTAAGGAAGAAATTCTTTATGACAAGACTGGTGAGTCACTGGATGTTGTGGGTGCCCCATCGTGGGAAATATTTGCGGTCAGCTTGGATTGGGCTTTAAAAAACCTCATCTAATGAAAGATGTCCCTGTCTTTGAGAGAGGGATTGGGATAGATGATCTTTGTATGTCCCTTATAATTGAATAAATTTGTGTTTCCATGAAAATTGGATTGACAGATGTCAGAAGTCAAGTTAGAGAACACTATTTGGACCTCCTGTATACTACTGACCTTGCATTTTCCATGACTTAATTGTTACAGATTTCTTTTAGGAAAGTGTTTACCTTAACTGAAAGATTACTGATGATTAAGAATTCATGTTTTATAAGTCATCCCATGGTTACTTTTACAGAGAAACCGACCTTTTGTTTTTAATTCAGATACATGAATTCAAGTTTTAGTCTTCTGCCTTATGTTTGCCTGTTGCATTAAAAAATCCTTCTTCTAGACAGTGATCTTGCTTTTATAAATATTGGCAAGTAAATTGACTTGTGAACAATGCTATTCAATGAACTTAAAAATGCATGGATTTTATTTATGCTAATTTTTTGCTTCTATCCCCAAATTATCTGTAGCACTCTTATCTGTGAACAGCAAAAATCTTTTGAGTAAAATTAGAAGCAATGCTAAGGACTAATACGATTTCTCTATTAATGTACTTTCTGTCTATATTCAATACTGCTGATAGTAGAATTTGCACTGGCACTTTTGTTTTGCATCTCTAGATTTTTGTAGTTACAGCTACAGTCTATAAACACAGCTTTTGTGATTTCTGTTCCTATAGTTTTCTGTGGATCACATTAGACTATGACAGAATTGTAGAAATAGAATTTCAAGCAATATCAGAACAGATGTCTTACAGAAGTTTATTATATTCATATCAATACTTAATCAACTAAATTTATAATTTCAATAACAGAAACTATGGTAGGATAGTTTCACATAGCCTAATTTTTCTAAACCTCTTTGACAGTATTTTTTCCTATTTCAATATCTTCATAATAACAAAAAAATTTTCTTCAATTGTTCTGCTTCAGATCAAGGTCAATTTTTCTTATTTTTTTAAACTTCCCCTTAGATCAGAACTTGCTTAAAATCTGCATTAACACCTAGAGACCAATTTGAGTGAGTTTCATTTTGATAGTAATATAACTGCAGAAAAATGTAAGTGGAATAAATAACACACTTATTATTTATTTATTTATTTTCCTTTTAAAAGTTTGAATTATAGAATGCTAAAAAGAAAAGAAAACAATTAAATTTATTTTTCTATATGGAAGCCCAAGGAGCATATTCTTCATTACTTTTTAAATATGGCTGCTTAAGTGACATTCTACTGCATAAAATTGAAAGTAGCTCATCCATAACAAAAAACAAAGATGTAAATATTGCCTCACCTAACTGCACTCATAAGTTTAGGACCATTTAAATTCTATAATTTGAGCCTAATTTGAGTCTCAATTCTCAAAGTCTCAAGTCTTTTAGATTAAAAAGATTGCTTTATTAAACAAAAAATACATGTAAAACTAGGTTTCTGAAACTCTACTCCATATACACTTAAATAATTATATATAAACAGATTATTAAATAACAAGTAAAATAATGTTTTACCAGCAAACTCTTTCTTACACAACTCGGAAAATTCCAACAAATGTCCACAAAATCCTGTGATCTGAAACCATTCATATAAGACCTGTATCATCATTTTGCTGATAGCATTAGCTGGCACTGCTTAGTGCCTTAAATCTTATTCAGTATGCTATTATACTATAAGATTGCTTCAATCACATTGGTACTTGAATTTGCAAAGAGATAAAAGCTTAAAATATGCTTGAAAAAACAAAGGAGAGCTGCTACTGTTTCTATATGTAAAGCTGTTGAAACTTCTCTAAACTGAAAATTCCAAGGACAATTTTCTTGCAGAGCAGAATGCAAATGCAAACTATGGGTGTCTTCTCATTTGAATATTGTAAATACCTAAAGGTGTGTTTGGTCTTAAGAAAACAACAGATCACATTCATTTTCTAAATCAGTCGATCCCCTTTTATAAAATCAAATCTCTTCCTAAGAGCACATTTTGTGTTTCACTGTTTCAATTACATCATACAATGTCTTCATTCTTCAGCTGTGCCTGTGTATACTTAATTACAGTGAATATTTACTTTCAGCAGGTCTACATGCAATTTAGTGGCTCTTCCTGTGAACTTGAAAATAAACTTGTTGACTAAAAATATGAAACAGCATCTTATGAAGGTTCTACTGCTCCTTGTAGTTACTTGAAAAGACTACAGAAACAAATAAATAATTCAATATGATTTTGATGTCATTCTGGCCATCTGTATTTTCATGTGTTTACTATTCAGGTTGATAAAAAGAGAGTTATTCAGATGTTCAGTAGAGATACAGAGATTTTTAATCTTCAGAGCTGAAGACTGAGCATTACTTTTGTAGTGTAGGAAGGAGTAGACTCTGCAAAAAGAGAAAAATGAAATAAATCTCAGACTTTAGCTATGTAATCCAGCACAAATAAATGGGATCCTTAGCTAGAAACAGCTTGGTTTGGTCTTGTTTCAAAGGCACTCTGCAAATGATCTCTGTGCTATCCTTCAGAAATTCTGCTAGCTCATATTTTATAGAAGATATTCCTTCTACAGTCTCTTTTTCAAAAGCAGGTATTGGCATTATCTACAGCACAAAAGTTCAGAAGCAGGAAATACAAAAGTGATTCATGATCCAAACTCTTCATAAAAAGCAGGGAGGTACGTTCTGTCTAGGAAGGAAGAAAATTGTGTCTCTGAGCTGCTTTGCCCCGAAAGATCATAAAGCTGGCTCATGCTCATTGTATGCACAGCTGATAGGTGTTAACAAACAGAAGTCCAGCATGAGAACATGAAAAGTATTGGGAGGCCACACCCCGTGGCCTTTATTTATATTTCTCTTTTAACAGGTTTTGTAGGCCCACTATATAAACCACTTAAATTCAGTGCAAGGAGTGGCAATCTGTAAGATTCATTCCACAAAAAGTCCTTTCTACACACAAACTATAAAGGACTTAAAATGAGCCTATGAGCTATTCTGTCTCACAGGAAACTTTCCCCTTTTTCCTAACAAATCTTATTAAAGCAGGCTCAAGAGAGTGAGAATTTCCCAATGATGATAAATATAAGACAGAATAGCAGCATGAAGTAAAATGTAAAGTTTCAGGTGCTATGTCATAAAGATAAAAGCAGGTATTTTACTGCAATTGTACAGTGGTTAAATACATAGTACCTTGAAGCAGATAATATTGTCAAAGAATATTCTGCCAATGCAATGAGGCTTTCATATATACAGTGTGCTTCTTTTTTAGGAGAAGAAGCACTTCTTCAGGAATTCACAATCACTAATACTAACCCCAAGAGAAGTAAATCTAGAGAATGAGAATATTATTTTACATCATCAATAAATTAAGGTTCAGGCACATATAAACACAATTAATTTTTTATACATTTTTTCAATACCAAGGTTCTTAATTAGGGTCCAAACTTTTAATAAAGCAGATTTCGCATTTCACTGTTAGTTGTATTTAAACCATAAATGACAACTAGAGTTTAAGGGTATGTTGCATGTCCTCTTAAAAATGAATGCTCACAATGTATGCCTGCATTTATATCCAAGACAGCAGGGAGCTCAGTGCACATTTACACATACCCCTTTCCCTTAAGTCTTCAATGTATGCTTTCATAAACTCTTTCTCAACTTGCTCGCGTTCACGTTCATTTTCTACAATTTCTTCAGTGTCTTCACATACAATTGTTTCAACCGGACTGTCCTTGAGACTTACGAATCTAGAGAGAGATTAACACACAGATATATGTACAGGCACCCGAACAACTCTGGCCACCATGAATGACATTTTAGAAATTGCTACCAGAGCCAGAAGCAGAAATGTGAAGACCATCAGCTCAATTTTGCATTGTGGCGCAATGCATAGGATACATCTATTATTAGAAATACAGATTTCAAATAGAACTTTCTCTATAATCCACGTTCCATATAAAAATGATGCAATTTATCTTTTTTCCATCCATCTACATAAATCATTCTTTGCCATAACAGGTATAGGCCTTTATTACAGAACTTTTGGCCAACTGCACTGTAATTTCCCTATTTGTTAAAGAGCAATATAAAGTCCATCCTAACAATATTGCCTAGCAATCTGACATTTTGCCAGAATCATTAAGCTGACAATATATGCCTCCATTTTTTGGTTATTACATTACTTGTCTTTTACAAAACATGATAGGGCATGAATTACTTAGTAATTGCAAATTTCATAAAGCTATACTTTGTAGGTAAAAAACTATGTGGTTACATAAACAACTTATATAATATGCAAATAAGTGCGTAGTATTCTGAAAATCTCTGATTTTCACTCCAAGAATGAGAAAAAAAATTTGAAATTTGTTACTTTCAGAAGAACAAATATTCCAACAAATCACATATCCTTCTAAAAATCTGATGCATTGCTGTGAGTTTGTGATCAGCTGACTTGTTTGGCCCAGGTGCCCACCAAGCACCTCTCTCTGCCTCTCTCCTCAACTAGACAAGGGAGAATAGTAGATGAAAAAAATTGTAGATAAGTTTAATGAGAAAAGTAAAACCTATGCACAGAAGAAAAGCAGAGCAAAGCAAAGCAAAAAAATTACTTGTCAACAGGTAAAGTCTAGCCACTTAGTGAGAAGCAGAGACTCAGTATATGTAGTTGGTTTCTTTGGGTGGCAAAAACTTCAATTAACACATGATCCACCACCCATCTCCTTTCTTTTAACTTTATATGCGAACATGTCACAACATGGTATGAAATGTCCCTTTGGACCATTGGGGTCAACCGTTCTGGCTGTGTCCCCCTCCCAACCTCCAGCTCACCCTCGGCCTACAGTGCTTTCTTAAGGGAGGGCTGGAGAAACAGCCTTGATGCTGTGCCATCGCTGTTCAGCAATTGCTAAATGTGTTATCAGCACTTTCTATCTACTAGTGCAAGGAATAGCTCTAAAAGAGGAAAAGTAATTCTATTCACAGCTAACTCCAGTCTGAGCCAGACCCAGTACAGAGTCGGAAATGGTTCCATAATCAAAAATGTGGACGTTGCCTGCAGAAATGCAGTATCTCTGCAATTGCAGGTGAAAAGATCTTTTAGTCTTATCCCTGCATGCAGCAGTAAGGTGGTATTTCACAGCAAAGAACTACTAAACTCATGTGACCTTACTTAACATTTTACTAGCCATCCCTCTCTCTTCCAGTAAGATGCTTTTGTCAGCACTGAGCGTATCAGCTTCCAGGCTACTGGTCCCACTCTGAAGCATGGTTTTGCAACTCCAGAGTTGGAGCTACTATGTAGACCCAGTCTACCCAGAAATAGCAGTTTAGACATATAGATGCACAATGTGGGTAACTGGTAATTATGAAAATCATTATTAAAATCATGAAACTGCAGATCCTTTGTAACTGCCAATCTTTTTGCCTCCTTTACCACTCTGATATAAATCAGGTCAGAATTCGTAGAAACTGATGCTAGTGAAAGGATTTCTCCTGGGTATATCTTATACATTATCTTCTTAAGAATATGTTCCTTTATCTCTCACTTTTACTTACTTTAAACCTGTAGTTGACTCACAGAGGGCTGTGGGTATCTCAACCAGGTCATCACCACTGACAACTAGCAAACTCAGCTTTGGCATATTGACAAGAGCTCGTGGAAGATAAGTCAACTTGTTTTTCTGTAGGAGAAGTGTCTGCAATTCATCCAACCTGTAAAGATGTCAAAGGTAGAGGTGATGTAAAATATTTATTTCAAACAGGAACATCTATCCAAAATAGTAATACTGACTTAATCTTGTCTATAATAGGAACAATTTTATGCAACAACTTTGTCTTCTGAAAAAGTCACCCAAACACTACTTTCACAAAATTTCATCAGCTTTAATGGAAATCTCCAGTACTATTTCAGCATTACAGTACTAATAGCATATATCTGACAAGTAATCAGAAGCATGCTCAAGATAAAAGGTTACAAAATTTACTGTGCTTTCATGCAGAAAATGTTGACAGAACAGGGTATAAAGCCTCACCATGTGCATCCTGCAACTAATGAAAAACAGAGGCCGCCAGCTCACACCTTTGCCCATATGCTGGCTTCTATGAATTAGGTTTGTCTGTGGTAGGCAGTACATCTCCATCTATTGCTTTTCACTAGTAATTAATACTGTGGGGAGCAAGAGAAAGACCAGCTCCTCATCAAAAGGCTCTTGCAAGTTGTCCCAATGAAATCAATTTAATGAGAGTGTTTTGTGGAGAAACTTTTATTTCTCCTGGCTTTTTCTAATGCAATAGAAATTCGTGTTTTGCATTTATTAGGTGCAAGACAAAAAGCATAGCAAATTGATGAAACAAATTTGTCTTATTTGACTGGAAGGATCCATTCCTAAAACACTGTTGGAAGGCTACATTTATCAGGCCCATGTGGTTTGTTTGAATTCAGGCACAAATATTAAGTAAGGCTTCAGTTTACTATCAGCTTATCTTTATTAGTCACAGACTATTGTAACAGTATTACAGACAATGTTAATTCACTGAGGTTCCTTGACACCACAGGCATTGAAATAATAAGTCTGAATGAGAGTATAAGTTTACTGAACTGACATTTTTTAGTCCTCTGTATGCACATGAGCCCAAAGTGAAACCAAGAAAACCTTATTTTTTGGAGTCTGATTGTGATATTCTAGCATTAAATCCAGCAACTCAGTAAATGGAGATGATTAAATGCAGAAAGGGAATAATTTGATGATAAAGGAATATAGGTTACAGGGAAAAAAGTTTTTTAAGTTGAGAGGATATCCTTCCTAAAAGAATACCCTTTTAGAAACTCTTTGAAGTTAGTTAAATCTCTGGTCAGATCCCCAGAAAAAAAAATGACAAGTTTATGTTGTTTGTTATGAATTACTAACACAAGTTAAGAACAGAGCTGCTGTCAGAATAATCTGTGATTATACGATGTTCCAGAAAAGTCTTTTTGCCCAGCAAAATAGGCCTTGCCAAAGTTAGGAGTGAATGGGTTTCCTGCAAAGTTTTTTCTGCCTCAGAGATTCCTATTGCCAGATAAATAAATAATTCTGAGTATTTTTTAAATAAAATTTAATTAATATGTTCGGAATTTTTCACAGAAGACTAGATAAAGTTCTGTAAACCAAGTTGCCGCAGCACTCTAGAGTGAATAGATAAGCTCAGGGATAAGAAAAGTGCTTTCTCAGGCTAGCAAGTCCCATTAAGGATCAGCATTATTTTTTTAAAAAACTAATTCAAAGTGGTTGTCTAAACTGGGAGAGTGAGTATATGTGCATATATTCATATATACTTCAGAGTAGAAGGGGAAAATTTTCAATGGGGTTTTTGAGTCTTACCAATATTTTTCTTCTTTATTCACAAAGTTTTTCAGACTCTTTGAGTAACTTAAATATGCTTTAGTTCACCTTTTCCTCCTCCCCATCAGAGTTAATGCTGCCAATTCGATATGGTGAGTCCCCTTTGCTAGAACTGGGGCAGAGTTTATCTAGTGAACCTCCCAAAAAATATGTCTAAATATAATAACAAATTATTATGAAAGTAGCAGAAAATATGTTTTGTTAACTGACTACCATAAATGAGCTAGTAACATTAGTTCTTGTTCTCAGACCCAGTCCATCAATAATAACAAAATATTTGCATGCAAAAATACCTGATACATATCCAAATGTGATTTTCCATCAACAGCATCCCTTGGAAGCTTATTACTTTCTAAATTCATTTAAGAGTTCCTATATCTGTCATTTAATTAAAACATAAAGTACCTGTCTATGTCTTCTGGGAGATCTTTGAGGCTGTTGCTGCTGATGTCCAAACACTGCAAATTAGACATCCGGAGTACACAAATTGGAATAGAATGGAACTTGTTTGCTGACACATCCATAAATGTGAGTTGTTTCAGGTTACTTAGCTAAAAAGAAGTGGTGCTTTATTTTAGTTACTTTTTGCAAATACAAGAAGACATTTCATTCATCAACAATTTTTATTCCTCTAAAAGCCCTTTGAAATATAAGAATTCATAATTTTTTTACTCAGCCACTTTGCCAGCCTTGTCTTTTAGTCATCATTTTATAAAAAAAGTAATTCAGAAATACCTACCTCCCAAATTGTTCATCACTTTTCTAACAGCATCAGGGGATTGAATGAAATTTTTATTCTTTAAAATCCTACACATTTAAATGACAAATCTGGAACCAGAAAATTAGTTGGTTCTGAGGTAACAAAAGACAATTTTTATAGCTAATAGATACCAGGTTACCATTCTCAAAATCAGAGATCTGATAACCTCTATTAAAATTACAAAGATTCTCTTCACTATAATTCTACTGTCCCTGAGAGTGTAATACTAGGACACAATAAGGAAATGAAACTATCAATTTAAGCCAACAGATAATTTGGTCCAATATTTTTTCAAAACATATCTTCCATACTGCAAAGTAAATCTATAGTAAAGTACACTAGATATTTTTATTGGAATAATTTTTGAGGGAATTCTATTTTTAAGTAATACTAAATGCAATGAAGATTAAGTACAATTGTAAAAAAACCATGCAGTTAGCTAAAGTGAATGTCAAAAGAGTATAAATGTTAATGAAAAAAGTATTTTAGAATCAAAATTTTATTTCTGAGATGCTAACCATGAGTCATCATCTCTATCAAGTTCTACAGACCATGATACAGAAAAAAAGTTGCAAAAAATTTCCTTGGCCTTTGCCTGAAGGTACCTTAAAATATAGGAAAAACCCTCAAACCAAACACATGCTCCACTTCCAAGGTGAGCAGAACACATGCCAAGGACAACATATGAGAAAATTATAAAGTAATAAAATACATTCTCAATCCCTGAGAATTATTTTTTAATTAGTAAGACCTGGAGTTTTGGGTTTTTTTAAATTATCTATCCAAGCTCCTTTTTATTTCAATACTGCCAGACATTCATCTTTATTTAACCCTTGCTATTTAAAATCCTCACATTCACAGCACAGAATTGTGACAGAGCTAGTTTCTTTAGAGACTTTTTGATGGTGGTTTTTTGTGAGGTTTTTAGGTTTTTTGGATTTGGGTTTTGGTTTTTTCTGTTTGTTTTTTGTGGGGGTTTTTTTGTGAGATGTAGGTTTCCTGTTTGGTTTGGGGTTTTGTGGGTTTTATTTTCTTGCTGTTACGTTTTTTCTAGTTATTACTTCATAAGTTGCAAAATGTCATATCTTGAGAAATATTTTCAGAGAGATTTACTGAAGCTATCCTCTTACAAATTACTGCACAATGAAGTTTATCTTTCAAAACCATAGTAGAGGTTCAGAGTTCCTGAAGTCAAAACATAATTTCAAATCTCCCCCCACTGTCTTAAAACAGTCCTGGTGAGTCATCACCATGGATATATACTACTACAGATTCAGAGCAGGCAAACACATTTTATTGTGACACTTTTTACTTTCCAACCATTTTGTCATTTTCAGGACTGAATAAAAGCAATGAACTTTCAGTCATATTCTGTAAATTTTCCAGATACTGTATCTTTTTTGGGGAAAAACAGAATCTCTCTTCGAACAACAAAAGCACAGCCACTCTTCTAGATTGCAGCAACAAAACTGTATAGAGAATAACTGGTACTATCTTTATACTGCAATAACTTTGTGGTTTCAAATTATCATCACAATTTCAAATCCCAAGCAAACATTTAAAGTTTCTCTAAACTCAGAATAACTTGCTAAAAGTGCTGATACGTGTATGTCAACAAATTCTCTTCCCAAAAATTTTACAAAAATTGAAATTATATCCCACAGGCTTAAACACCACCCAAAATATTCTCAAACCATCCCCAAAGAAGAAAAGACCTAACCTCTAAATACAGAATAGCAGATGTATGTTAAATATACCTTATTTACTGTTCACTCAAATTCCTAAATGCTTGGCTTTTGCATGCATTCACCTGTCACACTGAAACAACACTAAGATTAGATGGCGGCTACTCTTCCCATAAACTGCTTTATTGAATTAAATATCACAAGTAATCTAATGTAGCAGTATTACCTTTTTAAGAAATATAGCTGTTTCTTCCTTTTTTCAAATAGTATGGTATATAGATTGGTTTAATAATTTAATACTTGGTTACATTAAAATAAACATTTTCAGAAGTTTGTCTTCCTATAAAAATGTACAAACAAAACATAAAGCCATCTACTCTATCAATACAAATTTTGGTTCAGCATGACACAAAACATTTGGAGCCATGGTTATATTACGAATGCTGCAAGCCCTCAGTACCTTGGTACTTTCAGGGTAATATTTAACAAAGTTGTCCATTTTCTAGACTATGTTGAAACCTAATGGAGTTTTTAATTTAAAATCTTCATGATATGTTACCAAAAAAATGCCTGTGATAGATGATGTGCTAGAAATTATGGCAGCTGTGTATTATATTTTCCAAGGAAAACACTCTGTATTTTATTTCTTCTTAAAGGACTGATGGATTTTTGCACATTTTGCAACATTTCATTTTCAAACAAGCATAGCTCCCATATAATTTTTAAGTTATCATTCATTTTTCCTTGATGTTGGTTTTTACTATTTTTCTTTACGACACAACTTTGAATCAATCTTATATAGGTTTTATGCAAGTTCCATTTAAAAAAAAAAATAGCCATATTTAATAGTCTGGCTACCTGAACAGACTTATTGCGGTACTTATGTTTAATCATTCTTGTCATTTTTCTTTGACAAACTGCACCATTTAACTTATCTTCATAATTTTGTTCATAGAATTAATCCAGATAACATTTTAGAGGCCCACTTCTTCTTTTTCTCCCTGGTAGTTAAACCTTCAGTTGAAAGAAAAGGGCAATATGTCTTGGACTGAACTATAATTTTATTAATGGGTGTGGGTTTTTTTTTCCTTCTGTTATTTTTGCTGTGAAAGGGATTTGGGCGTAAGGTTGCATGCTTATTTACCATGAATTGCCTATTGCTTAGCATCAACCTGTAACATTGTGTTAAAATGTATTTTTCAGTGATGTGTAAATAACAGAAACTGAAACCCATCAGAGTCAATACATGGTAAGACATGCAAAGGATTACCCTAGAAATGACTATCCATGCATTACAAATGCACTTTTGTCCAGAAATTTCAGAAGTGAAGTCAGAGAAAACTTGTACCACTTCAGTAGTATAGGCTATCACATATACGATTTCCCATAGATTGACATTCGTTATTAACTGCTGAACACAGCAGGATATATATGAAAAAGAAACACCCTAGGAGCAAACTGCATAGTTGTCCGCTTAGATATCATGACTTCAAACCAAGTGCCTATCTTTTCTCTCATTGACCTGTAACCTCCTCCATAATCTCACTGACATTCATGGATAAAAGCATCAATTAAAGAAACCTAGTACAAGAATCTTGAGAGGGAGAAGACACCTTTCATGAAGATATAGTTGTACATTTATAGCCCAGTTCACCATCAGATTGCTAAGCTGGATTCTTAAACTTGATAAGGCAAAGGCATTCAACAACCAATCCAATGGCTTTGAAAGAGTACTAATTCCATGTATTTTGTGATAAAACCCTCTGAAGCCTAAAAATACAAGAAATCAAACAGCACTTCATTTGGCTGTATCGAGTGCAATGCCTTAAACAGCACAGTTGTCTGTCTCAAACGCTGTTAAGGCCAGGGTTAAGGAGATGGACTTTGCCATGAGATGAGAGACATAAGCATGTCCATAAGCATGGAGCGACAGGATGGCACTAACTCCAGGCTGGTGGAGGTGAGATCTGGATACCAATGCATCCTGAAAAAAATTCACATTGTGGTAAACTGTGTAAAGAAGTTGCTATTCATACGCTTATCACCAGCCAAACAAAATTCACCCCAAACTATGGCAGGGATAGCATCCACAATCACTGAAACCCCTCTGAAAAGGCCTCTGTGGATACCTAGAACTTGGACAGTAAATTAAGCCACCACATCAGGAGCTTAAGATAAGATGAAGGTGGTGCCATTGTCTGAGTGCTGTCTTATGGGGAAGGTTAACAAAGCTTGGGGAAAAGAATCTATCACTGATAATGACCACAAAGAATGCATAATTTATGGGGGCTTAAGGAAAGCCAACTCTGCAACTGCGCTGAAATCATCTCCATATGGGTGTAAGGTAATTCCTGCAGGGGAAGATCATGAGCACCAACTCACAGCCCACCAACTCGACTCAAAAGAAGAGAACTAAGGATGTGGACTCAACAATCATTAGAAGTGATATAATCATGCGACTAATAGAATAAGAGAACAGTGTAGCCAATGAGCATTAATTCCTTTGTTTGCTAAAATGTATAAATAGTGAAGAGTTTTGAAAGACCTTAGGAACACCACCACCAGGAAGCCCAGGGTGATTAAAGACCAACGGGATGCTACTGGATTCACTGGTTGCAAGTATATTCTTCTTTATATCTTTCTCCCCACTCTGTCTTTTCTATTTCTTTCTTTGTACCTCACATTGACTGTTAAATAAAATCTGTATTTTTCCCTTCAGCATATGGTGTTGTTTGTATCTTCATCAGGGCAGAAACATTTCTCACTGAATGGATTGTGGCATCTTGGTAAGCTGTACTCAAGAAATGTAAGTGAAAGATAGCATTCACCGTGATTACATCATTCTGATTTTTCAATGCTAAAATCTTAAACCTTTTGTAGAGTTAATCCACCAACAGACACCCTAATCCTTATGCCAAACCATTTACTTGGAAGTTTGACATTATCCCCTTTCACTGTGCATCATTTCATCGTCCAAATAACTAAAGTTTAGTGTCTAGTAGAGTGAATACAGCTATGATAATCTTGGCATTAGAAGTTCATGGAAAGGGACTTTGCTTATTATTAGATTTTTTTGTATGCACAAATCTTTCATTAGCTCTACCAAAAAAAAAAAAAAAAAAAAAAAAAAAAAAAGAGGAAATCAATTTTATTCAATATTCACAAAATACACCAATATATGCAACCCATGCAGTGTTCCAAAATGTTACACAAGTATCAGGTATTGATCATTCACAGATGATTGAAGAATCACATAACACTAAGAGCAGGACTGTTGACATACAGTTGAAATCCTAAGAATATGGATTGTGCATTTAAGTCTAAGTATAGGAGTTTTTTGAAGCCAACAGAAGAGTCACATGTATGAAATTAAGTACTCAATTAATGATTTCCTGGGCTAAAGCCAAAACAAGTCTTCTGTCTCAAAAAATAAATGTGTGTTGATTACTTACATTAAATTTTCATAGCTTTGATGCTGCAGCTACACATAGTCTGCATATATTATTGAGCTTTGCCATAATTAAGTCATCTCATACTCAAATTTCCAAAACTTGTACATTAAGGACACACATCAGAAGGAAAAACTAGGCTCTACCAAAACTCACAGATTTTTCATCAACTTAAATAGGTCCAGTAGCTCCCTTTGGGTGTGTACTCTTCAAATGTTTCAATTAAAACCATTAGAAGAGGAAGAATAGCAATGTCAGTAGCATAGGGACCTTAACTGACCTATCCAGCATGTTTGGAGACATAGTTTTTTTCTTTCTAGTTCTGAACCTATCAAAAGACAGTTTAAAGATATATTCTATTCCTTCACCAAGAGATTATCAATATTGCTTACATTCACAACAGAATAGAGACAAAGCCAAAAACATATTTTCATTCCTGCTTCAAGGTACATAGCAATTGAAGAAATACTATTCAGATGGTACCATCTTAATTATGATTTAAGCAGGTACAACAATTCTGGTTTGCCATGACAACACAATGCACCCTATGAAGTTACCCTTCTGGTTCAAAAACTGAGTATGCTCACTTGAGCTTATTCTGAAACCCAGAATAAATCACTGTTTTCCAAAATGGGGTGTGAGAAAAACACCCAAAAGATACGGAAATTTTATTCTGTAACACCTTAAAAAGTATATTATAAATAAAGATGACAGTTCAAATAAAGAATTACAATACATTGGCTATTTTGTTTAATATTGATAAAATAGTGACCATTCACTTCAAAGGAAAAGGTTATCAAGGGATGTTTGAAGAGGTACAGTAATTTCACGAATACAAGCAGCACTGAGTATAAGCCACATCTCTGGGTGTGGGCAAATATTTCGTCCTTTGTCCATGAATAAGCCGCACCTGAGTATAAGCAGCTCTGTTGTTCGCAGTGAGGACCTGCGTGCAACAAAGTTGCCAATTAGCAACAGAACGGCGGCAGGGCGGGGTTTACTGGCTCAGCTCGGACTGTGCAGGCTCGGCCCACTCAGGGCTGCCGACGGGGCCACGTGGCCGAGCCCGGTGCTGCCACTCGGTGGGGCCACTCGGGGCCAGCCACCGCTGCCACTGGGCTCGGTCACCATGGCCCGGCGCTGTCCCGCGGTGGCAGGCAGGGATGGAGCCACCCCCGCCCCCGAGGCGGCGGGTGGGGACAGAGCACCCCGCCGCCTCCCTGAGCCGCGGCAATGGCGGCGCGGGGCCCCTGCCTTCCTCCCGGGCCACAGCAGTGGTGGCACGGGGCCCCCCCGTCTCTCCCCCGGGCTGCGGCAGAGGAGGGAAGGAGAGAGCCCTCCCTCCTCTCTCCCTGCCCCCTGTGCTGCCTGCAGGGAGCCAGGCTGCACCTGCGGTGCAACAGAGTAACTATTTGTAACAATCGCAAAATGCCAGCTTTGCCGCTGCTCGGCTCGGTACTCTGGCTGGCACTTCTGAGGTTGTAAATGTCAGAAAATTATTCATATATTAGCCGCTCCTGAGTATTAACCGCATTTCCGGTTTGGGAGTAAAATCTTAGTCAAAATGGTGCGGCTTGTATTCGTGAAATTACTGTAATATCAGCAGAAGAGAAAAAAGTAATGATGCAATACTGACAGATGCAAAATAAATAATTAGGAAAATCGAGTGAAAAATCATAGAAATAAAAGTAAGAGTGTGGTTCTATAGTTCTAATTTGTTGCAATCACCCCATTTTGGTGATTGATGATGAAATTATTTCACCTTAGCTGGGTGAAATAATAGTTAGTTTAATAATAGTTAGTTTAGCTGGGTCTGGGAGCTACAACAACCTGTGTTCTACACCAGATCAAGCAGAGATAGCCTGATAAGTTTGGAAAAAAATATTTTAATGAAATGTCAGCCAGAAATCAGCCATACACAATATTCCTGCCAGGTGTGGTGCTGAGAACTACAGTAGCTGTGAATAATTGTATACCAGCAGAAGAACCCTGTAACTTGGATCTGGTTTCATCTCTTCTTTAAGCAAGAGTTTCATGAAGAATATCCCCAGATTTGTGAAATTCACAATGGACATAAAACTTCTTTGCACACTGTGACATATCTGGTCTGGAATTGCACCATATGTAGTCCAGTATATTCTTGTAAAATATCCATTGTAAAAATTGTTTGTCTTTTAACTCCACAGGCAACATGCGTATGACACTGATAGTACACAAACCTACAACTGAGCACACTGTCCACAGTTTAACACAACAGTTCACTGTTTTGTGTGGTTTGACAGGATTACAGCAAATTTTCTCTCCCTCCTCTTTCTTCCTTTCTTATAGTGCTGCTAGACACACATGGGCTTTATGTACTTTCTTTCAGGCAGTGACAGACCTAACAGGAAAATTTTTGACTATATCTCTTCCCAAAGGATTCTGTTCTCCCTATTTTATAACAGTATTTCTAGGAATTTTTATGTCTTGCTCTGACACAAACATGCAAAAACCAAATTGAAAATAAAGCTAATATTAGTAAAACAATCAGATATGCAAGAGGTCATTTCCTGACTTGGACAAGAAAGCTAAAGTATGGCGCATATGTTGTGTGTACAGTGATAGCTATAAAAATTTGACTAGTTTCTAAGAACCTGGTGCAATTAAGAGCATGAGGTTGTGAATTCTTACAGTTCTTAGTGCTTGATTGCTATTTTGCAGTACTCCATCCTATTTGTCACCAAGTATCCTTAGGATATCCAGTGTTTATGTTGTTCTTATGAGGTGTCTGATAAATATAAAATGAATATCTATTAATACGCATACTTTAGTAAGCTTGCAATGAAGCTGGACATTCAAGATGCATTTTAGAGGTAGAATTCCCCTAATGTGAAATTTGCAGAGACGTGGCACAGGTTCTGGAGAGCAGCCCTCTTGTAATTCCACTCAGACACGTAATATTTGGTGAAGATGATAACATAGCAAGCCTACAAACATCATCTGCTTTTTACAGGAAAGTCTGGAAATTATCTTTTCCTTGGGATTTTCCGTTGGTTATTTGATTGGCTGATTAGGTTTTTTTGCATTATACACTAATGAAGCATCTGACTGCATAGAATATATCTAGCCAAGTCTTCAGTGTAGCCGAGAGGCTCTTGTATATCTGGGAAGCTGCTAAATTATATCAAGACCTCTTCCATTGGCTCAGAGTACCTCAGGAAGATATAGGCATAAATGTAGCAGAAGACATGTTCCATAAGCTCCTTCGATTGCTAAATACTGCCCTGTGTCTCTTAGACAACAAGGAAAAAATGGCTAACAAAATCAGTCATCTGGCCTGTCCCAGCATAGCTCTTCAGAGGATAAATTGTGTAGAATTAGGTTTCATGGTACTGAAACAGTCTAAGTTCTGATACATTTTATGCTTTTATTTCTATGCCCTGCAACAATATAAGTAGCTTACAAAAGATGTTTTACTACTCAATTCCCTTCAGATTGCATCCAAGCTACTTATCTTTGTTTAGCTACATATTGCTGCTAGAGGCATATATAGCATCAGTAATTTTTTAATAATAAAAAACTTTGACGTATTTGTGTACATCATGTGCAATATTAGATAATATTTACTGTTGCCATGACATTTTACAAATACCTATATAATGCTTTGTGCATATAAAAACATGAATATAACAAAAGTATGAGTGTTGAGAAAATACATAGTAGCAACACTTATTATTGACAGCATGCATCTGAAGCTGTCAAGATTTTCACAACTGCAAATAAAACCTAATACCGAGAAGCACAAGCTAATGCAAGAACATTTTTTAAACTGATTGAAACCTGGGAAAAGATGCAAAAATGAAAAAAAGTAACTTTGTGAAAGTCTTGTGCTCACTATGCATTAGTGATCAAAAAAGTGAAGAAATAGTTGGGATATATATGTGATGTGATAGACCGTAATTAATCCCAAATTACTTCCCACTAAGCAAAACAACATTACACACAAAACACCATAATTCGCAATTTTTCTCTAGGTAAATTATAGTGGAGATGAAAGACAATAACAGAATGGAAATACTTTGGTTTTGGTTTTGGTTTTTTAATTTTTGATTTACAGTGGTTCTGGAAGACCTAGATCAAGATTAGGAAAAACTGTAAAGGTTAAAACAATTGAGTGAGAATTTGGTAATTCATGATGTATTTTTCCTTCGCAATGTTCCTCACAAGTGCAACATAACCAAAATGCATTGCATCTCTGGATAAAATGAAACCTCCACACAATTAGATTCTAGAATTTGCAATGACAATATGCTTTTTAATAACTTTGCAGAATTCTGAAGAAACTGATACTTACACAAATAATGAAAACCTCTATTTTTATGCCACAGTCCAAAGAAGCACATTTCAAATTTTTTCAACCTCAGAATACAGCAAAAACGCCTCACCAATGTAGAATATTCTACATTCTACAAGAATGTAGAGTACTGCTGTTTATTGAGATTTCAAATGTCAAAACATCTAAAAGTTTAAATTTTTGTACTTTAGGGTTTATTACTGTAGTGTTATCATCACTACAAGAGCACGAAAAAAGTGCAAATAAATCTGTGATGCAATGCTCTAAAAAACATATGGTATAAGTTCTCTATTGTGTTATTTCAATACCATTAATAGTCACTACAAGCAAATGGGAAAACGTGAACAGAAACACAGTGACAGTAAGCCACTTACCAAGGTAAAAAAGTACAGCATAGAAAGTATAACACAGGTTTCCTGATTTCTAGTCTTGAGATGCTGAGGAGCACTCCAGGTATGTAATATAACAAGTATATCAAAACTTTAGTTATGGCAATGAAATTAATTGAGATTTAAGATTACGTATGTTTTTAGAACCTCCTCATTTCTTCCCTTTTTTTGAAAAATGCAGTCCAACGTTCTACAGTTCTGAAGCATTGCATTAGGTCCTCTAATCTCAATAACACTTTTGTTGCCTCAAACCACTATTTCAAAGAGCATTTTATATCTGAGAATGAAAAATATTTCAGCTATAATAAAGACAATTTGAAGTAGCCTGGCCTCTCCTTAAAACATCTCTCTTCCCTGAAAGGAGTGTATTCAAAGGGAAACCATAATGGTAGAAAAGAACAGCAAATTATGAAATGCTGATGCCCATATGTGATCCAGAAACTTGTAGCCCCTCTGCTACCACTGCCACACCCTTCAGACATAACTTTCAACTGACCAACACTGTATTTGAAGATGAAATGAAATAACAGCCTCAAGACTACATGGCAGCCAGCATATGACATGACTGAAGCCAGCAGCCAGCAGCAGCTAGCCCTCAGCAGCAGTCTATGGTGCATAAACCCCCCAGTCATGTAGCCACATAATCGTGTATCATGTAACCAGACACAGTCAGGGGAAGTTCTGTCACATAGCCATACGCATTCTTCGCACAAACTCACACAGGCAAGCACTGGTCACACATATACCCAATATCCACAGTGCGCATGTAAACTGGCACATGGGATCTCAAATTTTGTATCAAGATTACCAGTACCACCTTGCAGTCCAGAAAGTAACAGTTTGATGTGGCTACAGTTATGTAGGCAATGGGGCATATAATAAAACACATGTCAATTAAAAACAGATACAGAGAAAAAAAAAAGAAGCTTGATATTGTAAAGTTAAAGCAAGAGAAGCCTGGAAATCTTGTTCGTACAAAGCTGTGCTTTAACCTTTCCATGACGTCTATATTTGCATTTATTATTCATAAGATTAAACATCTCCTTCTAAACCCTATCACTAGTGAATGGCTCTATGACAAATCAAAATAATGAATTTGATGGATAGCCTAAATAGCACGTGAAGAAATGTCTCCATTTTTTTGTATTTATTCTGCACTTTCCAGACATTAATTCTTAACCTGAACTCATCCTGCTTTGTATTGCAGTTTAGAATGACAGAAGTCTAGGCTGGTGAGCTTGCATCTTTTCAATAAGTAAAGCATGAACCACTGGGACATATCTTTTTTTTAATTCCCTCCCAAATTCAACATCTTTTCCACTTCACCTTGGGTATAATTCTATGTTCTCTTGTCCAGGACTAGTAAGGAAGTGGTTTTACCTGCGTTCTAGATGAGATTAAAAAATCCTGGGATTATGTCTACTTTCAACTGATCAGGCTATCTCCATCTTTGTATCTTTCCCACTGATCAATGATGATGAATAAAAATTACAGTCAGCATTACCAAGTGTTCTTACAGCTGTGAAGAGTTGATCAATTATGTAACCTGTAATTAGTTATCAGCTGATAGAAATATATTCAGTAATAAATTAAACACATTAATTTCAATTATGCTCCCAACTTTATTCTTCTTAAGGAATAAATAATACCTCTCATTATCTGCACTTTACGGAAAAATAAATGGCATACTTTTCTCTCTCTTCAACTCTGTTTTGATTCTCATCAATTCATGTATGTTGGCACCAAAGACATTTTTCTGCAAGACAAAACATGCAAGTCTGATGTGCTATGTATTTGTTCTGCTCTCTGCTTCTATTCAGTAGCTGTATAAAATCTGCCTCAGATTATCTAACAGACGAATGGAGGATATATTAGTAGAATTTTGAAAGCCTATTTTGGTTTCAAAGAGAGAGCAGATCTGGAACAGAACCAAATACTCTTTCCTACCACTGAATTCTTTTGCAGTTATATTCATGCTTTTTGTAATGATATAGCCATACTTTAATGTTCACATTATGCCCCTTTGCTCATTGTTAAATCTTCCCTTATGCTGTAAAACTACTTGTCTGTCATTCCCTATTACAAAAACATTTTAGACTGTGAAAGGTGATATTATTTTTACTGAACCGATGTGAAAGGTAAAGAAAAGGTCATTGGCACCACAGCATGGAGGTAAGCATGGGTCAGATCTCCAGTGAAGTGGACTGTTAATATTAGCTGCTGACTTATTCTGATAGTGACATGGTTTTAAAATGATGTTATATTAATTAGAAGGCTTTGGAAGCACAGTGTCAAGAGTGGGATCAACTGACACATTTTCCCATGCCTAACTGCATAATCTTATTTCCTAACATAGATCCATGTCCTTCTTTAGCCCCTCAACTATTAAAACATTTATGAGAACTCCTGCAGCAGTAAGGCCTCTGAGAATCTCTTCTGACACCTAACACCTTTGCACCTGCTTTTCTGGGTTTCACACCCCTCTTGCTAGTGTTTGATATTGCATCTTATACCAGTTCCATAACACAGCTGTTCTATTGCATGGATTGACACTTTCACCAACTGCATGGGAAAACAACTTACCATGAGCTTTAAGCAAACTGAAAGGGAATATAAGCCCTGAAAAAAGAAGGATAAGATTAAATCCTGTCTAATGGAGATGCAACCAAGCCAAGAAATTGGAAGACCACTTCTGAAACTGAAAAAAGTATGTACAGAAATGTTGGCCCAATAACAGTCAATTGGACTCTTCCTAGTGATTTAAAATTAAAAATCTACCAGAGTTTGGCTTCCCAGTATCAAGTTAATCCCATTATCACAGCAGTCCTCTCTGCTTTGTGGTCCTGAAAAAACACCCACAAATAAAATTCCATTTTTAACAAGCATGATACGTAGCTCCTTTGCAACCTGTGAAAAATCTTTCAGGAGGAAAGATTCAACAGATTCTTTATAGTCCCATATAATAAGACAGGAAGGACCTACAGATGAGTTCTTCCAGTGCTTTATTGGATAGTGAAACCCCTGGGAAGTTAATCTCCTGCACATTTGATTGCATTTTTATTTATAATTGTCACATGCATTAAAAAAATAAATACAAATAGCAATGAAATGAGACAGGTTTGGAAGCATATGGATTTGAAGAATAATGTGCTGGTAAAGCAACCTAATATTTTACATTTCTGTAGAGATGGCTGGTGTCCCACCTATCAGGGAATGGCTTTGAGATGTGTCAGTCACCGATCACAAAGACAACAAGTTACATGAAAATGCCCAGTGGGGACTTATTTGAAGCCTCCACACACACATAGAGCTTGTGCCTCTGTTCTTCCTACTAAATGTGTGGCTTTGATGAAGAGGACTGGACAGACAAACAAAAAGGACAAAAGAGACTGAAAGTTTTCCAGTTGTTGAAGCTCAGTTTTAAAATATCAATTGGAATCATACTAATGTATAAAAGGATATTCATGTCTGTCTGGATACTGTTGTGTTTGAAAACCATAGGTGACTAATGTTAGTGGCTAATTAATCCCTAATCATGTCAGGGGGTGGTTTTAGGGTCACACCTGTTAGCATTATGAAACAATTTAAGAGACAACTGTCTATAATTATATTTTTCAGGTAAGCAAAGCAGAGAAATAGCACCAGTTATAACCCCTGTGACCATAGAAAGCTTTTCCAGAGGGGATGCATTCCTGGACGTGTAGGTCATCAATGCAAGTAAGCTAATCAGTGACACATATTAGAAGCAGCCTAGGCTGCAGTTATCATACACTGATGGAATTCACAGTCCTGAGGGATATGAGTCAGTCAAAGAGTAAAGTCAGGACCCAGAGCTTTAGGAAAGCAAATTTCCAGCTCTTCAAGGGCTTAGTCAATAGCAATCCCTTGGGAAACTTATGTCAGGGACAAGGGTGAAAAACAGAGCTGGCAGATATTTAAGGATGCCTTCCACAGTGCGCAAGATCTTTTTATCCCCAGGCATAAATGATCAGGCAAGGATGACAAGGGACTGGAATGGCTAAGTAGGGACCTGCTGGTCAAACTAAAGGGAAAGAGAAAATGCATAGCAGAAGAAGGGACAGGTAATATGAGAAGACTATGGGAACACAGTCCATTTGTACAGGAATGGAGCGAGGAAGGCCAAGGTGAAGCTATAAGTGTATCTCTGCATCCCTGTGGACCTCCATGGGCTTCTGGGGAACAGTTGGCTCACCATAGTCTGCATCAGGGGCTGCAGCAGAACCTCAGCTCTGGCATCTGGAGCATCTCCTCCTCCTCCTTCTCCACTGACCTTGGTGTCTGCAGAGTTGTTCCTCTCACATGTCTTCACCCCACGCTTCTCTGGTTACAACTACACCTGCATATTAACTTCTATTTCATTCTTAAATATAACAGAAGCATTACCACCATTTCTGCTCAGCCCAGCCTTGGCACTGACTCTCCTGGACTTGGAGAAAGCTTCTAGCAGCTTCTGATAGGATTCACCCCTATAGCGCTCACACTACCAAAACCTGGCCACACAAACCCAGTACAGTGTGCTAAGGTACACAGAAGGCTGGGAGGTTATTCAGGACAGCCAGCAGATCTTCCCCAAGGAAATGTTCTGCCTGCTCAGCCTAGTGGCGTTCTACAGTGGAATGACTCCATCAACAGATAAGGAAAGAGTTATCTGTAATAATCTGTATGAATTTCTGTAAAGCCTTTAACACAGTTCCCCAAAGCATATTTCATACTGTGGTGGACAGACAGGGATTTAATGGCTGGAGTGGTCGGTGAATGAGGAATTGGCTGAGTGGCGTTATCGCCGGCATACTGGTCAATGTCTCCATATTTGGATGGAAGTTGGTGAGAAGTGGTGTGCCTCAGGGGTCTGTATTAGAACAGTGCTCTTCAATTTCTTCAACAATGATGTAAGCAGTGAGAGCTGATCTTTTTGAATGACTTGGGTAGTGTGATGTGATGTGACGCAATATGACGTCGTCCAGAGGGACCTGGACTGGTTCAGGAACTAGGGTCCATTTAAGCATCATGAGATTTAATAAGACCAAGTGCAAGTTGCTGCACATGGGCCAGTACCAGCCTAGGCTGTGGAATGAACAGATGGAGAGCAGCCCTGTGAGAAGGACTTGGGGGTGCTGTGGGTGAGAGGCTGGACATGACCCAGCCATGGGCACTCCCAGCCCAGAAAGCCAAACGTGTCCTGGGCTGCATCCAAGGCAGTGTGGGCAGCAGGGGAGCGAGGGGATTCTGCCCCTCTGCTCTGCTCTGTGAGACCCCAGCAGGAACCCTGCATCCAGCTCTGGGGTCCCAGCATAGGAAGGATGTGTGGAAATGTCAGAGTGAGTCCAGAGGAGAGCAACAGAAATTGTCAGGGTAATGGAAGACCTGCTCTGTGAGGGCAGGGGTTGTTAAACCTAGAAAAGAAAAGGTTTCAGAGGAAACCTCACTGTGACCTTTCAGTTCTTAAAGTGGGCTTCCAATAAAGATGGAGACAGTTTTTAATATCATGATAAGACAAGGGGTAATGTTTTTAAACTAAAAGAGTTCAGATTTAGACGATATAAGGAAAACATTTTCAATAATGATGGTGGTGGAACACTGGTGAATGTTCCCCAGAGAGGCAGTAGATATCCTATTCCTGGAAACATCCTAATTCAGATTGGATGGGGCCTTGAGAAACATGTTCTAGCTAAAGAAGTTCCTGCCCATGGCAGGTGGTTGCACCAGATGAATTTTACGGATCCTTTCCAGCCCAAACTATTCTGTGGTTCTATGGTTTTGAAAGATCTTCATGTCTGTGCTTGCTTACATAAGGATGTAGCTGAAACTGTGCATCAGAAATACAAAACAAGATTTAATTTGATCTTTTGAAATCACAGTGTGTTAAAGCAGCCATGAAGCATAACCTTCTAATTTCTCTGAATTTCAAAGATTAGTTTTTACAGGATTGACATGAAAATTTAGGCATTCATAGATACTCACTCTGCTTGAAAAATTATTCATATACTTTAACAGTCTCTAATTCCTTCACTTTGTGCTACCCAGATGATACAGAAAAAATTCTGATCACTTACTGGGACTGCTCAGACGTAGTATTGAACACTGTTCAAGGCACTACAACTTTGGAAAAAAAAAACCTTTTAAATTTGTTTTCTGTATGAGAACACCTACTGCAAGCATTTCCGTCTTGTTCCTGGTGCTGTGGAATGACTTGCCTGTCCTGTGATTGACGGCATGTGCAGCACCAGATGGTATGGATGGAGGAAATTAGAACTCCTTCATATTCCCTCTCTTCTCATTGAAGTTCCTTTGGGTCACATAGGTACTGTTGGCTGCAGCAACATTATTGGCAGAAAAAAAGAGAAATCCTCAACAAAGCTCTCTCTTTGAAATATCATGCACAGAAAACTCTAATTGTGTGATTCAGTAAATAACTGTAGCAATTAATGCTTTCTGAAAAAACACACCTGGAAATAAGGTCAGTACTGTTTTTCTACAAACTTTTATCAGAAAATATATTATTTATAATACAGAATTTTTTCCTGGAAGGATAAAATTTATTGCATAACCTGTATGATGATGATAGTGAACAAAGCTCTATCCAACAGCTAAAATACAAATACCAGTTTCAAACTAGTTCTTAAATTCGCACACAAAATATACAAGAAATTTGGAAATAAATCCATCCATCTCCTTTCTCCTGTAACTACTAATATATAGTATCCAGTGTAATCACACTATGGTAAGAGAGGGACTGGATAAGGTACAGGGCATGCCTCTCCAAGCATCTTAGCTAGAAGAACAAAGTCCTAGGAATCTTACATGTGTCGTATCAGGCAAGCCTCAGAGTTTACCTTCCTCTGCTAAATTTGGCTAATGAGGTCTAGAAGTATCTGGTACAAGCTGACTACATAAACATAACGTCATGTAGGTTGACTTTTCTTATATATATATTTACATTTTATTTCAATTAGTATTTTCAATCATGTTCAGAGCAAGACATTATTACTTTGCAAGCATGGTTAATATAGATTTGAACTCCCCTGCAGATCCATAAACTTTCTCTGCCAAATTTTTCTTTCAATTGATACTAATCAAATATTGATCTTAAATGTAACTTTTTAATATCTATAAATGTTAGACATCCAACAACAGAGTAAATTTTTAAAAATTGATAACTAGACATTGAAACAGATTGCTCTTCCTTAGACATAATATAGAATGGTATGAAACCCTAAGTTTTGAAAAAGTAAAAGGTAAGAGCACACAACCTCAATTTTTTTTTCATGTAGCATCGGATTACCTCATTTTAAGATTTAGTGAGATATATTATAGAGTGCTGAAAGTAGCCTTTACAAACAGAGAAAGAGCTTTCTGCTAGAAATGAACAGACAAGTGAGAAATGTGCTTTCCTCCTGATGCTGTGGCACAAGGCACGTCCCTCAAGGCACAGTTCCAAAGCTCACCCAAATAGAAATACTGAAAAAGTCCAGGCACTTGGACATACATGTTCCTAATAGGCCGATCCAGCTACTCCATGAGGCACATTAAGACAAGAATAATGTTGTGGTTTCAGATGGGGTGTCTCTCTGGCCATTACTCTATGGAAAAAAAAAAAACCTAAGGCAAAATTAGACTTTAATAATAATACTTCAATAATTACTAGGCTGCAGTTGGCCTTTATTACTTTTTGCTGGTTTTACACAGAAGCATACTGATGCCATTCTCACACACTCTTTTAATCCTCCCAGAAGAAACTTTTAAGGATTTGAAAGTCAAATAAAAATTTATCATCCTAACAGAAGATAAACAGGAAACATTTTTATCAAGACTCTATGTTATTTTTTCTACTAGTTGCCAAGTTTTCTCTTTCTTCCTAATGTTGTAAATAGAAGCCATTCTCCTACCAAAACATATTTGCACATATTTGTTTGTTTATAATCTCCAATTCCTAGAGAAATGCAACCAACCTTATGAACATTTCACTGGATTAATAGATGTTAGCAATGACCGTACTAGACAATAAATGATATCATCTAACTTGTGGTCATAAATACTTGTATTTCTTGTCCATGACAAGGTGCTGGTAGTGTGGGGAGTTCAGGGGAAGACACTCTGCAGGAAGACACCAGAGGCTGCCCCAAATGAATGCCAACAATTCCAGATGCCTCCAATGGACCAAGCACAGGACACAGCAATGCCCCTCAGCAAAGTATGTGGTGCCACTCTAAAAGCTGATTTAAGAAAGAGGAAAGAAATCCACTAGAGAAAGGGGGAAAATAAAAAAGAGTGAGAAAGAAGAGAGGGACTATTGAGTCAAAGCAGTAGGAGGCAGAGGTGCTGCATGGTGGAGTAGATCTCCACACTACAGCACATGGAAGACTCATGCTGCTGCAGATGGATATTCCTGAAAAAGTTCAACCCATGAGGACCCCATACAAGGGGAGAACAAAAGTATGAGGATGAAGCAGCTATAAACCACTGTGCACTGGATGTAACTTCCGTTGCCACTCTGCACTACTAGGGATGGAATCTGAAATAAAGTTGACCTTGGGAGAGAGGGGAGGAAATATTTTGTTTTAATATCTTTGTTTCTTACTACTGAAATATATATTGAAAATATTAAATTAATCTTCCCAAAGTAGAGTATGTTTTGCCTATAAAAGTAAATGAGAAACAATATCCCTGTCTTTTATTTTGAACCATGAGATTTCTCAAATTGCTTTCTCCCCATGTCAGAAGAGGGAGATGAAGTCATCTGGCAGGTAGGCATTTGGCTATTATCCAAAGCTAGCCCTGCACTGTCTTTCTGTTTTCCTTTTTTAGACTGTTTCGACTAATTCAATATTTTAATTCATTAAATAGTTACCTGCTAATCACTACAACTATTTGTCTGAGACAAATATTAGACATCTATTGTGTTGGCAAGGATACTGATGCAATAGCTCTGAATAACATGAGCCATAGTATGCCAAAGCCCAAACACTTTCAGCATTTCACATCATTCAACCAAAGTGTTTCTTTAATTGTATGCTCAGCTTCCAAAGCTGCCCTTGAAATGTTGATTCTGAGAAACTGAGTTGATATTCTAAATCATAACAGTTTGTGTAGCCCACCTCCCAGATCACTACAAATATAAATTGAGTTTCAGCCTTCAGAGAAACACAATAGACAAGGTCAGTATTTTTCTTCTTGACCTTTTGTACCCTACTAACATGATGTTGCTTGCAGTTTTCACTGTTCTATAAAGTTATTTGCACAACTCCATTTTTTTCCATAGGTTTTAAGTGAACCGTTAGGCCCTAACCTAACTCAGTTTTGTGGTTTTCAGTCTTATTGAAGAGGAGACCTTTGGAAACAATATTTTTGAGTTCTGCAAAAGAAATATCAGTCTTTCAGGCTCAACCCTGGAAAGACTTACATGCACAGGCAAGTTTACATGCAAAGGGTACCCATAATGCATAAACATGGGTAAATCTTTGCACCACAAGACCTCTGTAAGCAACTGGGAAAATACTCAGTTTATTTTAAAACAGCAATAACTGGGGGTAAATTTTCCATCCACATGTTTGAATATACTCACTAGTCTAAGTATTTAATTATTTTGCCTATCCAGGACATATGATTTTTCTATTCCATTTTGATTCCTTTTTACTAGTTAAATTCTATCTATTTCATTCACTGCTTTTCCTATCCAAAGAAGTGGAGGCAAGAGAAGGAAGACCTGCACTGCTTATTCTGCTGCTAGCATTTCTTTTCCACATCCATTTACAGTGGGAAGGTTCACTCTTTGTTTCCATTTCATTCACACAAATTTTAGCAATTCTTTTCAGATAAACTACTTTACTATGAAAAGTCAGGGGAGAAAATTAATTACTATTACTTTCCTCCAAAGTGAACATAAGCAGGGGCTAAATCAGATCTCACATAAGTTTAATCCACTCCAACATTGCCTGTGAATCACCAGTAACAGATGTTTAGAGAAAAAGCAGGAATCAGTAAAGAAGAGCCTGACACTTTTCCCTAAAGACCCCTCTATTCACTCCCTAGAAATCAGGATATTAAGAACCTGAGAAATACAGATGACAGCTAAAATTGTGGTTAGGTATCAGCCAATGATATTATTTCTCCCTGACAATAAGTCTCAGAGCAGCTGTGGCAGAGAGCAGTTATGCAGCCAACAGAAAAAAAATACTGTCAGTGCATGCCTGGGAGTTCTTTTCTCAATTTATTATGCATTCATGCCATTCCTTACACGTAATATCCTTTTTAGAGAGATATTTGCGCCCGTAGCAAAATGCAGTGCTGTTTATAGAACTCTCCATACAGTTTTTAAAGGAAAACAGACATGGGGAACAAAGTGTGTATGTGAATTTCACTATCAAGATGCACTTAATTTTTACAGGAAGCAGCTCTTTTCAGCCTTCTGCTTATTACCACACCCAAATCCCCTTTAGGATCCTGCCCTCCTTCATATATCAGAATATATACAAGTAAAATTTCGTCACTTGAAAACCAAAACAATGTACCTTGGCCCTATTTAAGTGCTCCTAAGGCATTTTCAATGATATTATTATCAAAACATTATTGTTAAAAACTGCAAGAAATGTGATTTGATCTGTTAAGAAAAGATTTGAACACTGTGATAAAATACCTTCTAAGCCAATTAAAAAAAGATGGAAACAAATATAGATTGTTATCTTACTTCAAATGGGAGCTCTGTTATTTCCATGTTTCCAGACAAATCCAGTTTTTCTAGATTCTCACAATCACCCAGTTCTGGAGGAACTGACTTCAAATTATTGAAACTCACATTGAGCACTTTGAGGTTTTTTAAGCAGCCTGTGAGGGTAAGATAGTCCAAATCAGTGTACTTGAAAGAAAGAAAGAAAGAAAGAAAGAAAGAAAGAAAGAAAGAAAGAAAGAAAGAAAGAAAGAAAGAAAGAAAGAAAGAAAGAAAGAAAGAAAGAAAAGAAAATAAAGAAAGCAATACTCAGTTAAGCAAAGAAAAATCTCCTTATTGTGATGATGAGTAAGATTAATAAATATTATCTGCAGTGATCACTTACATTTTGAGGGGCAATAATGCCCCTCAATCAGCAGTGTTTCTGGAGAGAGTTTGAAAGGAGACAACAAGGACTTTTAAATATCTTGTTTCTTCCAATGAGGAGATACCTCTTGAACTCAACTGAAACTAGATAAGTTAGCTTTTGGTTTGGCCACTGTAGGAAATTTGCGTGCCAACTGAAACACATCTTAGCAACTTTCATACAACCTCTTCATTGAGAACAATCACTCCTACTAAACTTATTGCATCAAGAATTGTCTTTAGTATCCTGCATTACATACTTTTGATTATATAATGGATGTGGATTATATAATGCATATGTTTCATGATTTACTTTATTGTGATTTATCATATCAACTGACTTATTTAAAGGCCATTATAATATTCTGCGCTACATTTAGTAACAAAGTTTTTTGTTTCTTCAAATTATAACATTACATAATTGCCAGCAAAAGGAGGGTAGAAGTGTAATTAAGATGCAATATCCTGGAAAAAAAATGCAAGTTATTCTGTGATATAATCAAACTGGAAGAAATTTGAATATATCAAATAGCTGATGTGTTAGCAAAGGAACAATCAAATACATAAAAAAGAGAGCATTTTATGGAAAACCTGGTATTGTTCTACGTGACCATATATTACATGAGAGATCCACAGTACTGCAGAGTCACAAATAGTTTCATTTGGAAGGAACCTTCAAAAATCATCTAGTACAAAGCTCTGTCCAACCTGAATGAATACTTCCCATGATGAGCCATGCACAATTTCTCCAGTCACACTGTTCCAATGTCACATCACCTTCATCATGAAAAATTTCCTACACCCACTCTCTTTCCATTTAAAACCATTCTCCCTTGTCCTGTCACTACAGGCACTGATAAAAATCTCCCCATACCTTTCTCGTAAGTCTGCTCTGTATGTTGAAAGGCGGTAATAAGGTGCCAGTGGAACCATCTCTTCTCCAGTCTAAACATTCCCAGTTGTCTCAGCTTTCCTTCACAGAAGTGTTCTAGACCTCTGACAATCTTCACAGCCCTTCACTGAAGCCATTCCAGCAGGCTCATGTCTTCCCTGTTCTGGGAGCCCCAGGACTGGATAAAGTATTCCAGGAGGAGTCACACAGTGACACCCTTCCTTCAACATACTGGTCACGCTTCTTTTGCTGCAACTCTAGACATGGTTGGCTTCCTGGGCTACAAATAAACCTTGCCAGCTCATACCTAATTCTCATTCACCAGTATTCTCAAGTTCTTCTCTGTGGGCCTGTTCTCAATCCATTCACCCCCTCCCCGTGCACTGATACTAGAAATTGCCCCAGCACATGCGTAGGATCTCATACTTCTCGTTGTTGATTTCCATGAAGTTCATGTGAGCCCATCTCTCAAGCTTGTCAAGTTGGTCCTGGGTGGCATCCCTTCCTGTACCAACTGTATATACTCAGCTTGTTATCATCTACAATATTCCTCTCCATTTATTTTCCTGTAGTATTCCCTTCTACCCACTGACAGAATACAGCATACAGAAGGAAATGTAGAAGTAAGAAACACAGATGCAATTCAGCAGTTGGAAACTGGAAGAGAACAGTATCATTGTCAAAAGGCTCTCAAAGTAGAGATAGTAGTAGATATTTCTAAAGAAAGACAAGACATCCGGCAAACAAAACTTATATTAATCGGAGTCACAGGTCTGGCCAGGAGGGGGCTAATTTTTCCAGTAGTTGATAAAGGGCATGAGCAGGACCCAGAGGGTATTCTATACCACCTCACACCATTGTCATGAGTGGAAGAAAGAGACTTTCTTCCAGGAAGAAGGGGTTCTGGTTTGGTCAAGTAACCATGGCAGGGAGAGCCATTTGATTTATTAATTTTCTATTATTGGGGGTTTTTTTCTACGTGAATCATGTCTTTTCTTGTTACTTCTGTCATTAGTATTGTGGTTGTTACTGTAGATTTTATTAACTTATTGCTGTTTCTGGTAAATTTTTCTTCTCTCAGTGTGTAATCTTTGTGTTTTGTTCCTCTCAATCTCCTCTACAGAGTTGTCTTAGGTTGCAATGCATAATGTAACCAAGAGTAGGTGCTCTATCACCATCTGTTGAAACCAGATGGAGCAGTGATCTCGTCTGACAAGACTGCTGAGAGAGAGAAGAGGAAAGCCCAGGGAGTAAGATGGAGTGGTGCATGTTTTGAAGAGTCTCAGGGAGGTATTGAATTGTGGGATACCATTCCTAAATCACAACAGTCTTATATTTGTAATTTTTTTCTTTTTTTTTTTTTTTTAAGGATCTGGTGTTTCATTAGATTTGTTTGACATACACTGTGGAGTGCGAAGCATCCTCAAGTCAATGTCATAGTACTGATTTTATTGTTAAGACATTAACACTTAGTTAAACTTCTTCCAAAGCAAAGGTTGGCTTAGAGTTGCTCATCTTTTGCAATATGTGGAAATCCTCACCAGAGGCTATTTGGTGCTTCCACCAAAGGAAGGAAGGACAGAAAAGAAAAGGACAGAGAAGAAGCATAGGGAGTAGAAAGTCCTACACTTTTTGCACTGAGAAATTGCTGGTGTCAGAGCCAGTGATATGCAGCTTGATGGCCAACACTAGCCAAATCACCTAGCCACCAGACCACACAGCATTTTACATAAATCCCATAGTTTCCCCTGGACACAACATTGTCTTCAAATGATGGCTGGACCACCCAAATCATCTCACATGTGATAGCATATATGGTGAGAACTCTGTTATATTAATCTCTACAGATTACAACAAAGAAAAACAAGCTTTTCCACCCAGCTTCCTTCCAGTTTCAGCTCTGCCACAAACTGAGGTATATTTCAAAATTCAGCTGTCCATCTACGATGGTGACCTTGTTTTCCTTTACTGTAAGCTGCTGGTTTAAAATAGAAGAAAATACTTCTGTAAGACTACAACAGAAGTGTTTGTCAGTATGCTACGATCTAGTAAGGGTTATTGGGGTAATAAAACTAGTTTGTGTCAACGTGTGAACTACCTTATTTCCATATTTTTAAGCACCTAAAAATAATAGAAGTTTAGTCTGCTTATCAGGAAGCCTCACCAGCTTTAGTATCATAAGGTAGATGAAGTATTATATCACAAGCTAAGGGTGATAACCATGAATTTACCACTTCATTGCAACAAAATAATCCCTGAAACAGAAATGCCTTAAAACTAGAGAATCAGAAAATCACAATTTACTTCCTCAATCAATTAATCCCTTGTTAAAGGAGAGCTAGGAGTGGGCAAGAGGCTGAGATGGGGCAGGGCTGAGACACTAGATCCAAACTGACCAAAGGAATATGCTACAGTATACATCACATTCAGCAGTAAAAGTTGGAGACGGGTAGAATGGGAGTGAGTTTTCCAAGGTCCCTATTGCTTAGGGACTGCATGTGGGGAGAGAGTGCTTTTGCATCACTGATTTGTTTACATCTTCTTTTTTAACTGTCTTTATCCTGATGCATGAGTTTTCTGGCTTTTGCCTTTCCACTTCTCTCCGCATCCAGCTGTGGGAGACTGAATTGCGGGGGACTGAGCAAGCTGTATATAAGCATTAACCCACAATAGATGTAGTTGCTAATTTTTTGGTCACTGAAATTGAAATGGAACCAAACCTCTCATTTCCATTAATACAGTAAATTCACGAATACAAGCCGCACTGAGTATAAGCCGCATCTCTGGGTGTTGGCAAATATTTCGGTTTTTGTCCATAAATAAGCCGCACCTGAATATAAGCCGCTCTGTCGTTCACAGCGAGGACCCGCATGCAACAAAGTTGCCAATTAGTAACGGAACCGCGGCATGGTGGAGGGTTTACTGGCTCAACTAAAGCTGTGCAGGCTCGGCCCGCTAGGGGCTGCTGACGGGGCCAGGTGGCCCAGCCCGGCGCTGCCACTCGGAGCTGGCCGCCGCCTCTGGGTTCGCTTGCCCCGGCCCTGCTCCCACCGCGGCGCCAGCCAGGCACGGAGAGAGCGCCCCGCCCGTGGCGCGGCACCGGCCGGGCACGGAGCACCCCCTGCTCCCGCCACGGCGGCGGAGGGCGGGGGCAGAGCACCCCCCCTCCTCCCCAGGCCGCAGCAATGGCGGCGCACCCCCCCCCGTCCTCCCTGAGCCGCAGCAATGGCGGCGCAGGGCCCCCGTCGGCTCCCCAGGCTGCAGCAATGACGGCGCAGGGCCCCCGTCGGCTCCCCGGGCCCCGGCAATGGCGGCGCGCCCCCCCTTCCCCCGTCCTCCCCGAGCTGCGGCAATGATGGCGCGGCCCCCCCCCGCTCCTCTCCGAGCCGCAGCAATGGTGGCGCGGGGCCCCCCCCCGTCTCTCCCCTGGGCTGCGGCAGAGGAGGGAAGAAGAGAGCTCTCCCGCCTCTCTCCCCGCCCCCCAAGCTGCCTGCAGGGAGCCACGGCAACACAGTAACACTGTAACAATCGCGGAATGCTGGCTTTTACTGGCAGGTGCTTGGATCGGCGCCCTGGCTGGCACATCTGGGGTTGTAAATGTCAGAAAATTATTCACAGATTAGCCGCCCCGGACTATTAGCCGCACTTCCGGGTTTCCACCAAAATTTTTGTCAAATTGCTGCGGCTTGTATTCGTGAAATTACTGTAATTTGAGAATTACTAATGGACTACTAGGCAAGGGCAAGACATCTGGTGTTACCAAAGTGCTAGTCACTGTCTTTTCTAAATCTGTTGAGATGGTCATCTCTGATACATTAGAGACATGGAGCAGAACCAGTTATGAAAAAAGAAATCACAAGTGCAATGGACTCAAGCACAGCTTCTCTGACTTCACAGCACCTAATGTGTGTCAATATTCCCAGTGTGGTTTGCAGGTACGAGAAAATAAGTAAATAAGTAAAATAAGTAAAAAATGCATCACTTTTTTTCTTGTGATATATAATCTCTGCTTAACACACAGAAGGGCACGACAGATTCTACAGTCAATTTACAGTAATTGCTGTGACTAAGACAATGAAAATTACTGGTAAAAAGCATGAGTCATGCAACTGAATTTTATTTTCATAACAAACTCAGGACAACATAGATGAATGGGATAAAGGTTGCCAAGATCTGCCTGCAGGGAGCAATATCTTGGAGTTCTATAGGGCTATTTTTCACCTCTGGGCTCTTCAGTGGATTAAGTAATGCCACCTGACAAGTGAGCAGTAGTCAAGTATTAACATGCCCTCTAGGGCAATAAGACTTATATAAGGCTAACCAGGATCTCCTGCATGAAATCCTAGCATGGCTACTTCACATAATCACATTTTTTTCTTTTCCACATTCCATTTGAAAAGTAGTCTATATTTTACATCTGCTGCTGTTATGCTGTTATAAAAAGTTACTGAGTTTCATAATTTCCTCTATTTGGAATGATCTTCAGATTGCTAGCCTAAATTTATTTGTAGAAATTCTATAACCATTCATTCTTTTGTCTAGTTCATCTTTAAATAGGTTTTTTCCTTCTCTAGTGTTTACTTCTGATGTTTTCATAGGTAACAGACATCTCAGAATTTATTTTACTAGCCTGGATAAGTCATTTTCTCTAGTCTCTGTTCACAGAATAAAAATTCCCTTCCTTAAATGGTCCTAATGGACTTATTTTGCATCTGTTCTCATCTGAAATTACTGGATAGTCCTCCTGTGACAGTTAGATTTGGAATTTTATTTCTTCTGTTTTTGCATTTAATGATCTCTGACATGCTGCATGAAAACTGAATACATGACCTTGAGCTCTCTGCAACTGTGAATTTAATCTCTGTATTTTTTCAGAAGTCTGTCTGCTCATCAGCCTTACCATATTTCCACCCATTTTGCAGTGACAACACACAGACAAACTGTGTCAGAAAATTTGAGTAACACTGTTTCTGAAAAATGCTAAGTGAAGACTGATCCTTGAGAAAATCCACAAATAACCTTCTTCATGACCACCACCATCTCTTTCCAAATAAACACATTTTTGCCTCTGTTTAACAAGTCTTTTGTTCATTTTTACAATTGTGGATTCAAAGTCCATTCTGTTAGAGTCAAACATTCATTTTCCATAGTTCTCTTTATCAAATACATTATGGAATACCAGGTAGAAAAGATCTACTAGTTGAAGGTCAACCATCTTCTCAAAAGGTAGAAACCAAATGAGTTGGGAACAACTTACTTTTCCTTTATAAAATTTTTATTTAACCTGGTTTCCATTTAACACCACTCCTTCTTCTCAATAACTGTTTAAAATTTTTTACAACTAACAATGTAGATAAGGATAGAGTTAGGCTATAAGAGCTGTTTGAATGGTAATTCAGATTACAGAGATCTGCTAGGCTAACTTGGTCACAGAGAGAGCACAAATGTGTGACCATAAAAAACATCCAAGAAAACTAAAGTTTCTCAAATCCTGTGTCTTTAATTAGGGAGCACAAAATTGTGGGGGGATGAATCCCAAAATAGCCTTCAAATACCATGGATACCATTTGGAGGAGGGGGAATAAGAAGGGTGGTAAGGCAATATGTAGGACTTTGACAACTCTGAAATCTGCATCTTAGGGCTTATTTATTTCTCTTATTTATGTCTCCATAGAGCAGAAGTTCTCCACCGTCTTGGGTATGTTGCCCAGACATAATCAGCCTTAATGAGCATGTAATTCAGCCATTGAGGCAGCTTCAGGGGGACAGTGAGGAGGTGGCATCTGTTCCATGACTGCACAAATGTAGAGCAGGATTTGACTCCCACACATTACATATTCATTCAAATAATATTCAAGCACGACTTCTGAATTCGTAGTAATAGTAAAATCATTGCTGTACAATACCGTTTTTAACTATGCTTAATGTCACTGGATTTTCATTTTTTATAAAATACGTTAATTCTGAAATTACACAGCCAGTATCTCTGTGTTTTCCATGGAGAGGCAGTAAAAGCCAAAATTAAGTCCGTGGCATCCCTGAAAGTTTCTCAATTAAGATTTTTTTTAGATGGGAGATCCAGTGTAATAGTTGTTACATTTATTCACAGTTTAAATTTTTAATTAATTTTTAAAAATTTGAATTGGTAATTGCATTCTCTAGTTTCTTGTAAGCAATGCAGCATTCTAACAATTGTCATTCACAAATTCACCTTTTTCACATGCCTACATTAGTGGTCCTAACAAGGTGTCAGAGACAAAATTCAGATGAGGTTAGAGATTGCCTCTATTATCTAAGAATCCCATGCAATACAAATCACTTGTGCAAACTGGAGTAAAATGCTAGACAACTTTTTACATTAATCTGCAAGCATAGAATCATTGAACTGTGGAATGATCTGGGTTGGAAGGGCCATTAAAGATCATCTAGTTCCAGCCCCACTGTCATAGGCAAGGTCACCTTTCACTAGACCAAGGTTCTCAAAGCTCCATCCAATCTGGTCTTGAACACTTCCAGGGATGTGTCACCACAGCTTATCTGGGCAACCTGTTTAATTGCCTGATCACCCTCAGAGGAAAGAATATCTAATACCTAAACTAAACCCACCCTCTTTAAGCTTTTGGCCATTACCCTTTGTCCTGTTACTACATGACCTTGTAAACAGTTCCTAACCAGGTTTTTTATAGGCCTCCTTCACGTACTGGAAGGCCACAGAAAGGTCTCCCCAGAGCTTCTTTCCTACAGGCTGAAGAAGCCCATTTCTCTCAGCCTGCCAGCATAGGAGAGGCCTTCCATCCCTCTAATCACCTTTGTGTCTTTCCTCTGATATCACTCCAGCAGTTCCATGTCCTTCCTGTGCAGGGACCCCAGAGCTGGGTGCAGGGTTCCAGCTGGCTCTCACAGAGCAGAGCAGAGCAGAGCAGAGCAGAGGGGCAGAATCCCCTCCCTCCCCTGCTGCCCACGCTGCTTTGGATGCAGCCCAGGACACGTTTGGCTTTCCGGGCTGGGAGTGCCCATGGCTGGGTCATGTCCAGCCTCTCACCCACAGCACCCACAAGCCCTTCTCACAGGGCTGATCTGATCTGTTTGTCTTCCAGACTGGGCTGCTACCAGAGTGTGCCTCAACCCCAGCACAGCACCTTGCACTTGGTCTTGTTAAACCCTACGATATTCAAATGAATCCAGTTCCTGAGCTTGTCCAGGTCCCTCTGGATGACAGACAAGTTAACCTAACCTTCAAACAGGTCAACCACACCACTTAGCTAGCTATTGTCTGAAAATTTGCTTTGAGTGTGCACTTAAACCCACTGCCTAAATCACTGATGAAGACAATTATTAGCACGGTTTCCCATGCAGTCTCCTGAGGCCCACTACTTTTCACAAACAGCCATCCAGACACTGAGCTCTTGACCAGTACACCCTGAATGAGACCATCTAGCCAGTTCTTCATCCATTGATCAGTGCACATATCACATCCATGCCTCTGCACATTAGAGAGAAGGATGTGGTGGTAGACCATGTCAAAGGCCTTATCAAAGTCCAGACAGATCAGAGCCCTTCTCTGGTCCATGGATAAAGTCACTCCACTGTAGAAGGCCAACAAGTTGATCAGGAGGGACTTTTTCCTTAATGAAGCCATGCTGTTCTTTCAAACTACACTCCTGATATCTGTGAACCTTAGCATAGCTTTCAGGAGGCTCTATTCCATTATTTTCCCAGGGACAGAGATGATGCTGACAGGTTAGCAGTTCCCAAGATTCTCCTTTTTACCTTCTTCTAAAATGGGCAAAATGTTTCCCATCTTTCAGTCAGCTGGGACTTTACCTGACCACCATGACTTTTCAAACATCACAGAGTGGCTTAGCGGCTACATCAGGCAGTACCCTCAAGCCTCTGGGATGCACCTCATCTGTTCCCATAGACACACCGATAGTCAGATTCCTCAGGTGGTCATGAACCTGACCTTTGCTTGAAGTGCAAGTGATTTAACTCCCTGAGTCCCTGCTCTCAGTGCCATCCACTCAGGAAGTGTGAGAAGAGGGGGTGCATTGAAAGCTGAGTCAAAAATATTCTCATAGAAACAGTCAACTTGTAACACCAGTGTTTAGTACTGCCTCTCCAAAGGGGAGAATATAAACAAAATTTTTCTCCATTTCATAGAAGACTGAGCTGTTGGATAAATAACACTGAATAAATGACAAAGATAATAGATGAGTTTGCAGTTCCTAAGAATAGGCATGTAAGATGAAAATGCTTATTTTCTTGGAAACTCACAAAACACATGGGGAATCTTATTAATAGGAAAAACTATTTTAGATATCGAGATGTCACTTAAAATTCTATTACTGATATTTTCCCTTCTGAGTTCTACAAAATTGGATTAATGATATGCACAAATGAAATTTTATACTGTCCAATATAAAAGATACAAAAATTCCTTGTGATTTCTTAATAAAGTATGTCTCAAGCATAAGCAGTTATTTTGAATCCTAAATATTTGGAAAATCAAAGATAGGAGAGGACACAGTACAAATATTTTAGTAACAGCTCTTTGAGAAGTATAATGGATAAAAAAATCCCAATATAACCTTACAGTTCCATGCCAGCACAAAGGCTTTGGGAACACGAAACTTCAGCTCACTACTTCCAGTGTGAATATGAGAATATATTGTCAGATAGCTTCAGTTATAGCAATTACTAATGCACTACTTTATACACAGCAATTGCACTGCAGCCACACAGTCAAAGTCAGAGCTGTAATCTCACTCAGAAGACAAAGAAAATCCCCTGGCTGCACCTCATTTATGACTCTTTCTCTGTTACTCTTAGACAAACTATTTTAAGAGTGACACTTACCATTCAGCAGGTTTTTTTTCTTTTTTTGTTTTATGATTTCCATTAAATTATTTCCTATTGCACAGAAACTACAAAATCAAAAGTATTCTTAGCTGTCTTCTGTTACAAATTTGTTCTTGTTCATGTACATATGTGACTATAAAAGTGTGATTTGAAATATCTGATAATGGATTCAACTCTTTCTTCGCTCTGATTCAGAGTGGAACATTATCTTCTAAATCCGGTAAAACAGGAATATGAGCATCAATATTCCAGAAGTCCAGAAGCTTCTACTGCAGCAATATTTTTTTTTTAAATATTCTTATCACCTCATGTTCTCTCATACGTTTTCCTCTCGTGAGAATCAAAAGTTGTCATAATATGGCTCACCAGGTTATCCTCTGTTGGATGATTTGTTGATCTAAACTTGATTTCAATTCTGTCTGAAGATTAAAGACTCAACAAGATGCATGTCACTGCCAGCATCAACTACCTGTCATTGCTCTCAAGTACATTTTAGCTGTGATATTTGCCTAGTTATTGCTGCTTCGTAAGCAGAAGACAAAATGATGAATACTTTGGCACTTAACCTTTCCAGACACCTTACCTTCTGATTTAACACTCAGTCCTCACTCTTTGCGTAGATAGAGCTCCCAAATCAAATCCACATTGTTAATGTTCATTATGAAAATTTAGTAGATAAATTGACTTATATATAAGTATACTTAAAATATGAAAGGTTTCATTTAGAAGTTGTATTCAAAAACTTCAAAACATCCAAGACCTTACATAATATTGTCTTATGAAAATAATTAACATTTCCAATACACATTAATATCTGTCTCTGCATGCACATATAGAAAATAAAATAAAAGCACAGCCATTTTAAAGCATATCCCCTTACACGTAAACAAGAGAACACTACACAAATGAAGACAAAGCTCCTCTAATTTTAGCCATACAAAAAGGGTAGTTCCACTGCCTTATTAATAGGTGGCCTATCAACACACAGCATTCAGTAAGACTGAAAAACATCAGAAAGTTTTAGCAAAAAAATGCTGAACAGTTCAGGTATACAGTCTTGGAGTGGCTTTTTGTATTATTTCTTTTTAGACTACATGAGTGATAACACTTAATTCTCTGGATAGGTTAGAATTATTATTACAATGTAGAATTATATAAAAATTACATATCTATATTGTTATATATTATACATATATCGTGTATAAGTAGTATCTATGGTTTAGAAGATTTCTTAATTTTGTTATGCTGTGACTAATATTCAAATCTATGTTTCCACAGAGGAATGCTTAGATTTAATGAATCTTGAAAAGCAAAATTTCTTAACAAAATTTCCTGGTAAGAGGAGGATGGTGAGTGCTATAATAACGTGTCTGAGGGAAGCCCTACAACAAGTACTTTCTAACATTCTCTGGCCCTCCCAAGCAAACATTTACACACACACACAAAAAACCCAAACAAACAAACAAACAAAACAGCAACAAAAAAGCAAGAAATCATGGGTATAAGCTAGTGGAATAAACGTATTGGAGGGAAAGTGAATAAATGGGAATAACATAAAAGCTACTCATGAGTAGAAATCTCATCATTTTAATTCAATTGAAAGAACAGTGATTGTTACCAGAAACAATGAGACTTTCTTCCTTGTTTCCCAAAAATGGTTTACATTATCCTCCAATAGAACAATCTGCTCGTCCCCTGCTGACCAGTGGTGCTCCCCAGGGCTCAGTGCTGGGGCAAGCCCTCTTTAGAGTCTTTATTGTTGATCAGGAGGTGGAGGTCGAGTGTACCCTAAGTCACTTTGCAAACAGCACTCGGTTGGGTGGGAGGATTGATCTGCTAGAGGATAGGAAAGATGTTCAGAGTCATCTCGACCAGTTGGATCAATGGGCCAGGGGCAATTGTATGAGGTTCAATAACACAAAGAGCTAGGTCCTGTCCTTGGGTCACAATAGCTCCATATAGCACTACAGGCTTGGGGGAAAGGAGCAGAAAAGCTGCCTGGCAAAAAAGGACTGGATGAGCTGGTTGAAAGCCAGTCAAATGTGGTCCAGCATTGTGCTCAGGTGCCCAAGAAGGCCAAAGACATCCTGGCCTGTATCAAAAATGATGTGGCCAGCAAGACCAGGGAAGTTATTGTCCTGCTGTACTTAGCATTGGTGAGAACACACCTCAAATCCTGTGCTCCGTGCTGGTTTTTACCAGGACAGGGATAAATTTTGCAGCAGCCAGAAGGGGGCATTGCTAATATCCAGAGGTTATTCTATACTGCCTCAGTGTTTTTCAGGGGTGGGGGAAAGGGTCGCTTCTGGTCAAGTAAGTGTGGCTTTGCTCTGCAGATGGTATTTTAGCTGTTTCCAATAAATTGTTCTTATCTCAATCTATAATCTTTACCTTCTGTGCCTCAAATTTTCCTCTCCACACTGTTGAAAGGGGAGGGGAGAGGGAGACAGAAATGGGTGAGTGCCACATGGTATGGCGTGCTTCAGTGGGAACACTAAATTGGGGAATACCATTTCTAGTCCACAACAGTCCCTGAGGTGCTGCAGTGTCCAGAGAAGGGCAACAGAGCTGAGGACAGGTCTGGAGCACAAATTTTATGAGGAGTGTCTCAGGGAGTTGGTGTTGTTCCTGGAGAAAAAGAGGGCAACCTTATCACTCTCTACAACTGCCTGAAAAGGAAGGTAACAAGGTGAGAGTCAACCTCTTCTCCCGTGAGAAAATTGGGAGAAGTGAAAGAATGAGAGTAAATTGCCTCAGGTTGCACAAGGGGTCATCGAGATTGGATACTGGTGAAAAAATTCTTCACTAAAAGGTTTGCCAGGCATTGGTACAGGCCACTCAAATAATAGGTAAAATTATCATCTTTGAAAATGCTAAAAATTAAATGTGCATGTGTCACTTAGGGACATGGTTTAGAGATGAGCGCAATGGGGACAGGTTTATGGTTGGTCTCAGTGATCTTAAGAGGTCATTTCCAATCTTAACAATTCTGTGATTATGAGATCTGTGTGCCTTTATGGTAGAAACAGATTTTAATAGCATTAGTGATTTTATTTTCTTAGGAATCATTTTCATTAACAGTGAGAATAAATATTTTTTTCTGCTTCTCCCTGCTACACTTGTTAAGCAGCAACCCCTTAAAATCCTCTGTTTAATGGTTTAGGGTAGCCTCTGTCAGGAAGCTAGTAGGCCTTTCCCCTTTCTTTCATATTATTTCCCCTTTCTTCCAAACTAGATCTTATAACGTGTTTGTCCATTAAACTCACTGACCTATCAAAGTTCTGCAGTCAAAGTCCTGATAAAACTCTCAGTGTTCATTTTATGTCCATTATCTCCTGTTTCTGTCTTGTTTATGATCTGTTAGTGTGTTTAGATACCAGGCTGAAACTATAAAATAGATCTTGACATCTATGTAAAATTTTCTTTCTAAAATATAGTGTCAGTAAATAAATCAAAAGCATGAGTGTCACTTGACTAATAGAATACTAACACAGTAGAAAGTTCTAGCTCAGATTTCTGTGTTTCAGGTTGCTCTCCCTCTTCCCATTTTTCTTAGTTAAACTTAGGATATCAAGGGAGGCGGAGCTTTGAGTCTTTCAGCTAAAGAAAAACTGAAGTCTTTAGTCTCTCTTTCAGAGAGAGTCTCTTACCTCTTAGTGTACACAAGGAATGGCACTCATGGGGAAGGCTTAGGACTACTGTATTTAAAATCAAAGGCAGAGGTATTAGTACACCTGGGTGTAAGAGCTCAGCACTGGAGACACAACGGGCCCAGTTTCTTCAGCTTTCAAATATGCCACCTCTTACAGCTATATTTTTCCTTGTAAGAGCAGTAAATCCCTCTCAATACCAATACCATCTGTTAAACAAGCTTTTCTATTGTAAGATCAAAAAACATAGGTGAGGCAAGCATTAAAATTATTGTTATGCAGCCTTAAATGTCAAGCGCCAAAGTATTTAAGCATTAAGAAACTGTTTCTCTAAAACTTATAACACCAGGAGGAGTAGATTTAGATTAGATATTACAAAGAAATTCTTCACTGTGAGGTTGTTGAGGCACTGGCACAGGTTGCCCAGAAAAGCAGTGGAAGCATCATCCCTGGAAGCATTCAAGGCTGGGTTGGAAGGGGCTCTGACCAACCTGCTCTAATAAAAGGTGTCCCTGCCCACAGCAGTGGAGCTGGAACTAGATGACTTTTAAGGTCCCTTCCAATCCAAATTTTTTCTATTAATCAATTACTCTGTGATATATATATATATATATATATATATATATATATATATATATATATATATATTATAAATTAAGATCATTACTGAACTCTTAAAAAAATTAAAATGTATATTTTTTGTAGGACTCTGTTTTTGGTTCCTTTTCCCTACAATCTTATGTTTCAATTTATCTTGTTCAAGGCTTAAAATTCCTTAATACTTCTAGTTTTCTTAATCTGTAAGGAATATAAAACACCACCTATTCCCAGAAACAACTCTCATCTACTTGAATACAAGCAATAACTGCCTTATAATCAGATAACAAAAATGTGCTTTTTCCCATACTATATTAATGATTCTCAATACAATTTAGCAAGTATAATTAAAGCCAAAGAGATATAAAAAATGTAGTGGGGACTGTTCAGTGTAAACAAGACAATTATCAGTAAATTAACAAGAATACCCATGGATATTCATTACCCTGCAACAGAGTTAAATGGTATGAGTACAAATATCTATCTTGGACCAACTCACCAATCTCTGCTGGAAGATGGTTGATTTGATTTTTTGACAATTCCAGTACTCTCAGATCTTTAAATAGTGCAATGTAGGCTGGAATGGTTTGTATCAATGTATTGTACACATGCCATTCTTTCAGATAGGTCTGTTCCTTCAGGGAATCTGGGAGTTCCTGTAAATGAAATAAGAACAAGTAAATAGAAAGCAGGAAGTTAGAATTTTTTTACTCTTTTTCCAAATAGGGAGAAAAACGCACTTTGCCTTTATTATCTTGATGTAGAATAGTAGTTTGCCAAAGCCTTACAGAAGCTGTCTGCTTTTGAAGAGCGTTGCAGCTGTCTTCATCACATATTCATTTTTTTAACTCTTAATGCAATTATTTGCTCTAAAACAGAAACCTATCCAAAGAACTCAATCTGTTTGGTGTCTCACACATTATTTCCATTTTCCAGATGGAGGATTTCTTTAAAATACATTTCAGTGCTTTAGTTCACACATCAAGATGCAGTAAAATGCAGCACAGAACAGAAGAATGCATAGAGAATATCTAAACAGAGTTCGCTAAAAAAAAGAAACAAGGTGTGATTTCTTTCTGACTACCTGCCAATATTTCAAAACTTGTTTTCCAAGAGGGAACAGAAACTATTTCAGATACTACACAGACATATTACTTGGCTTAACTTCCTAAGATGTTGCAGCAATGTTAAAAAAAATTTAGAGGAAAGGAAATCCTTAGAAATCCTTAGAAAAAAAATATTGTAACATTTTTAAAAATTGATTTTTAAATCAGTCCATATTTGCAAGTAATTTTTAATTTCGTCATGCAGAATCCCTTATTTTCAAATTTCCAGGAATTTTGAAAGTTCCTTTAATTTCTAAGTACAGTAATTTCACGATTATAAGCCACACTGAGTATAAGCCGCACTTCCGGGTGCCAGCAACTTTTCGTTCTTTGTCCATACATAAGCCGTACCCAATTATAAGCCGCAAGTTACAATACGGAGTGTGATAAAAGGTATCTATTCTATCATCATCTGTTGAGGGTGGGGGCAGTGATCCTTATCTCAACGGCAGATATTCTGCTAATGGGCCATCCATTGAAATCAGGCAGGGCATTGCTCTTTATCTTTTCACAACCTATCCTTCCTCCAGAGAGTCATTTTCTGCTAATGGCCCATTGAGTCCCACTGTGGGACTGATAAAATTACTTCATCCCATTGGGAGTTGCTCCAGCCAGGGGGAAGAGCCCAACATTTCTTACCAAAATAAAAACAGAGGTTTTGGGACACTAAGGGAGCCCCTTTCTCCACTGGACTCCAGAGGAAAACTGGATTTCACCACATCACCACTGGACCTCCAGAGGGAAACTGCACCTTCTGCAGGAGCACTGCTTCAACTGAATCACATCTGTCACTGCAGGAGGATGCAGCCACCATTAAATGGGACTGCTACCGACACCCTGCCTGACGGGGTGTCAGGTTGTACTCTGACTTTGTCAGGGTTTGGAGTTTGTTTCTTTGTAGTACTGTATTTCTATTTTAATTTCCCCAGTAAAGAGCTGTTATTCCTAATTCCCATATTTTTGCCTGAAAGCCCCTTGATTTCAGAATTATAATAATTTGGAGGGAGGGGGTTTACATTCTCCATTTCAAAGAGAAGTTCCTGCCTTTCTCAGAAGATACTTGTCCTCCAAAATAAAATAGCAACTTTTTGTTCTTTGTCCATATATAAGCTGCATCTGATTATAAGCCACACTTTGGGGTCGGACCAAAATTTTAGTCAAAATAGTGCGGCTCATAATTGTGAAATTACTGCAATTTTCAGATTATTCTATTTATCAAAAGTCTTCAACACATGAATTTAAATTTATAAAGCCTTTGATTCTTACAAAATTGCTTTAATTAATTGGTACTCAGATGTACATGTCTTTGTTTGAATTATGTCACCAAATTCTTTGAACTTGAAACAGACAAAAATCAATGCCAAAAGTGGAAGGTCATGTCATTTAACCTCCACTTTCTTAAGCATCACATAATTTTTCAGTCTGTCATAGGTTTTATAACACTGTGGACTGGTAAAACATGGAATAAATAATCTGGAAGAGTTTCTACTGCTAACTTTGCTCTATAAGAATAGATGTGAAAATATCAGCCTTTGATTCTTTTATAAATTTCAGATTTGTTTCCTTTATGTGAAGAATATGATACAGTAGGAATTACTGTTTTTATAACAAGGATATTGCCCTCTTCTTTTTTTTTCTTCTAGTTTTCAAAGATCTCTCAAGACATTTGTAAGAATGACTCATTTGAATTTTTTTTTTAATTAATGCTGAACTTCTGGATTAGCAATAGTGCTACGTAACTCAATTAAATTAAAACATCTAACACCAATTATAGATATACCAGACTGCCAACAATCAGAAGACATTTTTTGGTCATTACTGCCTCTCATTTCAGTTCTTTTCAAATTCACGCATGTAGACATAAAACCTGTTTTTTTGTTTTGCCTTGTTACCTTCCCTTCCATATTTGATACTGAATTTCTTATTTCACTTTTTGATTAGGTGTGTGTGTGTCTTGCATTGTGATCCATTTTCTATATTTGTCCATTTATGACAATTAAAAATTAAAATGCCTCAAATGCCTCAGGGCTCATAGTGAGAAATCCCTCCAACTTTGTGGAATTAGTTACTATTTCTCATCTTCAGTGATGCATATTTTTTAGCAGCAAAATAAAATAGAGAACAGAAATTCAATTAGCATTGTCTTTCCTACCAGTAAAGAACGGAAAACTCAGCACACAGGGGATAGTATTTAGTTGGAGTGTCATAGACATTTCTGTAGGGAAGAACCATGATGAGAGAGAGAGATGAATATTGGAGGGAAAAAGATGTCTTTATTAAGAGACACTCTTTTCCACTCTGTCTAACTGCAGGTCAGTCTTTACCTTTCTATTGACCTACTGGTTTTTTGCACTTTATTGTCTCAATACACAATCTCCAGCTCTTTGGAGGCAAATACAGCCCTTTCTCCTCTGAAGCCAACAGCCATGCTGCTCTCCCACACTGAAGGGGGTATTCCACAAAATTCTCCTACATACACTGAAAACAGTGCAGTACACAAGGCTCTCTACCAGGTCAAGATCAAATTCATTCATCATTTTAGAAAAATTAAGCCAAAATAAAAAAAAAATGTTTATTATTAATGCATAAAGATTTTTTAAAAAAATCTTTATGTCTGCATTAAGACTACAGTAATTTCACGAATACAAGCCACACCAATTTGACCAAAAGTTTGGTGGAAACCCGGAAGTGCAGCTAATATTCGAGGGTGGCTAATACATTAACAAAATTCTAAAAGCAGCCAACACGGAAGTGAGAGCCCGCGGCAGCCCCAAGCCAAGCTGGAGCCCGGCCGGCCCCGGCAGAGGTGGGAAAGCCTGGCAGAGGCGGGGCCAGCAGTGCGGGGGGCGGGCGGCTGAGCCTGAGTCAGCAGGGCGGGGCAGGGGGGGCGGCAGAGCCCGGGCCAGCAGGGCGGGGGAGCCCGGGAGAACTGGGGCTAGCAGTGCAGGGGAGCATGGCAGAAGCAGGAAGCCGGGCGGGTGGGGCTGCCTGGCAGCGGGGGAAGCCCAGCAGAATTGGGGCCAGCAGCGTGGGGGTGCCCGGCGGTGCGGGGGCCTACAGTGCCGGCCAGGGCGAGCAAACGCGGCGGTGGTGCAGACAGGAGGGGGCGGCCGGCTTGCCTGGCAGCGGCGGCGGGGGCCGGCCCGTCAGCAGGGCGAGTAAACGCAGCAGCAGGGCGGCCGGCGTGCCTCGCAGCGGCGGCCGCCCGCTGGCAGGGCGAGTAAACGCAGCAGCAGGGCGGCCGGCGTGCCTCGCAGCAGCGGCGGGGGCCGGCCCGCCGGCAGGGCAAGTAAACGCAGCAGCAGGGCGGCCGGCGTGCCTCGCAGCGGCGGCGGGGGCCGGCCCGCCGGCAGGGCGAGTAAACGCAGCAGCGAGGCGGTGCTGACGGGAGAGGGGGGCCAGTGAGCCCGGCGGCGGCTGCCGCACCACCCGGCCAGCCCCGCCGAGCCGTGGCGCTGAGTTGGGCCACCCGGCCCCGTCGGCAACCATGAATGGGCCGAGCCTTCCTGGCCCCGCCCCGAGCCAGTAAATCCCGCTATGCCGCGATCCTGTTACTAATTGGCCAATTTGTGAAAGCTGCGCACGGATTCTCGCTACGAACGAAAGTGCGGCTAATATTCGGGGTGCGGCCTATCTATTGACAAAGACAGCAACATTGTCGAGGCACCAGGGGTGCGGCTTATAGTCCGTGTGGCTTGTATTCGTGAAACTACTGTAATTTAGAGCTCCAAGATATTCCTGTGCAGTAACAGAAATACATTTAGACATGACTGCAAAAGAATTGAAGTAGATTCCATTCTTCTACCAACTACCATCTTGCTTTTCTTTCTTGTGAATATTTCTTTATATCACATGATCATATTTATAATTTGCAAATGCAAGCATGCAAATTCTTTGTTATGTGCCTTTTCAGTATTTTCCATTTTAAAAAGCATTTATATTTGTGTTGCTAAAACATAAACTGATGTGATATTTTGCTTCATTACAAACTAGATAGGGATGGGAACTGAAACTTCCACAAGCTTTATGTTTGCTTTACTCTGTGATTCTCTTGTGCTCTTTTGTAATCTTCTGCTGCCATGCTAAAGCTGGCAGCCTGCTGATAAATTGCTGCATGAAGACTGACACTTGGAGGATAGCCTGCCTTTCGCCTTTAACAGCAAAACAATACCTCAAACTTGTTTGACTTTTAGAAGAGGAAAAGTTTGAAAAGGAGAAAAATAACAAACTACAACCACTGTTAATTAGAATATTTCAAATTTGGAAAGAATTCACCTGCTAGACCTGAGACTGAACTAAAACTATGATCAAAGCTCTAAGAAGTTTAAATTCGGTTTCTTTTCCAGTTCTATACTTGAATCTGTCATGGGCCAAAATAAAATTTTGGATCCAAATCTCCCACTCTTTTAAAAAAATTTGAAGCTAGTTCCAGACACTCCCTGTTGCAGGACCCCAGCACAACACTGGCACTATCCCCATGTCCCCCCTGTTGTCCCAAAACAACCGTGTGTTGCACCCAGCGTGTAAAAGGCTGACCCACACACAAGCATTATTTGATTTATTTACAGTTCTACACAGAAAGGGTTGCTGGGTGGCAAGCCCTAAACCTTAACAAGGCAATTCTATCAATAAGTATTTGATTCTGGCATCCTGACATCACTGCCCAGCTGCTGGCTGCCCAGGCTGGTGGCACCCTAAGCGGCTGGAGGCAGGCAGGGCTGAGCTCAGCAGGGCCACAAGCACTGAGGCTGTGTGGGAGGGGATGGTTTAGGTCAGCTGGAGCCTCTGTGTGGAGAAAGCCATATGCCAGGTATGGCTCTTCCAGCTGTTTCCACCCTGTCCCAGCCAGCCCTGTACATCCCACCCTGCTGTTACAAGGGCACTAGGTGTGGCCCATTGCAGCAGCACATTTCTGGACCCTTAGTGATGCAGGGGTCTCATGGTGCCCAGAGACCACTGTTATGTAGGTCCATGCCCTGAGCCTCAGGTGGCTTGAGGAGCACTAAGACCTGGAGTGTCCAATCCCAGGAGAGCCTTTCCTCAGGACATAGCATCTCCCCTGCATGCCTTACTGGCCTCACTGCCAAAGAGGCACAAAGTGAAGGACTGGGGGCATGAGACCACCAACTCTTCTTCCTCCTCCTCCCCTTCAGCTTTCTCCTCCTGCCCATAAGTGGGCCACAGGCAGCCATAGGCAGCACTGCAGGCAGAGGAATGCTGTGTGTCTCTCACCACTGAAGCTCAAGAGATGGCCAAGGCAGCAGCTTCATCAAGCAGGTGACAGCAGCATAGGCAGAGAGCCAGGGAGCTGCTGCTGCTGCCTCCTTGCCAAGCCCTCTGGAAGTCCACACCCTCAGCAGGAAATGGGCAGGGGCAGCAGGGACAGTCCTGGAAGTACCAGAGGCCAAGAAGGTCTTGGTAGAGGAGAAAGAATGCTTGAGACACTGTGACCCCCAGGAGCTGTTTCAAGTGGAACACAATGAAAACCAAAACTGGAGTGCTAGGAAAGAGAAGTCTCCCTTGCCTCTCACATAACAGGTACGGTCAGAGTACTGGGCCTTTAACAATGGAGTATCCCACTCAGTAGTCAACATCTAAGCAGTAGAGAAATGGGCTCAACTTCGACCTTGTTTAATGAGCCCCTCTGGGTGGGCTGAAATGATGGATATGAGGTCAACAGCACCATCCAGAGGAGCAGACAGAGAGAGCCAGGAAGGTGCAATGCACCCAGGCCCTGCTGATCACCCCCAGTTCCTCCACATCAAGCCAGATGGAAGCTCATGTCCTCAGCAGGCAAGTAGGACTGGCAGCATGGGCACGCCTGTCAGCATCAGCAACTGAGGCAGAGGCCTTGGCTAAGAGGGAGGAAGACTCGGAAGATAACAGAGACGAAGAGCTGTCCCAAAAAGAGGACAGGACAGACAAAATTTGGAGTGCTGAGGAGGAGATTCTTTCCATGCCCCTCACAGAGCACTAGGACTGTCATGTCTGAAAAAATGGACTGTGCATGATGATAAATTTGTACATCAAGAAACCTTCCTTCAGGGCAAGAAAACCTCTCTATAAAAAGTACCTCCGGTCGAGTCAAGGAGGAATTTCTGATGTGATATTTAGACTTGTGGGAAAAGGAGATAATTGTTTCCACTCACTCTCCTTGTAGCTATTGTGTTTAGCCAGTAAAAAAAGCCAAACAGAAAATGGTGATTAACCATTCCATGGATTATGGAAAATTAAATGCTAATACTGCACCTTTAGCAGCAGCAGTGCCTATCGTTGCTGAGTTAATTACCATAATACAGGAAGCTCATCCAAGTTTAGCTACCACCGATGTGAAAGACATGTACTTTATGTTTCCATTTCAGGAGAACCATTGGAATTGTTTTGCTTTCACATGGAAGGAAATACAATACACTTTTCAGCAAAAACTGGATACTAGGACTTCTCCATGCTAACGCATTTTACCCTAGCCCAAAAATTATCTACAATTCCAGTAGACAAGGGGATAAGGACCTACCAATATATTGATAATGTATTGATTGGGGGTCCAGACACAGGTAAAGTGGGAAATATTCAAAACTACTTTATTGAGCACCTTGAAGGTGTAGGGTTAAAGATCCCAGAGGATAAAATTCAGTGCCTTGCTTCAGAGAAAAAATTCCTGGGAAGGGAGATGCTGTTTGTGTCCCTGCTGAGGAGTTACTTGCTACTCACTGTAGCAAGTAACTGTGCCACAAATAAAAAAGGAGCAGGGCTACCTGAGAAGCTCTGCCCATAGCCAGTCATCTCTGCACTTCAATCCCAGTATGGTACCTTTTGACAAAGCACTGAAGGTAGTTACCACCCCCAAGCACATACCCCACAGGCCTAACTTGGGACTTTTTCACCCCATGGTTTGACATTGGGCCCAGTTACTCGATGCACTGGACCCATATCCAACAGTCAGTATTTGTAGAATCCCTCACACCCACTACCTGTTAAAGATTAATTAGTTCCCCCTGTCTGCTTAAATATATTTGATGACTATAATGGCACCTGAATTTGCAAGATGAGGAGATGTCTTGTATCATTTGGACTAGCTTTGAGATTTAAGACACACCTTATATAGTTATCAGACCACATCACTGGGTAAATGCATATATCAAGCAATTGGACAAAATACGTCTCTGGAGAACTAAAATTGCAAGTCCAACAAGTATCAAAAAAGGCTTTACAAAATCAATTACTTAAAAGAACATGATGTATTATGAGTTGTATACAACTCAGAGTGTTATATTACCATTCATTATGCCTCTACTTCCATTAAGGAAGCATGAGCTAAGATGAAAGAAATATCTGGCTAAACTGCAGAATTGTTTCAATCCATGAAGCCAAATGAGTGGTTTAATGGTTGGAGCCCCAGCTCCTGGTTGATGTCTACACTCTGGTCATGAGAACTTATAGAGATACTGCAATTTGGAATTGTGTTGCTAACTGTATTTATTTTCTAAAGGATTGACGTAGCAATTGTTTCGCACATTATTTATTGCGTTATCTCTTCTGCTTCATCCTTATTTTCTCCTCCTGTTTGGTATGTTCACATCACCACCATGGATGAAGTCTATGATCAAAGACTATGACCACTGGATCAAAATTTAAGTAAAAGGGTGTTGTAAGAAAAGGCTTAACAGCATTTTCATCATATACTTTAAACAAGCACTCCCTGGTAGCAATTTTCTGCTTGTACTATCTCCTCTAAATCTTAGCTCTCTCTCCCTCCTCCCCATCTCACACTTTTTTACCCATACTCTTAAAAAGTTGGTACACAGAGTAAAACCAGTGTTCTTGTACCAGGATTTGGTCCCATTTGCACCTTCATTTGGGCAGAGGAATTTAATATCAATTTGTAACAGTAATTTGCTGATGAAACTTCGTGAGGTTTTTTGGACCCTTATTGCTTTAAACCATGAACATTTACAAATCTGTGGTGGGACATCGTATCCCCAAGGAAATGGGGGGTGGGAAGGGAGGTGGGGATTTGTTGTGGACATGTCAATAAAACAAGATGATTTTCCAACCTCACTTGTTGCTTCTTGAGAGAAAGATGATAATGTTAGTTAATGGCTGGACTCAATGTTCTTAAATGTCTTTTCAAACCTCACTGATTCTGTGATTCTATGAAATGTAGCATGTTGTGGGACCACCTTTAATAGTAAAAGTGGTCATGACTGAGTCAGGAATTTCTTTTTTTTTTTTTTTTTTTTTGTTGGAGGGAAGTCTCTGGGGATATCTCTGAAATTTACATAAGCACAAAAGAGAGATTTTCCCTGTCCATTCAATGCAGCAATGTTTCTTGATGCCTTGTAGGAAATAAATACATCACTGTGAGAAACTGTTGGCAATAACAAATGGAAATTTTTTTCTTCTATAGAATTTCACCACCACTCATTTACTTGCACATCTAACATTAAAGTTTTTTAAAGTAGGTATGCATCCAAATTCTCTACTCAGGTAAAGCAGCATAGCCAAGAAATACTCTGTATTTGAGGAGCATCATCAGCTTTCCTCTGCCAATATTGATATCACAGCATTAAAAAATTTGTTTATCCTGAATATTTTGTGAAAAACATTTAAAATTCACTGATTCACTAAAGAATAAACATTCATTAATTAACAGTAGAAAGTAAACACTCAGAGGGGAAAAACAGAGTTAAAGTGATTTCATTTTAAAATTCATATGAATATTCATGGCCTTACTTTGCCTCAGTTTCTAGTTCTAATGGTTGTTTCTCTGCAGAACTAATTTAATTGAGTAGATACATGTTTATGTGTACAGAGGTTTTCAAGTGTTGCATCAATTCTGCTTTTTTTTTCGGTAGGCAACCAATTCAAACACACAATTCAAAGGTCCATAATCCATATATATATATATATATATATATCACAATGTGCTTGCCAGTAAAACTCTGAAATAAATAATTTTATTTTTCTGAAACATACCTTGGGAACCTGAAATTACTTGTGTCACAACACACTGTTCTCATGCTTTCAAAGTCCCAAGTGTTTTACAAATACAGGAAGATTTAGGAGACTCGCTTCTGGGGCAATATAACTGGATTCTCCCTCTTTTTTATTAAAAGAGAAAAAGAAGAGAAAACCTGTCTGATTTCATTCACAATATCAAATTTTTTCTTTTCTTTCCTAACTGTAAGTACTAATTCATTACTGTCCCCAGCTGGCAGAAATGCACACCCATGGGAGGTAGGCACTTGAGTCACAGAACCACAGAATCAGAAAATCACAGAATCACAGAATTAACTAGCTTGGAAAAGGCGTTTGATATCATCAAGTCCAACCTATGACCTAACACCACCTTGTTAAACTATGGCATCAAGTGCCATATCCATTCTTTTCTTAAACACCTCCAGGAACAGTGATTGCACCAGCTCCCTGGGTAACCCATTCCAATATCCAAACACTCTTTCTGTGAAGAACTTTTCCCTGATGTCCAGCCTAAAATATTCATCTTAAAAGGGAGACAAGGAGCCCTGAACCTTAAGCGTGTTGTCAAGCAGTCCAAGTCAGATGGAGCTTTGGCAGACCAAGGTAAGACTATCTCATAAATGTAGTTATCAACCACTGCCCACAGGCTGAAGCTAACTACAAGGTTAGGCATGGCTAAACCAGAACTCAAGTTACAAAATGCCTTTCTGGTTCAGAGGGACTTGCTGAGTATTTGCTCTTCAAACACAAAGGCCTATTCTACTTCCAGTGCTGTTGATCTACAAGGAAATACAGATCTGCATAAACAGAATAGAATTTTTTCAAAATTCATATACTGTAAAATTAAATTCTAGTCTCTTTAGCTACTACTTTGTGCTTACTTGTCTAACCCAATATTTTTTGTGTGAGCTTTTTACTTTCATGCGAATTACACAGAAGACTGTAGTGTGCCATTCACTGTTGCAATCTAACATTGTCTCCTTTTGTTTTCCTGGCATCAAAATAGTTTTCGTTTCTGCACTTATCTCTTTCAAGGCATACCCAGTGTCATGTTTAAGACTGTTATTCTTACTTCTAAGAAAGAAACAAGATTTGAACTTGATTCTTCTTATTTGCAGTCTCTTTTCACTGATCCCACTGTCACTCTAGCTTTGTTAAAAGCACAAACTGCACTGCTCCCTTGTCTACTTTAACACTGTGTCATAATTCCTTGGCTTTAAATCCATAAATCACTCACTCTATTCATCTTCTTCACAGGACTACACGTCTTTAAGGAGGCCCATAGTCACAAACACTAAAAGCAGAAATATACCAAAAAGTGTTAACGGTTAATTATCACAAAATTATTACCCTTTTTTCCCTCACTATTTTGTTGCTGTCAAAGAGCTTTATGTTTATCAGATGTATTAAAATAATTACTTTACAAGTACAAGGAGCAGTGGGTCTCCACATAATGAAAATGCATTATCATATCAATGATATTTGAGAAGTGGGAAAAAAGGGGCATGAGGTCTTGAAGGAAAGAATTCCTGTTAGGAATTCAAAATATGAGATCGGCTCTGATTGTTACCTTTACTAAGGTTCTCAGAAGAAGATCTTTTTTACAAAAAAAGTGTGTTCCAGATTATTTTCAAAATATTTACCCAAGCTATCCCAAGCTCCTGCGGCTGGGTGACATCCATATCTATCCACAAGTACTCTGGCTGTGCAGGGTATCCTCAGAGATAAGGAGAGACCATGTTCTCTAGGTGCTAGAGATGGGCTCATGGTGCCTTTGCTGAAGCATGACCAAAGCATTGACTACATCCCTCAACTGCTGGGTTAATGGTTTGTCTCCATGAACTTAAGGGTCTTTTCCAGCCCAAGCAATACTATGACTCCATCACAGAGCGTTTTACAAGACCACTTTTTAACCTCCTACTCAACAACCAGTTGGTAAGGTAGGTGCTACATGAATATGGAGCACAAAGCAGAAGCTTCTTTCTAACAAGGCTACAGTTTTACCATCTAGAAAGCCTGGGCACTCTGACATTGAGACCTATAAAAAGGACATGTTAAAGCCACATCCCTATACTGGGGATTACTCCTCCGTGAGACTTAGATTCCTAGCATCCATAGAAAGAAATGGTACAGCTCAGAAGCAAGCCTTGTTCTCAAAATTAAACCTCTAAGTCACACCAACAACCTACTCAGATTTAGCTATCAACTGTCTGGAGGATATATTACTGCCTCGTTGATGAGAGAAAAGGGGAAACATAATAGAAATACTTATCAGCTAAAAGGAAGATAGAAGATTCAGCAGCTCATCCCCAAATGGATACTTTACAGGACTGTGCTGTTTGCTGCTGCCAATGGTAAGTGGCCAGTCAACAGCAAATCCAGCTGGTTATGTGCCTATAAATCTGCACAGGTAATCCCAATTCTGACTTCTCCAAGTCCCTGAGTGCTTAATCACCAAAACTTTCAACTCATGGATGTATTCGTGTGTGCAAAACACATAAGAAAAACTAAACCACAATTGACCCACAGCTCCCAGCTACATAGCATAAAGACTTCTCTTTATGGAAAACTGTCGTATGTCCACAGATTTTATTCATGTGCAAATTGCCAGACTGTGCAGCACTGATTTTGTAGTCCAAAAATTCATTTTGCTTAAATGTGAATACTTTCTTTTTGTGAGAAAGTAATAGGGGAAAAGATTATAGTATCTGATTCTATCTTTGGTTCAGAAACATTAGTTCAGATAGTTCAGATTTTATAAAGCAAAATATGTGGTATGATTTGTATAACAGATGAAAACTTTACACTATTTCTGCAGTAAGTGGATATACACGTTTCAGAACTTCGTCAAATAAGTTTTCACAATTTTAAGATAACTGTCAGGTGTTAGAAAGTGACATTTCAATTCTGATCTCTAAATAAATCGGCTGTGATTGTATCTTTGTCTGCAGACATCTGAACTTTGTCGCAGTTTGTTGTTAAAAGAGGAAACCCACTTCAACTGGGCCAGAGCTGAACAATGAGACTTGATGGATGTTTGATAGGGACACACTAGCATCTGATAAGAAGATCACACAGAATCACAAGGTTGGAAGAGACTTTCAAGATCATTGAGTCCAACCCAGCCCAACGCCTCAACTAAACCATGGCACCGAGTGCCAAATCCAAACTTTTTTTAAAACGCATCCAGGGATGGTGACTCTACCGCCTTCCCAATACAATTTCAGTACTTGATCACTCTTTCTGTAAAACATTTTTTTTTTAATATCTAACCTATATTTCCCTTGGCACAGCTTTAGACTGTGTCCTCTGGTTCTGTCAGTTGTTGCCTGAAAGAGACCAACCTCACCTAACTTTACAAGTACAAGGAGCAGTGGGTCTCCACATAATGAAAATGCATTATCATATCAATGATATTTGAGAAGTGGGAAAAAAGGGGCACGAGGTCTTGAAGGAAAGAATTCCTGTTAGGAATTCAAAATATGAGATCGGCTCTGATTGTTACCTTTACTAAGGTTCTCAGAAGAAGATCTTTTTTACAAAAAAAGTGTGTTCCAGATTATTTTCAAAATATTTACCCAAGCTATCCCAAGCTCCTGCGGCTGGGTGACATCCATATCTATCCACAAGTACTCTGGCTGTGCAGGGTATCCTCAGAGATAAGGAGAGACCATGTTCTCTAGGTGCTAGAGATGGGCTCTAACCCAGCAAAGAGTGCTCCTGTCCAAACCAGGGACTGCCAGTTTTTCCAGAAATGTGCTGTGGGAGACAGTGTCAAAGGCCTTGCTGAAATCCAGGTACACAACATCCACAGCCTTTCCTGCATCCACCAGGTGGGTCACCTGGTCATAAAAGAAGACCAGAATATCAAAATACCACGGTGGATACCTCTCAGGGTGCCATAATGCATTTAACAGTATACCAATTTCTCTTAAATGGGATTTTTCAGAACATTTAATTAGTATTACATATACTGGAAAACAGAACAAAATGTGTGTTTGACTTTGCCTCCTAATGTAAAGCCTAGCTTATGGTGACATAGCGAAATTTTAATGGTTTGGCAAAAGATAAAAAGCAACAGAAAAATTTAATTATGCAATTCTCTGCACCCTGATGCCGTAAGGACATTTGCAGCTGCTACTATATCAGTGTCTAAGGAGCTGTAATCTCTTTTTTTTTTTTCTAAAGTACCTCTAACTAAGGCTTACAATACTCAAAAGTATGTAGTTTTTGACTACACATCTTAAACATCATTTTTAAAATCCTGAGTTCTTGAATAAAGAGATGTGACAGCTCCCCAGCAACCAGGGTTTTATATAGTCCAGAAACTTCGAATATTGTATGTTTATTCAGAGGGAATATAAAGCAAGAAAAAGAAAAAAAAAGAAAACTGAAAAATAAAATATCATCAGATTCAAGATCAAATCTAAGATAAAGTTGCACTTCAGGTCAATCAAAAAATAATTCAAGTTTTTTTATCAGTGTTTTGACTAATATTTTTTGAATTAAAACTCTACATGAAATTATAACTTTTAATTTCACATTACCATTAATAAAGTAGTGTTTCTCAAAATATATTTCAATTACAGTTTTTACAACTTCAGAAAGTTTCAGACCACTTCTAGCCCACCACTTGCTCAATTTCAGTCCAGAACTTACTCACATCTTATCTGTAAACTGCTATTTCACATCAAACATATCTGCAAGTCAAATTGCTTTTTTTCAAAAGGACCTTGTGGATTGATGCTATCAGTTTTAAGCTGAGCAGAGCTTGAGAAATGTGATCACACCATTAGACCAAGAATATAGATCTCTGATTAGTAGAAGACAGCAATAAGCCAACAAATATTATTTTCATCTCTCTTCACCCATTGGGGAATTTTAGAGAAAGAGACCTAATTGCAATATTATTGTCCATACCAAAATTATTAAGAGGGATAAATTGCATATATCAGCAGAGAATTTAAAATACACATACCTGAAAACTAAACCACTAGTTCAGGCTGAGGGGAAAAAACTTTGGCCACTTTTAACACTATGAAAAAGCATCAATTTCATATGCATTTGCCATAAAAAAGGAGGGATTAAAAGATGCAGTCTAAGATACCTGAACTCTTCACCAACAGAAACATATTTTCCATTATATTTACCGTCCACTGCTCTCCAGAAAGCTGAAAAATAAATTTGTTTTGTTCCTTATTTACTCCATCTGTCAAGGCATGACTCTTGAGCTGAGGAGTCTTCTCACGAGTGTCCAGGTCCTTCTCATTGATGTCTACAGAGCCATTCTTGAGGTATTTTGATTGAGGAATACCTTTCTTACGGCACTCTAGTATAAAATTCCATTCCTGTTTTATCCTGAAATAGAGCCAAAAAAATGTTTATGTGAATCAGGTGAAAAAAATACGGCAGGTAAATTCTAAAGCTTAATCTGTGTTTGCAGAAGAACTTAACAAAATATAATTATTCATCTAAGGTCTTGGCTACACATATATATATAAATATGCATTTCCTAGAGATACTCTAAGATTTTCTGGACACATGTAGAGATTTCAAGTGATCAGGATTTCATTCACTGACTATAAAACTATATAGTAACACCCAGAGAACAGAAAAGTGGAGACTGAGCAAACTGTTATGGAAAAGAGCAAAAATAATGCCCATTAATTTGATAGGATAGGAAATAAATTCTCACAGAACAGATTATATGCATAAACAGAGTCAAATACCTGGTGATATATGAAAACATTTCTTAAGGAAAAAATAGTAAGACGTGTCTTTTTTCCCTGCCCTTTCTTGTTCAAGTATAATGATTTATTTTAATTTTTATGCCAATATCTTCTTAAAAGATAAAGGTCAAAGTTATCACATGCCAACTGATTTCAGATTCAGTTTCAGTGTAACTTTTACATCACCTCCAAGGCAAGCTTTTTCTCATATAGCTTCAGGTGCAAATTCAATTTGACATAATTAAGCATTTTGAAAAGCTCATGCTTCTAGTTAGGAGAGATTCATTTCAGCTTAGTCAGTTAAAGAACTGATTTGTTAACAGAAGCAAGCCTTAGTTACACCAAAATAAGACTCTGCATAGCCCCTTGTATCATGAATCTGACCTCACACTTTGAATTCTATATCCTGTGGTACATAAGACTCATTTGCATCATCTCCATCCTCTGATAGAAACCCGAATCTAAAGGATTAAAGAAAACTGAGAGCTTAAGAAGGACACAAGTACCTCACGATAAAGTACCTCTAGAGAAAGTAAACACATCATGTCCTAGAAAGAGAAACACATGCAAGTTTATAAGGCTCAAATAGGAAGTAAAAAACCTTTACATGTATTACCACTTGATCATGAGATTCTTCTCTACAATACTAAGATGTAAAAAAAAGTGTCACATGAAACAGAATCATAGACTCATAGGATTATTTGGGTTGGAAGAGAGGCTGAAGATCATCTAGTTCCAATCCCACTGCCACGGGCAGAGACACCTTCCAGTAGACCAGGTTGCTCAATTTCTCCCCTCAGCCACAAATGAGCCTTCCAGGGATGGGTCATCCACAGTTTCTCTGAGCAACTTGTTACAGTGCCTTATCACCCTCACAGTAAAGATTTTCTTCCTAATATCTAATCTAATTTCTTCCTAATATCTTCTCTTTCAGTTTGAAGCCATCCTCCCTTGTCACTACAGTTCCTCATAGAGAGACTCTCTCTGGCTTCCTTAGTGCCCTTTTTCAGATACTGGAATGATGCTATGAGATCTCCAAGCAACTTTCGCTTCTACAGGCTGAACCACCCAAGCTTTCTCAGGCTTTCCTTAGCCTGTTTTCATAAGGGGAATGCTCCAGTCCTCTTATCAACTTCATGGCCTCCTCTGGACGTGTTCAAACAGTTCCATGTTGTTTTTAAATTGTGGGCACCAGAGTTGGATGTGGAGTCTCACAAGAGCAAAGCAGAGGGATAGAATCACCTCCCTTGACCTGCTTTTGATGCAGCCCAGCACACAGCCGCTTTCTGACGCCTGAGGGACACCACTCATCACTGTTTTCCACTTGGTCATTAATCTACTGGCCGTAACACAACTGCATTCAGCCATCCGGCCAGGTCTTTATCCACTAGGCAGTCCATCCATCACATCCATGACCCCCTATTTAGAGTCAAACATGTCATGTGAGACAGCACTGAATGCTTTGCATTAAGTCCAGGTAGATGATGTCAATTGCTTTTTCCCTGTTGATCAATGCCATGGTTTCATCATAAAAGGCCCCCAGATCTGTCAGGATTAAAACCAGAATGTCTGGTTTTAAGTCACATACAAGAAACCAGTTAAAAATTAGGTACAAAAAGCATGTCCCAAATCTTGTTGAAATAAATACAGTAATTTCACGACCATAAGGTGTACCGGATTATAAGGTGCACCTACAGGAGTCGGGAAATTTCGCAACTTTGTACATTATATAAGGCGCAACGGCCTATAAGGCGCACTTTTTTTTTGCAGCGAGGATCCATGCCACACGCAAAAAAGTAACAAAATAGTAACAGATTTGTGCGATCGCAATTTACTGGCTTGGTTTGAGGTCGAGTGGGTTCAATGCCACTCGGGGCTGCCGCTGGTGCCAGGCGCCCAAGCCACACAGCGGTGCCGGGCACCCGAGCCGCACCACGATGCTGGGAGTCTGTGCCACGGTGCCAGGAACCCGTGCCATGCTGCACTGCCAGAAGCCCATTCCGCCCTGTGTTGATGGGCAATTCTGCCACGCAGCAGTGCCGGGTGCCTGTGCCATGCTGGGATTCCAGAAGCCTGAGCCACACCGGGATACCGGAAGCACATTCTGCTTTGCTGGGCAACTCTGCCACGCCACAGTGCCGGGCACCCTTGCCCCACCACTGTGCCAAGCGCCCATGCTGCACTGCAGTGACGGGCGCCTGAGCCACACCGTGGTGTCGGGCAACTCTGCCGTGCGACTGTGCCAGGACCCCATGCTGTGCCACAGTGCCAGGAACCCGTGCCATGCTGCCCTGCCGGAAGCCCATTCTACCCTGCATTGCTGGCAATTCTGCCACACGGCGGTGCCGGGCGCCCATGCCACACCGTAGTGCCAGGTGCCCATGCCCCGCTGCCACGCCAGGAGCCCATGCCGCGTCGCGATGCTGGGAGCCCGAACTGCTTCACGGCGCTGCGGTGCTGCCGGCTCCCCCCCCCAGCTCTCCCAGCTCACACTTCTGGATTGGCAAATTTTGCAACTTTGTATATTATATAAGGTGCACCAGACTATAAGGCGCACTTCCGGGTTTGGACCAAACTTTTAATCAAAAGGGTGCACCTTGTAGTCGTGGAATTACTGTAATTTTTGGATGCCCATTACAAGATACGAAACTGCATTGCAGAGTACTCTTGTGGAAATACAGTAGCACAGATTAAAAGTCACAGTTGATGTAATGCTATCAAAATAAGTTTCTAGAGAGCAAAACTGCATGCCTACATAGAAGAGTAGTGAGACAGTTGTATACATTGTGGCATTTAGAGAAATCTCAGAGAATTTCAGAGACACTTGGAAGCAGAGAGCACAGCAATGGCAAAGACAGAGCACAGGGGCACACCGCAGGCACTTTCTACACTTTTGGAAAATACACGTAACCATTTATCAGAGGAACAAGCCTGAGGGACCACCAGAAGAGAGTTTCAAGGAACAGCACACTACACATGGAACGTAAGAGAATTGCAGAAAACCCCTTCTGTAATAATGACTGCAATGTTTTCCTAAGTGATATCCTTATAAAGGGAAAGTACAGAAAAACACCTTCTACAAATATTTCAGGAGGTGAATTAACGGGGAGGATGATTAAAAGGTAGTTCACTGGATAAAGTGTTGACAGACTATATGAAGATAGCAAAAACTCAGACTAAGTACATTCCAATTAAAAGTACGGATCTCTTTATCCCTTGTTTCAAAAATTACATAATTTTTTTAAAAGTAGAAAATGGTATTTATCTTCAAATTAAAAAAAAAAAAAGAGAGAGAAGGAAACATGAGCTCTGATAGACACCAAAGAAAGTAAATTAAATTACTGCAGGTATACAAATGAGTAGGAAAAGGATTTGTATCATATCAGATGAAGGAAGCCTCACAGAGATGATGGGAGCAATAACTTCTCAAAATATGAAAAGAGCAATAAAGGAATAGTTATAGAAGTTATTCATAGGTGCAGAAATGTTATTCATTCTTGGCTTCAGTTTTCATCAGAGAGATCAGCATGCCCTTCACAAGTCAACATCTGGAATAATTCCTGATATTAGAAGTTATCAATAGGGGAGGTGTAAGAATACTAAAATCTATTTGAAATAAATCTCCCAGTTTTTCTCAGTGTTTACTGCTTTGTGGAATGTTTAAATCATAGTGAGCTCTGATATGTGAGTTAAGAAAAAATAGACTGGACAGACAGAAGAGCATTCAGCCCGGGGAGTCCCTAGTGTGGACAAAAGGTGTTAGCACAGTCAAGGCAGAGCCTACCGACTATGAACAATATCTCCACAAACCTTGTCTGAGTTTATTTGCTATGACAAAGACAAGAAAATAGGTTAAAGCAGATACAGCCCCTTAGCCCACATTGTGATAAGTCAACAAGCTGTAGCTAATATTTCTAAATTTTCTATTAGAGAGGGAGAGATATCCAAACACCTGATCTCACTAAGCAGCTCAACTAAGGGTATCCCCACCAGCTCCAGTCTAGAAGTGCTCATCTGACAGAGTTTCCATATCAGCAGGCATGATAGTTCAAAAACCTTTCACATTCTTTTACACATGAGCCAATTCAATTTTTAGTGTTGCTCTTAACTATTCAATCTGTCATTTGTACCCCAGAAACTGCCAACTCAGCAGAATGTGGATATTGCAAGAGCAAGAGATTGCTAGGAAAAGCTACAAAAAATATTTTCATATACTATAAGAAAAAATAAACAGTGCCAAAACACTTACTCATATTTTGTTCCAAAACCTGTGTACCAGTGGGTACAGCTATATAGCTATAACAGCTCTGTATGGCTAGGAAGAAAAGTGGTGTGGGGAAAGTGTTAAATGAATTTCAAGGAAGGGAACAAAATTATCTGAGCAATTAAAAGGCAGGAGCCATAAGGACCATAGGATCAAACACCTAGAATTCTTTTTTTCTAAAATATTCCAAAATTTGCCACTGCTGTACTGCTCCAGTCCTCCACATAGAGCTTTTCTGCCCTTCTGTGAAGCTTTATTCTGCATTACTACCCTCTCATTTCTGTGGAATTCCTTCATTTTCTATCACAGCAATAAATATTTCACTCAGTGCATAAATTAGTGCACTGAAAAAACTTGCCTACAAAATGGGGAGGTTTTGTATTCATTACTCTTCCTTTAAGCCCAAAAAATTACTGACTCATTCCTCACAATATAAACTCTAAGAATGTTAGAAACTTAAACAACAGAAAGAAGAGGTCAAAAAGTCTAACTCAATAAAAACTAAGTGCATTATTAATCATCAGCACTGGCTCTGTCAGGTGGATCCCCAGAACACTAGAGTAGAGGGCTCAGATCTAAAATTTTACACTCTCAAAACAAGAAGTGTAAGAAATGGTAAGAAGGGAGTTACATTAAAGCTGAAAAAAGAAACTGCCCTCTGACAGTCTTCTGATCACATGTACAAATCACAAATCCCAGGAGGTCATTGCTAGCTAAGCAAAATAAAATGCATACAACAAAAATGGTTGTTTAGCAAATCAGTCACTGAAATATTTACCTCAGGAGAAAGACAGGGGTTAAAATTAAACCTACCAGGGAATGCAACATGTATATTGCACACAGATATGGAAATCCTGCGTCAAATTTCCTCTTCATTCGTACATTAAGTTATGGTAACGTGCTCTGTTAGGCTTTTAAAGAATGCAAGTATTGTGTACAAGCACGTTTAGAACAGATGGAAGGTGAATTAATAATGCAGCAACAAAAGTGCATAATTGTGTACAGTATATCTCAGAATGAAAACATTATGTTTCTCAGGGGCAAAGGGTATAATAATTTACAACACCTGGCTGTACCCTCAAGTTACACACTACTCAGATTAATCATTATGAGCCTTACTGGCCTGGAGTTACAACTTATATCAAGACAGTGTGTATCATGAAGAAAAGATGACAAAACTGTAAATTTGCAGGTTCAGTTGAGATCGAACCAAAGGGATCTACTTGACTACATGGTTGTCATTCTGCTCTGTTGCTGCCAAAAAATTGAGATGACAGTACTTTTTAAGGGATCATTATGAAAATAAAAACCTTTTGAAGTCTTCGTTTGGTGGCAATCCTCAAATTAGTCAGAATTTCCACCATGTTTGCCATATCTGGAGGCTATTACATGAATCTTCAGGAAAGATTTCTGAAAGAAAAGTACCTAAACCAGTGAGGCAAAAAGAAAAATAAGACTCCTTATATTCCAGAAACACATATCCACATATGACAGATAAGTTACAAAACCACAGCTCTCCTGAAGTTCACATCTTTTTAATACTATTTAACAATAAAATATTTTCATCTTCATCTAGGCCTTGATCAAACAGTTGAAGTCAGATTAAAGAAACAACAATTATTTTCTGTAGTAAGAAAATTTAAGATAGTGAAGTCAACCCTAATTTGACTTCAGTACGAACACAAAAATTATTTTTCCTAGATAAAGGGCCCAACTGAGGTCTAAGGTTCCAACAACTCAGCTAACTACTACAATATTTCCTCTTCAATCGTTCAAATAGTTCCACTAATTTTAAAAAAGTATGGTTGCATGCTGCTTATGTTTGTCAAAAAAAAAAAGAAGAAAAAAAGGGCAAGTTTCATACTTATATATCTGTAACACAAAAGCACACCTGTCACTAAGGCAGATGTATGTGGTATAGAGGAATTTTACTCTGGCAAGGTATTTTCCAATACACTGCCTTTTTACAGTAAGCTTCCAGGACAATATAGTCATGAAACAAGACCATCAGGGAAATAGAAGATTCAAATACTTTTGTTTTGGTTAATGCTTTATTCCTCCTCAGGTAATCATTTCCCAAATACTACTTCACTACTGGAATATACCTTCAGAAAAAAATATTCACTGCATTAATAATAATAATAATAATAATAATAATAATAATAATAATAATAATAATAATAATAATAATAATAATAATAATAATAATAATAATTATTATTATTATTATTATTATTATTATTATTATTATTATTATTATTATTATTATTATTATTATTATTATTATTATTATTATTATTATTATTATTATTTTGTTCAAGGATGTGGGAGTTCCCTATTTGAAATTATATTTTCTCCAACAAAATTATGAATCTAATCAACCTGATGCAAAGAGTTACTCTACAATAAACTCAGTGATTGCACCTTTCAAAGGAATAACCAGCTTGGAAAAGAAGTGTGCATTTGTAGGGATTTCAGAGCCATCAACGCAAATGAGGAGTAACTGGATTTCTTTCAATTGCTCTTCCTTCAGCAGGTACTCTCTGTTCAATGTCTGATTAGAACATATTGGGGAAAAGCTGTGATTCCTAGGTAAGGAAAGGAAGTTTTGTTAGATGGCATATGTCCTCTAGGACAAAAGAATTGACTGGGACACTACATGGTGACACCAGTTTAGAACTCTGAGCAATTTTTAAATCAGAATCACTAGCCATGCAGGATCATTAAATAATCCTCTGGAATTTTTAGAAGAGCGTCACAGTAAAACTGGAGCTCAGCCCAGAATAATATTCCTGATGGATGAGTAACATTTGCTTCAAATTCAATTGGATTGATTCAATTTCAGTATCACTGCCAGGCTCTTCCATGCATTTTATGGGCTTGTGGCTGAATGTTGGCTTTTACCTTACAATGCACTTCTGTGCATTACTTTAGATGCATGAAACAAAGGCAAATAACTTAATACATTTATTAGTGCTGCAGATCTAAACCAAAATTGTTCACTATAATTTTTGTTTGGGGCAAAAGGACTCCCAGCTTCAGTTTTTGACTAGCTTGGGAAAAGTTCTGCATTGGGTATTGAGTAGGAGAATAAACATAACAAATAAAATCTTAGTTCAGATACAAACAGAGTTATAACACTGAAGTTTGGCAGAGAGGTAGAGACAATTTTTTTTTTATTAAACAAACGTGTAACCTCTCAAGGAAAATAAGTCTGCCTGCAAAGTGTAGTTTTCTTGTTGCTTTTTACTTTTAACATTAATAATGCATGCATGTTTAATTAGCAAGACTTTGAGAAGAAGAGTAGCTGAACAAACTTTTATTTTTGCTGCATGTTTGTTGGTGGACAGAGGAAATTGGCTGTGCCATTTCACAGCAATGATTTAAATAGCTAATCTGGACAAACAGCTCTGGCATTTCCTCACTTGAATGCTTAATTTGTTTGCCTTCAGATTTATTTTACCTGCTTTTCATACAAATGACAAACATGTTGCAATCCCTCAAAAAAAAAAAAAAAAAACAAAAATCGAGAGAGAGAAAAGAAAACAAGTAAACAAGTAGAAAAGAAATCTCAGTGCAAAAAGGTCATCGAGGTCATCTGACAGCATTCAGGATTTTGGGCAACAATAAAAGACTGTTCACCACTACCAGAATCTAGAAGATTAAATATATAACAGTGATATAAACACAAACTTCTTTCCATAATATGCATTTTCATAAACATAGAGGAAATATCAGGACAGTACACACTTTTTGTAATATTTTGCAGTTCATATCCTAGGGGAGATTTCAAATGGGCTTGTCTGACAGGATCAATAACATGACATAAAATGAAAATAAGCCTATCCAACACTGTTTCACTGCTTTTTCTTTTATATTTAGTTGCTGTTTTACATGTGTTCTTTAAACTGCCATACTTTCATAGTCCCACAAAACCAGAGGAAACAGAGGACTGAATTAAATCCACAAAAAGAAATTATCTAATACCAGTACCTCAGAAGACCAGTATTGTTTGTCCAGAATCAGCTTTCACTGGGCAGTTGCTGAAAGATCTGCCTTGTAAACAAATCTTTACAAGACCTCACCATTAATGCACAGTTGAAGCTTTTCATTCATTTGTGAGATTTTCCTCTTAAGAAAATCTTCAGTCAAAAATTGTCTTACAAGTTACAGTCTAATGTGGCTGCACGAACTAAATTACTTTGCCCCAAGGCAAACTAAGTTCCCTGGAGGTTAACAGGAACTTTGTCCTCGAATAATATGTACTACATTTCACTGTATATTATTAGGTCATTTTACATAATAATATAGCATATAAAGGAACTACACGATCCCAAATTTGCATTAGCAAATTACAATCTCTTTGAGAAAAACTGGGTTTTGTTAAAAATAAAAAAAAAAAATAAAAAAAAAAAAAATAAAAAAAGAACAAACAAAGCAGCCCCACAGCCAGATTCCAAAGTCAGCATGATTGTATTTGCAGAGAAACTCTATTTTTCAACCCTACTTTAGGAATTCACTCTGACTTCTGCCCAAAGTAAATATCTGGAATCTTAAATGCAGGATGCCATCCTCATTTTAGGAAGGTGCTGCCTCTAAATGTCTTCTGGGAATTATCATTTTGGATCAAAGTGCTTCCAAAGCACTTTCCTACTATGGCACAGTATGAACTTGCATTGATTTCAGTGGACCTACCTGACAACAGTAAAATTTTAATCCCTGATGCCTGAATTTAGTCAATGCAGAACTCCATAAAATAATGAAATGTATTTATACACGAAACATTATTTCTATTACTTAATTAGGAATGCGATTTTAAGCCCTTTCAAGCTAAAAACCAGCAAAGTTTTCTCAAATTTTTTTGGTCCAACATTTGAGAGCACTGAAAAGCACTTAAGAAATAACTTGTGAGCTGACATTTAGGATCTAAAACCTCATAAAACAAAGAGGATTTTCTTTTAACTGAATTTGGCATCTTATTACTAATGTCCCTATTACTCTGACCATTATTCTATCAGCTTTGACCATTCTGTAAGGCCTGCACCATAAGAATGAACATGAATTTTGCCATTTGTTTCAGTGAGTGCAATACTGATCACTCATATTCAGGAGACAAAGTCTAAAGTATTTCCTCCTTTTTTTCCAGGAGCTCTACAAGTAGAACTAACTGGAAGGGAATCTGAGTGCATGAAGACACACAGCTATACAAAGTACAATATGAAAATTGCAGTTTAAGGGAAGATAACAAAAATCCTTTGCACATGTCACAAGTGCACCGGAACTTTTATTTCTGTGCATTGTATCTTAAATTTCCTATAGTAGTGCAGGAAGATAAGAGAATGAATTTAGGCATCATTAATGGAGAATGCACAGGAAAAGCAGAGAAGCTCTACTTCAGATGGAAGTGTGTCTACAACAATTAAACACAGACAAAAAAACAGGGAGAATGCCTGTTTTCGTGGAAAATGCAAGTCACTGTAACATATGCTACTGACAAAAGCCATGGGAGCTCAAATTAACTACCTCAGAAGACATAAGGCTACCCTCTTTCCCTCTTGCAAGGAAAATTTATCATGCATCGTTTGCTTTTGTACTAGTGAACTTGAAAGTTATCTTCTGCACCACAGAAAAACAAAACAAAAAAAAGTGTCAGAGGGAGCTGACATGTTGTCCACATTAGGACAGAAATAAGGTTTGATCAGGTTTGATCTCAAATCCTTTCACTTGTGTTTTCTACCATAAGGGAAACAGCAAACATCCATCTCTCAGCTGTCATGGCTTAACCCCAGATGGCAACCAAGTACTACACAGACATTTGCTCCCCAAACCCCTGGTGGGATTAGTGGGAGAATCAGAAAAAAAAAGTACAGTAATTTCACGACCATAAGGCGCACCGGACTATAAGGCGCACCCCCAGGAGTCGGCAAAATTTGCAACTTTGTAGCTCAGATAAGGCGCACCTGAATATAGGGCGCACTTTTTTTTTTTGCAGCGAGGCTCCGCCCCCAGCTTCCCCCGCGTGTTTGCTGGACGAGGCCCCGCCTCCATCCGGCTGCCGCGGCACCGGGGCCCCACCTCCAGCCAGGAGCCCCGACCTCGCAGCCCCGCAGGCACCCAGCAGCCCCAGTCCCGCGGGCACCAGGAAGCCCCAGCCTTGCCTCCACCCAGCAGCCCCTGTCCCGTGGCCCCGCCGGCACCTGGAAGCCCTGGTGCTGCCGGCACCCAGCAGCCCTGGTCCCGCGGCCCCACGGGCACCCAGCAGCCTCGGCCCCGTGGCCCTGCAGGCATCTGGAAGCCCCGGTTCTGCAGGCACCCAGCAGCCCCTGTCCCGCGGCCCCGCAGGCACCCAGCAGCCCCGATCCCGTGGCCCCGCGGGCACCCAGCAGTCCCGGTCCCACAGGCACCTGGAAGCCCCTGTCCCGCAGCCCCGCGGGCACCCAGCAGCCCCGACCCCGCCTCCAGCCAGGAGCCCCGGCCTCGCAGCCCCACAGACATCCTGCGGCCCGGGTCCTGCAGGCACCCAGCGGCCGCAGCCCCACAGGCACCCAGCAGCCCCGGTCCCGCGGGCACCCGGAAGCCTCGGCCTTGCCTCCACCCAGCAGCCCCGGTGCTGCCGGCACCTGGAAGCCCCGGTCCCGCGGCCCCGCGGGCACCCAGTAGCCCCAGTCCTGCAGGCACCCAGCAGCCTCGGTCCCGCGGCCCCACAGGCACCTGGAAGCCCTGGTCCCACGGGCACCCAGCAGCGCCGGTCCCATGGCCCCGCGGGCACCCAGCAGCCCTGACCCCGCCTCCAGCCAGGAGCCCCGGCCTCGCAGCCCCGCGGGCACCCAGCAGCCGCGACCCCGCCTCCAGCCAGGAGCCCCGGCCTCGCAGCCCCGCGGGCACCCAGCAGCCCCGACCCCGCCTCCAGCCAGGAGCCCCGGCCTCGCAGCCCCGCGGGCACCCAGCAGCCCCGACCCCGCCTCCAGCCAGGAGCCCCGGCCTCGCAGCCCCGCGGGCACCCAGCAGCCCCGGTCCTCCAGGCACCTGGAAGCCGCGGCCCCGCGGGCACCCAGCAGCCCCGGCCCCGCAGGCACCAGCAGCCCCGGTGCTGCCGGAACCTGGAAGCCGCGGCCCCGTGGGCACCCAGCAGCCCCGGCCCCGCAGGCATCCAGCAGCCCCAGTGCTGCCGGAACCTGGAAGCCACGGCCCCGCGGGCACCCAGCAGCCCCGGCCCCGCAGGCACCCAGCAGCCCCGGCCCCGCAGGCACCCAGCAGCCCCGGTGCTGCCGGAACCTGGAAGCCACGGCCCCGCGGGCACCCAGCAGCCCCAGTCGGGCAGGCACCCAGCAGCCCCGGTCCCGCGGCCCCGCAAGCACCTGGAAGCCCCGCTCCCACGGGCACCCAGCAGCTCCGGTCCCATGGCCCCGCGGGCACCCAGCAGCCGCGACCCCGCCTCCAGCCAGGAGCCCCGGCCTTGCAGCCCCGCGGGCACCCAGCAGCCCCGGTCCCATGGCCCCGCAGGCACCTGGAAGCCCTGGTCCCGCAGGCACCTGGAAGCCCCTGTCCTACAGCCCCGCGGGCACCCAGCAGCCCCGGTCCTGCAGGCACCTGGAAGCCCCGGTGTGCGGCCCCGCGGGCACCCAGCAGCCTCGGTCCCATGGCCCCGCGGGCACCCAGCAGCCCCGGTCCTCCAGGCACCTGGAAGCCGGGGCCCCGTGGGCACCCAGTAGCCCCGGTCCCGCAGGCTCCCAGCAACCCCAGTCCTGCAGGCACCCAGCAGCCCCGGTCCTATGGCCCCGTGGGCACCCAGTAGCCCCGGTCCCGCAGGCTCCCAGCAACCCCAGTCCTGCAGGCACCCAGCAGCCCCGGTCCTATGGCCCCGTCGGGCACCCAGCAGCCCCGGTCCCACAGCCCCGCGGGCACCCAGTAGCCCCAGTCCCATGGCCCCGCGGGCACCCAGCAGCCCCGGTGTGCGGCCCTGCGGGCACCCAGCAGCCCCAGTCCCATGGCCCCGCGGGCACCCAGCAGCCCCAGTGCCATGGCCCCGCGGGCACCCAGCAGCCCCGGTGTGCGGCCCCGTGGGCACCCAGCAGCCCCAGTCCCATGGCCCCGCGGGCACCTAGCAGCCCCAGTGCCATGGCCCCGCGGGCACCCAGCAGCCCCGGTGTGCGGCCCCGCGGGCACCCAGCAGCCCCGGTCCCATGGCCCTGCGGGCAACCAGCAGTCCCGGTCCTCCAGGCACCTGGAAGCCCCGGTCCCGTGGCCCCGCGGGCACCCAGCAGCCCCGGTCAGGCAGGCACCCAGTAGCCTCAGTCCTGCAGGCACCTGGAAGCCCCGCTCCCACGGACACCCAGCGGCCCCAGTCCCGCGGCCCTGCAGGCACCCGGAAGCCCCGGTCCCGAAGGCACCCAGCAGCCCCAGCCTTGCCTCCACCCAGCGGTCCCGGTCCCGTGGCCCCGCCTCCAGTCAACAGCCCCGGCCCCGCAGGCAGTCGGCACTCCTGGCCCCGTGGGCACCCGGCAGTCCCGGCCCTTCGGCCCCGCCTCCACCCAGCAGCTGCAGCCCCGTGGCCCCGCCTCCACCCAGCAGCCGTGGCCCTGCCGGCTCGCCCCGCGGCTCGCAGCTCTCACTTCCGGGTTTGCAAATTTCCGAACTTTGCACATCAGATAAGGCGCACCGGACTATAAGGCGCACTGCCGGGTTCAGGGGAAAATTTTAGTCAAAAGGGTGTGCCTTATAGTCGTGAAATTACTGTAACACTTCTTCATTGAGTTAAGGATAGCTTAATAATAGAAACAAAGTTAAACATAATAATACTAATAATAATAATGAGAAGAGGGAAAGAAAACCCAAGAGAAAGAAATTATGTCAAATACAACTGCTCACAACCTGCTGACCCACTCCTAGTTGATGCCTGAGAAACAATCACTCACCTCTGCCAACTCCAACAATTTATATAGCAAGAATAAAGTTCTGTGGTATGGAATATCACATTCAGGTCAGCTGTCCTGGCTGTGCTCTCTGCCAGTTCCTTTGTCAGCCCCTCACTAGCAGAGGGGCTGAAAAGTCCTTGACTTAGCATAAGCACTACTTAGCAACAACCCAAACAACCGTGCATTATCAACATTGTTCTCATACTAAATCCAAAACACAGCACTGTACCAGTCACTGAGAAGAAAACTAACTATCCTAGCTGAAACCAGGGCACAGCTCAGACAAAAAGAAAGCTTATCCTTGCTAGAGAATTCAATCTGAAGAGTGAACTTCTTGTTTCTTTTTTTTTCTTCTTCTTTTTTGGTTAGAATTGCAGTTTGTAATGTAAGCTTTGGTGGAGAGGGGAAAACCAAGACTGCTGCTGTGGCTGTTTTGAAAAGAAAATTCCCACTGAAAGGACAGCCAGTATTTGTATCGCCCTGGTCTCCTCTTAGACCAGCTGCTCTGTTGTCAATGTAGCTGCACTGGCAGTGAGAATCTACTAGTGAGGGTATCCTGAGAGCACTGGAACACCACACAGAGGTTCAATGCAATTATCTTCTTAAACAAGGGCACTGTTTAACCCTGTGCATTTTATTTTTAAAATAGAAAGTGATATTTAACAACATCTTATAGGAAGTGAAATACTGTTTAAAAAAACTTCAATATAATAAAAACAATAATATTATCATGGAAAGTAAACATTATAATCAGGGCCTTCTTTAACACTCCAACAAGAAAAAATAGTCTAACAATTCTTATTCTCTTTGCTATTACCTATTCAGAAGCAATTGAATGTGTCCACTTATTTAACTCCTTTCTCCTGTCAACACAACAAAAACACTTAAAATATTTTTTAGTAGTTAAAATTAAGAGCATGTGTTCACAAATTCTGCAATTAAAAATCCGTACTTTTATACAGCATATGAGAAATCAAAAGGTAAAATATATATGTTATTTTTCTCTTCAATTTATGTCTCTGGTAAAAAATAAAATATATCATTAATATATCACAATCTACACAGGAAAGTGCAGAAACTAATGAAACACAAGTATTGTTTGTGCTGCATTTACCTTACTAGCATATGAGGGAAGGAAGTAAGATGTCATTGAAATCAAACTCAAACCACAAAACATTAATAATGAAAAATTATTATTTAGTATATCCATAATATTTATTATATATATTTCTATTTATTATATTTCATGTATGGTGATGTTAGTGGATAATAACAACAGATTTGGTTAAAATTAACAACATGAAAGATTTCTTACCTCTCCAATGCACTTTGTTCTAATCTTTCCTTCTCCTTCCTCTGACGCTCTTTGCTCTTCTTAACTCGAGTTTCCCACAGTCCTCTTATGACAGAAAAGTCAAATATTATCACCTGATGCCCCATGTTGTTGACATTAAGCTTCTCCTGCAAGAACAGGCCAACTCTTCAGAAAAGGAATAATAAGAATAGTAAAGATCCAAACTACAATGTTTCATTAAAATTGTCTAGGGAAAAGAGCTGAAGTCATAAGAAATATTAACATAGTATGTTTTCCATCTTACCCAATTTATCTAGGGTTTTGTGCTGACAGTAATCAATGTGCCACAAAATTGACTTCTACATAAAATCCATGGTAACAGCTACACATTGCATTTTTTGTATTCCTTACATCTTTTCCTTTTCAAGATAACGACAGAGTTGCAAAAAAATACTGGATTGATTAAGTAACACTGATGAAAATAGCTTTCAAGGCTTTGCATTTTTAATAATTTCTGCGACTAATATTAAAATGAATGCTCATGAAGAATTTATTCTTTTTAAATGATGCAAAAGCACTTCATCTGGAGTTGTTGTGTATTGATCTTTACGACCTCAAGCTATCTTATTTCAATGGAATTTGTGAAATTCCAGTGTTCCATAAGTATGTGCTTGTCTGTGAAAGGTCTTCAATGACCAGCCTCATAACACACAAAAAAATTAGCCCAAGGCAGAGACGTGGGGAAGGTTTTGTGAACACATCATGGTCTCCTCTAACTAACATGTCCTTATTTTGGCCAGTCAACAGGAAGGGCCATGTTCAGGACCCTGGGGTTATTCACTTCAGCACATGGTGAGGTAGTCACACTTGCCTTTTTCAGTTTACTGGAGTGCACAGTCAGATAATGCCAGGTCATAATGAGCAATCACATGTGAATCATTCACCACTTCTGCACCCTGTTATTGGTATGGTCGTTACGGTTTGTTTTTTTATTTCATGGCTGTTTCTACTAAATCATTCTTATCACAACCTATGATCTTTACCTTTTTGAACTTACTATTCTCTCAATCCTTCTACAGGGGAAGGCAAGCAGTGAGAGCACAGCACATTGTCTGGCATGTTTTGAGTAGGAACACTAAATTGGGGAATATCATTCCTAATCCACAACACATATAGAAACACATTCCAACAGTCAATGGCTTGGTATCAGCATATCAGGTTCCATGCAGTTAAAAACTGATGTCCGCCAGAAAAGGAAAGTCAAAGGATATGTAACTCCTCTGGTATAAAATGCTGGAAAATTGGTAGCAGTGGACAAGGACAAAGCTTAGTTACTCATTCCTTAATGGCAGTCTCTTTTCCCACCTGTCCTAACTGGGTGGACTGCAGGATGTGAACTAGAAGAGAAAATTCCCTCCCACAAGGCCAGGTTCATGACTATCTGAAGAACCTGAACATATGTAAGTTCTTGGGGTCTGATGAAATGCATGTCAGAGTTCTGAGGCAATTGGCTGAGGTAGTTGACAAGCCAAACTCCCTGGTATCTGGAGAGTCATGGAAGTCAAGGGAAGTCCCTTGTGTGTGGAAAAAGAGAAACACTGCACCCATCTTTTAAAAGATTAGAAAGGAGGACCTTGGGCATTACCAAACTGTCAGCCTCCCTTCTGTGCCTGGGAAAGTTCTGGAACAGATCTTCCTACAAAGTGTGCTAAGGCACAAAGAGAACAGGAAGAATATTTTGGATAGCCAGCAGGGCTTCACCAAGGGCAAGTCCTGCCTGACCAACCCAGTGGCCTTGTATGAAGGATTGACTACAGTGGACAAGGGAAGGGCTACAGATATAATGTCTATCTAGTTTGGTGAGACATGGATTTGACATGTGGACTGTTGGATGGATAAGGTATTGGCTGGACAGTCACATACAGACAGTAAGTAATTTCACGATTATAAGCCACACCTGATTATAAGCTGCGCTTCCTGGTGTTGGCAACTTTTCCTTCTTTGTCCATACATAAGCCACACCTGATTATAAGCCACATGTTACAATGCAGAGTGTGATAAAAGGTATCTATTCTATCACCATCTGTTGAGGGTGAGGGCAGTGATCCTTATCTCAATGGGAGATATTCTGCTAATGGGCCATCCATTGAAACCAGGCGGAGCATTGTTCTTTATCTTTTCACAACCCATCCTTCCTCTAAGAGTAATTTTCCGCTAATGGCCCATTGAGTCCCACTGTGGGACTGATAAAATTACTGCATCCCATTTGGATGCTGCTCCAGCCAGGGGAACATTCTTACCAAGATAAAAACAGAGGTTTTGGGACACTAAGGGAGCCCCTTTCTCCACTGGACTCCAGAGGAAAACCGGATTTCTCCACATCACCACTGGACCTCCAGAGGGAAACTGCACCTTCTGCAGGAGCACTGCTTCAACTGAATCACATCTGTCACTGCAGGCCGACTGCAACCACCATTTAATGGGACTGCTACCAACACCCTGCCTGACAGGGTGTCAGGTTGTACTCTGACTTTGTCAGGGTTTGGAGTTTGTTTCTTTGTAGTACTGTATTTCTATTTTAATTTCCCTAGGAAAGAACTGTTATTCCTAATTCCCATATCTTTGCCTGAAAGCCCCTTGATTTCAAAATTATAATAATTTGGAGGGAGGGGCTTTACATTCTCCATTTCAAAGAGAAGTTCCTGCCTTTCTCAGCAGACACCTGTCCTCCAAATTAAACAGCAACTTCTCATTCTTTGTCCATATATAAGCCGCACCTGATTATAAGTCGCACTTTGGGTTTGGACCAATATTTTAGTAAAAATGGTGCGGATTATAATTGTGAAATTACTGTAGTGGTCCATGGCTTGGTGTCCTGATGGATATCAGTGACCAGTGGTGTCCTGCAGGAGTCTGCATTGGCACCAGTACCAGTCAGTATCTTCATTTATGACATATACAAAAGAATCAAGTTCACCCTCAGCAAATTTGTGAGAACACCAAGCTGAGTGGCGCTGTTGAAACACCTGAAAGATGGGGTGCCATCCAGAGGGACCTGGATACCCTCGAGAAGTGGGCCTATGGGAATTTTCCACTTATTCTCCCACTTCCCAACTGGCACAAATGCAACTTTCTGCATTAAGTGCAAGTGCAAGAAGAGCAAGGGCAAGGTGCTGTAGCCCAGTCAGGACAACCCCTTAAAACATAGGCTGGGGGTAGAGCAGATCCTGCCCAGAAGGACTTGGAGATGCTGGTGGATGAGAGGCTGGACATAACCCAGCACTCTGGGCACTCCCAGCCCAGAAAGTCAAACGTGTCCTGGGCTGCATCCAAAGGAATGGTCAGCAGGGGAGGGAGGGGATTCTTCCCTTCTACTCCACTCTCATGAGGACCCAACATGGAGTGCTGCATCTTCCTCTACATTCCTCAGCACAGGAAAGATATGGACCTGTTGGAGCTATTCTAGAGAAGGACCACCAGGATGGTTAGAAGGATGGAAAACCTCATCTCCAAGAAGAGAATTGGGATTGTTCAGCCTGGAGGAGTGAAAGCTTTGGGGTTATTGTAACTGTCCAGCACCTGAAGGGAGCCTACGAGAAAGATGGAGAGTGCATGTAACAATAAGACAAGGAGGAAGGAAACTGAAAGAGATGGTTTCAACTGAACTCAAACTGAAAGAGATAGTTTATCCCTTTCAGATAGATACTCTGAATATATTATTTACTGTGAGGGTGGTGAGATGCTGGAACATGCTGCCCAGAGAAACTGTGATTTACCTATCTATGCTACAGACTAGGCTGGATGAGGGTCTGAGCAACCTGGCCCAGTGAAAGGTATCCCTCTCCTGGAACTGGATGATCTTTAAGGTCCTATTTAACCCAAGCCATTCTATGATTCTCGGTGTGAAAGGCAGCATGATTTACAAGACAGTGTTCCTTACAGTAGTTCAGTACCAACACAGGAAATTAGTCATGTAGTAAATCTCTAATGCAAGTACACAAACAAACCTTGATAAAGAAGGTGCAACTACACTTTCTTGCTCAGAGTCACTGGTGGGGGTAAATCATCACAGTATACAGGCTCTCCTGAAATGTAGCTAGATTACCAACAGAGGAAAATCAGTTATTTGAACTTTGTGTGAGGTTTTATTACAGGACACATTAATTGTACTATTTATAAGTTCAGAGGGGGAAAAAAAAACCCAGTAGAAAACCCTGCTTGACCATCTACTTACCGGTTAAAGAGCAATCCTTCCTTTCCTGTGTGTTTTCAAGCTCATATCTATGATTTTTTCCTCAGATGTGATCATTGTGCAAGTGTGCTCAGATAGCTACAGATGCTACTGTGATCATTTTTTCCAAGCATTGCATCCTTCAGCTGGGGCTATTTATTATCTTGTTATAATATTGAGGACAAAGGGGAAATTATTGTCCCCTCTGTAATTTTTCCCTTGTAACTTTGCAACTGTCCCTTTTCTTTTTCACCCCCTTTCACCTACACATCTCTCTGTAGTAAAAAACACATAAAGGAATCATTTATTATAGCCAAGAAAACACTCTCATGTCCTCTGGAAAATGCACAGCATGGACTAAAAAGAATTATGCATAGGTACACCCAGAGCAAAGGTTCACCTTAATTAGTCACCTCAGTATGAAAGGCCCTTTCAAATACCAACAAATCCTGGCTCAGAAACTGGTCAGAGACCAGTATCATTCTTTTTACATATCCTTCTGTATCTTACAATGTTTATATAAAATGTTGTCTTTGTTGTTCATAAAGCTGCCCCTATTACTTGTTTATCTTTTCTAGCACTAAAAATGAGGCAAAAATAGTTCCTAACCTATCTGGAACTAACAGCTGACAATGGCTGGGTCAAAACCCCATTAAAACAATGTAATTAAAATAGTGACCTTATTCTCTGAGGAAAGGTTTGTCCTTCTAAGACAAATTCACTACTAATTTACAGGAACTCTTTACCTCATAAAATAAAATGTTCACCTCTGCTTACAGGCAAAAGAAACCCAGTGACAAGGACTTCAACCCTCACAGTAACTGCAGACCAGCAGTCACTCTGCAGGGTCTAATTCATTTTAATAGACCAATTCATAGAAGTGTGTTTTGGTAGAAAGGCTATTGCAGAAGCTGAATTGTTGCAAGACAGTAAAGTTGCATCTTGGACACTTGACCTCTGTTGGAACTAGATGGCCTTAATCAACACAGAGTCTGAATAGACTGTGAAAGTGCTCCTTTTCCTTGACTTTTTTCTCACCTTCCTGTCTCACAGGTTAAGTCATCCGTTCTTTATTGAGACACTGATTTATTAAACACTAGGTTGGAAGAGCTCATGTTATCCACATATTGCACTAAACTGCAAGGCATTGTGGGGCTTTCCCCTATGGTAAAAGCAAGCAGAGGAGGAACTTGGTGGGAGGTGAGAGCTGTCCATCATAATGCTTCAGAATTAATCTCTTCAGAACGAACAAAGCCACAAATGCTGATCAGATTACAGGATGACTAAGGCTCTAGAAATATGCATCAGGACAAATGGACAAATGTGAAATGCTTTTTGACATCTACAACTCTGAAAAGGTCACCTAACAATCTTCACAGGGCAGTTGCTTTATCCTATATCCTTGTCTAAAAAATGGGCATGAAGTATCAAGGAGATGATACATATGATGACAGAATGTGTATAAGCCAAAATTCAGACACCACCATTTTCCTGATGATTACCCAGAAAGAAAAACTGGCTAGAGTTAGGCTTAACCAATACTAAGTGTAGGTTCTTCAGGATACCTACTCATGCATGGCAAGAATTTATGACAGAAGAAGCAGTTACTAAGAATGATTTTGATTTCTAGAAATACATGTTCAGTAGTTTCTTTCTTCCAAACATCAGATTAGGCCTGGAGAGAAAAACTCAAACCTATCATCTATTATTCGCAGTTGCTACATTTGGAGAGAGAAAAGTCTCAACAACTTCTTTATAACTTCTCCCCTTCAACTAGGAACACAGCTATGATTCCTACCATAATTAGGTTATTCACAAGTAATGGCTATTATCATTTTGTCCATTGTCAGAAAGCACAGCAAAGTTAAAAAGGTCTCTAAAGGTCACCTTGTCCGACTACTCTGCTGAAAGCAGTCATACGTCATTGACCCAAGTCTGTACATCCTGCAGCACCCCTCCTCTTCTATCTTCCCCATCATTCTGTAACGCAGCATTGCTTCTTTCTCATTCCATAATTACAGATGATCATTAAGGACAGGCTTTTGTCACACTTGTGAGGATCACCTGACCCACCCACATGGCAGTAAGTGAAAAACAAAAAACTGTTTCTTACCCAAGAAACTGGCAACCTTGCTTTCATTAAGGACAAGTCCTGACCACAAAAGCAGTCATGACCTGCATTCGAAAGACCCTACTTCATAACTACACTGAGTTTACCGCTTAAAGTCATCTAAATTATGCTGTAGATCATCAGCACACCTTTCTTAGATAAAGTATGGTTATAAAATTTATCATTCTTTTGAGTTATTTGTGAGATACATGACAAAACAAGGCTATTCGGTAATATATGATAATTAATGTACAGAGCTTCCCAGAGAAAAAGGATTCAGGAACACAAAAAGAAGGCAATGTCATTCACAAGATAATCATATATGGAGAAACTAGTTCTCTAGTGTGTACCTATAGAAGCAAATAATCTTATCCCTAGCTATTTTCACCTCCCGAGAACTTATCTGCCAGACCTTAATTAATATCCTTAAAAGGCAGCATACTGAGAAGTCAAGCTGATCTTGTCTTCTTTGTAATGATTAGCTCAGAAACAAAACTGGCCATTCAGGGTACCCTGTTTTTGTTTTTTTTCCCTCTAGCTATTCTAAGATTTTCCCTTCAGAAGCAGCTACACATTACATTTAAGGAAACATTTTTTAGGTAATATAATTAATTAATTAATTAATTAATTAATTTTTTAAATAGTGGGTTTTTTAAGATATGCATTGCATTACTTTGCAAGCCAATATGAGAGTTTGTATTAGCGGGAAAGGAAAGAAATTTTCTTTGGCTTCACTCCTTCCTGCTCTTTACGGTTTTTCTAGGAAGAGAGGGAATAAAAAGTCACTTTGAACACCATGGCCTTTACAAAGTCTCCTCCTGAACCAGCAGGCTATGTCAACCTTGTGCCTGTTTTCAACAGTAAGGAAATCACAGGAACATGTATACTAGAATTTTTCTTCTACATTATAAGCCACAGATTCTTTCTCTCCCCAACGATGGCACTTTCAGTTCAAGCTACAATAGCCTGCAAAATATTCTCAATTTCATCTTTCCTGCATCCTGTGGCTTTGTTAAGAATACATTACCAAGTCCCTCTCCTACTAAGCAACTCTCTTGGACTCTTCCTATTGCAGGCCCCTTCTCAACACTGAGGCCCATCTTCTTATCAAGGGAATTTAATAATCTTCCACTTCTCTGGGCCAGGTCAGGTGAAAGGAATTGTATGCCCTATAAGAGCATTCTTTTGTTGCCAGCATTTGGATTTGGGTGCCCTATTCCTGTGAGCTATTCCTACACATATAGAGCAGAAAAACTGCCTTTACAGGCACTTGTATGCAATTTCTGGTCTTACAAAGAAGAAAACACCTTTCCTTAATCTTGCAGAAACTTTATTCATTTAAATATATCTATAAATAGGTCTGTTAAAATCAAACACAGTGCTCATGTCTATAGCAATATTGATAGTCTTAGACATTTGGAGGATTAGCTGGCAAAACCCCATAATCTTAGGGATGATCCTCATCATATGTTTTTATTTAAATAATATAATATTAATACCAAATATATTGCTAGTAAAAGCATCTGCTTAAATATCTGCATGAATTATTTTTATTTTAGTATTTATATTATCATTTATTTAATTTTATTGTGTAAATTCACCTAAAAGTAGGAAAACAGGTGTCCAACATCTATTTCAGACATTCTTTTTTAAATACTAGGAGTACTCAGAAGCTCTAAAACAGAAACTCTTCAGCAAGACATTGAAAACATATAGGATGGAAAATAAGATAACTACCTTGTAAAGTTTGTCATCTTTATTATTTTTTATTGTTGTTATTCATGTTGTTTTTACAAATATATGCATACTTCAGATGCCAACTGTTTATGAAAACTGGAGCGGTTTAGTATGCTGTGCCTTAAAAATACCCCTGCTCCTTTCAGCTACTGAAATCTCCAACCCTTTTTTAAAGGTCTACCACAGATCCTTCCACAGCCATCTTTGATAGCAGCTAGTGATCTCGTGACCACTTGTATTTGTTTCCACTTGACCTCTGAACCCTGAGCAGGTGTTTGATGACTGTTTTTTTTCTTTTTCTTTTTTTTTCCCCCCTTGGCTTAATAGAAAGGGGGAAAATGATGAATTCCAATACCTCTGGAAGTGTCACCAACCTGAGTATGGAGGACCACTGGAGGCACCTAGGTTTCAAAATTAGGATGCCTTTTGGCAGCTCCAGGTGTTTAATGTTGAAGGAGTTTCATTTCAGTCACCAGCACTTGCACCACAAGGTGCCACAGACTACCAGATCTTCAAAAAACAGTTTAAGGATATATAAAAGCAGCGCTGAATTCTGGATGGAAAGTCTTCCACAGAGAAAAAGTGCTTTTCAAATCAGCAACTTCATTGAAAGTTTCTGGCCTTTCAGCAGTTATCTCAGCATCTGAGATATATCAATCAATGCATAGATACCTTGAGAAGACAAACTACCAAAGAAAAAATATATATAAAGACCAGACAAGTTCTCCTTTGAAAAGAAAAGTAGTGGAGCACAAGAGAGGTATTCTTAGATATGATAGCTCTGTGCTCTGCCAAGATTAACTGTACTAAAAGCTTCTACAGCTCCTCCCTGTTTACCAGCATTATCTGTCTTCTCTGCAGTGAGTAGAATACAGCCAGTGATAAGTCAAAATTACTTTGGCTTTATTATGGCAGAGTTTAAAGTCCTCTGAATGTAGCTGGCACAGTGCTAATGCTGGCCAGCTTGTGTGTGCACAGTATTCTGTAGAACAAGACCTGTGTCTTCTCTTGAGTCTGAAAGAGTCCAACTTAGTTTAGATACTACAGATACAGCCGATATTAGCCTCTGTTAACAGCTCTCCTGATTTCACGTAGCACCTGGTTGCCCTAAAAAACAGCACTGTGCATACTTTCCTCCATTGTTTTACATGAGTTATTAAATTATTAATGTTTCGGTCTCTTCAATTTGCTTAACAATCTGCTAAACTTGGACTCTTTCTTTCAGATAACCATTGTGGGAGATCTGCTGCACTCTAATGAATATTACCGGCAGGATTGCATGGGGGGAAGTGTGAGTGAAATATTTCCTACCCATCCTGCAAATAATTTCTTAGGAAATAAGCTCACTCACACTGTGCTTCAGAATTATCAAGTCATTTATCTCTCAAGTCTTTAAATAATTCAGAGGAAACCTGACATTTGGATAACAACTAAACACATTTTTTAAGTTATCAGGAAAAGATTAAATTAGAGAAACATGCTGTGATTGAAAGAGCAATAGACATTGTGGCAATTTTCACCACATACAACTCTATTTTGCTAACTGAGCACAGCTTGTAAGTGGGGTAGTGCTTCTCTGACGCTTGAGGAGTGGGAGAGGACTGCAAAGAGGGAAGCTGCTCTTCCCTGTCTGGTTTTCTTCTAGCAACAACCTCTTATTGTTCTACATCAGCAGGGAATTATCCTTCCTGCTAATTTGGTTGGTTTATGTGTCACTAGTCTCACTAAAAGTGCAGATTTGACAGTGAGAGTTTGAGGTCTGGGATCCAAGATAGATTGTGTTACAGAACCTATGCAGGCATGCATGTGTGACTGCTGGGTCCTGAGCAGTGCAATGCCATGGGTCACAGTGGGGGTCCCCCTGAAGGCCTGGATCCCCCAAGATCCAATAAATGTAGCTCAGAATAAATACAAGAGGAAGGAGACAAGCTGCTCCAGGGCTGGAGGAGGCAGTCCTGACACCTGGACATGAGCCCAGATATTTTGGGAGTTTGAAACGTTCCTTCCTGCTCTCTCAAGAGTACAGTCTCAGCCAGCTGGCTCCTACATAAACAAACACAGACAGACAGTGACACTTTCAAGCTATTAATTAGTCCAACTTTCAGTGAAGTTAATTTCAGAGATTAGTGTATTTCTGCATCACAGAGCTTTATCATGAATGCTTTGATGAATTAAGGTATTTTTTTCATTTTCTTCTTGAGCTATTTCATGAAAGAGACATTTTTTAATAGAATCTGATGTTAGCCTTTTTCATACACAAATAAATAACTTTTGCATTGTTTAGACAACACAACTAAGAGAAAATATATCTTTTTATTAACCTACTCATTATCTTTCAGGTAAAAATAGCTGTGAACACTATAAAACTAAAAACAGATATGCAAGGGGTGAATTTGGTTTCCACACATTTTTATATGCATATTTCTCTTTGTCCACTGCTGCAGCTTAATACTTTACTGACAGTTTTCATTAATCAGTTCCTATTCTAAATGTAAATTAACCAGTCTCACAAACAAGAGTCCTCTTTATCACTGCAGTCTTCACATCTTCATTTTTAGACAGTTTTTCACAGGGTTATTCATTAATTAGGTCTTTAATTATGGATTAATTAGCAGCTGAATTACAATATTCCTTATACTTTCTCAACTCTTGTAACACTAATATGTTTGCCATCAAGCATGATAGATGTTACATATGCAAGGGGATTTATTACAGATGTATTCCCCTAGCACTTCAGTGAGCTGACTAATTATTCTTCCACTGACAGTGAAGCTAATGAAACACTGGACTGATGTCTCTGACAAAAATCCATTTTTTTTTTTTCCACTGAGTGTTGCTGGAGAGGTCTAATTCTTTTAAGACTGAGAGGAGGATGATGTATTTGAAATGGGCATGTATTTTGAAATTGTTTCTTAACGAAGGAAAAACAGCTCAGAAGTGTATTATGTATTGGTAAAGGTGTTGAATCCACGAATGCAGCTGTAGTCAGCAGGTGTAAACAATTGTCTTAGCATAAAACAGAGTGCTGGGAAACTAAAAGCATGTTCTAAGAACTGATTAGAGATCCCTCTTAAATTCTCATACACAGACCTATGGCAAATAAATTTGCATTCATTGTCACTGAACAAAACACTGAGGCTTTCAAATACAATTAGATGATCTTAATTAAGCATAACATTACACTCTCAGGTTTCTCAAACTTGTTTCATGTCCATTGTGGTTTTTAGCATGTCTCATTGACTTCTGGTTTGTCCTAAAGCTCCTGAACAATTCCTGAAAACTGAGGCTACTATTGCTTATCTTTCATGTACCTTTAGAGGGTACAGCCACTGAAGCTATCTCTGTGAATGACCACAGCACAAATGTTATTTTAGATTCTCTGTCCTAACTGGCACTAATTAAAGACCCTCAAAATTTATCATTTTCTTTTGCTCCTCAGGGGCCATTTTATATGTATTGATCAAAGAATTCAATCCTGTCACCTGCCTCTACTGCAGAAGGAGAACAAAAACCTATTCCTGACCTATAGCAGTCCTATTTCCAGTGTTAGATGTGAGATCACTAGTAGTATAATGAGTAAAACAGTCATAGCCAATTGTAAAGATGTTAAATTGTGTGATTTAAGATGGTAGCTAATTTAGATATGCAAGAGATGATGCTGCTTTCAACTACTCCGGTAGTCAAGTTATTTTAGCCCTAATGGCCCACACCCCACCATACAGTCGTGAGGTGGCATCTGTATTTTATCAGTTCTCTCACCACAGCTGCGTCTTTAGCCTTTCCCACAAAACTTTCCCATGTCTATGGATAGGCAACACAGGTGACATTGACATCTGGACACCTTCCTTTGGAATAGTTCGCCACTTTGACCTTCTCTCTGAGGAGGGCAAAGTGAATGAAACTCTTTGATATGATCTACCTCTGATTAACAAGCACTATCATCTAGCCCTCATACTTGAAACTGTGCTCAGTTAACTGCTGTTGAGAGGAAGAGAGCTGGTCAGTACCTTTTAACCTATAAAAAGTAACAAGTCAATGATAGCACATAAATACTTGTGGTAGCAACAACAACAATAATGACAATATTTGACTCTAAATGACAGGTTATGTTCACAAAAGATGTAGCAGGCTGTATTTCCTATGCCAGTTAGATTAACTGTAAGTAGCCTTCAGTAACTGAAGTTCTATAACTCATTTTAAATTCAACTGTAAATTTTGACAGACAACAAAGATAAATTACTGACCTCTCAAACCATTTTTTTTATTGAAAATCATTTTCACACCAGCATATGTCCTTGAGATGTAATAGCAATGGTTTATTATAACTGAGTCACAGAGTGGAACTTAAAAGGTTTCCTAAATTATAAAGTTTGGATTTGTCACAAGTGTAAATCAATTTAGAGGAACTATGCATGGGGTGAATCTCACTGTCTTTGAAGATATCCACCAAACATACTGCCTTGAACTAAAGGCTTTCTGTTTCACCTATTTTTCCCATGTGCATTAGTTTTTAAAGATCCCCAGTACAATAGCAGCAATGTGACAAGTACTTCTCACTTTTCCTGCCATTTTCCACCTTGACCCCACACATCTGAAGAAACACAATAATCTGCAAATCTGTCACTTACCTACTGCTAAAGAACACAAGTGTCCAGAGCTCCTGAGCGTGCTCTGCAGTTATTCAATGTGGGACACTGAGGTTGTTTATAGCATAGCCTAGCTCATGGCCAGCCAGATCTGTTTGAACCCCACAGCGTGACTAGCCTTCCAGATATACTAATATGCTATATTTGTAAAGTGATAACATGATCTGTGGTCCTGCAGCAGCGACACAGGCAGGATAAAGTGTCTTCACTGCATGACTCAACACAGGATGGAAACAACAGTGCTAGGACAGCATCTCATTTGCTTCAAGGAAAGTGTGACAGAGCTAATGTTACTCATGCTTATGTATATTTGTTGGAAAAGGGCAAGGAGAACAAAACAAAAATGAACTCCTCTAGCACAGGCTACCTTTTCCTTCCCACGTCCATTCAATTCTGAAATACATACACATATGTGTACACAGACTATCACCATGCAGTTTGCATGACTGGTTGATTTACAGCAAATTCTGCTTTTTCTTGCTGATGGTGGCTTGCCTTTTTTACAATGCTTGCCACTGACGGCAATATTCCTGCTTATTGTTTGTTGGTGGAACAGAAGGGCAGGGCTGTTTGCAGCCAGAGACAATCCTGCTGCAGAATCAGCATTGCCCAGGCAGGGGCTGATAAGATCAAGGGGCTGATGGGGGATCCAGGGCTGTGGGCAAAAGGGAAGGGTCCAAGGGAAGGGTGCAAGGGAAGGGTGCAAGTGGGAGGGAGGGAGGGAGGGAGGGAAGGAGGGAAGGAAGGAAGGAAGGAAGGAAGGAAGGAAGGAAGGAAGGAAGGAAGGAAGGAAGGAAGGAAGGAAGGAAGGAAGGAAGGAAGGAAGGAAGGAAGGAAGGAAGGAAGGAAGGAAGGAAGGAAGGAAGGAAGGAAGGAAGGAAGGAAGGAAGGAAGGAAGGAAGGAAGGAAGGAAGGAAGGAAGGAAGGAAGGAAGGAAGGAAGGAAGGAAGGAAGGAAGGAAGGAAGGAAGGAAGGAAGGAAGGAAGGAAGGAAGGAAGGAAGGAAGGAAGGAAGGAAGGAAGGAAGGAAGGAAGGAAGGAAGGAAGGAAGGAAGGAAGGAAGGAAGGAAGGAAGGAAGGAAGGAAGGAAGGAAGGAAGGAAGGAAGGAAGGAAGGAAGGAAGGAAGGCCTATTTTCAAGAAACAAATTTTTTCTCCAGCAATATTTTCACAAACTGTTTTTAATTTAATTTCCTTTAAAATTCAGCTTTTCAATTAAAATTGTTTCATATCTTTAAGGTTTTTTTAAAAAACATGGTTTTTCAACAATTTCTGCTTATTTCTCATCTCTGTCAGTAACAATAAACATTAATTACTGCAGCTGGGCTTGGCTTAAGCTTCAGATACTAGTTTTACATTGCTGTGCTTTCAGTGTCCTTGCTGAAATCACACCTTATTGGAATGGGAAAGTCCTGAGCTGTGACTTTAAACATTCAATTTTGTCTTGTCTGACTGAAGGAGGTAGTATCAGAATTCACTTTGGCCTTTTTCAGTGCAATGTGTTTCAAGGTATGGTGACATGCCTGAAGGATCCCACATCACATATCCTCACTATTCCGTCATCTTAGTCTCCATAAGCATCAGTAATAAATAATGATCACCACATCCAATTTTTCTAATGCATTTTTATTTTCTGCTACAACTACCCAAAAATTTGGATGGTTTTTTGCCATATAGGTATATGGATTTCCTGCAGTCGTGAACATTATCAGACTTTGAAAAAATTAGTGAGGGAGACAATGAGGGAGACAATACTTTGGAGCAGGGAAAGTGCAACCCTTTTATATTCAAAAGCATGGTCCATAATTCTGCTTTTGTGCACGCTGCCTGTGAAAACATGTTGTTATATTTTTGTTCAGAATAGGACAACATGAAATAACAATTCATTAGTAATTATATTAAGGCAATAGTGAATTCCACCTCACTTTTTCAGGATCCATCCTTTGCTGTAAAGGTGCTGATTTTGGCAAAGGAAAGTAAGAGGTCTTGTGTTCTTTAAGTGTTAAAATACTGAAATGTGTTCCAGTAACAGAAAGCTGAGCTTGCAGTTAATTCCCTGGCCTTAGCCAAGGATTCATAGATCAGCTAACCTTCCAACTGCAATCATAGCTTACCCATGACAAGGAGAGGCTTGGGATGTTTACTGGAAAAGGAATGAGAAAAAAGATCAGCTGATGAAGTAGGCATCACTTACATTTAAAAAAAAATAAGAGGCTATCTTATTAAAGAAAATGCACTATGGATAGAAAAACAACTTAGGGAAGGTATGAAAGATTTAGAGGAGTGTTAAAAAGTGACTGGCTGGGAAGAGAGAAGGAGGGGAAGGGAGAAAAAGAGTATGATGAGAGACAGAATACGTAATATTGTTTAGTTGTGGATCTCAATGTACTTGACAAAAAAACTAAGGAAAAGGAAAACCGTAAGTCAGTACATAAATGCTGGCATGCTATGAAAATACCACAATCAAGGGAGCAGTAGACAGCATACTGCTCAGGCCAGTGAACAGACAGAAGGCTTGCTTGCTAACAACAAAACCCATTGGCAGGCTTGAATGTATTTAAGGCATGTTAGAGTGACAGAAGCTAGTTTGTTCAAAGGTGTTTGCCTACTGCATCCTGCATCCCAGTTCATCATCAGGAATGTTCATCATCAGGAGTATTCATCTGACAGTGCCAAACTGATCTTGGCTCAAATACGTGCCTGCCTCAGCATTCCCACAGGAGCTGCTCCTCATCCAGGTGATCCAGTAGGCTGACCAGCATCTATGTACTCATATGACACTGCAGTCTACTGAATCATCCTCCTGGATGAGGGCCATTGCCTGGGAAGTGGTACAAAAGCAGTCATTTCATAAAGAGGCCTAGTCCATTTTGGCTGCTGGAGTTCATCAGTCTCATAAACTGGAGCTATTGTGAAATAGAGAAGGAGCCAGCACTGGACCCCCTGACATCCAAGTCTTGGAATCAGCTTACAAATCTGCCCAAGCTGTTGTATTCTGAAGCCAGCTGCTCCAGAGGCAGCAGCTGTAATGTTTCTAGTGATGAATTCACTCTGAAATCAAAACAGCACTGATTATGAATCCCAGGATAGCAGATCCTCTACCCATGACAAAATCCACTACTCTGATAATCCAACTAAGGTAAATGAGAATTGACTATAAACAAACAAAGAAAGGGATATTATCTTTTTCCACTTGTGCATTAGCTGTAGCAAAACTTCTCTACTTAACTCAATCCCTTCTTTATAGAAATCTCACAAAGTAAAGGCAACAAAGATACTAGAACATTATCTGCTTATAAATAATTGCCATATAAGCATATCTGTGCTTGTTTTTCTCATCTAATTTCATTGTTCATTCTAAGGATAATAATATGCAATTAAATTAAGGTCAGTAGAAAACTCTGATTGTGAGGGTCTGGGTAACACAGGCTGCAACCAAGATCTAGAATGGGGTAGAACTGGGAACAGCATTTCGTGTAGACAAGGCACCTTCACAACAGCACTTCAGACCCAAAAGACTGACAAGAGAGTGATTCTACCACAGCTGGAATTAAAATATCTACTAGAAGGAAACACTTGATAAGTAACAGCTTTTTTAGGGACATATCTCCCATAAATACACAACAGAGTAAAATCCATGCAAGGACTTAGAACAAAGTCAGGCTGAAGAAAGAATAGAACTTACTACAGTAATTTATCATGTACTGAACAAAACTGTTCAGCAAAAATAAAACATTTTGCTTGTTGCTTTGTTTTCATATTATCCATATGGCTTTCAGTCATGAGCTGTCAGAGCTGCTGAGTAAATGTAATAACACTGCAGAATCCACAAGTCACATTAGAAATCACTTCAGCAGGTCAGATTCTTGTATCTGTGACCTTTCAGTATTAAGGGGTCAGTCCTTTCTGATGCAATCTCAGTATGCACCAAAGAAAGATCCAATTTATAACTCCTGACAAAGCTGCAGCCCAGAGATGACTGCTCTTAAATGTGCCTGGAGCATTAGGATGATGAGTTGAGTCTCAGGCATTGTTCATAATTCTGGGCTCTAAGTCACGCTATTGTGCTGTCCTACCTGTGCTGTCCTACCTGTGCTGTCAGTTCTTTTGTGCAGATTTGCCTCTGCCATCACACAGGTGCTTCCGCAGGCTTGACTTGTAGATCATCTTGTATTTTTTCTGTTGAGATTGCACAGCTCTTCTGAAAACAAACGCAGCTCTTTAGAGTCTTCATTGGAGACTCTGTTGGCTTAATACAGAAGTCCTCAAAATTGCAAGTCCCAGGTGATCTGGGAATAAGCAGCTCTCAAAGAACTACAAGACATCTGTATATCTGTCCCCAAAATTTCTTAAATGCCTTTAAAATAATTTCAGCTCATTAAGACTGTTTGTCCAGAGGTAAGTCAACCTCCAGTAAATGTGCAAGGACATTCAAACCATGAATGTCTTAAGAGTTTATGAAGAATTGCACAGGCACTGTGAGGAAGAAATGTAGCACTTAAAATCCAGATTTGTATAAGACACCATACACTTTGAGTATTCAACAAGGCTGGGACTGATTGAGGTCCTCTCAGGATAGGGAGGTTAATAAGATTACAAGGATTCCCAAGACGAAAACCTGTCAGAACTTACATTAGAATTAGCGTATGATGATCAGCCCTCTGTGAATGATGCACACATTTGTAAGTGGAAGCACAGTTTTACTCTACCACAGATTCCTTTTAGAGCTACTTACACTTGTACCTGATTTGAACTGAATCACCTCATTTAAGAAACATTTTCTGAACTAAATAATGGGCATGTCATCTATTGATCTCTCTCATTACATTTAGTTGTGCAACAAATTAAAGACACAAGAGCCCCCCAGGAGCCCTCTAGTGTGAATGAACAGAAATTAGATGTGTGTTACATTTGATTGACCAGTAATTGTTGAGAACAGGAGGCTTTTTGGTAGGAGCCAGCCTTAGGAGACAGCCTCATTAGATGTGTCATTAAAGGGAGCCAAGCATAGCTATCCCTCCATCCAGACCAAGTCATTGATATAGTATAAGCTCTTTTTGCAGGGGCATATCTTCATCAAGATGTAACAGGGCATTATTGAGGGACAAAACTTACAGCTTTCCAGGGACAATTAAACCTGGAAGAAGGAGGGGAAATATAGGAAAACTCAGTTCCATTTATAGTCATCTTTGTCTTCCAGGAGTTCAGGAGAAAACAGGCCACTGGGCTACCAAACGCAACACCCTAGGCAGCTAGGCAGCTCTAGCGGGTTAATCCTGGCTGGATTCCAAGCTCACACCAAAGCTTCTGTATCACACCCCTTTGCAAATGGACAGGGGAGAGAAAATATAATAAAGACTCCTGGGCTCAGGTAAGGACAGGGAGAGATCATTCACCAATACTGTCATGGGCAAAACAGGCATTAACTGGGTGTATTAAGTGAGCTTATTAGTAACAAATTCAGAGCCAAGATAATGAGAAGTAAAATAAATCTTAAAAACACCTTTCCCTTACCCCTCCTCCTTTCCAGCTCTACCTCCTCCACCCTTGCAGCACAAGGAAATGAAAACAGGGATTACAGTCAGTTCATCACAGTTGTTTCTCCCACTGCTCAGGGAGAGTTGTCCTTCCCTGTGGAGGGAGCTGGGACTCCACACTTCCCCTGTTCCTGTGTGGGGACCCTACCACAGGAGAGAGTTCTCCACAAACTTCTCCAATTTCAGTCCATCCCATGGGCCACAAACTGCTCCAACATGAGTCACTCTTCCATGGGTTAAATCCTTCAAGGAGAGGTTTCTCTGGTGTGTGTCCCTCCAGGGTTTACAACTCCGACTAGGAAACCTGCTGCAGTCTGGGTTCCTCTTTCCGTAAGTCTGCAGGTCCCTTCCAGGAGTCTGCTCCAGGACAGACCTGCCACGGCATCACCTCCATGGGCCTCAGGCATCCACCTGTCCTGACGCTGGGCTCCTCCATGGGCTATGGGTGGATCTCTGCATCCCTATGGACCTCCACGGGCTTCAGGGGCACACCTGCCTCTCCCTGGGCTGCTGCACCAGGGGCTGCAGGGGAATCTCAGCTCCCCTGCCAGGAGCACCTCCTGTCCCTTTTTCTCCACTGACCTTGATATCTGCAGAGTTGTTCCTCTCTGCTCTTCTCTTGCCACAATTACATCAGTGCAATAACCTTTTTTCATCTCAAATCTGTTATCCCAGAGGCATTACCACCATTTCTGATTGGCCCAGCCTCAGCCAGTGACATGTCCATCTTCGAGGTTACCAGGGTTTGGCTCTGCCAGACATGAGAAAGCTTTTAGCAGCTTCTCACAGAAGCCACCCGTGTAGCACCCCCCACTGCCAAAACCTGGCCACACAAACTCAGTGCAGCAACCTATTCCTATAATTTGTTTGACAGGATAAAGCAACTTTCTACCCTGTGAAAGCCACAGCAAACCGTGGATCAACACAGATTTATGGCTCTTGCCCTGTTGCTTTCTGCTGTGGTACAACAAAGAAAACAAAGGATCCTGTTCTGAGCTGGCTGGGAAGCAGCACACACAGTATCGTCACCCTCCTCCTGCAGACTTGCTGCTTTATGAAACCGCAGCAGAAGATGGTGTTTTTAAGAAAGAAACAAAAGGTGCCATCTATTGTCCAAATTACAGGAACACCCACTTCCTTGCAGTTGTAGTATTGAATGCTGCCTTCAACTATATTGCTGCTATGGAGAGATGAATACAAATACCTGCTTTTTTCTTTATTCCTGTGTGCCATACGGAGCCTCAGAGATAGATCTGCTTTGGCAGTCTATTTTACAGAGTGCAGGTGCATGCAGGAATGTTACCAGAACACAGAGTAACCCTCTGGCATGACTGCCGCATCCCAGCAGTCCCACCGTAGAGCCATTCACGCACAGCATGCAGCTCAAAGGGGTCCCCATGTCTATTACTAGGCTACAGACAGTAATTTTCCTGGATGTAGGCACACTAGCTACAGATAAAAAAGTCAGAGAGGAGAAGCTGTCTCTGTCTACTAATCCAGAAGTTTTTGGGTTTAATTCATTACCTGCTGCTAATAAACTAAATGGTTCACCAATAAACAACACCATATTTACTTTTTTCTTTTTGCTCTTTTTCCCTTTTTTTCCTTTCTTGTTTTGTAGCCCACATGCCTTTTAGGCATTCCTTCACCATCTCATGTAACTGTCACAAGCCAACACAAAAAGAAAAAAAGAAAATAAGACTGACCTTTTCAGTGGGGAATGAACTTGAATTGGATTAAATATAGGAAAAGAGGAACCAAAGAATTAAACATTAATAGCAAGAAACAAAAGATCAGTGAGAACTCATGAGGATGTCATGCCAGCAAGCGAGGAAAAATTGTGACATCAGAAAACAAATTTGACCTGCAGTTCCAGGTGTCCATTCCTGTCTTTACAGGGAAGGTGTACTCTGATGTCATGTCACCATTCTGAGACATGGCTAATCAGAGGAGGCTGGGAAAAAGGCTGGGATAGAGAGATTTTGGGATTCTGACTCATGACCAAGGATTGCCTCCCAGGATAACAAATGCCCTTACATTGCCCACTGCCTGCTTCCCCCAGCTGTTTTGAGGTACAAGCAGAATATAAAGGGTCTCTGAAGCATGTTTGCCAATAGCGTTTTGGGTTGGCAGCAGAAGTGCCAAGTAGTTTTAATGTTTTGCTGACTCAGGAGGCACTTCTTGAAGGGCATATGAGCCAGAAGGGAGTTAATTACAATAAAGGTGAAACCCAGGTGACATAAAGAAAAAATTTGCCTTGAGAGTTTTGAAAACTTGTTTCTCGTTCATGTGCTGCTACCCACCTATTTCACCCCTTTCTGCACAGTATTTTTGAGCTTTTTCAAAATTCCTGTCATAACTTGTCCTAGTTTGGAAGACAGGTGTCTGCTAAGAAAGGCAGAAGCCTCTCTTTGAAATGGAGAATGTAAAACGCCCCCCTCCAAATTATTATAATTTTGAAATCAAACGGCTCTCAGGCAAAGATATGGGAATTAGGAATAACAGTTCTTCACTAGGGAAATTAAAATAGAAATACAATACTACAAAGAAACAAACCCCAAGCCCTGATAAAGTCAGAGTACAACCTGACACCCCATCAGGCAGGGCTTTGGTAGCAGTTTGATTAAAGTAATTTCAGGATTATAAGCCACACTGATTATAAACCGCACTTCCGGGCACCAGAAACTTTTCCTTCTTTGTCCATACATAAGCCGCACCTGATTATAAGCCGCAAGTTACAATACAGGGTGTGATAAAAGATATCTATTCTATCACCATCTGTTGAGGGTGAGGGCAGTGATCCTTATCTCAATTGGAGATATTCTGCTAATGGGCCATCCATTGAAACAAGGCGGGGCATTGTTATTTATCTTTTCAAAACCAATCCTTCCTCCAGGGAGTCATTTTCTGCTAATGTCCCATTGAGTCCCATTGTGGGACTGAAAAAATTACTGCATCCCACTGGGAGATGCTCCAGCCAGGGGGAAGAGCCCAACATTTCTTACCAAAATAAAAAACAGAGGTTTTGGGACACTAAGGTCGCCCCTTTCTCCACTGGACTCCAGAGGAAAACTGGCTTTCTCCACATCACCACTGGACCTCCAGAGGGAAACTGCACCTTCTACAGGAGCACTGCTCCAACTGAATCACATCTGTCACTACAAGAGGACTGCAACCACCATTAAATGGGACTGCTACCAACACCCTGCCTGACGGGGTGTCAGGTTGTACTCTGACTTTGTCAGGGTTTGGAGTTTCTTTGTAGTACTGTATTTCTATTTTGATTTCCCTAGAAAAGAACTGTTATTCCTAATTCCCATATTTTTGCCTGAAAGCCCCTTGATTTCAAAATTATAATAATTTGGAGGGAGGGGGTTTACATTCTCCATTTCAAAGAGAAGCTCCTGCCTTTCTCAGCAGACACCTGTCCTCCAAACTAAAACAGTAACTTTTTGTTGTTTGTCCATATATAAGCCACACCTGATTATAAGCCGCACTTCGAGTTCAGACCAAAATTTTAGTAAAAATGGTGCATCTTCTAATCGTGAAATTACTGTAAATGGTGGCTGTAGTCCTTTTGTAGTGACAGATGTGGTTCAGTTGAAGCAGTGCTCCTGTAGAAGGTGCAGTTTCCTTCCAGACATCCAGCAGTGATGTGGAGAAATCCAGCTTCCCTCTGGAGTCCAGTGGAGAAGGGGGCTACCTTGGTGTCCCCCAAAACCTCTGTTTTATTTTGGTAAGAAATGTTGGGCCCCTCCCCCTGACTGGAGCAACTTCCAATGGGATGAAGTAATTTTATCAGTGGGACTCAATGGGCCATTAGCAGAAGATACCTCCATGGAGGAAGGGTGAGTTGTGAAAAGATAAAGAACAATGCCCCGCCTGGTTTCAATGGATGGCCCATTAGCAGAACATTTCCCATGGAGATAAGCATCACTGCCCCCACCCTCAACAGATGGTGATAGAATAGATACCTTGTATCACACCCTGTATTGTAATCCAAGACATAACTTTACAATGGAAGACAGAGCCATGAGGAAAAGGAATTTTGGTTCATACCTGCAAACTTCAAGTAAAGGAAGTGTAAATATGAAGTTTTTCCAGAGAAGTAATTTTCAGATAAACACAGGAAAAATCTCTAAGGGACTTCTCAACTCAGTGCCATGCTACTGAATATACACTATATTTAGATCACACTGGACTGACCTAATAAGTATTTAAAGAGTTCAAGTGAATTTCTTGTGCTTGGAGCCCATATGAGTAAGATAATTTCTAGTTTCAAAGTGACACATAAGAAGCTAGCTCAAACTAGGGCAATAAAGCTCAGTCTAGGGTAGTAACAAAAAGTTTGTGGTCACTGCAGATCTTGTGCCATCAGAGTTAAGTTAATTTTGTAGTGCTTCTCTCTGTAATTTATTTCATTATCTATACTGTGAAAAGAGCTGAAAGAAATTGCACTGAATGAAAGTTCTGCCTCAAAACACACCATTATAACACTGCAGTTGTAAAGACTGCAGGAAGAGCCCTGAAAGGAAGAGAAACAACTTAATTGTGCCAGTCTGATGGGTTGTTAATGATTTTCATTTATAAAGAATACAAGTTTTTTACTTAAAAGGAGATAAATACAAAGAATAAGATAAAAAATGGAGTATTGAAGGTGGTTAAGGGGAAGTTTTAATTTTATGAACATTCTTAGCGCACATTAATATTGATAAGGTAATTCGCCCAGAAACAATCAGGCATCTCCTCTACATATGACTCATGGAGCTACTTATCAGAATAAAATATTTAGCTGGAACAGAGTACAGGCTCTTTACAAAAGAACCTCTATACTACAGGGACAAGACTTCAAGTTTGCTGACCCCACAACTCATAAATCTTCACACAGCCAAAAGCCACAAGATATGTATCCTCATGCCATTGAGAGCCTGAGGGTCTGGGAAGTTCTGTGAATAGTACATAGGGTGGATGTGGCATCCTGTTCCAGAACTCTCACCAGCCACCTACAGAAGAACCAGGTCCGGGTTTGACAGGTGCTTTGGTTCAGGGATGACTACTGACACTGGTTCTAGCAGCCCAGACAGGTATGTTAATTGTTCCTGGGATCACACAGGCCCGCCATCAGGTCTTGTGTGCCATAGTCTTCAAATGGCAGGCACACTTGGAGACCTTGCCAGCCTTTGCAGAAGAAAGACATCACACCAATTCATTCCTAGCAGCACAATAATGACAGCATTATCCATTACCAGCATAGCTTAACGCAGTTGAGCTTTGTATTGTTGACAACAGCAAATATTAAAGGTGCTACAATCATTAAATATATATTAGATTTCAGTCTGTCAAGTAAATATTACAAGAAGGGGCAGTGGCAATTACACAAGGTAATTATAAGTGGAGACTAAGTAGTTTATCACAGCAGAAGATGAATTGTAAGAAAGGATGAAGGACCCTCATTCTGCCTGGGCAATTCATACAGATTAAACAATAACTTTAAAATAATTAACCAAGTAGAATGTAATGATTTTTTAAAAACAGTTTAAATGGTGTTTAATTTGTTTAAATGAACTATCCCATTAGGACCCAAATCCATCATTTTGATTTGGAAAGGGAGTTTTAATAAACCTAACCTTTAGCACAGCTCGAATAATTGTATTACAGATTTATAGATGAATGTCTGAGGTGGAACAGATCCTAGTACAATGAACTCATCAGTAGGACTGGTAATGATTTCTCATAATAGTTAAAATCAGAGACCCAGTGGATAATTTTTATGGAAATGTTTTGTTATGTTTTCAACTATTTCCAACAACAGATAAATGCACATTTATACTAGGATACAGGTTTCTAACACATTCAAAAGTCATATGAAATGCTTAAGTACTACACTGGGTATAACAAAATATCCTAAAAAGAAGAGGTATTACTGAAACAGCATTTTCTAGACAGTCACTGTGGTGAAAATAATTTTTGGGAAGACCCTTTTAACTTCAGGATCTTTTGAACTAAGTTTCTTACTACTGCAGGCACCAGTCAGACAGTGTTTTTCACCAGCTGATCAAAATCCTCCAGTGCTATTGAAAAAGAGGCTCCTGAATCTCATTTGTTTGGAGGTGAGGAGCCCTCTCCCTATGTTCTAGCCATAATTACTCACAGCCAGTTTGTGCTGGTTTTGCGAAGGCTAGCACAACCTTGACCTGCAAAAGCACAGGAACTGAATAAAGAATATCTCAGTCAGATTTTTTGCTTCGGCAATAATTGCAAAACATGCAGGATACCAGGACCAAATGAACTGAGTAAAATGCACACTGTGAAAAACAGAATAATTAAAACCTCTGTTTCTCTGTACTGAAGAAGAAAAAAGGATTTAAGCACCACTTTGTTTGTATCCACAAGCAATGGATGCCAAAAAAAATGGGAGATGATAAGCTGTTTTCTGACTGCCATTGATTCCGAGGTATTGTGCTTAAATAGTTTGAAATTCAATCTAATAAGGCTAACTGCAAAATTGCATTTCAGATATTTGAGATCTGCATTATAAGTATGTAGTGGAGGAGCACCAAAATGATATCTTTTTAAAAGATGAAAAGACACTTTGTGACTGATTAGAATTGGTTTTAATCTCTTGGAGGACTATACGAGGCCCCCAGCAGGAGGCAGAAGAAGCTGGGATAAAGTCTGCCAGACCAAAAAACTACTAGACCTCCTTTTAGCTTTCTCTTTGCCTTGGATAAGTCCATCTGCTCTTCTCTTTTTTTGGCACTGGTGCATGCATTGTTCCAGATACAGAAAGTTTGGGGAGCTAAAGCATAAGAGGAAAAACATCCCATCTCTTCTGGCAGAGTTAATTTCTGCTGGCTGAAATCCACACCTGGCAGACCTCAGCAAGTGGGGAGACCTGTAGCAGAAGGGAGGAGTCCCACACAGCCATGCTCTAGGCAAGCAGGACTGTGGCAAAGCCAAGTTAGCTCAGCTCTTGGGAAACTGAAGTCTCCCTCTCAGACAGCCGAGCACAAGTTTTTTGGACTGATGATCAGAGAGCTAGTGACTGTACTGCTACAGAGCAGATTCTAGGAGACTTAAAGGTCCTCAGAAAAGCTCCAGGGATCTCAAAGGTCTTTTTGTCTTCTGTGAAGAGATTGTACATAGGTATTTAAAATCTTATCTTTTTAATAGTGAATGTTGACTATAAATATTGATAGGGTTGGCTAAAGTGTGGATGATAGTATCTTGAAACAGTTCCAATACAGTGAGAAGTACCTACTGTGCTGTGCTTGTCTCTGCAATGGTCATCAACTAAAAATCAGTCAATTAATACATTAGACTTTTGCATTGCTCTACATTATTTCTGACCAGTGTATGCAAGGCATCCCTTAGGAGCTACTATTTCCCTGTTTGTGTCTGTTCCATACAGACAGCATCCATCAAAAGGGTCACCAGAATAGAAGTCCTGGCCCTATAGAGGACAACCTCAAAAATCACAGCATGTGATTTACCTCTTCAGTGAAAACAAATTTTTATGTTCAGTTCACCAGGATATGAAATCAGTTTAAAATAAGGGGAGAGGGGGAGGATTAGGGGGAGAGCAGTTGGGCCATTGGGATGGGAGGTGGAAAAGAATGTCATAGCAACATTTGTTTTAAGTCATAATTGCTCGGGACATTCTTGGAAGACAGGATATTCAGTTTTCCCTCTGGAGTCCTGTTACTTCAGTATCTAACTCAGGATCATTTAACAATCCATGTCTATGTCATCCCAGAGGATTTAAATGTATTTTCAGCTACACGAGGGGAAAACTCACAGTACATTTACTGACACAGGCTTTTTTGCTTTGATTTATACCTCAGCAATTGCAAATACAAACATGGGTGAAAGAAGAAATAGATTTGCAGGATCTGCAAGTTACTGCTCATGTTTGATGTATGCATGGCACCTTTCTTCCTGAAGAACACAGAAAACATGCAGAGAAAAACATTGTTTAATAAATTAACATATGCAGTTCCAACTACTTCAGCACATACCCCTCCTATGTTGCCTAACCAGTCTGATGCAAAATGGCAATACATCTTGACAGATACAATCCATAATAAAAACATGCTGTTGACCTGCTGGCCAGTTCTTGTACCAGCACATTCACATGGAGGTTGTAAGAACTGTCTACTCTGATCACATGGCAGATGGGAGAGGTTGTGTATTTACCGAGTTTTTTTATTCCAAATTTTGTCTTTACATATTTAGCTAATTCTATTCCAGGGCTGATTTCAGTGGGTCTTATGAGTAGGGTAAACTGACAGCAACTGTAATCATAGTTCCTACTCCTTCTTTTCCAAATCCCTTTCCCACTTCCCCTACTTTTGACCAAGAAACTCCCAATCTGATATCACATGAGCCAAGTCACAGACCAAAGAACCAACACTTTGTTTTGTTATTCAATGAGTTTTCTCTCTGAAGGGGTGAGAAGGTGACCTGCCAATGACAAGGAGCAGCTCACTGGATGGGAGAAGCTCATGTATTCCATATTAAATGGCATGACGCCCCCTCCCTAATCTAGAAATCTAATCTGCATAGCATCAATAGCAATTAATCCCAAGGGAGTTAAGAAAACTCTCCCTCACTCAGACACCAGGAACCTCCTGAATTTTCAGCATGAGAGGAAGAATGTCATAACCAACTCACTGGCTTCACTGTTAAGCACGGCCTCTCCCAGCTCTGGCTCAACAGTGAAATGATGCAAACCGCTTGTAAAATTGTATGAGCGTGTCCAATGAAAAAATTTCACTGCTCCTTGAAATCACAGCTCCCCTGGGAAAAAGGGTACATTCAAATGTAAATCTGCCTGAAGGGTTGTAACTTGCAACCACACATAAACCGGTTCACATATACATACATATATATATATATATATATATATATATATATATATATATATGTGTGTGTGTGTGTGTGTGTGTTTAATTAATTCCTTTTTAATCAAACTTGGAAAGGCTCACACAGCTGGAAAACTCAGGACATTTGTGTGGAGAAGCTGATAACTGCTATCACTGGCTCCTCATTGACTCTTCATTGGCAGCTTCACACTCCTTGCTGTTCTGCAAGTATCAATTTAAAATGGCCTGCGAGAGTGCCAGCTCAATTTAATATCAAGAAGCCAAAGCTAGTAAAAAAAGAAAGTATTGAAAAAACTATGCAAGCATTGCAAGGGAGCCCATGACTTTAACATAGTTCTTAGTACAGCTTGGAAGACACGTTGCTCCTCCATTTCCACAGATTTTTTTGTTTTATATGCATATATGTATATATGTATTTTTATATATAAATCTTTCTCTATGTGTGCATATGTGTATGTGGGTCTGTGTCTGTGTGTGCACTTATATGCATAAGCATCCAAGGAATGTTGGTATCCCAGAGTTAAATTTAGTTATTACACATACTTGTATGTGGCATTGCCCCAAGCTACCTAGCAAATAATTACACATTTTTCTCCCAGCTTTGCACATGAGAAAAAGAAGATGCTTTTTTTTCAGGGACTGCAGTAGAACCATTGTGTTGTGCACTCAGTAAACTGCACAAGTCCTGTTAGATCCATCCCAAGTAGCTGCAGATGATATTGTACTCAAAGCACAAGCAGTAGTGACCCAAGAGCCCACCACTAATTTCAACAGTAGTGGAATTGACTGCTTATTAGACCACATTTGAGATTTTTCTTTAATGTAATGGAGATATGGCTTCTAGTCCTTTATTCTCTACTGCCTTGACCTTGTGTTTTGACCTTGTGTTGCAAAATGAGTGCATAAATCCATATCGTCAAACTATTTCTCCCAGAGGGCTGGGGCCTTTGACATGGCAATTTATGTGCAATTTACAATGCCCACAAATCTTCGATTACTTGTGTTAGGCTTAAAGAGCCTTGGCCACCTGCCTGACATTCACCTGATGATTTGTTCAAATTTAAACTTTACAGGTGCAAATTTCCTTGAGGCAGGCATCATCTGCATACAAGGCAAGGTTAGCATACAAGGTATTCTGTTTTGTATTGACTTGATAGATCCTTAAGCCTACCTAGAGATCCTGTGATTTCATGAAGCACAGGCTAAACACTTCCTTACAGCTCCTGCTCAAGCACTGGCCAGGGCTCCTGTTTGGAAAGGAAGGAATCGGATTAAAGTTGTCTGCTACTGCATGACTCAACGCTGTTAGACATCCTAGGCTTACTATAAGTAGGACTCTTTTGAATATGATAAATCATTCAATTTATTGCTGCAGTTTTCAGTTTTTAATTATATATTTCCTTGAATGTGTTACAGATATGGTTTTTTTTATTCACAAAAATCTCAATGCACCACCTGCTGGCTTCTAAAATGTTCCTGGGGCAATTATGTCTGTGTAGGTATAAATATATCTTTGTCCCACGATTATCAGTGAAAACACATCTGCCTCTGACACCTGGTGCAAAATGTGTGTAGTACTGGGGCATTATGTGCCAGAAACATTGGCAGCCTGTATCTGCTGTGACATATGTTCACTCAGGTGAGCTGTGGTGGAAATATCCATACTGGGAGTGGGATGTAGACAGGTGATAATTGCCTTTCAATTGCTTATTGACTAACTTGCTAGGCAGGAAAGCAGAGGTAGCAGCATTTAAACCTTGCAGGACACAACTTGGAAAGCTGCTTCGAGTTCTCACTGCGAGCTGTTCTTGAAAACAGGCGTTGGTAAGCAACGGCTAGAGGGACTTGACAACAGAATATGCTGTTATTTCTTCCTTGCTTTTGAAAGTATACAGAAGGATGACAAATAAAGAGCCTCCCTACTAGGCTAGAAAGGTCAAGATCCTCTTCACAGCTCTGTTAGTGCTCTTGACTTATATTTTTAGAAGCTGAAGAGGAAAGATTTCTCTGTTTTCTAGTGGATTAGATTTTGTTTACATGAACTTTTGCTAATTTTTTTATCATACATACAACTTTTGAGGATTTTGTCCACCTTTCTCACCTATGCTGCAACTTAGACTTGTCCTTCTTGCCTTTGCTGAGCTCCTTTTTGTGTCATGGATTCATGTTCTGCTTCTGTTCTGTGACAAAATGAAGCTGGGACTGGTGTTTGGTAAGGCCTTATCCACTCAGTGTGCAAGGAAGATTTGAAAATATTTTCCCCTCTCTTTTTTCTGTTATTGTCTATTTCTCAGTTTTTAAAATTAAGAGCATGGCAGAAGTCATCCACAGAAGTGGACAGTCTCACCAAGACACAAATTTTGCATTTTGGAAAAAATATTTTCAAAGGTATGAACTAGCTACCTCTCCTTGGTCTCACAGACAGTAAGTTCCTGTACCACCCTATAATTAAAGATTATGCACAGCAGCAACTTTCTGCCATAGGAATGGTGGACTCTTGGCTGAATAATGCACACTAATTGCCCCTCTTTTGTCTTTTGCTAACTGTGAACAGACTTCTTTACTCTTCAACTAGTTAATAAAAAAACTGAGCACTCCATCTTTATCTAATTTCTAATTTTTTAATTGACCTCCATAATTATCTTAATGTTTCTGGCCATTAATTTAGATTATTTGTCTTAAGATAATTACAACACAATATCTCAAAATCTTCTGGGATCATTCTTGTAGGAAAGTAGTTTTGCAGATAGTAAGCTTTCTCACTTTAGAAAACTTAATACAAAGGAGAACTACCAGTTACCAGATTTGCAAACGTGTAACCTTGCTATGTGTCCACAAACCTCTGCTTGAAGCTATTAAAAGTTTTGCATGCTGGAAGCCAACTAGAGCTTGCTGTTTTCAAACAACCTATTTTCCAACCACTTGAATAAAATATTTTTAGAAGGGAAAAGTAATTTGGGAAATTAAATATACATGCTGTGCCTGAAAAAGATAAATTTTTGTAGTAGAAGAGCCTTGATAGGCAAAAGCCACTAACGAGTGAGGGAAACAGCCTTTTACTATCGTATTTTAAAACTTTGGTGATACGAAACATTTCTTCACTTAAAATCATTTTTTAAGGTGTACTCTTACTTGAAAAAGACTCTCAAGTTTTCCCTGTATTCTCACCAAAGCATTGCTGGCAATAAATTCATGCAGCTCCCTGACCACAGCAGAGAGGTGAATTTTTACTGAACATGGTGTTACAGAACCATTTCCTCCTGTCACCCACTTCAATCTGCGTTAAGCAGTAACCTGGGGAAAATACAATACTGAAGGACAACCCTGTTTCTCAGTGTCTGCTGCAAGAATTTCAAGCAATTACAGAGCTACAAAAAAGGGAAGGCAAGCCATCAAGAGGTTATCTTATCATCCTGCCTGTGGCCCAGGACAGGATAAAAAATATCCAAAAGAAATGTAATCCTTGTACAAGAGACATTTCCAATATTTCTCTATTTTAAAATATTTTTTCCTTTCATTTTTCAATACAGTTGAAGGAAATTCACTATTTATAACTTTCAGGTGATCAAACACAAGAACATGTATGTGTGAAGGTAGGATTTAGGAGAGGAGCACGGTTTTTAACAGAACTTTACAAGCAAGTTGTTGAAGTTGTGATATATGTTATAATTCGTGTTTATATAAAAGGATTGTATGAAATAAAATAAAGTAAAAAGAACCTTAAAACACCAAGCACCCGGGGCAATAGACAAGGGCCGTAATTAGCATATCAACAAGACCTAGCCTGGCGATCTCCACAACGGACTGGAAAAGGACCTGTTAAGTACCACATATCAGACAGCTGATCACCTCCACTGGTTCCCGTAAGCACTCCCAAGGAAAATTACACATCAATGCAGAGCAAACACAGCCTTCATCAACACGCAGGAAGGACCTTTGTCCAGGGCAGCACCAGAAAAAAGATTTAATCTAAATATGAGAATCTGCAGCAGAAACAAAGGAAATTCTCGCCTCAGGCCAGGAAAAACTGTATAAAGCTGGACTCTCTGCTATGGCAGGGTGTGAACACAGGGGGATCTGATGTGGTAGAGATCAGATCAGCGTGTGTATCCACCCAGTGTCGACCCCGGGCTCAGCACTGTCGTGTTTTCGCTTGTGGCTTCCCAGGACCGTATTTTCGGTCACAAAAATAAAAATTGCTGTTTTGCTATTTAATTCGACTTGATTCGGTTATTATCTATAACAAAGTCGTTAAACTTTGCTTAAAAAATGAAAAACTTGTACCTTGGGGAGTTGGTTTGGTTTGTGGTTTTGGGGGGGTTTAGTGTTTTAACACTTTTGTAGCTGATGCTGTGACTGATTGACATAGTCGCAGTGAAAACGTATAAACATTATGAAAAACATAATGTAAATTTTCAAAAGAAGTCTTTGTTTCTACTGGTTCACCTATAGGTTCCTTTTAAAATAAGCACTTTGTTTTCTCTGTGCTTAGCAGAGACAGTGGTGCTGCTATCCATGGAAAAAGAAAATGTTTCCTTTCCATACAAGTGTGTTTGTAGGACTCTGCATAGCATAGCACGTATTTCAGGATGACTGTGGCAAGTAAATTAGCTTTAGGGGCTGAGACAGCGGATATATAGTGTGCATTTTCTCACTGAGCAGGATCCTAAGCTGCGAGGTTGCAGAAGGCTGCTGACATCAACATTGTTACTAGGACATCAAACATGCCAAAAAAAGCATCTTGGGGAAACCTCATACTACAGGACAGCTGTCTAATTAATTGAGGGGGAAAATGCTAAATCAAAGGTCTGTGTTACTATAACAACGAAATAGGGAAAAATCTAGGATTATGAACAGATGATTTTAGAAAGCCACATAGAAACCCAAAAATCTGACTTTTGTCTACTAGGTAAGGAACAAACTGCTACTCTAGCATTTCTATCTTCCACTATCTTCTCTCTTCTGAATGCAACTGTTAACAGCTATTCACAGCTCCTTTCAAATTTCCTGTGCTCCTAAGTGCCCGCCAGAAATGCATTCCAATGGCTCAAAAACGTTTTTGAACAGAAGGGGAAAATGTGCATGTTCACTGCAGAAAGAATTCCTCCTTTTGATTTCAGCTTCTCAAGTAAAGTTAGGATGAAGAGGAGATTCTCAAAATACAGTAGTTTCACGAATACAAGCCGCACGGATTGTAAGCCGCACTTCCGGTGCCTCGACAATGTTGCTGTCTTTGTCAATAGATAAGCCGCACCCCGAATATTAGCCACACTTTCGTTCGTCGCGAGAATCCGTGCGCAGCTTTCACAAATTGGCCAATTAGTAACAGGATTGCGGCATAGCGGGATTTACTGGCTCGGGGCGGGGCCAGGAAGGCTCGGCCCGCTCATGGTTGCCGACGGGGCCGGGTGGCCCAGCTCAGTGCCACGGCTCGGCGGGGCTGGCCGGGTGGTGCTGCCGCCGCCGCCGGGCTCGCTGGCCTCCCTCTCCCATCAGCACCGCCCCGCTGCCGCGTTCGCTCGCCCGGCCGGCGGGCTGCCGCCGCCGCCACCGGGCTCGCCGCCCGCCCCGCGCCGCGTTCACTCGCCCGGCCGGTGGGCTGCCGCCGCCGCCACTGGGCTCGCCGGCCACCCCGCACCGCGTTTGCTAGCCCTGCCGGCAGGGCTGCCGCCGCCGCCGCCGGGCTCGCCGGCCGCCCCCTCCCGTCTGCACCGCCGCCGCGTTTCCTCGTCCTGGCCGGCACTGCAGGCCCCCGCACCGCCGGGCTCCCCCACGCTGCTGGCCCCGATTCTGCTGGGCTTCCCCCGCTGCCAGGCAGCCCCACCCGCCGGCCTTCCTGCTTCTGCCATGCTCCCCTGCACTGCTAGCCCCAGTTCTCCCGGGCTCCCCCGCCCTGCTGGCCCGGGTTCTGCCGCCCCCCTGCCCCGCCCTGCTGGCTCAGGCTCTGCCGCCCGCCCCCCACACTGCTGGCCCCGCCTCTGCCAGGCTTTCCCACCTCAGCCGGGGCCGGCCGGGCTCCAGCTTGGCTTGGGGCTGCCGCGGGCTCTCACTTCCGTGTTGGCAGCTTTTAGAATTTTGTTAATGTATTAGCCGCCCCGGAATATTGGCCGCACTTCCGGGTTTCCACCAAAATTTTGGTCAAATTGGTGCGGCTTGTATTCGTGAAATTACTGTACTTTCCCAATGCCTTACCAACAGAAAACATCTGTGGTTATTTCCACGCTAGTTGTGCTCTGCTTTCCAGAATGGAAGCAGAACAGAAAGTTCCCACATTTCTTTGGACTTGAATGTGTGATTTCAGGGTTGGTTTTTCTTCTTTTAATAGAAAATTTTAGTAGCACCTATCTAGCGATGTTAGCTTCTTCCGGATGTTTTAACAGTCCTGAGAAACTGAATGAGATTTTTCTTCTAATGCTGTGTTTTTCTGTACCTGCAGAGATCCGCCACTACTGCTGTGGAAGGTGTAACAGAGAAACCAAGGGGATTGTCAGTATACCTCCAGTCACTATCCGGGGATCTTCACACTCTTTTGTGAGGGGGGAAAAAGGGAAGGGGGATGGGGAGATTGACATATAAAGATTTTTACACAGGATGTCGTTTTCTGCAGTGTGTAGAGAACATAGTTGTTTCCTTAAATATCCACAGTTTTTTTCATGGACATCTGACAGGCCTGTTAGTATCTCTCTAATTTCCCGAATTATCTTCCTTGAAAGCAATGGAATTCCCTAAGCAGTGTTTTTTCCTCACAAGAACTGAAAGGTATTTTCTTTTGGAAAGAAACTAGGGTTATAATATATTAGTTTCAATGACTGATTAAAATGTTAAAATGTCAAATTAAATAATGCAGTACCCACTTACATATTTCAGATAACTACTTGATAAATCCTTCTGTTTCCTAGACAGCTAGATTACTTTCCTTATGACTCTTCATCAGATAACTGAGGTGACTATTTCTCACACCTTGAAAATTTTGTTTCTCCGGCCTCATCAAGAAGTTTAATTTGAATGCCATGCTTACTTTTAATGTGTATACATAATACCTTCTATGGTCAGAAACAGTTCCTGCCATGCATGTGGCAATTCAGCGAGGATTTACAAATGTAATTGTGTAACCTACTCTTTTAGGTGTCTCAAAGTCTGTACTTCAATCATGACAAAATAAACAAAGCTCATAATACTGTCCGAGGGCCTCCCTTAAATCATTTACCCCTTAATAGAAGCTTATACTTAAAAAAAAAAAAAAAAAAAAAAAAAAAAAAGTGTTTTAAGTTTTCCCTGTTACTCCTTGGATTGTTTCCAGTCTTCAAACTTCACATTTGTCCACAGTTGATACCTACTTTCTGTTTTTAGGATATCTTTGAGAACATCTCCTCTGTAAAAATATTTTTACAGCATAACACTTGCTTGGACTTTTTGCTGCGTGGCAGATTTTTAAACAAGGTTGATTTCTATCTCAGTATGGCCATTCCCTGATTTGTATAGCCCAAGTGAATCAGAAGAATTTTCCATGTGTGTACACATGCAATCTTCTCTAAGAATGGCTCTAATGGGCAATAGCTTGGGCTCACAACTGCTAATTGGCTGTGGTTTTCCATGAAGAACAAACTGCCTCCTGCTGCAGGGCTGTAGAATGTTTAGCCTTTGTTTTAAGAAAAGCAGTGGCAAAATATAGGTACAATGACCTATTGTGGAAAGCCTCTGATCCCCAGCTTCCAGTAGGGTCCCAAACTGCTGACTTGAAGGGATTCCTTGAAAATTAGCAACTACAAGTTTTCAAACCTGATTTACAATATCTCATTTGCTTACAAACAACATCTAGATCTCACAAAGATAGGTCCAATACAAGGAGAGGGAGAAACAGATCCTACTGTTGTGAAGATGACAACAGATAAATTAGGAATTAATTAAAATTCACTACTGCTTTAAAGGTGTAAAGCCTGGATCCAAAGACAGCATACCTCTGAAACAAAACCTACTCTTGGAGAAAGTAGCAATTGATTGTCTGAAGTCCTGAACGGTGGCTCTGCCCTGGGCCAGTGGCTGTCACATTGGGAGTTTGATGAAAATTTAATTTCTGAAGCAAGTTTGCACTTAATGTCCTTAGTGAAAGTTTGAAAAGTACAGAGTTGTAATTCAGAAAAACTAGTTTTATTGCAAACAGAGTGCTCCCAAGAGCTGCAGTTAGTCTTCGAGGAGATGCCACTGGGGAGAAATGCATAACATCTTCTAATAATTCAGTGTTATCTTGGTATTAGCCTCTTTCAGGGTTATAGCTTGTACATGACTGTCTTTGAAGGATTACCTCATATCAGCTTGGACACACTCACTTGCAGGACCCTTATTTCTGTTGCTTTCATAAAAAGCACCAAAATTTTAACCCACTTTTGAGTTTCTTGACTTCCCTCCCTCCCAGTTTCCTTTCTCCTTTCTAATCTCATTACTACCTTAGATACCATCTAAATAGGTTAATAGACTGCTGCTGTGGAGCACTGGAAATCCATCTAGGCAATCAGTCTTCTGTTTAAAGCAGTCAAGTGAAGCTTTAAAGTAAAGATGGGGCCTGAATCAAAATGTTAGCTCTGAGCACCTTTACCCAGTGGGACAAACTGAATATAGGGTCATGGTTTGTGGCTCTTTTATGAGCCGTTCAATTATCTTGCCTCACATGCAACCAACAATGGGAGTTTCAAATTTTCTTTTCAAGTGTTTCGAACAGAAAAAAAGAAAAACACAAATATTCAAGTAGAGGTATATTAAACAGAAATAATCACTCCTGATTAATTAATGTCAGACCCAATCTTTTCAGTAGGTGAACTGAAAGGTCCAACGATCTATACATCACAATTCTCTTTGGTGATTTGTTATTGGTCTGCTTTTAGTTCAGAAGAAAAAGTAAAACTTATTCATGTCTTTGGGTGATCCCACAATTATGCTAAAGAATACAGTAGGCCAAAAATTTGAAAACAAAAGGGGATTTGCTTCCCCTGTTGTCCCAAGATAGACCTTTCTTGTGGTGGACATCCCTGAAAAAGGAACAGACAGATTGACACCAAGGCATTCAGTTATTACTGTGGGTTTAGATTTGGCATCCAGATGTCCAATAGTAGCAGGTGGAAAAGAAAAACAGCAACACTGCTGTCCAAGCAACATACATTGCTGAATATTGAGGTGCATGAGAGCCTTGTCTGAAGTGACACTATAATTGACAGCACAGGTGACATAAACCAAAGCAGAGAAGCTTCTTCTGACAAGGTAAGCCTTTCTTTGCTGATTTCTTTCAGGACACGGTGCTTTAGCAGGAGATTCTGACTACAACCTCAGAAGTGTCTTCATTACATTGTGATATACTAGAGGAAAACCTGGAGGAACAGAAACACTTCACACCAAATCTACCTCTTTGTGAAGGTACATGCAAAACAGTATGAAAGAAGTTTAAAGCCAAAGTTCTGGCCAAACCCAAACCAATTCTCTGTACTTCTCCAAAAAGTATCACAGAGGCACATAATATAAAGAAACATCTAGAACCAGCAAGAAATACAGCACTACCACCACTCTGAGCATGAATAAGTGATTGCAAAGACCCCAAAGCTGATCTTAGAGGGATTTTGGCAGCACAGGTCTCACTGAAGAAACATACATTTCATACATTTCTCATTCTGACCTGTGAGTTTTACTGCCTGACAAAATTACCTTCAGCAGTATCTATCAACTTTTTCACTGCAACTCTAGCCATGATTTGGATTCTCTATTGCTTTATCTCCCTCTGAAGTAGCTGAAAATACAAGTATGGATTTTGCTGATTCTCAAGGGGGGAAAAAAGTATTTTGCTGGTGTGATTACACCTATGGTACATTTTTCCACATTTGTAAAGAAAATCTCTGTATCAGCAGAACTTTTGCACAAGGAAGGAAGAAAGGAAGGAAGAACAGATTTTATGGAACTTTGAATGTTTGATTATCTTCACTTAAATTGCTTGGGTGAATTATTTTGCTAGTAAAACTCAGGACTAGCATCTTTAATACTGAATCCATGTCTGTCTTGTTACTTATAAATGTTTTTTTCAATCCCATTTCAGGATGGATCTATATCCTCTTGACAAAGCCAGAGGTAATACGTATTTGTCAAGGGGAGATCAGGAGAAATTCTGATCCTCCTTAGTGTCTTGTGAGTACATGCTCTGGTTTGCAGGGGAAATTCCTGCTGTGCACAGCAGGAGCTGGTGCCAGGCTGCAAGCTCACAGGATATTTTGTGACAAAGTTTGTTTTTTCCCCATGTGTTTAAAATTAACCCACTCTCTGCAAAATCTTTGCAACTGGCTTCATAACTTTGAATTTCTCATTGTAACTGAATAGTATGCTGATATAATAATATATTATCTTTCTTTCCACTGGGCAGTTACTTTTTATTATTTCGTTGAATTTTTTGTCTGATTTGTAGGGGAGTTTTTTTAGTTTTTGGGTCTCAGAGGTTCGATGAGTGGCACTTTTCCAAAAATTAACCTATTGATAATACTTCCATCTCATGAGTTGTTTCTCTCTTTGAAAAGACTGAGTGATCATCTTGAGCTGTTTATGCTGGTGTAAAGACTTAACATAAATTGTTTGCTTGACCTTTTCAGAACTGAAAATCTCATTTTTTTTTCTTTTTAGCTCATGGCAATGAATTTATTTTGTAAGTGGAAAGAAAGCTTCCCCTCCCATTCACCCTTTGCTTCAGAATGAGAAAAAATGATATATGCTGAGATTTTGCAAGTTATATCACTGTAAATACCTCTTTATGGGTTGGTTCAGGTTTTCCAAAAAATGAATCCGTCTTATGAAATTAGAATTCATCTTCCTCTTTTGAGAGAGGTGCTATATTACCTAAATAGTTAATATTTATGTGTTGCCTAATCAGGTAGACTAAATCCGTACCAATAACTTAAAGAAGAATAAGTTACAGCAGTAAAATTGTTCATAATTATTCCTGATCTATTCCATAGTTTGAATATCTTAACTGTAGCATAAATGCAAAAGCACATAAGGATTCATATAAAGTGATCACAGCCTTCACTGAAATGATTGTAACAAGAAAATACTTTAAAGTTTTGATCAGTTAAATTATCTTGCTGAGATATCTCATGTATTTCTTCTCTGTAGCAAGGTTTTCTCAAGGACTGCAGACCTCTGCTGGGTAGCTATCTATATAAAGGAATTAGGATTCACCAGGTATTATCCTGTGCAGTGGCAACCCCGGTGTGAAGATGCTACACCCCTCTCATTGAGGCTGGTACAAGCTGCCTTGGTTTTTCCCTAAGGTCATTTACACAGCTTAAGCCTGGGGGAAGGGGAAGGTGTATGCACCTATTGTCTGCCTCAACAGCAAAACTTGCATAAACCTAAAGAGCAATACATTTTAAGTTGTTTTAATAGGCCCAGAGTGCACATCAGAATTCAATTCGGAAAGAACATTCCATATTTACAGTAATACCAAATCTGTTCTTAATCTTTCTTTAAAATGTTGTATAAAGCCATATTGAAGCCTTATTGCAGAATTTTATTTCATTCTGGCCTCTAATGAAGTTTAAAAGTTTGAATAGGGTCAAAGTTCCCTCTTTAAAAAATGAAAAATCCAAAATACCTGTTTCTACTGGTTATGTCAGTATCTCTCAGAGAGTATCTTCTGGGAGTGAAAAAAATTATTCATTATATATTTCCATCCATTTTGATCCTTAGGATAAAAATATTTTTGTACCAGCTACTTTTCATCAGGTGCATAGGCACCAAAGAATCATTCCATATATTTCCCTCTGCTTGAAACCAAGTCACTTCTTCACAAGCTAGTCAAGTGAACTGTGGGCTCAAGAGACTTCAGTTAAAAAGTGCTAACCTCTCCAGCTGAAGATAAACTCCTCTCTAAAAATATTTATCTAATAAAATTATAGATTAATCCATCCTGGGTATTAGATAGTGATTGTGAAAAATTGCACAGGTGTAAAGAAAAGCTATAATTCAAAATGTAGGCTACCTGTTCTTGACTTTCTTGTCATTATTCATAGGCAAACATTGTCTAGATCAATGTCAAAATTGGGTTGTCCCTCTCTTTCTAGTACACTGGTGTGCATAGCCAACAAAAATGCACAATATTCTTTAGGGAATCAAGTCATCACACCTCTTCAGCTGATTGCATTTAAATAATTTTATGATTCTGATATCCATCTTTATACAAATAGCTGCTCATCTAGAAATGGAAAATCTGTTTCTTAGCAAAACAACACACATGCACCTCTCTCACTCCCAAGCTGAGGGCTGTAAGCACCATGCTAGAGGTTATCAGTAGGGGTATCCTTTTCTGCAGCTGCTGAAGCTGTGCCAGCACAAAAGCTCACTGGATGAGTGAGAAACTAGGGAGTTATACTTTTGATTTATTTTCATGCTAAGTGTACTCATTTTCAAGGCAGAGGTCTGCACTGCTGCCTTAATCCATTTACAGATTTCTTTCTGATTTACATAGAACCAGTTGTGATAAAAACATATACATTTGTCAGACTACTGACTAATTTTTCCAGTTCTTTATAGCTTATAGGGCTTTTTGATACATCCTGGATATGCACACCCTCAAATCCATTTTCTTTTATCCGTGTGTGATGCTGGGAATTTATATTCCCTATACTTTCCACTCCTTACACAGACTGATCAGCATGTCCCACACATTTTACGTTCACTGCGGTTACATTTTGGGCAGTAATTTCCCACACCAAGACATCAGAGCCCTGAAAGCCATGAAATAAATATTCACATGGTGGCTCTTTCACAGTAATTGAACAGATACTTGTTCTGATTATGTAGTGAATATGAAGTCCAGTGCCCTCTAACAAAAAAAAAGAGACACTTTCAATTCCATAAGGTAATATTTTCATGTGACCCTGCCTGTGCCTCACAAAATATACTAGGATATCCAAGACAATGCGCATTTTATATCTATTTCATTTGAACTCATTTAGGAAAAGAAGAGACTATTAATCAACTCTGAAGTTTTTGGTGTTCCCACTTTCAGGGAAACTATTGCTTAGAGCAAAATGCTTTATAAGTCATTGCCTATATTGAGGTGTATGGATGGAGAACCAGACAACCTGATGAATTCAGGTTTTTAAACTGAGTGTGAAGATTAGTACTACAAAAGACAAGTTCTGTGGAAAAAGTTTGGCAGCACACACCAGGTTCAAAATATTCCTAACCTTTTCAAATTTCTAAGACAATATTTAAATTTTCTACGTACCCCTCTTGTCATGATATTTGTTTGGTTTTGGTTTGTCGAAACAACAATTTCAAAAGGAAAAAACTATAAAACCAAAAATGCTAACCTCAAGAAAGCCCTTTTGCTTCTCCCACTCTTTTCCAAATATATAAATTCAAAAGTGAGCTGAATCTGAATTTCATAACCTCTTTTTATTGTCCATAATGACAAAATTAAGACAACATATGTACAAGAACACCAAACCACACAACTCACAAGTCTTTCATGATGGGAGCAAAGAATGGCAGTTGCAAAATAAACAAAATAATTAAAAAGAGTTTATTTTAAAATTCCATCCTTGGAAAGCAATGTGATGCTAACAGTGATTACACACTAGTCCAGAGGTGCTGCAGAGAGGCAAACAGATTAGGTTTCATTTCATTGCCTGTAGACTTTACTTTTAGCCTTTCTTTCCCTAAACTTCCAACCAAACATAGTCTCTTGTTTCCTCTGAAGGCTTCTGTTGGTTTTCATTATTATTTTATCTTATATTTTGTCACATGGTCTCAGGAAAACCACATTTCTGAACCACAAAAGTTCAGAGCCTTTTTTAGCTTTTTACAATTTGTCATGTCCTACCTGGTACAGTGAGTTAAGAGCTGATCTATACTGGTTACAGACACGCATTGGAGCTGTGTCCTGTGGCTGTCCCAGTAGCCACAGCTGAGACATCCTTCTTGGCTTTCCCCAAAAATGCTGCCTAATACAACTCCAAGGCCAGATGCAGAGAGCACAGTCCTGGCCATCTTCAAGCACAGTAAGCACATGATAGAATTGCACATCCTTTAACCACAATGTTGCACAACTGTTTGCCTCCCTCCACCTTTCCATATCTGCAGGGGAAGAAATCAGAAGAAATTACTGGCAGTAGCAACTAAAAAACTCAGAGCAGCAAAAAGGACCCCTCCTGAAAATTTGTCCTGGGACATGACCCAGCCTTTGTTTGTTTCATTCATTTGTGATTGCAACACACTGCTTGTATCAAAGCCATTGACTTCCACCATGAAAACAAACAGACTGACTTGTTAGTTATTAAAGAGGTAATATCTTTTGCCTGCATGAGGTAATTCTTCTTGAGTAAAATGAGTGAAAAATAATCCTGCTCAAAATCAGCAGTTTAGTTGCAGTTAGTTTTTGTGGGAAGAGCTAGCTTTGACTATCCTAGCAAAAAACCTGTGCATTTCTGACAAAAAAAAAATGTCTACATGACTGCATACATGGGCATAAAATTTTTTTTCTCATGTTGACCACACAGGAGAAGCAATCTTGACAAAGACAACCTGCCTTTAACCATTTAATTATGCACAAGGCATACTTAAACAGAGGGATCCGAAGACTGTGGTGTGTATGCCCTGGATGCCAGACGTGCTCTGACATCGGAAACAAAGAGACTCAGAAAGGCTCAGATGAAGTCATTCTTGAACTTGTATCAGGTGCAAACCCAAGCCAGAGTGAGGGAATCCTACCTCCTTTCCACACCTGATTTCTGCAGCAATTCAGCAAAACAGTTAATTCTGTTGTAAGATTTCAGAAACAAATGGAGACTCACTATGGAAATCATTGCAGTCAGTGCAGTGCCCTTTACTGGCTTTTTTCCCCCTATATTATGATTTCAAAATGGATGTAGAACTGGGTTTTTTGCTCTTTGATGTTCCCAGTTCTTACTATTTAGGCCATGACAGACATTTTTACACACCAGTGTGAATCTGAGAGTAGAGTTAGAACATATTTGCAACTAAAAGGGTACGATTACACTGGAGACTGAAGATTACACTGAAGGTAATGGGAAAGATTTGGACATTCACAGAAAAAAACATTCTTTTCTTCTCCATTCAGAAAATTTTAAAAAATAAATTTATGCCACCTGGTAACTGCTATTTTTTACCCATTTCTTTGCCAGTATTTACACAGTAACAAGCAGGCACAGGTCAATTACAGGATCAATAAAAAGAATTAAAGTTAAGGATATTAAAATTGCCATAATTATATTCCAGACAGAGCTGGACAGAAAATTGATTCCCTGTCCTGCAAATGTTGAGATGTAAAATATATTCCTGTCTTGCATCAGGAAAAAGCCAAGGATCTACTTTCTCTTTTTTATGATTATTATTTTAAAATGTAAAAAATAATCTGAAAAAAAATAGAGGAAGACAGAAACAAATTAGCAGAGACAGGTGTTGAAATAGCTGATAGTTTTTTAGATGGATCACTAAAATTAAATTTTAGGAAAGTCTGATTCCATCCCTTAGGTTAAATCAGAAAAAGCAGGAATTCAAACCTAGGTTCACAAATCCCAACAGAGAGCTTCAACTGTCAAGTTAATTCCCTTTTTTGAAGGTGACTCCTTCTTCCTGAGCAATACTCTGTCAAAACAATACATTTCCACAGCATCTCATTTAGAAAACAGGCCCTCTCCAATTTGTCACATTTCCAAACAAACATAGTTACAGACTGCATGCTTATTGTCAGACTCCTGGAATGGTTGCCTGAAGGTACCTCTATGTGAGCCCAGAAATTCTACCTGTCATAAGCACAGAACATTTTATTTTTTATCTTTCCCTCCAAAGATGAATCTTCTTTCTGCTTAATGGACACTTGGGAATGGACATAACTTCTGACAGAATGAAAACTTTGCACAGAATAAGCTCTATTGACAATAGGACCCTGTTTTTAAAAGATAAAAACCTACCCTTTATTTGAATTTTTGGCAATGGACTGTTTTCAAATTGGTTGTGATTTTTCTGTCTTTTATCCCTACTAGAGGTTCATTTTCCTGTTTGGGAGCAAGAGCAACTAACAATATTCCCGTTTCTTCTCCTTCCTCCAATCTCTACAGCATGCTTCACCTTCCTCTCAGGCTACTCAAGTATTTGGAAGCACTACTGCTACTACTACTACTACTACTACTACTACTACTACTACTGCTACTACTACTACTACTACTACTACTACTACTACTACTACTACTACTACTACTACTAAAGCTTTTTGGTAAACCAGATGGGAGAAAGCAATCAGACTGGAAAATAAACTGTTGCAAAATGTTTTGTCAATCTACCTCCCTCTTTTCGGTAAAAAGTCACAGAAAACACACTAACTAGAAGACACAAAGTTGAGTAGAAAACAAGAAGTTCTTGTTCACAGCTTCACTGATCTCTAGCCTGAAGTCTTGTCTTGCTCAGGCTGATCACACACAGGCAACTTAAAACTCACATTCAACCCTTTCAGTTCATTGATAACATCACACCAGCAAACCTAGCTTCTCAGAACTCCATTGAAGCATAGGAGAATCCTCTAGCACAAGCAAGCCCGTAGCATTAATGGCACACCTACAGGCATTGCCTCTTGTAGTCTAAGCATCAAGCATTACTCACCTAAAACAGATAAATTGACTCTATCTAGTGTATGTGGTAGCATAGTATACAGACTACAAGTTTTGTCATCTTGGAATATATATTATTTGCCCTTTTCTTTCTAGACATCACTAAAGTAATCCCTGTGATTTTTCTTTTTTTTTTTTTTTTAAGAGTAATTTCTTCACTAGACATCACTCTCTGTCTAATGTTGCCACTCAGTATCAGGAGTTGCTAGACTGAGACCTCCTGAAATGGCAACTTATGCACAAGGAATCTTTTCATAGCTGCAGGAGAAGGTAGATATTGAAAGTCTGTAAAGGGGAACCCTGTGAGACCAAATCTTCCAAATTATTTTTTGAAGATGCTTGGCATTCTGTCTTGTTAGTGTAAATATATATAAAAGTCCCTTGTTACCAGGAATGTGACAAAGTGAACAGAAGGGAACAGAAGTGGCATGGCTCATTGCAAGAGCTGTTTTGTATAAAATGAGATACTGTTCTGATCCTTTGATCTGCAGAAAGTTATAGATGCTTTCCCAAAGCTCCTAATGCTGCAAAACTCTCAGTTACTAATGAAGAGCTGGATTGACTTTGTACAGAGTAACTCTGAACACCTCTGAGACCCTCTGCTGATCCCTTCTTGGCCATGCTCCTCTGCACAGCCTGATGGACAGCAAGGACAGACACTCACCAACATCTGCATTCCTATGTGAGGGATACACACCACTACATTAAAATGTTAACACTGGGACAAGTTTGGGGTAGAGAGAATTCAGTCCAAGAGAAGGAAAAACAACCAGACTGAAGATCAAGAAGCGGGATCAACAGGTGGACCATTGTTTTGAAAAGTAGCTATTTATTTCCCTATTCTCCCTTGTTAACTTAAGAAACCATGTTGCTCTGGGAACCTAGTGATCTACAAGCTTTGAGGAACAGAGACTTTCTTACTTGTCAGCAGATGGCTGCATCTATTCCAGCAGAGTCCTAGATAATGACAAGGCCCTGGCTGACAGCAGCCAAACTGAGAAGTAATGCCCAGCAGAAACATAAAATGCAACCTATATTGACTCGTGAGAGGTTTACCTCAGGGCTTCCTGATGAGCCTTCATGTGATAAATACTGACCAATCTTCCAGCACAGTCAGTGTAGGAAGGGGTTAAAAAAAGCAAAACAACTCACTTTGATCCTTGTGTGCAGGATGACACACTAGCCTCCAATCCCAACACAGAGCAAAAGAAGAGACATAGCCTATCTTTGTGATTCAAACACAGCCCTGAAAAACTCCTAAATAGTTAACATAGAAGACATCTATGTGCCCAGCTGTGGTATTTTTCGGGAAAGCACAAGGCTAAACTGGAGAGAGCTCTCTCAGAAAAAAATAGCATTGAAGGCAAGACGCATAAAAATTATCATGATGTAATCACTCGAGGCATGCATAGATGGGCATTGGGTCAGATCATTATGCGGATGCTAAAATGACGCAGAAAGCAGTGCTAGACTATACATGCACCAATGTAGGTCTGCGTCTAATTTGCTAATTCTCTTGCCAGATGTTTTGCAGTAGTTTATAGAAGGCAGCCATGATTTTGACAACACCACATAAGACACATGCATGCAAGTACAGATTTATCACTGTGGGATTGGTGAGCAGGGGTGCATCAGTGAGATCAGCTAATACGACACTTCCTTGTATTAGAGGGTGTATCATGATGATATGATTCCTTCACTTATATCAGGGATTGTGTTTCTCTCCCACAAATGTTTGTGGCTTTATTCTTGTGAGCAGAATCTGTTCCATTTAATAGATTTAATCTATTACAAATACACACATAACCAGAGAAAGGACCAAGGAAGAGATTTTATATCACTAGATAAACAGCAACACAATTTACTAAGAGAAGAAAGCATTTTTGTCTTGTCAATTTTTATGTGTAGAAATGAAGGGCAGTTTTCTAAATGATAAACTGCCATAGCCTCCTGGAAATCTTCCTGTGTCCCTGTAAACTCAGGAAGATTTAATAGAGAAAATTGTGGATTTTCACTTAAAAAGGAAATTTATAACTGTTCCCAGAGCAAACATTATGCAACAGTGGAAATGAATTAAGCCAGACCAAGTTTCATCATAAATGTTAAACACACACTCAACTCAAGCTGTAAAGTCATCCCAAATTTGCAGATATTTTCTTGCTGTCATTGCCTGAGATAAAGTTTATTGCTCACTAGAATTCCCCAGATATTTCTTTTTCATTTTTAGACTCACAAAATGACATTATCAAAATGCACACACACTGAGCTCTCATTTCAGGGCTCTGTGTCTCTTGGAGATTCAGGACACTGTGGTAATCTATTAAACTGTCCCAATATTTTTTTTCAACCCTAAAGGTGTTAAGGTAAACACTACTGAAAATTCACCATATTTCCAGTAGTTCTGTTTTCTTCTTCAGTCATTCAGATGTGCCATATTCAAACACGCTGAGCACATGGATGAAGATTTCCTTCAAATACAGTCATGTAGATTCAATTGTTTTGTGATGCTACCCTCTATGTTTCATCTGTTAAAGGACCAAATTCAAATTAAGTACAGTAATTTCACGAATACAAGCCGCAGCAAGAAGACTAAAATTTTGGTGGAAATCCGGAAATGCGGCCAATATTCCGGTGCGGCTAATCTATGGACAAAAATGTGATATCTGCCCTTACCTAGTATCATGCTGGTCCAGTCCCGAGCCAAAACAGTCTGAAATCCGTGGTTTCCCGTTGTTCCAACGATGAACCAATCAGAGAACAGCTTATTGCCTGCCTGTGGATGGCGGCGTTACTGAGGGGCGGGGGTTGTTATCGGGGTGAGTTACCTCGGCAGTTCGATAAAAGTGTGTGATATTTCTCTGTACTTTTTAAAGTGTTTTCAGTCTTGTGCGGCTACGGGGCTGGCTGGGCTCGCAGGGAGAGGGCTGGGGGAGCCTCTCTCCCCTCAGGGAGAGGGGTAGAACGGCCACTCGGCTCGCAGGGAGAGGGCTACAACAGCCGCTCCCCCCGTGGGCTGCGAGGGCTACAACGGCCGCTCCCCCCGCCCGGCTGCGAGGGCTACAATGGCCGCTCCCCCCCGCGGGCCGCGAGGGCTACAACGGCCCCTCCCCCCACGGGCCGCGAGGGCTACAACGGCCCCTCCCCCCCGGCGGGCTGCGAGGGCTACAACGGCCGCTCCTGTGCCAGCACGGAGATGTGGCTCCGCTCGGAGCTCAGCTGCCTACCCGCACAGCTGAGCGGCTGTTTAAAGGCAACGCAGATCCATTGGGAATGCTCGCAAAATGACCACACTATTGTTCCTGTCTTTTTCGGCTTGTAAATAAAGGGTGTGTCTTTTTTCACTTGGAAACAATGTTTCCGAGGTCGGCAGTAAGCCAGTAAGCCCCGGCGATCCCGCGATTGTGTTACTAAATGACGACTTTGTGAAAGTTCGCTGCAAACTAAAGTGCGGCTAATATTCCGGGTGCAGCTTATCTATTAACAAAGGCAACAATGTTGCCAACACACCAGCAGTGCGGCTTATATTCCGTGCGGCTTGTATTCGTGAATTTACTGTAATTGGAAACTTTATTCTTTGCTCTGCTGTGAATTATGACCATATTGATCTGGCAGCATAGCTGAGACAGAGTTTATGAGAGGAGAAGTAAGGCAGAGAGCTCATAAAAATCAGCTTTTCTGAGAGAAAAAAAATTACACTAATATACATGTGTGTATCACAGTGTGAAACTGCAGCAGGCATCCTGTCTTGTGCCCTTTATAGTCCTCATTATCAAGAACAATTGTGTTCCAGAAAAAACTTATCTTAATTTACCATTCCTGGGTTAAAGAAACACCTCCTCAGAATGTTTAATGTTATGGCAATCACATCATTAATATTACTGCTCGCAATATACCAATGTTAGGTGACTCAGACTTTTTCTACCCTACAGTCTTCAGGGAATCATATTAACAATGTTCATGCCAAAACCCCTGGCTTCTGTGGTAGAATTACTGTCTACAATGCCAGTGTTATGTTCCTAACCTGAAGTGTACCTAGAAAATTGGGTTTTCACAATCCATCTATCAATTCTCAACCAACAAATGCCATCAGGCATAGTTTTTCATAATTAGTTATCTTACTCATAGCCGTTTCCTCTCACCATGTAGCTTGAGAAACAATAGTATGTTTTACTATTTGCATTTAGTAACAGATTATGGAATGACACCGTTCACATTTCTTTAAATCTGTAATTACTCTTCCCAAACTAGAAGGGAAAATTGATGCCAGAAGGCCAATCCTCAAGTCAACAGTATGTTGAGATGTGTACTTAAGAGTATGACTCTATCTGAGCAGATCCCAGCTTTGCATTTGCTTTCTCCCACACCGATCCCACTGCCAGCACGGAGCCCTCCAGCATGCTGGACTCAACAATTACTGAAAGAGAGAGAGCTCCTTTCCTTCTGTGCAATCTAATTCCTTAAAATAACCCTTGTATTGCAGATTTCACTCATGGGGTTTATAGCTTGTTCTTTGTCATAGGATTTTCTGCTCTCAGAAGCAGTTCATAGACTGTACCTAACATCCATAGCCTAGAAACTTTAAATATTGCACTTTGAGACAGCAACCCATTCTGAATGCTTGGATGAAGATATTAAAATTTGAGTTTGCAGCTATTCCCAGGCATATTACATATATACTATATCTGCTGCATATTTTTAGAGATCTTGACCTCCACAGCTCCAGTTCAATTCCTGCAGTTCTCGAGATAGGATGGAGCAGAAATGAAGCCACTCTAGTGGCAGAAGTTCAGCTTCAACACACACCTCTCACTCTGAGCACAAGCCATCTGCAAACAATGTCACACAGAGCACATTCTGGATTGTCGGGCCAAGGCCAAGCTGCAGCCCCAGGCTCGCACAAAGGACAGGATCCCTCAAGTGTAGCAATAGGCTGGAGACAAAGGGAAGGGCTGGCCTGCTGACAGCACTACAGATTATGATATAGTGGTTTGTTTCTATTTAAATTGACACTAACATTTGGGTGCTATTACCACAGATTAACATAACTGCTGAATCTCTCATCTTTGCCTGCTAGCCCTGGTGCCTACAAGGCTAAGTCCAAGAAGTGTCACACCTGCTCCTTACACACATCACATCAGTAATACTCATTTAAGCAAGGTGGCTTTTGTGCATGTATGCATACGTTTTCTACTATGTATGCATGTTTTTTACTTTGGATTTGAATTCAAGTAAGGTAGGGAAAGAAGGATGAAGCAGGGCATGGAGGATTTTTTAGGATAATCTGGTAGTTTATAACGCCTGGAAAGGTATCCTGCCCACCTCCTTCCTTCAATATCTAGCTCTCAGCCACAAATTCCCTCAGTCTCCCTTTCCCTACTGGACCTCTTGCTGAGATGCTTCAATTCATAAGCCAGAAAACTAGCTCAGGGAAAAGTAAAAAAATTAAAAAAAGACAGATGAGTTTATTCCAGCTAAACAAATGCATTCATCTCCATAGGAGGTCAAATGCCATTAATGTCAATGCAAATCTTAGTGTATGCTTGACTTGGGAATTAGCTGTCTATTATTGTTTCAGCTTTAATGTGCAGCTTCATCTGAAAGACATGCCAGCATATTTGGGTAGCTTAAAGATCAAATGCAAGATCTATGCAGGGATTTCCATTCATGGCTGCCTGGGATATGCATCTCTATGCCTGAATCCCTGGCTAGGGGATCACCACTTCCTCAGGGATTCCTTCAAGGCTGCTATGAAATTCAGAGTTTGTATCTTGCCACATAAACCCAGAAAGCTTACTGGGATCATATCCTACTGCAACGCTGTTAACAGCAGGCTAAGCCACACTGAAATACTTCCAAATGAAAACAGTGGGGAAAACAACTGACAGATATTCAGCCTTCAAACTGTTTCTGTCTTTACTGCTAGGGTGAATCACTTCACTGGGTAAAAATTTCACTCTAGTTTCAGCTGACAGCACCAAACAAGACTGCAGTGCCAGGTCAAATATGCCATTAAACTCAAGCAATTGTATTTTGTCTATGGTAAAGATAGATTTTCAGGTAATTTTGCAAGAGAAATATAGCTCAAGTGCATGATTGCATTAATACTGTATCCCCACATGGCCCCGTAACAAGGCACCACAAGACTTTTAAGTTTTATGCAGACAGAAGGAGCCCATTCTAAAACTGAAAGGTTGAGACAACTTCCTGAATGGTCAACAAGATGGCGATACACACCAGACAGCCCATGGAAGAGAGGTGTACTCAGCCAAAAATTAGAGCACAACACTACTAGTTCAGCAAAAAACTTTTTCTCTGCAGAGCCTGTGGTGGTTAAAAGCATGATCTTATCTAACTTCAAAATAAATCATTGTGCAAAATTTCTGTCAGTACTTAGTTTTTCTTCAATAAAATACTAAAACTTTTACTTGAAAAAGAAGAAAAAGCAAAAAAGTCTCCGTATTCCTGTATCTTGGTGTTGGGGTTGATTTATTTGCCAAAGAATCTTTCCCTCAGAGGAGGATAACTGAAATCTTCTTAATCACTTCCCATGTATATGGCAAATTTTCCTTTTTGTTTTTATTTTTTTCTCTACACAAAGGACATGAACTACATTCATTTTCCTTACAAAATCTTTGCAAAATCATATTTCTTTTTGCTAATGACTAACCACTGGACTGAAAGGAAGGAAAAGCTACATGATGCTCTGAGACTTGATTTATGCTATAAATTTGTGTCAGTCTGTGACAGTGCATTACATCTTGGTATGATATCTGCATGAGGTTCCCTTTCCAAAGGAGAGCTGTAGATGTTACCTTTCATTTGGTGATGTAGCTCACATCTAATTTGTACTAAACTTCATCCACATGTTGTCAGAGAGAGTGGGATGACAGCTCTACTCCTCTGTATTTAATGCTAGTAGGATGAGAGCATTGAAGACAGCATCATATCAGTGGATACATTACTATGGTTTGTTTCCTAGGAAAGGGAAGAACAACTTAAATACAGGAACTGAAATCTATTTACGTACTCCATAATCAATTTAATCAATTATAAATTATCTTGGCTACAGAAAGGGCTGCTTGTCACACAGCCACAGCTGCTTCTCCCTGCCTTCTGCGTCTGCCAGTCCTAGTGTTCATCTGGCAAATCACATCAGGGAACAAATCCAGCAGAAACTATTTTTTTCCCAAAGCTGAGTTTTCATTCAGATAAACTCCCAACTTCAGCTCATTCATGGCTGCACAAACAGCAGTGATGGCATGAGGGGGGCAGTACAAACAACCCATAGTGTAGGACAACGTAGGACTCACCCTCTTAGCAGCAGCAGCCATTTATCCTGCTTAAGTTCATCATGGAACTGTGGCAGTAGTTAAGTGGTGCCAGTCACAATATGGATTATCTAACTTTCCTGCACATTACTTTCTCGAGTCAATTAGTGGCCAATTCCAACTAAGCCAGTGTAAGCCATTCTTAACATGGAGCGAAAAAAGCTATTTGGGTAATTTATACTGTTCATTCACACTGTGCATGCTGCACAGAAATGCAGAGGCAATATCAGCAAACTCTACATGATCCTGTAGGAAATTCCTGACATTAATAAGAGTTGACCAGCTTCTGTTGAGAAAGTTCTGTGATACTGAAAAAATCATGCAGTTCAACTGTGTTGAAGTTTTACACAGCCTTTAGAAAGAAAAAACACTTGGGTAGATGCCAAAAGCCTTAATAGCAAGCCAAAGACCATAAAAAGTAAAAAAATAACTCACAGGCTGGCTAGTATCAGGTCTTTCTGTCCAGTATTAGCAACATTTAATGAGTTAAACACACTCTGAGACATCCCTGTCTATATTGCCCAGGGTCTGCCCTTTCCTCAGAGAACTGTAAATCACCCTGACTGAGAGTTTTGGTTTGCAGAAGTCTATAATTCCAAGATTACAATAAATGTTCATGGAGGCTAATTGCTTTTCATTATTTTACATAATATTGTGCATAGATGATTTAATATTGACCAGTGTGATTAGAGATCTAGGCCTAACCCCAAGCTGGAATTTTGGAATCCAAAGATTTTTAGTCAGCAGATATTTTGGGTGGACTGGCCAGAGTTGAGCAGATCCTGAGCAGGTTTTCAAAGGGCTCCCAGGAAAGTAGAGACACTCACATTTTCTTCATCCTTGCTTCTGATTTTTCCAATGCTACCTCCAGTCTTTAGAAATCTATTTATCCTCAAGTTTTCAGAAATACAGAGTGTCTACAGAGCAATACAGTTGATGTGAAATACTAATACACCAAACCCAGCATGTATTATCTGCACTTCAGCTCTCAGTGTAGTGGTTCCCTTGCATTTTGGGAGAGCATCAGAAGATGCAGACCACAGACCTATAGCTCCTGGCATGAGCTCAAGAGGAATTTTGTGCACCAATAAAGTAGAACTACATTTTCCTACCCCACTTACCCATACAGGTTACCTGATCTGTTGTCAGAATTTGCTGTGCTGAACACCCTAATGATTGGTTAGCCATCCCCTGTGTATGCAGGGCTTGATTGAAATGCTCAGGTCCAGCACTTTGGTTGGCTCCACTCTTATCTTGCTTGAAGCTGATAAAAGGAGTGTGTCTACCCTTACTGTCGCTCCTCACAAATCCCTGGGCAGAAGCAATCACTCTCTGGCAGATTCTGTCAACAACAAACAGCAGCACTTTTCTGCAGTGTCACACCAATCCCACTCTGGTGCGGTCAGGCAACAGCAGTGGCTGAGCAGTTTTCTCTGTCCCCATTCCTCTGCGTGCCTTGATGGTGAGGCCATAGGGAGAAGGAAAAAGCAAGAAATGTTTACTACAGGCTGCTTTACAATTCTTCCAGGTTGATAGCTCTTGCAGTTACAGGAATGACTTCTGATCTTAAGCAAATGGCACAGGGTGTGAAAACTGATCAATATTTCTTCCCCAGGAGCTGTGTTTTGCATCCTAACTCCAGTATAGGGCTGGGAATTTGGTACCCAAAAAACTCTCCAAGAGAGCTATGTTGATGCTGCATTTTAGTACAAAATGCCACTATGTGATATTCCTGTGTTTACTTATCTCTGTTTATATTTTTTCTGCCTTCCATCTATGGAGAGGGGAAGCAAGAAGCTAAATGACAGCATTTAAACACCTGAATATTGTAACTTAAAGTGATACTATCACTTAGACCTAATTGAAAATTTTTTTTTTTTCCTTAATGTACTAGCAAAGAAACCCTAGAACAAATGTAACTACAGTGCTTCTTTTTAAAGTCCAAATACCATTAGACAGTTAGAGAACTCAAATGAAAACAAGAGTTCGAATTGTAAGTATTTTCCAAAACTAAACATCTTCAAGTGTGGATAATACATGCATGTTTCCTGAATACATGCAGAAATGACATCTCTTTCATTTGTGTGAAACATTTTATAGTCGTCATTCAGAACAATATCTGTTGTTATGACAGTACTTTAAAATATGATATAGGTTTTAACCAAGAACCTAAATTTTAACATGTTTCATTTAAAAGTCCTTGTCAATCATGGCAGGTAGAGGTAGACAGCATAACAGTGAGAGTAATCTCTTCAAAGTTGCTGCTTTTTAAGATAGGAAAACCAAAATCCCTTCCTGAATTAACATGTGATTTTTATCATAACACTCTTTCTGCAAAACACCTTACCACAAATGTTAAGAAAAAAGTTGCTGATTTAGCTGAATTGCGCACAAATGTATGTCACAAACTCTTAATTCTAAAGACCGTGGTACTTCAATACAAGTCTGGAACAAGAATATAGCTTCAACTGAATTTGTTTAAGTTAGTAACAAACATAAAGGACGCCATGAAACAAGATGCCATGAAGCTAAAGTGTTAGCCTGTATCTACAAGAAAATGGTTGAACTTAGGACAATTGGAGCCAATAATTGTAGCAGAACTGGGAATGCTTTACCCCCTAAGATTGGTGCAGCCCTGCAGAGCAAGCACTCCCTGCAAAAAAAGCCATTTTTAATCTTCAGCAATGTTCTTCTGTCCTCTTGTTGAAGACCAGTGTACCCACATGAAAGATCATGTCATCATAGAATGTGCTGGAGCTGATAGGGACCCCAAAGACTGTCGAGTTCCTGCGCCCCTCACATAGTCAGGGACATCTTCCACCAGACCAGGTTGCTAAGGGCCTCATCCAGCATATCCTTGAACACCACCACCTCAACTTGTCTGGGCAACCTTGTACCAGTGCCCCTGCACCCTCACAGTAAAGAATATCTTTAGATTAGCTATAAAATCAAAACCTACCCTTTTCAATTTAAAACCATTGTCTTCTGTCCTGTCACTGTCTCACCACATAAAAAGGTCCTCACCCTCATTTTTACAAGTTCCCTTAAAGTACTGGAAGATTATAATGAGGTCCCCCAAGAGCCTTCTCTTCTTCAGGCTGAACTGCCCCAAATCTCTCCTCCTCTCTTCAGAGGAGGGAGGCTCTACCCCTTGAAACACCTTGTGGCTTGCTCTGGACCTACTCTAACAGGTCCACATCCCTCCTGTGCTGGGGACCCCCAGAGCTGGATGCAGTGTACAGGTGGGGTCTCAGAAGAGTGGAGCAGAGGGGTAGAATCACCTCCCTTGACCTGCTGGACATGTTGCTTTGGATACACCCAAAGGCTGCAAGTGCATACTGCTGGCTCATGTCCAGCTTGTCACCCACAAGAATCCCCCAGACCGTCTTGTAAGGGCTGCTTTCTACAACTTCTCTCTGTTTGTGCTCATGTCTGGGAGTGCCTCTGCCCACGTGCAGCACCTTGCACTTGGATTTGTTGAACTTCATAACTTTTTCATAGGCCCAATTCTCACACTTGTCCAGGTCCCTTTGGATGGCATCCCTTCTTTCTCTTGCATCAACTGCACTGCTCAGATTTATCTCATCTGGAAACGTGCTGAGGGTGCACACTGTCTGTGTCAATGAGGCAGACGTTGCAGAGCCTGTCCCAAAACAGAGCCTGAGGAACATGACTCATCACCAGCCTCAATCCCAACACAGCCTGAACACAGAGGCATTGACCTCAACTCTGGCTTTGTCCAGCCAGCCAGCCAATTCCTTATCCATCGCACTGTCCATCCAACAAATGCAGGTATCTCCAAACTGGAGATAAAGAGCTTCTGAATAGCTTGTAGTCTTGATTGCAGTGCTCTAGTTGTGTGACTTTTCCCAGTGTTTCCATGATAGCAATTATGCTATAGGTTTCTAATTTCACAATAATTTCCAACTTCTCTTGCTTGTTACCCATGCTGTGTACAGTTGTGTAAGAGAACATGTCTTCAAAACACTCTCCATCTGTTTTAGTGCCAAGAGGATTGACTTTAATTAGGACAGCTGTCTTTGAAAATTAAGCCAGCCTTTGTACCAAATTGGATGAGAAGTTATCACAGCTTCCAAACCATTAGTTCAGTTGGGGTAAATCTGACAAGTGACAGCCACGGGGACTTAGAAACAAGGGATGATAATGTCTTTAGTCAGTGCAGCCATTTCTTCGGTGAGGGTCTGACCCAGACTTCTAATGTGATCTTGCATCTAGCCAAGGTGAAACTTGTCCTAGCTTGGTTTGCAGCGACACAGTGAAAATATCCCTCTTCTACATGCCCCTCCAAAACAAAACAAGTTGCATTGCTGCAGTTTCCCGACACAACTTTGGTAAAGGCCTTGTGCACTCAGTGGTACAAAAAATGTGAGAATGTGGTGAGAAAAGCCTGACCAGAGCTGCTTTTTTAGCACTGCCCAGCTGCAGGTCTTTTTGCTCATGATACTGAGCCGTAGCAAAGCCATGTGAGTGGTCCTAGCCCATTTCAGTACATACAGAAAATAATATCTAGGTCTCTGCTGATACTGCATAAACTCAGACTAGGAATATCCACTACTGGGCCTAATTTTACTAAGAGTAAACATTTTCAGAAAATGTTTCAAAACGTTATTAACACTGCTGATGAGACAAGAATCCTCCCCCAAGGACATTATACTGTTTTTTCCAGTATTTTTAGTAGAAATCTCTGAAGCAGGTTTTAAGGATCTCTGCTGCAAAGGAGTTCAGTCTCATAAAGCACATCCCTAGTGGAAAACCCTGGCAGTGTCAAGGCGTGCAGGTAGAGCTGAGGGGTTTTAACCTTCATTATATGTGCCTGCTTCAGTTTATGATATACTTATTGCTGCTCTGCAGACCATTGGTTTGTTTTTCCTATGTGTGGTGATACAAAGTCTTCTGTCTTGAGAAACACACTGGACCTGAGATCTTCCTGCCTTGGCTCTTTGTTGTGCTCATGGGCCCTTAAGTCTCCCCCCATCAGGAGATGCCCTCACCTTGCTCCACCCTTCAGCAGTGCATGTAAATCGGGGGCTGGCCAGGGAGTCCCTGGGATGTTCCTGGCGCCCGCAGAGGGCTCAGCCAGCGGTGCGGGTGGCGACTGAGCCTTGCAGTGAGCTGGACACGGGAGGAGAGTTGGGTCAGTGCCACTGTCTCATCCCTCGGTGTCTGCGGGGCAGGAGTGCCGCATGCTGCAGCCTGAAGCCAAGGGGCTCGGGACATCTTCCTTCTGCTCAGGCTTTCCCGGAGGACATCACCGCTATTTCAGGCTGCAGGAAAATGTACTGGGGAAATCATCTTAGGTAAGTTTGCTTGAGATGCCGGGGACCTTCCCTAGCCAGGGATGCCTACCCCTTTTAAAAGTTCACATACTCACGATTCGTTTTAGTGTTTGTGTCTTGTTAGCACAAATTTATTTCTGGTTTGGTTTTTTTCTTTTTTTCTCTCTCTCTCTCTTTTTAAAAAAATTTTTTTCCAGAGTTCTTCTCACTGTGGCTCTGGTCTGGCAGGCTGTTCATTTAGAAAAAGGTAAGGGAACCTTCATGTTTCTCCCCGCCCCACAGTGTTGTTTCTTCTACATTTACAGTGTGCATTTCTTCACTACAAACTACTCTTCCCTTACATATCTGCACTTCTTGTCAAGGTCCTGAAAGAGAAGAAAGTAAAGAAGATGTGAAAAGTCTCAATGCCACGGCACAAAAGCAGCAGCCCAAGAACGAAGGGACCTTCATAAATGTGCTCAGTGACATGAATCAGAGTTACAAAAGCAGAAAGCAACAGAATTCCAGGTCATTCGTACCTTTCACTGGAATTACAGAGAGTAGGTAACTTTTTATTTTGTAAACAATGACATAAAATTACTTTTTAAAAGTATAATATAGTAATGCTTTAACTGTTGTCCTGGAAGATTCCAGCCTGTTGGTTTTCTGTGAAAACCCATTTAAATTACATCCTTAGTCTATTTATTTAGTAAACGGTGATAAAAATTTAAGGTAGAACTGAAGATCTCTCAGTTGCAAAATGTGTTAAGAAAAAACAGGAAAGGATACAAAGAATGAAGAAGTGGTGTATGCAAGAACATCTGTGAAATTTTGTAACATTCTATTAATTTTTTAAAATTCACGGTATTTCATTACCATAAAAATGTTTATTTTACAAAAAAAGGTTTGAGCTGCCTGAAAGCAACAGTACTAACAGGGAAAAAAAAACCCATATTCTGTTTACTCTCGCATATCTAGAGTTTTAGATTGGTGCTCAATCCCAGGACTGTGAGAAGGGCTTAAGGGAGCATTGCCACCACCTCAAAACCAAGTAACTTCCCTGTCACAAAACCTCTTTATTCAAAAATAAACATCACTTCCTAGTAAAAATACCCCATTTCTTAGTGTGATTGAAACGTGCATCTGTCAAAGTGAAATATTTCTCTCAAACACATGCTGCCACAAAATTTGCCAGGTGTTGCTTCTTCAACATCCTGTAATCCCTAGTAGCTTGTTTCTAATCCTTAACTAAACAAACTGGGTTTAGCTGAGCAAACACTCCTAATAAGCATATAATTTTATTGTCTCTAAAGACAATAAAACTAGATATCCTTAAGAGACTTTGGGAACTGGAGAGACCTGAGAGAACAAGTGAGGAAAAGGTGAGGTTCAGAGCCCCTGAGATGCTTGTTAACTTCTGCAATATTGTCTTGCAGGTAAAAAACTGAACAGACGCTGCTGCCAGAATGGAGGGACTTGCATCCTGGGGACCTTCTGTGCCTGCCAAAAGCACTTCACTGGCAGATTCTGTGAACATGACGAGCGGCTAGGGTAAAAAAGCCAGACCAAAATCAGAGGAAATGGGTGGGGTGCTCGGGGTGGTTATTTTCTGTGGTGGGGTCAGGGATGTACCTAATGTCTCTCTCCCTTGCTGGCAGCAGCTGTGGCAGCATTGCTCACGGCGTCTGGGTGCTGAAGGGCTGCTGGCTTTGTCGGTGTGGCTATGGTACACTGCACTGTCTCTCAGAAGTAATGCACAGGACCTGTGGTAAGAAATGGCATTAGATCAAGCATTTTTATCCCGCAGGTGACAGAATTGTCTTCTGCAGTGGTAGGGTACTCAGAGGATATTGTATGGGCATTAGCTGGACTTCTACAGTGGGTTGCTTTGCTTCAGAGAATGCGTTAGTGAGACAGTAAAAAGCACTGGTCTTGACTGTACACTGCATCACATAAGACACTTTCAGATGTTCATAATTCCTTACATTAGGAAACGTCCACCAGTGCAATTGAAGATTACAGAGGTTAAATACTTGTCTGTTCTGCAAAATCTGTACATGTGTTACTTCCCACTTAACCAGCACAATTTCTACAACTAAACTAAATCCAAGCAAACAAACATGTTTCTTAGATAAAGAGAAAAAACAGTAGTGTGTGTACTGGTGTGGTAGAAGTAGAAACTGGTATTACACCAGAGAAAAAAGTTGTGTCTACTTAACACACAGAATCATCAATCATCAGATATAAATGACACAAAATGAATCTGAATCTTTTTTTAAAGATTCTGTATCTCAATCTTCAGAATATTCTTGTATGAGTTTTAAGACTGAACACACCACACAAAAAAAAATATGTAGCCAGTATCCTGATCAGTGTAAAGTAATGCTACCTAGTCTCCTCAAAAGCACCATATCATTTTAAGTCAAATCTTTCTGTATCAGCTGTGAAATTCCCTGAAAAAACGGTTGAATATTTTTTGAAACAGTGTATCAACAAGCATTTAAAGAATATCTAAAGATTTGCTATACTAATATTATTTTCCACAGAGAACTGACTGATCCAGACTGTTCTCAATACTCTTGAGAACACTGATAAGGATTTAATAATACTTTCTCTTCAGTGGCAAAATCAGTGCAAAATATTCTTGCCTTTCCACCCGTAATATCTCAATCCCATCTTGTGTTTTCCTTCAGTTGTGCCAACATTACTACTTAGCAGGGTAAGAAAACAACAGACCTAAAGAGTTTCAAGATTCATTTGCACCCCAAGCAGTCTCTTGTTTCCTGACCAGATTCCAACCTGAGTAGCAGTGCCTTGAAGCTGTGACTTCTGAGCTGTAGAACCAACTCAGATGTAAATCAAAACATTAGAAAGGTGACATTCCTACCTTTGTAGCCCTGGAACAAAAAAAAAAAAAAATCTATCAGAACTACTTTTTCCTTGAAGTTTTCTGTATTCTTTATTTCTGTATATGTGGCACACAGCTTGCTCGTTAAACTCTTTACATGTTCACCTTTGAATCAGCCTTATTGTTCCTCATTACAGGAGCAAAACACATAATGGGCCTCCCCATGCTCTGTAAAAGCAGTCTACTGCTTACAACTCTTGAGCTCAGCTTAATATAAGACAGTAAAGGTCTCATTGGAGAATCCCCTGAGCAGTCATTCTGTGGCTTTCACATACATGTGGGTATGGCTTCTCTGCTTTTGCTAAAAACCAAATCCCTTGTTAAAGGAAGGGTTAAAAGCTGACATTCAGGCTGGAGTGCTTACCTCTTGTGAAGTTCTTCCTCTTGCTTTTGCTTGGTATTTACCTTTGATTATTCTGAGATTAATGCCTGCAAGAGCTGATAAGTGCTATCAGTTGCTCCTCAAACGATCATTGATGGGACATCTATTTACATCTCTCCTCTGAGAATAGTCCCTTTGATTGACTTTAACAGCTGATACCTTTAACTTAAGTACCTGTGAGATGTCAGAGGACTTTCCTGTTAAATATCCTTATGTTTTCAAATTTACATATTTACTCATTAACCATTTCATTTCCTTGATTTTATTTCCTTTAAGATCTGGAATCGGAAACAGAGGAAATTATCATACTGTATTCCAGTGGTTTAAGATTACAGCAAACAGTGTTTTCAGTCGCTTGCCTGCTCATCATCCCCCTGAAGTTCTGCTAGCCTGCAGCTGTGAAACTGGACAAGGGGAAATACTCAGGGCTGATATAACCCTCACCATACAGTCAATCACACATTTACTCTATGAGCTACAGAAGACTACTACCTGCATGTTGGAGGCAGATTAAGATGTATTAGTTAATGTTGAAATACCTGGGTTGTTATAAATTCAGATTATATGAATGTGAAGTATTTATTATTATATCATTATATTAATACTGCTATCAATGTCTGATTCTAACGATTTTTTATTTCCAAAATGCTGCTCTTCCAGTGGAAGCAAACCACCCCACAATATTCTATGCCTGAAGTATTGTAAATGATGGTAATTTCTTTCATACACAGTACAACTCTTTTAATAAATAAAACTGATTTCATTGCCAAAAACTTTATGTTTAACTTCATTTAAACTTGAAAATTCTTATCTACCATTTGTCATTATATTTTATCTTGTAATAAAAGCATAGGGTAGAGTGACCATACATGACTCAACATAAGGAGGGGTTTAAGAGCAAATATCTTTCAAGGCCTAATATAGAAAATTACAAAAGTTACATAGTCTTTCTGTTTTTATTCATTTTTTATTACAGCAAAATTGTTTATATGCATAATCTGTATGACAGGAAACAAATTAAGAACACATAAGTGATGGTTATTTCTCTTTTGGGGGTTTACTTCATATCCCAGAAATAAGAGTGTCTCATGCTTAAAATGACAGTAAAGAGCAACTTTGCTTAACTTTTTCTATGGCATAGTTGTCTTGATTAATATATAATTTAAAAGTTAGTATATCTAGGCTACAAAATACAAAATATTTGAACATGTAAGTGCATTTTAATGCAAGGTTATAGAGCAGAAACAGGTTTGTTTTGAAAAAAATTGCAAAGATAAAACTAAAATGTATCTTCATGCTTTTAAAGTAGAGCCACCTCATAGAAGCAATCAGATTTATAATTTTATTGATGAAAAGGGCATTAGTGATGAAGAAAAGTCTTAACATCTTTTAAATGTTCGATATAATAAATTCTTAAATTTTTTTATTTATTTGATGCTGAAAATCAAGACAATTCAGTTTTTAAACAGAAAAGATGCAATACCAACAATATAGTGCCTGCCTTTAAATCTATGACCACTCAGGATCAGACTATTAAAGGGAGTCATTGTGTAAAAACATATTCATGTTAAATACTACAAGTGTTCATACTATTAATTTCCAAACTCTAAACTTGTGCTGGAGACAAGGCTTCTCTCACTAGACTAGAACTGGTCCTTTTCCTATTATTTCACACAAGCTTGTCTGTGCCCATCAGCTTCTGTTTCCACAGACCATCTTAGGATACTTAAATATCAAAGAGAACTGCTGGAGGAAAAGTGTTGTGCCTTTATTTAACAGAGGCTGAAATTTCAGGAATGCCATTGTGAAATCATCTTGGCTTTCCATAAAGCATACTTGACAAGTCGTAGGCAATATTTGTATTGCTTGTAATGTGCTTCAAATAGTCTTTACTTTTTAAAGGAGTATGCATAGTACCATAAAAATACATCTGAAGTGATATTTATTTTTTATCCCTGTAGAAAATTTAATACAGAGCCATTAAAGATTTCAATTAACAAAAGAAAAAAGTGTTTTAATACAGGTATTACAACAGAATAGCTATTTCTGTTTCAATAACACCCTCAATAGATTTAATCATAAAAAATTGAACTGGAATAATTCCCTATGTAGATCAGCCTATGTGCCTGCAAGAGACACCCTGATGAGGCAATTCCTTATAGAGTTGGTCTTGATTTGCAGAATTAAAGCAACTGAAATGTCTAGTAAAGAAATATTTTCCTGTCATACCAAAACATTAGTACGGGGCATCAGATTATTTCTTTCTACAGTTCTGTTCTGTTTCTGCAGTCTCAAAGCATTGCATGGGGAATTTGGATGCATAAGTAGTTTTAATTATGTCAGTGCAATTTATTACTGACTTTGAATGCCACAATTTGAAATTTTCTCTGGATGAAAAACCAGAGGGTTTTTATTTGTTTGATTTGAAGATAGCAGCTCGTTTTCTCTCTTATCCCATTGCATTCTGTTACTGGAAAATGTGAACATTCTGCTTCAGGATGTTTTTACATCAACCATACTATGACAAAATTACTCTCTCAGTGTCAGTTAGTTGTGGATGATATTCATCTTGTGTTTGTGTCAGAGGTTTGGAAGTTGCTGAGGAGTAGGCAGGAGGAAGTTCAGTCTGTGTTCCTCATATACTTCTGAAGCAGAACCAGCCACAGGAGTCAAATTAGAAGTAAAATATATCTCCTTAAGTTAAAGAAAAACAAGAAGAGGGGGAAAAGTATGCAGAAGCTGTCCCATGCATAGTCTCATTTGCAAATAAAAATGTAACTTCGAGGGAGGAAAACAGAAAGCACTAAAGAACAAAGGAAAGCACAGAGTCACAATCTTTGCTTAGGTTAAAACTGTCCCTGCTTTTATCTGTCTCCAGCTGTTTGCAAGAACAGATAAAAGAAAGCATTATTTTCCTCCCCTGTTACCATCTAGGCCCGGCCAACCTTCTAACAGTGCAATTACAGGCACTTTGCTAAGGTTTGTTTATAGCAAACAGCAATGCTTACTCTTCAGCCTCATGCTAACTCACAGATCACTCTGTCAAACATGGCACATCCCAGTAAAGTAGACATCTGTCGCAGCAAGTTCATGCATGTGCCTTCTCTATATGCAGCCACATTTGGGCAGGGAGAAGACCCTCAAAGAGAAGTATTTATCAGATGATCCACAGGGCCCCAGTGCCCTAGATCTTTTCCTCCTCGCAGCTGACTCTAGAACTAAAACAAATGGTGCCGCCTGCAGCTGGCCTCAGTGGCTTCACCCTTGCAATTGCTCCAGCCTCCATCTCTCCTAGGGACATGCCACAGCTGATAAGAGCCCAGATTGGGGAAGAATGTGGTGGAGAGACTGTCCTCTCTGGAGCCAAGAGCCCTGGAGCTGGAGCTCTGCTGCTAGGCACAGATCTGCAGAGGGCTGCTGCCATCTGCCCTTAACACACTGCCCATTCAGAGGAAGAGAATCGTTTTGCATAAGGCCATGTAGAGCACCAAGATGCACACAAAAACCTGTAAAAGCTAGCTTTCAGGTACCAGATACTGAGGAAGTATCACTTATGTGTCTTTCTGAGTATCTGATGGTTATCTCTTGAGATTACTTTATTCCCATCGAGGAGATAGGGATTTCTGTAGCCCCTGAGAAGTGTTAATAGTACCTATAGGTGCCAATAGCCTTCTCTCACCTAGAGAAGCCAGCCAAAACAGAATTAGAAGTAATTTCCCACACTTCTTTATCCAGAGTTATTTGGGGGTCCTTTCTGTTTTTAATCTGCATATTTGAGAGTGCTAAGGTTTTGTTTTGCTGTTCATATGTCATTGAATCTCACAGTGTCGGGCTATGAATCTGGATCATTACATCCATAGACTTCATACACCTGAGCAAATATACAGCAACTTCATATTTTGTCTTCCATAAATTGGAAGGGTAATATAATACAGCAGGCTGGCTCACATGTTGAGCAGCCCTGTGAATTAGAATCACATTATCATAGAATATTATGAATTGGAAGATACTCACAAGGCCCATAAAGCCCAACTCCTGTATCCACACAGGAGAACCTAAAAGTTAAACTATATATTTAGGAGCATTGTCCAAAGTTATAGGTGTACGTCTCATGGAGGCCTATCTAGCTACCCTGCTATCATCACCTGTAATTCACATCTGCCTCATCTTTTGCAGCACAGTCATGTACAACATGGGAGACTTAACAACAGCATAGCAGCTCTATACTTGCCCTCTGCAAAAATACCCAGCTTTGTGAGTACTCCTTGTGATTGCAAAACACCTTCTTGGTCAGAGAAGATATTAAAATCTGTAATTGCCTCTACATTTGGCTGATTGACCTTGCCCTTGGCTTATGCTGCTGTGAGGGTGACTTCTTTATAAGGTCATGAAGCTGCCATATGTCACTGGAATAAAACCAGATGCCTTATGCATGTTGGGTCTAGCATTTTTCTTCAGGTACTTGCTGGCACCAAAATAGCCTTCATTAGCAGCTGTTTTCATCTGCTGCATCCCAATCATGTCTTTACAAAACTACAATTTATATAGATTATAAACTGTGAGACTTCAGATATTATTTGTTTTGATAACACTTGGATGAAATGTTGGGAATGTACTATGAGGACAGAAGTACTGCTAAAATCTCAAAAGCAAACAGCCAGAAGGGCACTGGCATTACAGTTAAAGGAAGCACACTGTCCAGCTGAGCCTCCGGCAGCTGGTCCGAAGAAGTCAGATCTCTCTCTCTGACAGCTGAGATACTTCTCTGAGCTTCACGCTTTGTCTGGGCCATAGCTTGTCACCTTTCACTGGCTTTCTGTGAGCAGAAATAGACAGACAACCTGTGAAGTCCAAATCAAAGAGCTGGATCTGGCAGGACTATGACAGTCATTTTCAACCCATCTGCCCAGAGCTTTCTGCCACTGGACAGCAACAGTGCTGAACATTAAATTCCTTTGTAAGCATGGCACATAACATCTCTTACCAGTAATGCATCTTTTAGCCTGTACTCTACAATAAGTTGTTTGGATCTTCCCAATAAACAGAAAGATCCATGTGATCCATCCTATCTATAAATCATCACAAAAGGTTATAAACAAGAATAAATCTCAATTATATACACAAAAAAAACCCTGATAGTTCTGTCTGTTGTGCTGACATAAAAGCTGTTGTCAAATCCTAGGAAGTTTTGTGGGGAAAATTGTTCTTCATGGTTTTGAATCACCAAGATTACGTCCCTTCAAAAAGCATGAAAAGGAGTATCAGGAAAAAATTTAATTAAAGCTAAAGAAGTGGTACAATGCTGAAAAGACAATATTTGCAAGAGCATCTTTATGGAGAACAAGCAGAGTTAGGATCAAAAAGAAAAAATGGTGTCAAAGAACCTTCCCACCTGACTCTGTACATGAACTCTTTTAAAGGGGGTTTCTTGGACCAAAAAACTTTTTTAAAAAGACAAAACACTATCAGACTTGTCAGGTCCCATGCTAACATGTTAGTCTTGTTCTTCCAGTCCCAGCATTATGTTTTCTCACCTCAAATTTGTTTAATGCAGCACCAGCACTGAAGCTACTTTTTGCGCAAGAAGGAAATCTCTCCTGGAAAACAAAGTGCCTGTACACCTTAATTAGCTTTGAAAGTACAGTAATTTCACGAATACAAGCCGCACTGAGTATAAGCCGCATCGCCGGGTGTTGGCAAACATTTCGTTCTTTGTCCATAAATAAGCCGCACCTGAGTATAAGCTGTTCTGTCATTTGCAGGGAGGATCCGTGTGCAACAAAGTTGCCAAATAGTAACAGAATCGTGGCAGGGCGGGGTTTACTGGCTCGGCTCTGGCCATGAGGGCTCGGGGCTGCCGACAGGGCTGGGTGGCCCAGCTCGGCACTGCCACTCGACGGGACCGCTCAGGGCCTGCCGCCGCCACCGCTGAGCTCGGCTACCCTGGCCCGGCGCTGCCCCGGGGTGGCAGGGGGGGCATGGAGCCCGCCGGCACCCGCGGCAGCGGTAGGAGGCGGGGATGGAGCCTGCCTGCTCCTGCCGCGGTGGCACGTGGGATGAGAGCCCCTCGAGCCGCGGGGCCAGCAGGAGAGAACCCCTGCCTCCCCCCGAGCCTCGGGGCCAGCACGAGAGAGCTGCCCCGCCTTCCCCATCCCCTGTGTTGCCTGCATGGAGCAGCTCCACCAGCTGCGCAACAGAGTAACCAATTTGTAACAACTGCATAAATGCAGGGTTTTACTGGCAGGTACTCAACTTTGCAGTTTGCACTGACTCGGTTTGCACTCCTGGGGTTGAAAATGTCAGAAAATTATTCGCATATTGGCAGCTCCTGAGTATAAGCTGCATTTCCAGTGTGGGAGCAAAATTTTGGTCAAAACGGTGCGGCTTGTATTCGTGAAATTACTGTATGTTATGGAGGCCACATGATGTTAAAATGGATTGAGCTCTGTTTTCCTATGCTGGTGTTGGTTTGCTAAATCATGCCAATATCATTTATGATCCATTTTGGTAACAGAGACAGAAATTTCTTTTTGCTTTCAACATCAGTCTTTAATGGAAACAAGAAGTACACATGCATGGTCCCTGCTCTGTGTCTACCCTCCACTATTCTTCACTGAGGTTATAACCCATTAATAAGAACATTCCTAAGTGTGTTCTTCTTTCATCTGAGCACACATTGTATGCTTATCATTAGCTTATGCTAACCTAAAAGAGCTGAAAAACTTCGACATTGCTAGAACATATGGAGGCCAAACTCCAGTCCAACAACTAGAACAGGAAATCACCCATGCAGGTAAAACTAAGTAGCAAATATGAATTCCGGGGATCAAGTATATCTGTTGCAGCTTTCTCAAACAGTTTGAGTAGGTAAGAAGACCACAGAGGCATGTATCTATTGTCTTCTTTGTATTGATATCATCCACAGTCAGACAGGTCCACTCACCCATCCAAAATGTTCTTTTCTCATTCTATTGGCCTAATTCCCAGATAGACCATCTTTGCTGACAGATGTAGCAGAGACATGCTGCAAAAGTGAAGCAGAGTCCACAGTCAGACAAGCCAAAACTGGTTGTGTTATCACTGCTTTAATATTAACAGCTTAGTTAGTTAGAAATAGTGTCAGTCTTAGTTTCAAAAGAGGACATCAGCATGCAGAGACAGTGCAAAAACTAAATGCCAATGGGCAGAAAAGCTGTTCCTGTATTTCCATTTTAGTATGTAAGTAGTACAACATCACACGGGAACAACAGAAAAAGATCATTATTTACTCGGCAGTAATGACACCATTAATGGAATATTACATAGCATTTTGTCATCTTCTCTTTGTAAATGATACTGAAATTTGTTTAAGTTTCAGGAAAAAAAATAGGCATGATTTAAGATATAAAAATAGGCACTACAATGAAAAATGTAGCAAATTCAGTTACAGTAATTTCACAACTATAAGGCACATGGATTATAGGGTGCACCTCCGGGAGTCAGCAAATTTCGCAACTTTGTACATTATATAAGGCGCACCAGACTATAAGGTGCACTTCTTTTTTTTGCAGCGAGGAGCTGTGCCATGTGCAACAAAGTAACAAATTAATAACAGGGGCTGCTCATGGTCCAGGGCAGCTCAGGGCTGCCGTGGCATGGCCGCAGCTCGCACTTCTGAGTTGGCTCGAGGTGCCCACTGGCTCCCTGCCTCCCTCCCTCGCCACGCGGCAGCCAGGGACACGCGCCTCCTTCCCCACGCACCACTTCTGCCGGGTCAGCCACTCCTGCCAGGTCAGGGCCGCTGGCTCCCTGCCTCCCCGCCCCACTCCAGCTGGGCCGGAGCTGGCAGCTCCCTGCCCCCCCGTGTGGCTCAGTGCTCCCGAGGCGCCGCCCCCCCCCTCACAGCTCCCACTTCTGTGTTGGAAAATTTCGCAACTTTGTCCATAAATAAGGCGCACCGGACTATAATGTGCACTTCCAGGTTTGGGCCAAAATTTTAGTCAAAAGGGTGCACCTTATAGTCATGAAATTACTGTAATTATGAAAGTAAGAATTATGAGTAACTTGTTCTCCCAGCGGGTCACATGGAAAGATACTCAAGCCCGTAAGTTTATTGAACTGACAGAGCCGTTTTCACTGTTTTACACAGAAACATACCTCAAGGTAGACAGCGTAGCTTTCAACAGGAGACAAACATGCTAGTGTCAACGTGAGTGTTAAGAATTTAGATTAATTTAGTACTTGCAGAAAGGCTGCTTGTTGAAAGTCTATTAAGCCAATGAACCCCGGCACTGTGGCATGCATGTTGGTGTGTATGTGTGTGTATTTGTCCAGCAAATGAGGGCAGCTCTGGAGCAGACTTTGGTGTCACAATCAATGGAGGTTCCACAAGCGAATAAAGAGAAATCCTGAAGAAAACAAGGGAAGAAAATGAGGCATTATTAGCTAGCTGTGGATTCATTGTAAACAATAACTTTAAAAGCCATATACATTAATTACAATCAACATCATTGTGTTAAAACACAGCTGTATTATTTGCGGCACGTAGCCTCCAGTGTGCCTACAAGCCCTGACCAAGGCTGACATTTTTCTGTGCCATGTACTGTACAAGTGCACAGGAAGAATGAACCTGTCCTCAGCAGCTCACACACTGATGGATTATTTTCTAACAGTTAACTAAGTATCTGCCACTGCAGTCTGGTTCCGTACTGCAAGGGAAAATCCTTACCACACATACACTCCCACTTCAGTCTTGTTTTCATCAGTCCTGTTGGTTTTGATGTTTATTTTCCATCTCCTCTGTACTGCTCCTCAATAACAACATCAGCACAGGCAGCAGTCACCAGGAGATGGCATCATTAGAAGTTAATAACACTGACTCTAAAATTTGGAAGTCACATACAAGTCTGAGACTGAATATAGCACTAATGACTGGATTCCTGAACCTCACAGTACTGATAAAAACTAACATTATCAAAGCAAACCATAGCAAGTATTTGAATGCAAGGTGTGAATTTCTAAAATGCAATTTTTGAAAGATAAAGCTACTATTATCTGCTGCTTTGGCTACTAATCAATGTATCTCTCTGTACAAGCTAAGATTGAGCATATCGTCAACACTTAGCAAAAATTGTTCTTTGATATAAGAATCCATGACAGACAGCTTTTCCTAGACAATTATAAAAAGGAAAATCTTGTGCTGGTAAAAGGAGCACACAATTATAGAAATGTTTTCACAGACAACATTTATAAAAGTTATAGGAAATAATATATAATTTTTCAAGTGGTTTTCATATCACCATTCTATTCATGACAAATCAAACTTGCAGCAAGTGAATAAGCTTGATCTGACCTACTGCAGGGATGAGTAGTGATTCTTGTATCACTGTGCAAAGTCTTAGAGAAAGTGAAATAATTGTCTTTAATCTTACTTTTCCATCAAAAAGACTAAGGAACCCACTTGTTGGGTTAAGTGTGTCAGAAAGACAAATTATACCAGCTCTGTGTGCATGAATTCTGAGGTGTTGAATACTAATTTTAAAGGAATTTTATCAGATATCCAGATGAAAAGAAGTAACAGGGACTTGTTACTTTTCAAGGGTATATGTTTCCCTGGCTGCTGGCAATTAAAGTTTGACGTCTATTCAAGATAAACATATAAAATAGGCTTGAAAATATTTGTTTATAAAATATTCTGGTCTTAGATATTTTATAGAGTGGGGGTAGAAAAAAAAAAGATGATTGTATTTTGATAACATCATTTAGAGACACCATAAATAAGTTCATGATGATAGCTCAATTAAAGCACTTCACAGAACTCAGTCTTATATATTGATGATAAAGAGGAAAATGTGTCAGTGTGTGAAATAGCATTCCTGAGAGATAAATTAGTTATCTGTGGCATTCATTGTTGTTCCTTAACATTCTCATGCACTGACCTTGATATTCTGGATATGTAATTATCTTAGATACAATAAAAATATTTCTTTAATAATTCAAAATATACTTAAACAGGCACTGTCATATAGGCTGCCTGGTCTCTTTTACTGTATCTTTCTGCTCCTGAATACTGATGAGAATTGCTGCTAGGCAAACTAAAGTGTTGCTTTAACCTTATAAAAAGCTATGAGCAAATAGCTCTGCCTGTGATAACATTTTCAGGAATTAAGAATAAAATAGGCTAGTATGTCAGTTACGGTCGTATATCTCAAAACAGAATTATTAAGGTGAGGAAAAAACGGTGGTGAACTCTCTTTTAGTGAGTCAATGAAAAGTCTATGCTGGATGTCTATCTTCCAACTTCACACACTATCTTTAAGGGTACAGCTAGGTTAGCACCACACCTTTGCACCCAGTTAAAAGAAGACAACACAAAAACCTGCATGTTTTTATCTGTTCTTCCAAGAATCTTTCACAAATTGCTATAATACTGTCTCACTACCTATTTGTTCTCTCCTTGCCACAGTCTACCTGCAAACCCACATATATCCCACAAGTGCAACCATTCATTTCCAAACAACCTAGTCAACTAATCTTCAGTTTTGATTTGTGAAAGTGCTTTCTGCCCAAAATGCTTCTAACTGTCACAAGGAACTGACATGCTCACAGGCCTGTGAAGGATCATCTCCCACAGAGTATACCCTCTCCTACAAATTCAGATTAAAATCAAAAGATCCAAGATCTGATTTCTACTCCTTCTATAAAGAAAGGACACCAAGAAGAGCCAAGGTAGCTGAGTTTCAGGAACAGCCTGAAGATAAAATAGGCAAAGATCAAGTCTAAAAGCCAAAGAACCAACTCTAAGAGTTAATCAAACAAGAAATTTGAGTAACTCTTCTTTTAAGGTCGAGTTTAAGAGGCAATTTAGGAAAGAAAAAGTGCAGGAGCAGTAATATACTTCTAAGCCTGGAAAATGCTATTCCTCATCCTTAATCCAACCAACAGAAATGCAATAAAATGGAAAGGAATTTTGCAGTTATGGCTGAAAATTGCAACAGATGGTTTTAGATCTAGTGGGTAGGACAGATTCATTTTGGTTGAAGGGTCTATGCTTCCCCACAAATTGGCTTGCAGGACATTTCTTTGGTCCCCTTTTTATTCTCCACCAACATTGTGTTTCAGGTAGGAATAACAACACAGAATCTACAACTAATATGGTTTCTAACCATTTTTTAGTAACCTGGTTAAAAAATCACCCCAAATTTCTCCTTAAATAAGTGATTGTGGTGACTGCAAGCCTGGAAATTAATTCCAAAGATAAATCTGGAAAGGATAGGCCAGTTTCTTAATATATACCTGGTACATATAGTATGTAGTGAAATTCTGAAGCATCTTCTTATTTAGTGAGGCCTAAAAAGGCTGAGATGTGTACAAAACACGCAGGAATGTATTATGGGTACAGAGATGAAGTCACAGGGAATAGGGTCTGTGTTACTTGAAGAAGGAATCATTAAAATGTGTGTTATTTATTACCACGTGGTTTTTTGCTTTGGACCATGCAGTCACCTAGTGTAGCTAGAGGTGCTGCTCAAGGACATGAGCTCACACAGCTGTTGGTAGTCAACTTCAGTCCCAGCTAATGGTGAAACTGTGGCAAAAAAGAAGGAAGTGGTCATATAAGAGTAGCCCATTTGCAGATATGAAATAGGAGCTCATCATTGTGAAGAGGAGGTACTGCCTACCAAATCCTCCAAAAGGCTCGATGTCATTGAAAATAAATGGTGAACTCTCTTATAAAATTAAAAAAAATAAGATTCAAAGTAGTGGCAGGACTATTGAAAAACACCGACAAAGGATGAACATAAACAAGATCTGTTTTTGTGACGAGAATCACAGATGTCTCCCAACTGCCTACACAAGATTGTGAGTACGAGGCCAAATGGGGGAGTAGCAAGGGATTCAGGCTGCACTCTTGTCACTGGCAGCCGTCTTGTCAGGATCAGAGGAACCATTGGTACTGATTTCATGGGGCTTACTTTATATCGAAGGAGGTTACTATTTCAGGCCTATTTCTTTTATAGGGTCATTGGTTTATGAAGTTATCTTAACGCCAGCACGTAAGAGGGATTTTTGACCCTCTACATCAACAGTCTCCTCGGTCCATATGGCTTTTCATTTTCAGAGCTGCTAAGCACTCATGATTCACCAATGTGTGTTCTGGTTGTTGACCCCAAGGTCCCAGGAATATCTACACAGCTTGCAGCACAATTTGAAAAAAGGGTAGAAGCAACAGGAGAATAACCTTCACTTAAGGACGTCTCAGAGATTTCCACAATTTCTTGTTTTCACCCTACTAGTCCAAAGCACTCAAGTTAATGCACTTCCACCAGGAATTTCTACAATCATCCAATGCCTTCATCCATGAGGCAGCTCTCTGACAAGAAAGACAGTGATTGAACCAGATGCCTGACATCTACTTGAAAGACAAGTACAGCAAATGTACAGCATTAATGGTATTCACAGCCAGAAGGCAACTGATACATAATACAGTTAAATAGGGTCATGTCCTCTCATCCCATTAAAATAGGTATTTTCCCAGAAATTATTGATATGGCAAATTTTTATGTACATGTACGACATAATAGCTAAAAAATTTGAGCAGTTAGCCTAAAGGTAGGACTAGAGAGAGAGAAAAAAAAAGAAGAAAAACATACTTGCTTTGAACATGAAGTAGTACAGCAAGCATAATTGCTGAGTGGTGAAGCCCCATGGGTACTGTGTTTTCCTGATCAGTAAGTGACAATGACTCAAATGCTGACAAGAATAATCTTCCCCTCAAGAAAAAAAATTTCTAAACATGGATGTGTCCTAGTTTGGAGGACAGGTGTCTGCTAAGAAAGGCAGGAGCTTCTCTTTGAAATGGAGAATGTAAACCCCCTCCCTCCAAATTATTATAATTTTAAAATCAAGGGGTTTTCAGGCAAAGATATGGGAATTAGTAATAACAACTCTTTACTAAGGAAATTAAATTAGAAATACAGTACTACAAAGAAACAAACCCCAAGCCCTGACAAAGTCAGAGTACAACTTGACACCCTGTCAGGCAGGGTGTTGGTAGCAGTCCCATTAAATGGTGGCTGTAGTCTTTTTGTAGTGACAAATGTGATTCAGTTGAAGCAGTGCTCCTGTAGAAGGTGCAGTTTCCTTTTGAAGGTCCAGCAGTGATGTGGAGAAATCCAGCTCCCTTCTGGAGTCCAGTGGAGAAAGGGGCTACCTAAGTGTCCCAAAACCTCTGTTTTTATCTTGGTAAGAAATTTTGGGCCCTTCCCCTTGGCTGGAGCAACTTCCAATGGGATGCAGTAATTTTATCAGTCACACAGTGGGACTCAATGGGCCATTAGCAGAAAATGACTCGCTGGAGGAAGGATGGGGTGTGAACAGACAAAGAACAATGCCCCGCCTGGTTTCAATGGATGGCCCATTAGCAGAATATCTCCTACAGAGATAAGGATCACTACCCGCACCCTCAATAGATAGTGATTGAATAGATACCTTTTATCACATCCTGTATTGTAACTCCAGACAGGGTGGAAAGCAAAAAGTGTATTTCCTTCTGCCACTGATAGGTCTTGTTTCAGACATAAATAACCTTTAAATACTTAGAAGTTCCTAATTTTGCTGGTTCATTTAATGAAGTTGTTAATTCTCCTGCAAACCTAGCAAAAGAAAGTTGTCCTTATGCTCTATTGTCAGATGAAATCATAGAATCTTAGAAAACTTTGTGTTGGAAGGGATGTTCAAAACCATCTAATCCTATGTCCTTGCCATAAGCAGTGACACCTTTCACTAGATCAAGTTGCTCAGAGCCCTGTCCAGCATGACCTTGAATGTTTCCAGGGATAGGTCATGTGCCATGTACTTGGACAATCTGTTCCAATGTTTCACTAGCCTTACCGCAAGGATATTCTTCCTGTATTTAGTTTGAATATACTGTCTTTCATTTTCAAACCATTACCCCTTGTCTTTCCACAGTAGGTTCAACTAAAAAGGCATTAAGGTAGCCATGACCCTTCCCCTGTCTGCTGATGTACTGACTCCATCACAGAAGGCCACTGGGTCAGTCAGGAAGACTTGCCCTTGGTGAAGTCGTGCTAGTTGTCTTGAATCACCTTTCCATTCTCCATGTGCCTAAGCACAGCTTCTAGGAGGATCTGTTCCATGATATTTCCAGACACAGAGGTGATGCTGACATGTCAATAGGTTCCAGGATCTTCCTTTCTACCTATTTCAAAGACCAAGTTCATTGCCTCCTTTGTTCCAGTTACCTGGAACTCCACCAGACTGCCATAATTTTTCAAATATCACAAAGAGTGGCTTGGTGGCTACATCGGTCAATTCCCTCAGGGATTTTTAGGGCTACATCATGTGAGGTCCCAAAAACTGATGTACATTCAGGTTCCTCAGGTGGCCACGAACCAGAGCCTTACTTACACTGGGAGTGTAAGTCCACTTGTGTCCACTTGTGGCAGAGATGTAGGAAGAGAGATGGCCGTTGAAAACTGAGGCAAAATTTCGTTGAGTATCTCAGCTGTCTCCTCATCCTTTGTTAGTCATTTGCCAGTCATGCCAGTCCCATCCATCCAGACTCTAGTTAGAGTAATAAAAGGCAGACAGGTCTCTTCTGTCAAAGCTATTCTTGGACCACCTTCTGGTGGCTTTCCCCATATCTGAACTATGTGCTGCATCCATCAAAACCCATTAATAATCTACATTATGCAGACAACAAGATGCTCAATTGCAAAGTAGCAGTTGACACAAGAGGGATACAAGCACAGGCCAGGAACAGGACATTTAGTGACCACCACCAGCACCTCTCCACTAACACTTCTGTGTACACAAGGAAGGGAGACAAGATGATAGTCCAGAGAGCAGAACTTGGGAGTATGGGGATGTGCTTTGAGAGCACACCTACACCACACACTGTCATGGCTTTGAAGAATTTTCTAATATTCAGTCTTGTACTCAATTCCTGGAAAGAGAGGTTATTTCTAGGTAAACCAGCTCTCTAAAAACTTTAACGTAGGTCAAGCTTGTACTGAAGAAATTTCGTCTTCAAGCTAAAGACTTTGTAAAATGCATTATGTGAAAGTTCTTCAAGTAATCACTAGGGATATAATAGGTCCTTACACAAATTTGATTGACGTGTCTGACACATTAAACATTTAAAAGTTTTATCATCAATACCTGTGTATACAACAGACAAGGAAAGAATTTATTCTGTTTATGTTCAGAAAAAGGTTCATAGCTGATGCAACGTATTTCCTTTTTTTTGTTGTTGCATTTAAGGTTACTATGGTCTTCTTTCAACAACTATGAACAAAAGGTTCAACTTCTGATACAAAATATTAGGCACTTAAATCCATATTTAGGAAGTGGCCTAAGTGGTCTTATTTGCCATAGCAGTCACACTTAAAACTATTTTTCATCTAGCTTCAATCTAGTTCGCGTTAGCTATATAAATTAATGCAAAGGAAAAGAAGCAAAAGGCCTCCAACATTTCTGTTGGTTTTCATCCCTCCTTAAAGCTGGCTGTTTCACAGATCTGTGTCTCCAAGCTGGTGACATAGCCGGTCTTGCTGATTAAAGAAGCAGAACTTCTCCAGTGCTGGGGTTGCAAAAGTGTACTACTGTGTAATGGCCAGGCCCCTCCTTGCTCTCATGTAGTTACATGATCTTAGTCTGCCATGACTTAGGTTTTGTTTGCCAGCAATCTTTTCCTGCTGAGGACTGCATTAGCAAGACACTTTTATAATGGCAAGTTCTGGGAGCTAATAGTGGGTTTGGGTCTCAGTGTTTAAAAGAAACACGTTGGTGATAGCCTTTCATAGCTGAATTACTTTTTGTTGCTGGATTAAGTGCAAGAGTTAAATCAGATTTCTTTCCAGGAATCAAACAAAAGGCGGAATGGGCCCTCAGATCCCACATTTATGCTCAAATTCTTAGGCCAGCTGGAATAGTGTCTGGTCTGCTTTTTTTCATGTGGATACAGTCAACTGGAGCCAAGAAGCAGCAAAAGACAGCCTGCTTATCATCTCAGTTAATTGACATAGTAAAGCCCTAAGACACAGATCCCTTCCCTCTGATACATTGGTGGAAGCAAAGTAAGTACATCTGTGCTTGGCTCAAAGCAGAGTTTGAGTTGAGTTAAAACTGGGATTCAGCTGGCGCTCAGCAAGGGTACAGCTACACCATCCTTGAGGTATTCACAAAGAAACTGCAACCACAGATTTATCCATGACCATGAAAATCACTTTTAAAAGCCTCTATCATGCTTCTTCTTACCTTACCTTACCTTACCTTCTTCAAAATAGTTCAAACTCATCCAAACATGATTTGAGCTTCCACAGAGAAAACTGAAGCAGCATTTGCCTCTGTAAGAGGTACAGAATGCTCAATTTAAGATCTATGGCATATTAAAAGTAGATAAAAAGTCATGTAATCAATACACTGTACTAAATTTCTGCTTCCCTATCATCAAAATATCTGATATCATCCGATTAATATCAGCAACACAGTCCCCATGGACCTTAGTTAATTTGTTAGCAGTGAGTTTGATGTCTCCAACAGCTCCAGTTCAACCCATTCAGCTATTTCTACCTGAAGCACCTAAAATTTGGCTGTATATGAACTATAATTCTATTTTTAAAAAGCCTTTAAGATGCTGTTTACTCCACTGATATACTGTTTCTCTCCATGATTTTTACACCCCAACCTCAGCTCAAACAATATGCACTGGAGCAGGATCTGCACCGGCTGATTTTAACAGAGGATCAAAAGCCTCTTTCCTACACTCATTAAACTGATGCCTAAGGGTGTCTAGAGAAATTTAGTTCCTAACTCCAGTGTCATAATAAGATGGAAAATCTTCCATGTCAAAATTGAAGGCAAATTCAACACATCATAGAAGCCTTTCTGGACAGGTCACTATAGAATTTCATTTGGACTGGAAGGTAGTGTCAAACACATAGAAATGCTAGGACAGAGCAGGTGACACCATCAACCTTTTCCCTCCTTTGCAGCAAAATTGTCCCCTGCAGTGCCCAGAGCCAGGCTACTTACACTTCCATGGGGAGCATCTGTGTATCTAGCAGCTCCAGTGTCTAAATTTCAGCTTGATACAGTTTAAATTGCTTGAAAACTCTACAATCCTTGCGAAAAACAGAAGAAAAAGCTGCAGGCAGGCAACTGACAAGACAATTACAAAAAGCTACTAGTGGATCTTACATATCTTATTTTTCTGATTGTGAAAAGGCAATACCATGGTTACAATAAACACTAAGCAGCCTTTGTGAGTGTTTCAGGTGTCATATAATTGGTGCCCATCAGAAGTTTCATTCAGCTAATAAAACACATAAACTCTTCAATCTGCTACTTTACTGACCTTGAGATTATCCTATACAAGATATTTACAAAGAAAACAATTGTGTTTCATAGGCATGGATGATGTGCTGTACACACCATTGAGAATGCACTTAGAGGAAAAATCCTGTGCAGATAAAAGGTGCTCTTGTATGTGAAGTGGAATTCCAGCTCCTACTTAATCCTGGGGTTTTGATGTTATTTAAATAAGTCCCAATCATCCAACCGAAGGCTTGGCCCAAGAGAGGAAAAAATGAGAAATCAGTGAAATTAAGTGACCCTTTCAGTTTTCCAGTCATGGCAATTTTCAGTCCAACATTCAGCATCATACCCTGCAGGCAGAGCTGAAAACTTTTAAGCAGGTATGCTTTCTCCAGATGTATTCTCAGAGATGCCAACACAACATAACAGGGTTCAAATCAATTCATGTACAACAGGGGAACAGAGAAGCACCATGCCCCAGGCATGCCCTTGGCTGCGGGATGGTCCATCAGGGATCATCCTGCTCTTTCACTCTGGAGTACTAGACCTGCTAAAGGACTACTGATGGTTTTCCAAGGCAGGTACTAGTAACCTCACACTGCAAATATTTACAGAACCATGAAAACCAGGTCACAATCAGCTTTCTTGAGAAGATAATGTGTTGGGTTTGTGTGGCCAGATTTTAATACCAGCAAAGGATCCAGGGGTGGCTTCTATGAGAAATTTTACACCCAGCGGAGCCAATCCCTGGCCGTTTCTAAGTTTGATGTGCCACTGGCCAAGGCTGGGCCAATTAGAAATTGTAGTAACACCTCTGGAATAACATATTTACCAGGAAAAGAAGTTATTGTGCAAATATAAGTGCGGGCAGAGAAGGGCAGAGCGAGAATATGTGAGAACAACTCTGCAGACACCGAGGTCAATGCAGAAGGAGGGGCAGGAGCTGCTCCAGGCACAGGAGCTGAGATTCCTCTGCAGCCCCTGGTGCAGCCCAAGCTGGGGCAGCTGTGCCCCTGCAGCCCATGGAGTCCATGGGGATGCAGAGATCCACCCACAGCCCATGGAAGAGATCCACACCAGAGCAGGTGGATGCCTGATAGGAGGCTGTGAACCCTTAGGTGGCCCTTGCTGGAGCAGGCTCCTGGCAGACCTGTGGAGTGAGCAGCCCAGACTGGAGCAGGTTTTCTGATAGGACCTGTGACCCTGCGGCTGTCATTGGAACCATGTGATCCAGGTTGGAGCAGTTTGTGGAGGACTGTTTCCCCTTGGAGGGATTCACATTGCAGAAGTTTGTGGAGATTTCTCTCCTGTGGTGGGGACCTCACTCTGGGGCAGGAGAAGGACTATTCTCCCTGAACAGGGGCACGAACACATGATGATCTGACTATAACCCCCATTCCCCATCTCCCCATGCTGCTGGAGGGGAGGTAGTAATGTTCATGAAGAAGGGACGAGTAGGTGAATGGTGTTTTTAAGGTTTACTGTACTTCTAATTATCCTGCTCTGATTTTGCGGGTAATAAATTCAGTTTATACCTCCAATTCAAGTCTGTTTTACCTGTGATGCTTTTTTCACCTCTTCTCCATTAGCATCAGGTCTAAGAACACCCACAGAGTGAAGGGTCCATGCTGACAAAATACAGACTAAATGTACCAGGATTACTTGTGCAAGAGTAAGAGCTGACTGCTGCTTTTATTTCCAACTCTCCCATACATGAACAACAGTACACAGTCAGAACACCAAGACAATATTTGATTCCTGCAAATAAGTAACACCTTGAGCACCCCAAAGGTTTACATTCCATCGTTTACATTCCATCCATTATTTTGCAGACTCTTCTATGCTCTCTGCTAAAATTAAGCAGATGCTTACATGAACTTTTGCAAACTAGAGATGAGAGCTGTTACACGAGCAGTTTCTGGTAAGCAGCTCTGAGATTTGCTTATGACCTAAACAAGGGCTGAGGTGCACAAATAGCCTGAATAGTTTTCAGCCTGCATATAAAATCCGCCCTGCTTTTGAGAGTGAACTATGTTTTTCCAGTCACCTGTCACTTGAACTTTTTTCGTACATGGGTAGCACAGCAGAGTACTAGTTCCCTCCAGGATTTCTGGATGCATCATTTGTCTTGCACAAGAGGTCACTGTGAATGCACAGATTAAATGTTCATTGTAAATACAGTCTTATCACATTTTGGCTGTCCTTTACACAGGGCATCTAAATTGCACAAATGTCAATGCTTCTAGAGAATATCTGACCAGAAATACATGTTCTTGTCTGATGAAGCCTGGACACTGGAGTTCCCTCCTGAAAGTCGACCTTTGCAAATGTTTTTGGGAGGTATTGACTACATTAGAAACAAAACAAACCCTGAAATTCATTGCAAATTTAGCAAGATGTGTTTAGTAAAAAGGGAATGTTACTCAAGCTCTGACAAATGGAATCAGTTCTGCACTCCACAGCACCGTGGTGATTAGCCTCTTCTCTATCAAGCCTGGGCTTCAACTTCTCTTTATAATACTATATTATTTTAATATTCACCTTGTATTTATTTGTGATTTCTAAAGCCAGCCAGAATTTGAGCTATTTTTCCAAAATAGAGATATCATCTTTACCTGTGATACATTGCTGTTTTCTTTTTCAATGCCACATATGTATAAAGGTCCTAAAACTCTGAGACCACATTATCATTGTTACCACATGCGTGGAGGCACAAGTTGATTTCCGTGTTCTCATTTGATATGAGGGGGAAATGACACACTGGAAAAGGTTAATAGGTACTGTTTCTAAGGAGTTAAATGTATTGACCAGGTTTTAGAAATATTTGGAGTTTTCCTTTACAGAGAAAGGCTGTAGCTGCTAGGTTTTGCACAGGGTTTTTCTGCTGTGAAGGAAACTGCAGAAAAAGTAAATAAGTTAATATGAACTACTGAAAGCATCCTTCTAATGGTTGCTGCTTTTGCTACTTGGGGTCTGAAAAATTACAAAAAAGGAAGGTTGAAATAATCAACAGTTGTATAAGAACTACTTAAGCCAGCATCACATATGGTATATTAGCAATGTAGATAGATTTAATGAAAACTGAGATAAGTGTGTGCATCTGTCATCAGCCAAATCTATGAAACATTTTCCTCAGAAAATGAAATGTAATGATATAAACATTCATCTGTAATAGACTTATAACAAGTCCAAATGGTAAAACTAGCGCTGCTTTAATGCATTCTTGAGCTAACACAAAACATGCAGACAATTCCTATGGCAGTTGCTTTGAAGAGAACAGACTTTGTGATAGGTCATAATCAAGCGCACATCCTTAGATTAACAACACCAAAGTACCTCATACTTCGGTAAGTCACCCTGTAATGCAAAACCAAGTGTGATTTGTCACACCATTTCAACCTCTGTTACAGCTAAGACAGTAGTGTGGAATTTTTCAAGCTTCATAGGAAGATTATTAAAATGGATAACACTAGCAGAAAATTCTCATCAGTTGCCAAGTCATGCTCTTTGAGGTATCTGCCAGTGTGGGAGGGATGCATGGTCTCAAGGGGGCCTGTGTTTCACAGTCATCTCAGGCAGGGGGCTGCAAAGTTCATTAAATGATCTTATCTCGCTGCTAGTTCTGTTCAAAATAGCCTTGATATGATGAAGGATTTATGTTACCCCCACTTCAAATAAAAAGTACTGAGGGATGCATTTCATTACTGCCCTGTGACACTGGAGAAGCCACGGCTGCAGTGGTAATATTCCTCGTTTGTTTGTGTCACACAGAGAATTTATTTGCAAGAAGACTCCTGCTCCAAAGGTAAGGAAGTATTTGTTTTCTGTACTGAGTCTTCCCTAATAGCGTCAACAAGAAAAGTGTTTGTTCTCTAACTTTAATTCTCACAAAAGTATATTCTAGGAAAGATGAGAGTGTGAGGAAAATACCAGGGAAGAGTGCCCAGTTTAGCAGAATTCTAAGGAAGCTGAGTAGCATTGATACAGAAAAAATATTTACAGATAATTTCCATGTTACAATCCTGAATAAAACGCCAAGAGATATGGCTTCTCAGTTGAGATACATTCTCAACTGATGGGCTAATGCTAGCCAAGGTTACACATACACACACACTCATCTCTCAAAGGCTTTTTAACAGTGATCTGCTGCTGTGACACATTTTAATTCAATGGTAGACACCTTCACATGAATCAGGCTAGATTTCGCTTGCATGTTTTCTCTGAACTGGATGATCTAATAAAGAACGTGAGCCCTGGGCAAAATTTATCTTCTTTGATCCTGTACCGAGTCTTCCTGTACTCAAAAATCAAACAACAAAGCAAAGTGTATTCAAGATCTTTGACCAATAAATATTAATTTATTCTATATACTTGATCTTATGAATTCAGTAGCTCCTAGGAGCAGGCTTCAAATGTATCCAGTAGTGGAGAAAGTCTAATGATCAGAAACAATGTTTGATCTCACAAGAAAACTACAGCCACTTTAAATATGTCTTAGACACTGAAAATTAAAAGTCAATAAAAGTCAAATAAATCTATAGAAAGCTCAGGAAAGGCATTTGGACATTTTCTATTGCATATCACTTTTGAATACCTGTTCGCTTATTGCTCACATCTGTGCACTGCCACCACAGTCCTATTTGTGTGTGCTGGTGTCAGGAAGTGTGGGAATGCAGGCAGCCACCACAGAGAGCCAGATACAGGGAGTAGGAACACCTGGGTAGCACAGGAGTGTAGAGAAGATTATCCAGGATAGCTTAGTAATACCTGCAGAAGTGCAGGTTTGGGCACCACAACGTGGAAAAGACATTAAGCTATTAAAGAGCATCCAAAGGAGAGCAACAAGGATGGTGAAGGGTCTCAGGGAGAAGCCTTATGAGGAGCAGATGAGGCCACCTCATTTGTTAAGCCTGGAGAAGAAGAGACTGAGGACAGAACTCACTGTAGTCTCCAGCTTCCTAATGTGGGAAACAGAAGGGACAGACGCTGATCTCTTTGCTTTTGTTCCCAGTGATAGGACACAAGGGAATGGTATGAAGCTGTGCCAGGGGAGGTTTAGGTTGGATACCAGGAAAAGGCTCTTCATGCAGACGGTGTTTGGGCACTGGAACAGCTCCCCAGGGAAGTCGTCACAGCACCAGCCTGAGTTCAAGAAGGATTTGGACAGTGCTCTCAGCACATGGTGTGACTCTTGGGAATGGTGCTGTGCAGGGTTGGGAGTGGGACTCAATGGTCCTTGTGGGTGCCTTCCAACTCAACTTATTATATCACTCTATCAAATGCAGCTCCAGCAAGAAGTGGAAAAAGATTTTCCAGATGGAACAACAGAGGTGGGCAAACCAGCTAGAAAGGTGTTTGAAAGCACAGGCCCAAATCAGTCAGGTTAGTTGGGAGGGCTGGCATGGGGGGTGAAGAGGACATGAGGAGAAACTTAACAGACACAATGTCAGAGAAGAGAGAGACAAAGGGACCTTTCATGGAATGCTTTGGCTGCAGATTGAGGGAGAAGAGTCAATGCAGAATGGAAGGCAGCAAGTAGCAAAATACATAAAACCAAGCATGGGAGCAGAACTAGGACTGTTATGAATGAATGGGTTACCTGAAGGGAAATGAAAGTATTGATTCCTCTAGTGTTTTGTTCAAGATCTTTTAAGAATTTTAATCTTCAGCAAGAGGACTGTTGAGCTCTCTAGGCACAGAATCAGTACCCTCCAGTTTGATAATTCCATTGTTCAGGTACTGATATCCAGGTGTCTGATATCCACGAGAAAAGCGAAAGCTGATAAAGAGCACTGAAGCCCATCAGATGAGAAGGACAGAAAAAAATGTACTCTATGGCATTCAAAGGCTATGATATTGACACTGTAGTAATATGAGATGTAAAATCCATGTAGCTACCACAAGCCTTGTCTTAATATGTTTGTTTGTTTGTTTGTTTGTCATAAAGGTATCATATGAGCAGAAGTCCAAATTTTCTACCAGTGCAAAGTATTTGAAGAATAACTATTCTCCTTATTAGAAAAAATAAGCTCAGATCTATCACTTTTCACAGAAAAGCAATAAAGGATTGTGGGAATTAGGAAAAAGAATAATGGTTCAATAGAGACTGGTACTTACAGCTTGAGTGAAAACATTTTCAAGTATTAAAACTGTTTAATGTGCCTGTTAGAAATAATTTACTAGATACCCACCTGTAATTCCTACTAGTATTGCTCAGTCATGTGTCAGTATGGTTGTCATTCTTCTGCACAGAAAATTCCCAATATGTGGAGAAGTCCAATTAAATTGATTTAAATTTATACCCAGACAACAATTCCCTGAATGAACATGCTCTGGTAAGAGCATGTACTTCAGATTCTGCCAAACCAGGAAATACTGGCAGAATAAAAAACATACCTAGAATTCCCTCATTTCATAGCAAACTCCAGACAATACTGTTTACAAAGGAACAGAATAAATTGGCAGCAATGATGAAGTGTAAATGGAAATAAAATTGTACACGTGGAAATTCACATATTCTTGCTGATGAAATACACTAATAGATTTTTGGAAGAGCCTGGGACTTGGATGCACCAGAAGACCATAGCAGCCTTCCCCATCTTCAGGCCGATGCTCCAGATCATCTCCTCCCATAACTGCTCACAAACGAGGCAGAAAGGAAGAGGGAGCTGTGGGAGCAAGCTGTGAGAAGCCTCTCCCACAAGCTGCTAATGAGAGGCTTCAAGGCTCAGGCCACCCATGAGATAAACTGCGCTGTGCAAAATGCCACACAACCCAGAGGGTACAGGGGATTAAACTAAAGTGCTCTCTTCTGCCTCTGAAGAGTTTTAACCAGAGTCTGGAGACCCAAGTTAGGCTTGACACCAGCATGTTTCCCTAGGCAGGATCTCAAAGGAAGCATCAGTCAGCCCTTTGAGATGTGAATTACCACCAGTTGCATTAGCGGAAGATAAATTATATATCCTAGGCCCAAGGAAAAAGAGGGAAATAATGAATATGATCATTAGTTCTATTTTCCAAAATCAAAACAGATTTCTGATTTTCACATCAAACAGTACCATTAGCATAGATAGTATTCTCTCCTATATACACCACTCAAATTTTATCATTCAATGCATACATAAAAACCATTGTCATAAAGCATGGTCCAAGTAAAGTCAGAACAATAAAATATTGTATTATTTCTAGAAAAATGCATAACACACTGAAAACTCTGACTGTGCTTTGTAAGAAACACAAGAAGGAGGAAAAATAACTCTCCTGACTCACTAAAAGTTCTGTAAATTTAAAAAATACATTTCATGTAACAATGTGTTCTACTAGAAGAAGAAAATCCAAACTTTTCTTTACATTCTTTCTCTGGCTAAGAAACTTTTAACTCCCAATTCTCTTCATGAAAAAGTATTTCTAGTGGTGGTAGTGTTTTCTTACAGAAACAGTGAGTTTCAGCCTCAAACAATTGATTTTTTAGTTTTTTTATAAAGTCAAGATATCACATCAAATTGATCTTACACTCCTCTTTTGTTCTAGCAGCATGATTCTTGAGTTCCAGTTAATAGTACTAGTGTCACAGCTTCCCTAACTTTGTAAGACCTCCTTCAGCCAATTGAGGCTAGATAATACCAAACTGCTCTAAAATTATTAAATCTAAAAATAAGCAATCATGGTTATCATGTGTTGGATAGATCCTCCCTGGAGTTTATCATTGTTATTCCTTTCATTTGAGAGCACCTGCATTTGTTCATTGGCTTGCAGAGAACATTACTGTCAGAGAACATTACTGGAAAGAGCCTCTCATGATTGTTCTCTTGGAGGATTGTCACTAGAAGACTAAAAAAAGCTTATTTAGTCCTAGCTGTGGCAGGGTGATTTAAGTCAGAACTAACTGCAAGGTCTATAAAAGTGCATCACAACAGCCTATGTGCTTTAATAGTATATTTCTGCTCACCTGTTGCATCATAATGAGATTATTTGTTCAGTCTGCTTTGGAGGCTGCTTCCATGAAATCTTTTCCAGTCTTCTCTTTCCCTATTAAATGAGGCTTCTTTTTCTAACTACCCTGAATGAGGCTTCAAGGCATGAAAATAAACTGTTTCCAGGTGATAACAGCTACTGCAAAGTCATGATATAGGCTTAAGTCCTGTTACAGTCCTCTGAAAACAGCTGAAGTAGGAGAGAAAAAGATGAGAGCTAGAGAAATAGTGATAGAAGTCTGATATCCCTGACTGCTCACACACGCTGAAGGTTTATGGTTTATGACATGGATGGCAGGACAGAGGTGAATTCAAACATCTAGGCACGTGATGCATAAAGGCAAAAGAAACCATGTGAGTTATTGCAGTGGAGGTATTCTGCAGTTCCTACAATCACCATGAATGGGCTCAAACAGATAATTCAAAATATAAGGTAATTTAGGGTAAGGTGAGTCTACAGTTCAGAGAAGCAAATGTCGACGTATTTACATATTGTGTTTTTCAAGGACATATAAGGATGAGTAATGATGCAGAAATTCTGATGTGTTCAGTAACTTTGATACCTACTTGTACATATTTGACTGTTCTCCAGCCTTAGGAGAAATGAAAACAAAGAATATTACCAGCTGAGGAAGAGAAAATTTGGCACCAAGATATCTATATATTAACACAATGTAGAATGTTAGGAAAGAAGAATGACTTGACAATGTTCTTAGTGTGCCTGATCAAACGCACACAAAGAAAATACCACTGATGGCAGACAAAGGTGCTAATTCCTGCCCCTGCTCCACCTCACACCCCTGCCAAAAAAAAAGGCACCCCAACGCTGTAATAGGTAATATTACACACACTTTGTGGTCTCAAAAGAGTTTAAACATTCTTCTAAATACTGCCAGCACGAGATATTAAGTTCATAGCAATGGAAACTATTTCTGAATATCTCTTTTAGTAGCTTTAAATGTTTTCCTGGTGATTTTTTGCTGTGGGGGCAGGTGTTGGAGAGACACATCTATAAAATGCATTAAATCCAGTACCAAGAACATATACAATCATATCAGGAGGCATAACATTAAAAACCAGTAAAGGATATGTGTATTCTGAAAGTATATGCTTGGGCTCAATTACACCTCGTAGCAATGAGTTCCATAATTTTACCTTATTCAGGAATGATATTTACCCTCATATATATATACCACACATATATATATATATATTTAAAAGGGGCATCCACAGTATAGTAGACAGGAATTCATAATAATTCAGAAGGATGAAGCTATTATGCCTTGCTATCTTTTCTGATAAAGAAACCTGAAGACATTATTTCCTGGCAGTTATGTTGGAGCCCCAGGTATATAGGGGAATTTTTCTTCCTGCACTCCAGAAAGAGTTATTCTTAAAGATTAACTCCTGGGGTGAAAAGTCCATTAGTTTTACTTAGATGGGTTTTACCATATCTTTCTCATACTTTGAAGATTAGTCCTAGTACACAAAAAGTTTAAAAGGGCAGTTACTATGACCTAGGAAGAAATATTTGGATCGGCATTGATACATATGGGGATATTTATAGAATACATGTATTTTATGAAAACATGCACATTACAGACTAATGTCAACAATTATACATCCAGCTATAATTTTTTCAGGACCAGAAAACATGCTCAGTAATTCTTTTCAGCAAGAGTCAGGCTCCAGTACTATGCTTCTATTCTTTGGAAGCCATGAACTGACACATGAAGGTTTTACAGGGAACCACAGGGGATTTACAGGGAAATCCTAGCAAAAAGGGGACCTCTTCAAAAGGGCTGATTTCATCCTCTGCTCATTAAGTCTTCATAATGTGTCTGTCAATTTTTCACAAAACAACCAATTATGTAAAGATTATCAGTTCCCAGTTTTGTGTTTTCTGATGATGCTTGCCAGGGGAATGGCAGCAGTTTCTTCAAGCTTTTCCAAGCTAGTCTTGAGGGGCTTGTTTACTATCTCTCTATGGCTCTGATTAAAATAAATTACAAATCATTTCCATGAATTCAAACAATGCATGAGAGAGCCCTAAATACTTGTTAAAAAATTAAATGTTCTGGAAAATATTATAATGGCATGTTCATGCAAAAGCACATATCAATTTGAAAGACAGCATGGATATACTAATTTCATATTTAATGAAGTTTTGAAAGTAATGATACAATTTTCTGGCTGCAATGTGGCATACGGGGAATTTACTGTTAGCCCATGAAGAGTCATCCTGAGGCAAATATTTTTTCCTTAGGATAAGATTCACTCCAGAATTTATTTTAAGATGTTATTAACTAAAGCTGAAAGTACAGAATCATCACAGATACAAAAATATATCCAATGAATTTACTCTGTTTTGAAAATTGAAGAGGGGGAAATATTTAGTAAACGAGGTGGGTTTTGCAAGCCAGTATCTTATGTAATTATTTACATACTTTTATATACAAAAATTTTCTACATTTCCAAACAAAGCTAAATGCCAGAATGATTAAAGGCAAATCATCAGAACAGTCACTTTCAAAATTTAGAGACATGAAAATAATGAGGCAAAAAAATGCCATTAGACATGGCAAATTTTTATGCTTTTTATATTTTTCAATTTTTTTATATTTTTATATTTGTGAGTACAGTAAAAAGTATCATGATTGCTAAATTACAGAATACAAGAGCACTGGCCCAAGAGTGGACATGAATGTCGTAGTCAGATGGAGGTGAGAGATATTTTAGGTACACAAGTAAGAATTCATCACTGTAGACAACATATCCTCAAGCACCAGAGCTAGGCAAGAAAAGCTTAAATAGTGAGTCATGCTCCCAGATATCCTGATCCTACTGTGTGACCCTTATGCTGAAAATCCAAAACATGTGCTTTAGCCATGAAAACAGATGAGGAACCAGTAACTTGTCATACAGATGTTTCAAATTTTTCCTTTAGAGAAAATGAACAGCCAATATATGCGTCATGAAGTGCGGGGTTGTGAAACCAGTGACCTGAGGAACTTCTGGGAAAAGACCATTGAACAACAAACTCAATATCTGCAAAATGAAAAAGAACGTCAGCGAAGAAGCGCTCTGACAAAGTGGGTAATATGCATCCAGAAAGGTTACTCGAGTTTGCATTGTAATTATTTTTTTTAACAAAAGTAATACCTATACTTAAATCATGCAATGAAATCTGAAAGTAATTTAGATTTATAAAAAACAATAAAGCTTCCCAAATTAGGGTGTAATGCTAATGGGTTTAAGCTATGACTTAATATGATAGAGAATAATTCATCCTTGTTCCATAAATGAGTCCAAAGCATAGAACTTAAGGGGATAATATATAACAGCACAGACTTGTCTTGATCATAGAGGATTCTCTTCAGAGCAAAGCTAGCACAGATGTGTACCTGGCCCACATTCTTTCTCTGTGGCTTACTTTCACAAGAAAATAGTTATAACTATTTAAGATTGTTTAATTTGTGTATGGTAAATCCATTATAAAGCAGATGGCCCAAGCATGCTGACCAAGGCAACCACCATTCGTAGCCATATCTACCTTACCCAGTCACATTCCCCTTGAGCAGTCACTGAGAAAGAGCAGTCTGCAGCAACATTAGCACAGTTTTACTTCACATCAATTCTCTGTAAGTTGAAGGCATATGTGAGATATACACTTTTGTTATTTATTATATTTTGTCTTGACATCAGTGAGAAAGCAATTTCCCAGAGCCTTCCTCATAGCCCTCTTTGTATTGATACTTGAAAAATTAAGAGCAAGGACATCCTTGTATTATTAACCCTGGATAAGAAAACACTAAAAATAGTGTCCAGCATGTTTTATCCTTTAGTGACTAATCTCATCTCAATGTTACAACTCCTCAGCTGGGAAACTCCTCTCTTTTCTATTTGAGTAAGCCTTTCTGTGGTGCCTAGATACTATCAAAAAGAAAATAAAGGGCCACATATTACTGAAAACTACCTGCTATGGGTCTAACAGAAGCTTCAGTATGTGCAGTGTCTCCAAGCTGAGCAGGACAGAGGAGGAGGCAGGCTGGGAAGTGCTGGATGATGTGACCCAGCAGATGGCAGCAGGCAATCTCCAGTGCAGGTGACAAGTCACTCTGGCACATACGCACTCGAGAGAGGGCACACTGGAGATGGAGATGAACCACAAAGCCCAGGTGATCCCTCACCGGGACTTAGGAGCTTGTCCTGAAGTACCTTCCAGAAAAGAGCTCTGAAAGGGCAGGAAAATTTGCATGACAATTGGGAAAAAACACCAAAGAATATCCTCAGTGGAAAAGAATGAAGACTGTAAATCCATTCCATGTAAAATTTTGGGGACAAGCTGATCCATGTTTCTGTCCCTAGGCTCAGAAATGAATGGATGGAGAGGCTGGAAAAACGGATAAAGATGTTGAGGACCCAATCTGAAGATCCATCCAGCTGAAGAGCCCACACTCATTACACGTTTGGGGGAAAAAGAAATCTGTTTTGTAGGAAAGAGTGATGCAAAAGCTGAAGTCAGTTTTACTTTGTAGCTTAAATGAGCTATAATTGATTAGCTGTCATTGTTAGAAGTTTCATATGTGAAATGCCAATTGTTGCTTTTAAGATTATGCATCTGTCCCTTCATTTGATAAATGGAGAATGTAGCACTCTGAAGTATTTAACCCTAATAAATCATGGTTCAGTGAGATGTAGATGCCTTGGAAAAGATTTTAGTTACACAGTTCTGCTCTGCAAAAGCATTTCCTCAATATTTTAGGTCTCTGTATAGACTGACTGTAATATAATGAATTTAGATGATCTAACGAATAATAGACATTTTAATTTTTTATGCAACACAACCGAGTGTTGGCTAAGGAATAAGGGACATGCACAACGCCACCACATCCCACACCACTAGTGAAGCCCAGACTGGTGGGAGCTACAGATCCCAACTGCCATGTTAGAAGTTACCTGTGAAGTTGTTAACATATATGTATTGATAAACAGCTTCTGTGAGATACCTACAAGAGTGCCTGATTAACCCACATTAACTTAGTCAGCCCATATTAACTTGAGACACTATATCCCAGTTGGTAGAACAACTTCAAACTCTGACACTGCTCCTGGTACTGATGTGGCTTGCCTGGAAGTGGGTTGATACCTTTATTTCACAGAGTGACTTGGTGCACTTTCACAGCTGTCTGTCATGAATGACAAGCATGGGGGTTTTTGTAGGACTTTTTCCCTCTAAGACCCAGTATTTATTCCTTAAAGACCAGTTCTTTCAGAATCTATCAGTTTTCCCCTCCCATGTTTCTCATTAGTAAAAAATGTTTCTTGTTCCCTTCCTAATGCTTCATTATGAAATGTGCCATTTCTTCCAACAATATGAAAGCACTTCAGTCGGCTGGTGTAATCAAATCACTTCCTTTTTAAGGTGACTGCTTTGTTGCCACCAAATTATTAGGATAATGTACTGCAAGACGAGTTGCTTTGAACATGCTAAAAAACTCTTCCCTGAATCACTTAACCTTTTAGTCCCTTTTTATAAGAATGTTTCCCTACCACTCTGGTAATTCAAACTCTGGTGTTGTTTCAAAGCAAAGAAGATTTGAATTGTCAGTGAAGCAAGAAGAGAACAATAGAAAGGTTCGGAGTTTTAAATAATTAGAAAATCTGCTCTTCTTAAATTAAAACAAAAATTTGAAGTGTTATTTTATTCCCTCTTAAATCCACTTCTGTGCATCCCAAGACCAAACAAAATTTATTATGTACATTTAAATGTATAAACAATGTTTGACAAGCCTGACAAATTAAAAAAAAACATGAAAAAAAGTATGACCTTGGAGCACTAATTCAGAAATCAAGGTGTCAGCAGATGTGTCCCGAACTTGAGAGCAGAGTTTGTCAGACACCAGAAAGAGAGCTGCTAAACCCATGTTTTTCTGTTTAATTTTGTTCTTAAACCATTTTAAAAGTAACATCAGCTGTGAATATGAAGGATCTCAGCATAATTACAATAAAACTGTGCTTAAGAAAACAATCACCGGATAGAGCCATAAGTTAATATTGGGCTTCAGTAAAAAAGTAGATTTCTTTGAAAATATCAGGTAACACATTTCAATTCTCCCATCCCTTGTCTATGCCTGGTGCTTACTGAAGCCCTAGGTCAACTTCATCATTAAACAGTTTGGGGGTTTATATAATTTTAGAGCTTGAACTGAGCTAAGGGAAACAATTTCCTTATTCACTGTGTAAGTTATGTCACAAGGTAAAAAACAAAGGAAGTCAGATTTGGCATATTTTAAAAATTAAAGCCATAGCTCTGGAATAAGCTTTTGTTTGCTTCTCACATAGTTGAAATCCTTCTTACTACTCCTCTCATAAAATAAATCAGAATGAGGAAAAACCATAGAGAACTGGGGGAAAAAAGTGCCAGGAAGTGACTTGCATCCCAGTTCCTCGCTGTTCCTCCACATGGTTATGTGGTCACTTAAGAATGCTCTGGAATAAGTTCCTATCAAGCTAGAACAGCCTAAAATCATCTCTTTAAAACGATGAAAGGGAACTTATTTTTTGCAGAATTCTTCTGTTCCAGCCCAAAGCCAAGAGGAGTTCTGAAAATATGTTTCCAGAATTAAGCCACCCTCCTTTGAACTTTATAGTTCCACCTCCAGTGTTTAGATTAATTATTTCAGGCTCGGTTTCCACAGTGCAAGATTCAGGACTTTGGGTCATGTAATCTTCATTTATTTGAATGCTAGTGACAGGTTTTGATACAAAACCCAGCAGGGTAATGTGGGGGTAATCTACTTAAGAGTTTTAAGAAATTTTCACCACACAAAAATTAATATATATTCAGGAAATAAATACAATCTAGAGTTGATCAGCAAAAAAAAAGAGTGTGAAAGCGTGAAAACTTAAATCTAAATGTCAAGAAATCTTAGCAGAAGCTGGAGCAGACTCCAGGATAAAAGTGGTTCTGGCAATTTCAAAACAAAAATATAAATCTTTTCTCTAATTTGAAGGTCACAAGAGAAATTAAAAGGAGGCAAAAAAAAACCCCAAAACAAAACTAAAAGAACCCAAACCACTGCAATATCTGCGAGACTCGGAAATAAGCCATGACATTATAAAAAGGACCAGAGAAACATTACTGTAGGACTGGAAAAGTCATCAACTAAAGCCTGATAAAATCAGCTGGGTTTTATAGAATCATTAAGAGAGGATGCTTGGGTGCCCTTCAGATATTTTTCCATCAATATGCAGTTTCATAGGAGTGTATTATTCAACTACACAGTTTAAACTTAACTCAGATGTTTATAAAATAGTTTCTTGAAGACACACTTCATTTCTTTTGATTTGTTTTTTTTCCTATCTAAATTTTCACATTGCTTTTGAATGTAACAACTAGAGATTTTGAGTTATGCCAATCTGATTTTATTAGCTTTGCAATTAAAATATGGTAGATACTTGCCTATCTTCCTAGCTTTTGCTATTTTGCTATTCCTTTGCTTCATCCCGAGTAGCAAGAAAATGGGTGTCACTTTCTAGTTACAAATGCATGATACAGAACTTTTTGAAAAAGCTTGCAACAGTGAAAAAAGTCAAATGTAGTGAAACTTTACAATTCTCTGAAGCAAACATTAAACACTCACCACCCAATTCCCTTTAAATAGAATTTATGGGAAGTATGCTCCCTGTCAGCATAAGAGTGACAGATGCTCCATTTTAGTCATATTAATGATCCTTCCAGTGTATGGATAAGGGCTGACAGCTGTGAAGAATGACTCTGTCAGTAACTTCACAGACTTCTTAGCTGTTTAGCCCAAACTGGATTCCACTCAGGAATCCTTCCTGATCCATGTCTCTCCTTAACCAAGGATCTCCTCTCTGGAGGTCTCTAATTAAGGAGCAAATAAGTATAACACAGCCAGTGCCGCCAGATTTTGATTTTGAACAATTGGCACAGATCAGGCCAAAGAGAGATTGTCCTGCAGACCAGTGCAGCATCACCCAGCAGGGTCTTCTCAGCGTGACATCCAAAGGTTTGATGCTTCCTATTACACAGGCATCTTCACATCACACCTTATTGCATTCATCATACACATGTGGCATCTTCACATTACATCATATTACACCTTCACATCTGTGCAGCTATGCCTCTTTGGGGCACCTAGCCACATTCATTGGTTAGTTCTGAGGTGCCTGAAGTGGCCAGCAGTGACATAAATCCACCATACAATACCAAATTCACCTCCAATATTCTGTGTATAGTGCAAATTAAGTGCAGCTGAGTTGTTTTGCACTCTAGAAAAGCCTACAGGCTACCACAGAGACTTTGATCCTATGCACAAGCAAAGTGAAAGATAATCCCAGGCACACAGAGCTCACTGTGTAAACAGTACAGAAACAGTGGAGGGGGAGTGGAAAGATGGGCCAGAGCCAGGGGTCAGGGAAGAGTCATGGTACCTGTGATAGGTGCAAAGTCAAGGGCCAGTTGCTCTACACAGTTAACGTGATCCACTGTGCACAGTAGCCCAGTGCTTCAGCCGGAACTGAAATCCATAGACAATTTTTTCTAACAAACAGATCTGAAAAATAAAAGCATCCTGCACTGGTCCAGGAAAGGTGCCAGAGCCGTGGTAAAATACACTGTATTTCAAGGGAATCACTATTCATGTAACTGGATTCTCACCACAAAAGTTTGGAGAAGCAAGATAGATATCTTTGGGAAGAAAAGTCAAAGACTAAGAGGCAATGTCTTAAATTAAAGAGTTTTGGGGAGATTTGGCTGATGACCTAAGGTTGATTACAGCTCTCACTGTGTGGAACTCATCTCTCACCTTTCCAATTACACATGGAGCCTCTCCCAGGCATCACTGCTGGTGTCAGCCAACGCATGTGCATGCTAACATGATCTGCACGTGATCTGCAGTAACTGCTCCACAGAAGTTACAGTAATTTCATTATTACAAGTCGCACCTGATTATAAGCTGAAGCTCTGGGTGTCGGCAATGTTTAGGACTTTGTCCATATATAAACCGCACCAGATTATAAGCCACACTTTCATTCGCAGTGAGGGTCCACGTGCAGCTTTCACAAAGTTGTCAATTAGTAACAGAATTGCATGATTACAGGGTTTATTGGCTCGGCCCCACTCGGGGTAGCAGCCAGGGAGCGGCCCCGGCCCTGCTTGCCACTGGGAAGCTGGGGTGCAGCGTGCCCGGCAGCTGCCGCCGCCACGCTTCCCGGGGCCGGGCAGCGCCGCTGCAGCCCCTGGGCACAGGCAGCTCTGTTGCTGCACTGCTGCTCTCCCGCCACCCGGGACCAGGAAGGCTCCGGCTCGGCTCAGGGTTGCTGTGGGCTCGGACTTCCATGTTGGGAAATTTCCAAAATTTGTTCATATATTGGTCGCTCCCGAGTGTAAGCCACACTTCTGGTTTGGGAGCAAAATTTTAGTCAAAATGGTGAGGTTTATAATTGTGAAATTACTGTACTTTAAAGATGGGTCTGGACCCTAAGTCAGGGCATTGTGTGAGCTTCCCTATACTCACATATGACATTTCCATATAACAGAAAATGCAGTTGCCCTCTTCTTGCATGAAGACAACTTAGTTTGGGTCAAACTGATTTAACAGCCTACAAGCAGGACTGGTTATGGAGTTCTGAAGTTTCAAGATTGATGTGTAATACTCATAACCATTACAATATATGTCAAAACAGGGGTAACATTTTGAATGGCCTTTGGATTTATGGGTCTGACTTCAATGCCCTTTCAAATGGGTATCCGATTCTGAGAATGGCCCTGTGTGTCACCTGTAAAAACCCCTGTATTGATACAGACTGAGGGGTGTTGTGATTGAGAGAGACCCTGCCAAGAAGAATTTGGGGATACTGGAGGATGGAAAAATTAATATGAGTCAGCAACGTGTATTTGCAATCTAGAAATTTAGCTGCACCAAAATCAGCATGGTCACCAGGGCAAGGGCAGGGATTCTGCCACTCTCTTCATCCTAGTGAGACCCTACCTGGAGCACTGCATCCAGCTCTGGGGCCCCAACACAGGAAAACATGTTGGAGTGGGTCTAGAGGAGACCACAAAGATGGTCACAGGAGTGGGGCACCTCTCCAATGAAAACAGGTAGGGAGAGTGGGACTTTGCAGCCTGGAGAAGACTCCAGAAAGACCGTGTTCAGCTTTTTAGTACTTAGAGTGGACTTATGAGAAAGATGGAAGGAGACTTCCTACCATGGTCTGTAGTGACAGGACAAGGGGCAATAGTTTCAAACTGAAAGAGGATAGATTTAGATTGTACGTGATCGTGAATTTTTTTTATAGTGAGGGTCATGAGGCATGTGTTGCCCAGAGTGGTGGTGGAAACCCCATTACTGAAACTGTTCAAGGGTTGAAAGCAGATTTGGGTAGCCTGGTCTAGTGGAAGATGTCCTGCCTGTGGCGAAGGGGATGGCACACATGATCTTCCGAGGTAAATCCAGCCAATCTATAAATCTGTGACTCTGTGGTTTTCTGATTCTACAATTAGAGCAAAGACAGCACAGTGCCTACAGTAAGAGAAGAAAATCAAATTACAGTACCCAAAGACATGTCCTGTTGGTTAGTCTCCAGAGAAGACAGCTGTGCTACTCTTACCTCACAGCTTTTTATGTTTAAGCCTTGCATTTGCAGGGCTATTCTCTGTTGACAACCTGCTGTCTATAGCTGCTGGTAGCCATTTGGAGAGTTAGCCCTTTACAAGGGTTTATAAAATGCTGTCATAGGATAACCTACTTACATCTCATAACTTATCCTTCTGACAACAAAATTTTTTTCTAATTAATAAGTATGTTATCCTCAACCCATCCTACACAATTCAACCCAGAAAATTCATTTAACTTTTAGGATACATGTTACTAATGTGAGCTACCAGAGCAGTACTCACTAGTGAAAAACTCCCTCAGCCCTTCATCCTCCTCTGTAACTATTTTCTTTTTAGTGAACACAGTGCACAAGATCTATGTAGCTGCTTTAAAAGCATTGACCCTTTCCCAGAGGTTGTTATTATTCCCATCTCACTTCTTGCACATATTCCTTTTTGCAATTTCACCACTGTTCTGTGTCAGAGGATTCAGTGCAATGGCCCTGATGTCAGAGGTCACTGGTGAAGTTTACTCTGAGATTTGAGTGCTTTGTATTTGTGACCCTTTGTCCCTTCTCTGCTTCAGGAAGGAGAATGAACAAATCCACCAAGCAGACTAATAGTAACCTGCCAACATTCACTATAGGAAATAGAGATGGTTTTGAATTGCAAAACTGGTAGAGACTTTTCGGGCACTGACTACTGCTTTAAAATGCACACACTATTTCTAAAAGCAGGAAGCAGACACCAAGTGTTTAAACAGTTTTTCTTCTCTTTATCCCAGGATAAGAGTTTAATACCAAATTCTATTCCAGAACAAATTTTTATGGAAGAGTAATAAAATCTTTTGAAATGATGGGATTAACATAGAAATGCTGACTCAGCCTTACCTATGGACAGGGAAGAACACTGCTGGTGTAATTATTGAATGCAACCTATCATCTTCATGGGGCTCTAAGTCAAAAGGAAAATGAGAGGTTTTGCATAATTCTGAAAATCTATAAGGGCTTTGATGTTACTCTAATCCTACATTAATACTTCATTTAATATCCAAGTGATGGTATGGAACTTCATAAGGTGCTTAAGGTTATTATAATTAGAAAGTTGAGAGCAGAAGCCTACTGGGAAAAAATGCTATCTCTATTTGACTCAATTTTCCTAGATTAAGTCCTGTTGTCAGAATATTTAAGCAGTGTTTCATGCTTTAGGTAATCTTTTAAAGCAAAGGCATGGGTAGGAAATGAACTGAAATCAGCCTATAAAATCCTCATATTGTTTGCAGGTTATTAGTACACAGTGCAGCACTGAAGGCCAAATCTTGGGATAGCCTCTTTTCCCCCAGTGAGTAGTTTCAAAGATGAGGATCAACTGTGTCATAAGCAAGAGCAGAGGAACTCTGTGGGTTGTGGAATGGTCCCATGAACTGTATCATCTGCCCCTCCAAAAAGGAGCCCTGCAAAGGGTTCCTCAGTGTTCACTAGAGCTACGCATGAACACATTTGCATACTGAAATGGTACCAAAAAACCTAGGTACCCATATTTGGCATTCCTGTACAGCAAAACTGCCCGAGGTCTGTCAGAATAACAAGGACAGGTGAGTTAGAAATACAAAGGCTTTTTTACAGTTCTTGGGGACCTCCTGACCTGAGGGAATATAGAGACCTTCTATTCCAGCTGATATACAGTATGAAAAGGAGCAGCTCAACTCATGAGGATGCTGTAAGCACAGCCCCTCAACAAGAGAGCCTGTTTGCTCCATGTCCATCTTTTGGTCCCCAGTTATTTGTACATTGCAGGATTCTCAAAGACAGCTTTGCTTTGATTCTTAAGGTTTCACTTCACTGAATGGAGATCTTGGAGAGTCAGAAAGCAGTGTTTTCCTGAAAACGCCTCAAAGCAAACTCACAGAGTGGTCCATGGTCTGCAATTTAGCAAGTAAGTGAGCAAACAACCAGTACTTGACATGAGTCTTGCCCTCCCCCCTAGTCTACTCACCTCCCTCCTTGTGCTGGCAGAGCTGCTGGGGAGGCTGTGCACTGAAGCAAGTCAGAGAACACATCCAACTGAAATAAACAGTTATACATATATTTTTGCTCAGGTGGTTTATGGCAGATCTGCTCCCTGATGTTATTCTCTCCCTGGTCACGTACTTGCGCAGGAGACGAAAGAGTGCCAACAGCATGGCTGATAAAGAGCACAGCTGAAAAGGAAATCCTGGCTAGTTAACACAGACTCTGATCTGCCCATGCCCAACCTATTTAACATACTAACTCTCCAGTCTGTTTCAATAAAAAAGATTTCGTTAATAACTGCTCCAGATGCTTAACAAAAAAAATCATGCTACCAAACAGGAACACATACTTCTGATAGTGATTTATAATTATAGGTCTCAATGCATTTACAAATGAAAATTGTTACCTCATTCCTTCACTGAGAGGGAAAATAAGGCAAGGAATACTTGTATTTTATGGCGCATAACCAGCCAGTGCTGTAGCTTGGTTATAGTTGAAGTTCTGCACAGCACGCCAGCCTTCTATCCACCAGGAAACAGAGTTTGTTTGCTGAACATAATCAAAATGCATGCAAAATGGCCAAAATATTGCAAACTTTTTATATATATGGCATTGGTTCATTTTTAAATCACATGTCCCTGGACTATGGTTTGCTCCATTCATTGTTTCCCAGCAAATCTGTTGTAGATGAGTTCTTCAGTTCTCTTTAAACCCACATTTCATTCCTATGCTCAGATGGGGAAGAAACAGCATTTTCTCGTTATTGTTTTGCAGCTTAAGCCCTCCAGAATTTGGGGGCAAAACAACTAAAAACCAAAATCCAGCACATACACAACATGGAGCCAACAATCCTTTGTGAAAACTGATACAGGGTGATTTTTTTTGAAGACTGTCCATGGAACAGCTTAGTTGGAAGTTCTTCATTTTGGGCATCTGCTGTACAAAGTATTTATTCATCCAACACATGTTCACATCAAAATTCAAGAAAGTGGCCATCAGGTCACAGACTATTACATTAAACCAAATAATCCTTCTTTACATAAAAGTTACCAATACCACAAATTACTTTAATGATTATGATGACATTGATCTCGTCTTTTATAATTTATTTTGGTTCAAGAGCAATATTTTTTTCAAGAAAATTGAAATAAAGCTTCTCAACTTCACAGCAGAAATTATCTGAAATTCTTTGTTTTACCTGAGTAGATTGGGTCTCAAGAGCAAAAAGTTGCCTCGTAGTGCAATATTGATGTAAGGGTTTTCTACTTTCATAGCTTCAGCTGACCTGAAAAATGTTTTAGCTAAGTATGGTGTTACTAGTTTTTTCTCAGAACATCAAATGCTGAAACTCATCTTGGACTTGTTTCTCATTTAGTTTGGTCTTTCTCTTCCAAAGGCTCAGGAGGCCAAACATGCTGAACCAAAAAAGATTAGATTAAGACATGTGAGATCAAAATACAGCAGTTACATGACTGAGCTGTTTCCAAAACCTCTGTCATTTTAGCCTAAATGTTCCCCTAGATGTCCAAAGCTCTTCTATTGCACTGCTCAGAACTGCCCCAGCCAAAGCCATCAGGCACTTCACCCATGCCTCAGTCAGGCACGAATATAGGCAACACAGTAGACAGGACCAGTGTGGGCAGCGTATTTCTCACCTGTGCCAGAAAGAGCCCCACTCCTGAAGAGTATAATGGAGACACAATACCAGCTTGGACAGAAGGTATTCTAAACAAACCTGCGAAGAAAAACCTGGTCATTTCATTAGTTGAGGGATTATGCCTAACAGTTATGGTGAATTCTCAGATATGAGAAGATATAGATTTTCCTCAGAAAAATTCCTGACTACCTCTCCATGAAAAAAAAACCTCAGCTGTGTCATGGTATTTGATTTCAGTTTCGAAAAAGCAGATTCGCTGGCATGAAACTGACCATGTGTATATATGAGCAATATGTGGAAGAAAACAAGCCTTAGTAAACTATCAGTTGCATTAAAAAAATCTTTGCATCACTATAATATGCATTCTAGGAAATCGATGGAAGAGGATTTCCAGGACCTCCTAGAAGTACCAGAGATTCATTTTGAAATGGGGCACAGGACTTTTATGTCCCGTATAGGCAAGAATCCCTACCCTTCCTCCTGTCCAAGTATAATCCTGCTGATGGTGGTATAACAAAACCCCAAAGAGAGGTTTAAGCTGTTTCAAAAGTACACGCTGAGATCACAAAATATTAGTAGTGTTTCACATTTCAGAGGCCATTTTCTTGACTTTTATCTCTTCTTCATACAAGTTTTCAGCTCACCTGTAACAGCTGTTTTTATTGATGGGTAAACAACAACTTTTAATTAAATAATGAAGGTACAATGTACTACTCCCCATGATAGCTTATGGTGACCCAATATAATATTCTGACATAAACTGCTTGCTTAGAGGACTCTAATCCCCATTAATTGTCATGTTTAAACTCTGAACTCACTCTGAGGCAATTAGTAGAGAGCACAACAAATGAATGACTAGAAACTTCCTAATATTACTGTTCCTAATATGGACTATCCCCCCACTGTTAGTTTCTCCTCAGAGACAGGACCTGCTTCTGATGTAGATTAAATTGGACATGATCCTGATTGATGCAAAAGCAAGACAGAGAACCGTAACTGTGGCCTATGCATCTGAGTCATTGAGCCTCTTACACCATTTCTTTTTGTGAGTTTCTGCACAGTTGTCTCCTTTAGCTGGTGACAACCTGGCTGTCCTCACTAAATTACAATCCTTCTTTATTGATCTTCATGAGACGTCATGGACCTATTCCCATCTCCCAGCAAGTCTTTGAACTATAACCTTCCAAATTTGAGAGGAAAATTAGGTGAAGTCCTCATAAAGGTCAAGCTCACCCTGCCTCAGTTCTTTGGTGGTTATCAGGGTCCTCTGTCCTTTACACTTCTGTAAGTTTACACTGTGTGGAGACAGGATGATGCTTTACCAATCCATTTGATACTGAGGTAGAGTCATGGCTCCATGGCAATACTACTTAAATCTACTTTCCTCTCCTGCAGGAAAAAACTGAATGGTTAAGCATCCACCATACCGTATCTTACTTCACAAAGTGTTCCTAGTAAATCCTTTGCCTCTCTGCTGTTCTACCTTTGTTCATAGTAACTGGTTTGGACTACAGGCAGAATTCTCAGGCTGAGAAAGCCACCTCTTTCTATCTTTCTCCTCATGATTGTAGCACACCTACAAAAAGATATAAAAATTTTATGAGAAGTAAAACTAACACATTCCTCTGATTAGCTTCTTGGGATTCACTGTTTTTCCAGTGACATTTCTGCACTGCTTCTTTGGCAGCAAAGTTCCGGTTCTGGATGATGCAAATTTGACAGCCTTTAATAAGAAACAGATGGTAAATGTATTTGTAGTGATGCAGGTGGCTGGCTTTGACTCTGCTGTTTCATAGGGATGCAGATGCTACTCTGACTCAACTAATGGAAGAAGAAGAGGAGTAGGGGATTTAAATTTAATATTTACTTTGGCAAACTATATATCTGGACCAATCTGACTTGGAAAGTAATACATCAGGACGCTGTAATCTAGAACCTATTTACACAAAAGAGTAGGGCAGTGATGAAGACCTGGAAGATCTACAGAAACAGAATTTCTGGGTTGCAAAGACCAAATGGAAACTTACACCAGGTTCAGCCTGAGATACAGCAGCAGGACACTTGTAATGAAATCTCTCCTTAAATGAAACAAACACAAGGACAACCTTGTGCCTGTGAGTCAAAGTAGTGCAAACTGGCTGCAGCTGCACTGTGGAGAGCTCAGCCCCTTTGTCATGTGCTGTTGGTCTTAAGACATAATAATTGTTGTAAGGTGGGAGATAGGAAGGAGGGATTGAGCCCCTGGTTTCCCGTTAATGTGAGGGACCATTGTTTGCAGCCAGTTGAAAGGAAGTTTTCCTCATTTGGCAGAAGTTGTGTCTTCGCATGCTCTGCATAAGACAGCAGAGTAGTGTGGGATTATCTGGAGACACAAAGTCTTCATGGACAATGTTGGAAAATTTTAACCTTGAAAGATAAATTTACAAGCACCTTGTCAAAACATTGAAAAATCCGGAAGATGTGTAAGATTTCCCTGGAAGACTAGCATGTGTCCTCAGTATGGGTAAGAAGAGCAAAAGAAGCAGTGGCTGCATGTTTAGTCCCAAAGAAAAGTTTTTTCCTTTCACAGTTATGAAAACATAGATCATTGTCATCAGCATTAGTAAGCAGAACTCCTTGAACATTTTTCAAAACTGAAAATATCTGTAATGATATTGACTTCAGAATTTTTTCATGGAATCTTAGCTGCTGTAAATGCCCTGTGCATTAGTGATATTTGGGTATTTTTGATGATATTATTAGCATTTAAGCTTTCTCTATTCCTGCATGTTCTCTACAGATAATGCCAAGAGATATGTTTCATTGTCAGGCCCACTAATACCACATTTTCTGCACACACGTAGTCAGAGATGCATTGCATAGAGTGGAGGGGTCAGAACAGGAAGGAGAAGAAAGAGCAAGCAAAGGCCTGAAGTATGAACAAGGTATAAACAAGCCCAACTTAATATACCGGAGAAAGAGATATAAAACTTCAAGACGATGGAGATTCTACCGAGGTTTATACTGTGACAATTCAGGCAAATGTTCTTACAGACCTGAGAGATACATTTTGCCTGTTTCCCCCAGTCAGCCTCATGGAGAGAGGTGAAGGTGGTTTATATTAGACATGTAGATATCCTTCTGTATTCTTTTACGCTTTATTTGTGGGAGAAGATACTGCTTAGAGTGGCAAAGGCTGTGGACAGTAATATCAGGAGGGGCCACTTATGGTGCGGAGCTGCAGAGTATGGGGTGGTGTCTGGATCTTTCCAGATTACCAATACAAACATTTTGGGGATCAAATTGTAACACACATCACAGAAAAAAAAAAAAAAAACTGTATTAAAACATTTCCCAAAAAAATCCTTTTATCTGTATTTTCAAATAACACATTATTTGTTCTAGAAACAGCATGTGTGAGCCCAAAAGACTTCAAAAAGAGGAATTCATTGACATTTCTGTGATAAAACATGACTGGGTAGGGAAAATCTTAACTGATTGTTCTTCACTCTCATCTGCTTCTGTAGAGACATAATTGAGCCCTAAAGCTATTGTCGTTTGATATCTTTAACAAGAAATTAACTCTCACTTTACTTGTGTCAGTACCATGCAGAGACCTCTCTTGAAATAGGCAGGTCTTGAAAAACAAGGCATTATATTCTCATTCTGAACTTGAACAGGAAATGGATTTTTCTAAACACCTACTAATAAGTTTTAATTCATATTTGCTTGAATGGACAATGCCAGTAATCTGCTGTGGCAGTGTGGTACAAAATAATGGAACACCTGGGTTTTACCTGCATTTAGAACAGATATACTCCAAGAAGAAATCACATAAGCACTCGTGTTCAGTTTTACAAAGTGAGGCTTGTACAGACAGAATGTATCCATTTTTTCATTGGATCTGTTCTTTAGTCTAATCATAAAGTCCTGTTGGATCAAATACAATGAGTGACTGAGCAATGTTGATAGAAACTTGCAGTGTGAACCAAACCTGAAAAAAACAGTGAGATTCCTAAGCATGTACATAAAGAATCTCTCCTTAATTAACCCCACTGAAGGGAGATTTTTTCAGTTCACCTAATACAGTTTGACAACCTGAAGAGTCATAGGAATACATTTAAAGTATTAACGTAATTTCCACATATAGTTTTATCTTTACCTGTCAATTTTAATCTTAACATTTTGGGGTTTTGTTGTATTTTCTTTTGCTTACCTTGGCCATAAGCTTACCTGGCACAAAGAACTTGCATTTAGACAACTCCAGCCTTTTAGAATTTTTTCTTCTCCTCTTGAACCCCAAACGATTCCAGCATCCTAGGAGCCTTCATCTCCTTCAAAAAACACATGCAGAAATGCCTAGATAATAGTACCACTGGGCTGCATAAAATGCGCCGCAGGTCTGTAAATTATCTCTAGCCAAATGTAGAATATGAATTGGTATTTGACAGCAGTGACCCAGGTAAAATTTCCATCAGCTTACAGAGAAAAGAACTACACATGATCTTTACAAGGTCCAGACGGATGCATTTTCCTGGTACAATATGTGCAAAAAAAAAAAAAAAAATCCACATAATCCTAGCAACTGTTTTGAAAATGGTTTTATCCATTAGGTTGCAATCCCATTATCCTGAAGTCATTTATAATACTACTTTCTCAGCAACACATTTATGAACATCTTTATGTAACTCATCATGTTTATGAATGAATATAGGCTCATAACATTTTTCTGTTGCAAGGGAACACTTTCATCTGTTTTTCATAAAAGGTGAACTGAACCACAGACATAGGGAACAACATGCAGGTAAGAGAACATCATCACTTTCTGAATTATATCTTTGGAAGAGTTGCAATTTATCAGCTTTTCTCACCTTACTTATGCCGTTGTGGTTAGAATGCAGCTGAGGGGTTTCAATCACTACTGTGCTGCAGGAACACTAGACTTGGTCATGCCCTTGGCATACAAATTCACAAACAGCACAGAAGCTGCAAATTCATGTAAGAAGGAAACAAGTTAAGAAAATTTGTGCTTTATATGGATAAAACTGGAAAAAAAAAGTGTTTATCCTATTTCCTAAAGTTCTTGAAATTTAATCTGTGGTCCTGGTTTCTGAGAAACCATGCTGATAAAGCTTTAAAATAAACTTCATTTTAAAATAAATCTTTATTGCACAATCCAGAAGCACAACCTTTCTATTTTGCCTTGCAGAAAAATAAAAAGTAATCAAAAGAGTGAGCAGAAAATAATTATTTTTATTTTAACATGAAACCAGATAAAAAACCTCCAAACTTACCTTTGAGATTTGCTGCTAAGTTTTGTTTATTAAAAAAAATTTTAAAATAGCAAGTGTAAGACAGTGGTTAATATTTCGAAACCATGTCCAATATCCTGATTTTAATGAACTTTACTAAGAAAATATTTTTCTTAGAAGTCAATACAAATTTTTTATTAACAGACCTTGGCAAAAATCTAGCGTAAAAAAATGATATTAGCAAAAATTTTGATTCAATTAGTGTAGCAAGGACTTTAAACTTCTTCATAATGGCTGGTAACTGCATAAGATCATTTTGCACTTAATATTCCTGTGGTAACCCTAAACTCCTCAGGGCTCGCTGCAGCAACTGCATATTTATCCTAACTTTTAATTAAATTTTTAAAATAGACAGATGTTGCAAAGACTCGAAAAGGAAATTTTAGGGTTTGAAATTATTCATTTATCAACTGTGCTGCCAGAATTTTCGTCTTGAGAGGTGGAATGGTGAAACAGTAATTCACACAAGAGAAATGTGATAAGAGGGCAGTGAGTCACTTCCAGTGGGATTATTCAAGGCATGCAAAAGGCCCTGGATTTCAGCCACAAATCCTACTCATTTGCCTTAGAATAGGTGACACTGTTCATCTAAACGACCTAGATGTGCTGTAATCACTGGGGAGTTTTCAATGATAATGTGTTCAAATACCAAGTACTAATTATTATTTGCAATCATTAAACTAAATCAAAGTTGATAGAAATGACCACTATTTCAATTTGCAAGTCTTATTCTTCCTAAATTGTTCCAGGGTTTAAGGGTGGTAATTGCTTCAAAGTCCTTTTTGTGTGTATATGCAGAAGGTATGGTGGGAAGAGATAGCATCAGTTTTGGGGAGTAAACCCTCAGAGGAACAAGGAATTGAGCAGGGAGATTATTCCAGTAAAGCAAAGATAGTCTGTGGTCATTATGTGTTTTAAATACGTGCTCTTTGCCTGTTGAACTCCGACGACAAAACCGAGCAATCAGTAGGGCTGTTACCCTGGCTCCCTCTCAGGTCAAGTTTTCAAAGTCCGACGTAGTTTTACATATTTTATAAAAACCTGTATGTAAAGCCCACATGCCTTCTTCCTGGCATGTCAATCTGCTGTTAATCTAAATTCCTGGTACCACGCTGTCGCGTAACAATCCTGTTCTTCACTGAATATAAATTCAGTGACTAACTTCCCCGTGAGTGCAGAGCAATCTTTGGAAAAGTGGGGGGGGGAAAAAAAGAAAAAGGAAAGAAAAAAAGCAGTATCAAGAATCAGATTTCAAACAAAGTTAGGATGGACGTTCTGGCCTAACTCAGCTGTTTGAAGGGGGTTTTGGCTTCAAAAAGTGGAGATTTATCATTGCTGCAGATGATACCCAAGGGACATGCATTTTCAGGCATGCACATATCCAGGAAAATAATAGTTTTCATTGTGATCGTTTCCACACAAACATTCACCGGCTTAGAGACATTTGTTTAGCAAAAGCAAAGCAAATTCTGGCACACAATAATGTAATTTTGATTTAGATTAGATCACCATAGGCTAGGTTCAAAATTCCTTTTCAAACCTCCCAGGACAGTAAAATTCAGACCCTAATATTATAAAGTAAAAATAAACGAATCTTAAAAATACTGCAATAACATAAAAATATACTCTAAATCATAAAGCCATGTAGAAAATAAAAGTTTTTAAAATAGAACCAAATGTAAAATATTACTTTGCAAAACGATTAATTATTTATTCTAGATATTATAGTACGCTGACCATCTAGCTATGTCATGAACCAGATCTGTCTCATGGCAATGATATTACATTTTAAGAAACGAGAAAACGACAAAGAGGAAAAAAGAAAAAGAGACTTTCACACGAGATATTCAATTCACTTTTGATTCTGTTGCCTCCAGAGACCAATTTGAAGCAGGTTCTGTGATAAATCCACCACTCAATGCCATTGCAAATTGCTGGGTTAATGAAGGGAGTTCAAGTAGGGAAATGAGACGCGAGAGTAGCAAGGTGCTGATCGTCTGTAAATTACTTGCTGCAGGGCGTACGACGTTAGAGCTCAGAGAATGAAATACAGGATTTTTTCTTGGATGATAAGTAGAGGATTTGCTTCACTTTCACTACTATATTTCATCAAAACTTTCCCCTCAAACTAATTCATTTTTGTGTACCCAGCAGTGTAAGGTTACGGCAGAGGAATTTCATGTGCAAAAAAGGAGGGAAATACAGGCAGATCAGAGAGAGAACACAGGAAGCTTTTTAGGCAAGAAAATACTTTTCTAAAATAATGAAAGTGCAGTTCTTAAAATGTTCGATACTGTTTACACAGAAAAGACCTCTGGCAATTTTCTTTAGTAAATTATTGTATATTCAACTTCACCCTTCCTTTCCTAGTAACGAGAGGGAATCACTTTTCCCATAATATTTATGCCATGCGTAGAGAATGGTGTACTTCCCCCTCCCCACACGTTCCAAAAACATAATTATAATTATATTTCGCTAACTTCATAAGGTAATTTCTTTCTTTCTTTCTTTCTTTTTTTTTTTTTTGTGAATTCATTATTTCTGCAACTTGATCTTCGCATTGCAGAGTTCTTTTAAGTACACCAGTTAGAAAGTAGTGAGACAACCTTTATAACCTTTATTTCTTGATTTGGTTTGGGGGATGGGGGTTGTTTCCTTCTTTGTTGTTGGTTTTGTTGGTTTTTGTCCTAGATGATAATTCTATCAAGTGAAGAAAATACTAAAGACTGTTTCCTCACCACCTCTAAATATCTAGCATTAACTTCACCACTGTCTTATAGCCTCAACTTTCAGACACCTTCATGCATTAATGGAGTTACTTTTGTGTGTGGCATCAGCCTCATGTTCATAGGGTTAGGATTTCCTCTAATGTTGTTCTCTTTGGCTTTTCCAGGGAGTCAGGCTCCTCTGCATGAAGAAGGATGCAGGATCTCCACATGAAGCTTCAGTGTCCAGGATCTGGTTATGGCATCTATCTGTTGCCATAGTATGTGTCTTGATCCCTTGTGACCCCTCTTGCAAATGAAAAAAAAAAAACTGTAGGAATTGAGATATTTCAGTGGTTTATATTTTACTATTCAATTTTTTGAACCAATGTAACAATACTGGTTTGGACTGTGAAGCAGGAAGAATAAAAGCCAGTATAAGATATAAACAGACATAAATTTCTCTATCACTTTCTAAAATTTCAGCTTTCATGCTCATTACTTTACAGAAATAATTTTATGCTGTCAGTTTTTCTAAGTAGTGTTGTATGTAAATTTTGAGTCTTAGTTGCTCCCAAGAAAGTTGCTGTACTTTTTAAACTGATGTGTAACAATTTCCCAAACCAAGAAAATCAGACCACACCTTTAAACAATCTTAAGGAAAATTCCTGTTTCGAGAGGAAAAAAATAAATCCTTCTGACAGCTTACATTTTATTGAGTTAATACGTAGTAAATTGTTCATCATATGAGTATATAAGTTGATTTTTCACGTCTCCTGTGAAGATGTTTCCATTAGGGAAAAAGGGCTTGAAGGCCACGATAGACTGACGCTGGTAGCTTTATTAGCCAAAACCGAATAGAGAAAGAAAAGCCCTGCATATTAATGCAAGCATGCAGACCCTGTGCAAATGGCCTTGACACCACAGCGCGGGTTCTTTAGCAAATAGCAGGGAGTCCTTGATCCTGCGAAGCGTGATAAGAGTGCAAGCACCCATCAGTATCGCAGTTAGCAAGTCCTTCTATGAACTGAAGGGCACTCTTATGCTCTCCTGGGTTCAACGCTGGTGCCGGCTAAAACATCCGCCGAATTACTTGCAACACGTTGGTCCTATGGAAAAGACTGGAGATGAAGCATCATGATTTCCTTATTTTTGAAAATTGATGTAGAAAGTTAGAAAGGGACGGCGATTTTGTTAAGAAACAGGAAGCAAAAGTAAAACTCAGAAACTTGTGCCAAATGCCCCTCACTTCACAGGTGATGCAACAACTTCAGGTTGTACGGCCAAGTAAACACCAGGTGGTACCTGATCAAAAAAGCCACTTTCCACCTCGTCCTTGTGTTTTGAGATGTGAGGGCAGCTTCAGACTTTAGAAGCCGATAAAGAACGATGCTAGTGTTTCACAGACAGAGCTCAAAATGCCAGTGTCAGTAACCCCTGGTCAGTGCCTATTGCCTTGGTACACGTGCCGGCGGCGCTGGTTATCATCACCTATAAAATCTCTTCTTCCCGTCACCTAGAGAGAAGATAATTTCTAAAATTCTAAATTTTTTTATTCTAAATGTCCAGAGGAAAAAAGAAAATGGTAGTAACAGGGATTCTCCTGTGCCTGCTCTCTGTGCTATTACCGTAGGTGAGCCCTTTATTTGCCACCGGACTATGCAAGGATCTATGTTGAAAGCTATTGCCCCGCTTCAGAGAAAACTATTTCATTTCGTTTTTCCCACCATTTCCCCCAGCTCCCGTGGAGAGTTTAAAGAGCTGGTACTTTTATACCCAAAGTAAGATGTGTTTTACCAGCTTCAGCTGCAGACATACATGCAGTGCCTGCTCCCTAGACACATATGACTGGTCACTGTTCACTATCTGGAAGCATCTTCCAAAACGTTTCTGAAAAGACACACTAGTAAAGAGAGTTGATGTGACTTTCCTGCTAGCCCAGAATGGATATAATTGAGTGCTGTAGCCATCTGTTCAGACACCAGGGTTTGCATGCCTTTTCCAGACTTGGTAGCCAGAAAACTGGATCAAGAAAGTAACTCCTATGATTTTAGAGAACATATGAAAGGTCAGGTCCTTGAATTAGTGCCTCTACTCTGCTTTAATCTCTGATTAAGCACAGGAACAACGAAAGCCTGAAGGCAATTGTATTTTTTTACTGAAAGACTAATTAAAACTTATCAGAATGCTGCTTAATTTAGTCTTTGACCTTTTGAATGTGCTAACGAGTCAGAATAACTGTGTAGAATCTTTGTTATAGAAAACCAAAACAAATTGTAAAAGCATCAAACTTAAATTGGTGGCCTGTCCATCTCTGTCTGCAGCTAAAGTGTGTACCTTATTTGCTCAGCAAATAACTTCTGACTTTTTGGCTGTAGACCTTAAGCAAGAGCTGCTGCCAAAGTGGAGGAACCAGTTTCCTGGTGATTTCTAGCATAAGTCCAAAGTATTTTACTGGTAGTAGTTGGGAGCATGGTAAACATTTGAGGTGGGCAAAACGTGGAGGGTTTTTTTTTTTTCTCAGAAATAGTGACAAGCTTACTTTCAAGACATGCACTTCCGCTTTCTAGGCTATTATTTTTGCTCTCATCATTATATTTGCTGTTCCTCTAATTCCATAACGCTGTAGATTCTGGCATGGTAAGGCACGGGGAGCAGTCCAAGGGCAGCTGCCTCTCTATCAGTGTGCCCAAGGGGTCTTTGCTGTTTTCTTCATGCTCTGAGAGATAGTTGTGGTGAGAGATAGCACACAGTGTATGATGGAAATCCTTAAACCAGCACCCAGCTGTCCATTGATGTTATTCATGACTGAGTATCTCTGAGTCAATTCACTTGCCTAAAACAATGACAGACTGTTTGTGGAGATCTCTTCCCATCAAAGCATTAAATGGATTTAAATTCCTTCTACCTCCATCCCCTATCCAGGTGCCCCTGACACTGACCACCAAAATGATGGAAAGTTATCATTCCTACAAAAGTGGCACTTACTTTTTCCCACAGAAGAGTATGGATGTTGCTTGGGGCAAACCAGAGCAGGGCATATGGGGTTTGGGTCTTTCGAGTGTGGGTGGCAGGGAGTTTCTCAGGGGTGTGAGGACAGAGTCTACTAACCAGTGTCAGTCCCATTAAAGACCAGCTTGTCACTAGTTACTTTAGGTTTTACCAGTTGGTAAAAGTTTTCTACAATGAGAACAATGACATTTGACCCATAACAGTAGTGGCAAGACTCTGAAAAACAAATGCAGTCTCTTCTGCCCTATAGTGACATCTTTAGACCCAGATTTGAGGCACATGCAGGACATTGATTATATAGTTCCTATTTATTTTGGCAATTTCAAAAGGAGTAGAGGTTTGGGGGATTTTTTGTGTGTTGTCTCCACCTTAAATTCACTGCGAAGTTTGAAAGGTTTGGGTAAATCATATCAGGAATTTGTAGATTTGTCCAAAGTTTGAAACTTATCCTTTGTTGGAAAGAAAACAGAGAACTCTTCCACTTTCCCACTCCCATTAGCGAATAATTCTAATTTATATGGCCTACCAGAAATTTAAGAATGAGATCTGATGAGTATATGTATGTGTTCTTACAAACACATATAAATATGAAAAATAAAAATACATACATATGCAGAGACATGCATACAAAGTTAGCTTATATTTACTTCAGTAGGTAGTGTATCCGAAGAGAGTGATGTTGAACAAATTCGATTCATGACCAACATGGTGAGCTTCTTTCAGAGGCACTTCAATTTAAGTCTTCTAAATGCATGAACTTACCTATGTGTGACAAAGAGGGCTCCTTTTTTTTGAACACTTACCATGTTAAACTATTAATGCAAGAATTTAGCAAATACAAAACCCCCCAACAACATTCTGATTACTAAATTTGCTAATTTACTTAATGGTTTTACCAGGTTAATTGGATTTTGTTAATCTCACTAGAATTAATTCTTCTATCCGTGTTCCCTTGAGAATTTTCCTTGCAAAGGAAGAAAAAAAGCATGAGAACTTTAGCACTCTGACATTTTTGTTTCACATTAAAACAAATTTCAGAGTCTCTAGAGGGAACATTACCTCCAACTACTTACTCCATATGCGCTTGCAGAGAAAAATATGGCAGTACTTAAAATGCAACATTCTAGTGAATATCTGAGATTTACATATGAATACTCAGATATTTTCTCTCTTAAGGACCATAAAATCTCATCAGTCATTTCTAAAACGTTCTGAGTGCTGCTGTTTGCTACTCTTTCAAAATTGTGAACACTGTCTTTAAGGACCCTCCATCACTGCCTGTTCTGCTGAAGTATTTTCGGTGAGGGCTGAAAGGAAGTAGTTTAGAGCAATAAAGAAACAACACAGGCAAATCATTTCAGTTTCTGCTTAATTTAAGCTATTTAAATTGAAGGGGTTTTGTTTGTTCAGAATCCTCTTGACTGATGCAGGTTGGCCACAAGTCTGAAGGACTGAGCCTTCAGCAGAAAGCCTGTCTCCTGCTGCGCCAACTCCCACCGCTTTGGCAGTTTCCCTAAGGAGCGACAGACAGAAACAGAACCGTGGTCCTTGACCTGCAGAACACTTTGTATACGGAGCTTCAGAGAGCCAGCACGTCCAAACCTGACTGGTTATCTGTTTGTGGTGGGAGGCTTGCAGGACACCTCCACATCTATCCTCTTCACAGCCGCACTAATGGCAAGGCTGCAAAAACAGAGGGCATGTTTCCTGGAAATTGAAAGAAAGGTGCAACCTCCCCTACCCTCCACTTCTCTGCATCTTGAAATGGCCTTATTGCATCCAAAAATTGGTATATTGTTCAGTATTGGAAGATCAACTCTTCCAGAGGAAGGAAAAAATCATATACTTGTTGCTATAGATAGGTAATGCGATGTTGCTTACTTTAGCCTCTAAAAAGAAGAACTTGAAGATGTTTTCCTAGCGTTTGAGTAAAGTTTTTGTTGTTAAATAACATTGGCTTATTTTGTGGGGAGTTTTGGATTTGAATTTTTTTTTTTTCCCCCAGAGGAAACTTTTCTTTTTAGTCATGTTTTATAAAGTTTGTATCTTAAATATTTATCAGGGTTTTAGGTCTATATTTCACCTTTCTCATCACTTTTGACATGTGCAAAGAAATTTCTATTTCAAGACTAAGATTTAGCATATTCTATTTCTTAAAGAATTAAAAGCATTATGCACTTGTCAGAATATTTAAGATACATTTTCAAAATGTGAATTGTGTAAAAACCTAGCCTATTTAACTAGACAATTCAGCATAGAGAAATTCCGAGCTACCAGAACTTTATTTCAAAAACAAAAATGAAGTTATTGATTTTCTTTCCTTGGACATTTTCATCTTGGGGTCTCTTCTCAGTAACACTTATTTTATTTCTTCAGAGCTGGAAAATTCATAAAAGAAGTACTAACATCTTAATAATGTATTTATTCTTAGTATGCACATTCAGAGACTTTTCAGTTCTGTTAAGTAACTAAATAATCAAATTGTTTACTTTCTACCTTAAAGACTTTCATTTAAAACAAAAAATGGGATAGGAAGAATCACAAAATTTAATCTCATATCCATTTTTAATATTCTTTTCCTCTAGGGAAGAGTTTGGATTTATTACAGAGTAGATTTTTATACAATTTACACCTATGCCATCACAACAGAGCTAGCACATGATTGATGTCAAATGCTAAAGTATATAGCCAATGACAGTTTATTATCATTTATTTATAAAGTCTAATGTCTTCAAAACTGGCACAAATTTAATGAATACCTGATCTTTCCATAAATCTTAGGAATGTGTCCTTGTGACACATGGTTGAGTTAGGCACTTGTGAGTCAGGTAGGAACAGAGCGGGGCTTCCTTCCTCATTGAGCAGCTCCTTATGAGAGGCCTCTGGGGAGCGTGGCGACCCAGACCACAGCAAACAGAAGGAGGCAAACAGGGGAGGATGCTGAAAGACTAAGGAGTATCACGGAAAGGGAAAGGCAAGTCGATGAGGCAAACGTCCAGCCTGGATGGACAAGAAGGTTTTGGAGGAACTTAGGAATAAAAAGAGGATGTATCATCTCTGGAAGGAGGGGCAGGTCTCTCAATAAGTATTTAAGGGGGCGGCTAGAGCATATAGGAAAAAATGTTAGAGAGGCCAAAGCTCAGTTTGAACTAAAAATAGAAAGATAATAAAAAATGTTTTTACAAACATATTAATGGTAAAAGGAAGGCTAAGTCCAGCCTTTGCTCTTTATTGGATGAGGGGGATAACTTACTAACTACAGATGAAGGGAAGGCAGAAATGCATAATGCCTTCTTTGCCCAGTCTTTAGTGGGAAGGTGGCTTGTTCTCAGGACAACTGTCCTCTGGGATTGTAGATGGTGTCAGGGAGCAGAATGGTCCCCCTGTTGTCCAGGAGGAGGCAGTCAGAGAACTACTGAGCATCCTGGATGTTCATAAATCAGTGGGACCAGATGGGATCCACCCCAGGGTAATGGAACAGTGTATACTGAGTATTATCACGCAGTGTTTACAGGATAAACAGGGTATCAGACCCAGCTAGGATGGGTTTAGGAGGGTTGGGTCATGTTTGACCAACCTGGTCTCCTTTTATGACCAAGTGACCCACCTGGTGGATGCAGGAAAGGCTGTGGATGTTATGCACCTGGATTTCAGCAAGGCCTTTGACACTGTCTCCCACAGAATACTCCTGGAAAAGTTGACAGCCCTTGGTTTGGACAGGAATACACTTTGCTGGGTTAGGAGCTGGCTGGATGGCCGGGCCCAGAGAGTGGTGGTGAATGGAGCTGCATCCAGCCGGAAATCTGTCACCAGTGGTGTCCCCTCAGAGGTCTGTGTCGGGGCCTGTTCTGTTTAATATTTTTGTTGATGACATGGATGAGAGTGTTGAGTCTTTCATTAGTAAATTTGCAAACAACACTAAGCTGGGGTGTGTGCTGATCTGTTGGAAGGCAGGAGGGCTCTGCAGAGACCTGGAATGCTTGGATGGATGGGCAGAGTCCAGTGGAATGAAGTTTAACAACTCCAAGTCCTGCATTTTGGCCACAATAACCCCCTGCAGTGCTACAGGCTGGGGACGGTGTGGCTGGACAGTACCCAGGTAGAAAGGGACCTGGGGGTGCAGGTCAGCAGCCTGGAGAAAAGGAGACTCAGGGGTGGTCTTATCACTCTCTAAAACTCCCTGAAAGGTGTTTGTAGTCAGGTGAGGGTTGGACTCTTCCACCAGGCAACAACTGACAGAACCAGAGGACACAGTCCAAAGCTGCATCAAGAGCAAATTAATTTGGAAATTAGGAAAAAGCTTTTCACAGAAAGAGTGATCAAGTACTGGAATGGTCTACCCAGGGAGGTGGTGGAGTCACGATCCCTGCGTGTGTTTAAAAAAAGACTGGACATAGCATTCGGTGCCATGGTTTAGTTCAGGTGTTAGGGCATGGCTTGGACTCAATGACCTTGAAGGTCTCTTCCAACTGTTACAGATAATAACCAAATCAAGTCGAATTAAATAGCAAAACAGCAATTTTTATTTTTGCGACCGAAAATACGGTCCTGGGAAGCCACAAGCGAAAACACGACAGTGCCGAGCCCGGGGTCGGCACTGGGTGGACACACACGCTGATCTGATCTCTACCGCATCAGATCCCCCAGTGTTCACACCCTGCCATCTCAGAGTCCAGCTTTATACAGTTTTTCCTGGCCTGAGGTGAGAATTTCCTTTGTTTCTGCTGCAGATTCTCATATTTAGATTAAATCTTTTTTTCTGGTGCTGCCCTGGACAAAGGTCCTTCCTGCGTGTTGACGAAGGCTGTGTCTGCTCTGCATTGATGTGTAATTTTCCTTGGGAGTGCTTACGGGAACCAGTGGAGGTGATCGGCCGTCTGATATGTGGTACTTAACAGGTCCTTTTCCAGTCCGTTGTGGAGATCGCCAGGCTAGGTCTTGTTGATATGCTAATTACGGCTGTTGTCTATGGCCCCAGGTGCTTGGTGTTTTAAGGTTCCTTTTACTTTATTTTATTTCATACAATCCTTTTATATAAACACGAATTATAACATATATCACACAACCTAGTCATTTTGTGAATTCTGTGAATTCTGCGAATAGTTAGTACGTAGGATTCACAGTACTAATATTTATCTAGAACACACACAACATCCTTGAGTCCTGGTTGTTTCATTTATTCTCAACATATTCAGTGACTGATTTCTTTACTCCCAAGAACAGGTTTTGTTTGGGTTTGAGGTTTGTTATTTTGATGTGGGTTTTTTTTCTTTTTTTCCCAGAAAGGAAAAAAAGAAACAATATGATATCTTTGCCTATCCTAACACAGATAGTTCAAGGTACCTTACATGCAACCATGTCTCTCATACAACTTCTACACCCAATAGAACTCAATGTTTGACAGCCTCACCGTCAGTGAGGAAGGTGTACAAAAAGCAGCCTATGTTGATAGGAGGGATTGCTGCATAAGTAATGGTTTTTCTTCCAAAAGTCTTCCCTACATGGGGAAGTTTAGTCACATAACTGCACTTGTACAGACCACCTGGGACACACACATAGCTGGGAAAACGGATTCATGCACAGTTCTATCAAGCACAGCAACAGTCATTTCATTCCTAATGTGGACTGCAGAAATATTGTTTAGAAACACGTTAGGCAATCGAGATGGAGCTGATGTAAAGGAATGAGGTCACAAATGTCTTAACCAACATTTTCTTCATATATTGCCTACCTCCCCATAAGGCTTAAGAGCTTTTGTCTTTAAGGCAATGGATTCAGAAATTGATTCCTCTCTCTCCAACCCAGCATGATGTAGGATAAGTTCTGTGTTTGTGGGACAAGTTCTGTTTAAAGTTAGATTTTCAGACACAATGTATACAGTTGCACACAACTAACTTTACCAACAGTTCCCGGCTCTACACTCCCCATGCCCAGCCACAAAAAACATGAAAACATGTAGCAATATTCCCAATCTTACTACTGTAATAACTGATATACATTGCTCCAGGCTAAAAAAAACAAGCCAGCACCCCATGAGGCATTCCATAAAACCCCAGCTGTCCATCCATGTCTTACCTTATTATAAGATAGCAAACACTGACATGTACTTAATATAACAGTAGAAAGTTGTGTTAACCCTTTTTCCACCCCATTTTTCCATGTTCTCTCTAGTAAGGTTTAAGTTCTTAAAGGGTTATATTTTATGTATTTTTTTCTTATACTTGTATAAATAAGCCAAAATGTGAAAGGAACTACAACACTTAATTCTCCACCCAGTGTTCATTAGATGTAAATGTGGGAAGGTCAGTTCAATGGAGTCCAGTTTCTGATAACTTTTCTCATCACAAACAGAGAATCAGAGTTACCAGAGAGAAAAAATGCTATTTAACTTAGTCACAATTAAATTCACTCCACACTGGGCTTAATACACTATTCCATCATGAAAGTGATCATTAATTTTTAATAGACAATAGAAGGGGATGGGACAGAAGTGCATAAGATTAGGGAAGTATTAGTCAAAAGACTGCAAAAAATCTACTTCAACTGTTCTCTTGAAATCTATTTATTACAACTGGTATTCCTTAGCATTTTTATTACCAAGGCCAGTTTTCTTATTCCTTCAAAACACACCTATTTTTCTATTCATTACCTTACTTTAAGTATTAGTTATATTGAAATAATGGGCATTTTTCAATGTCTATTATTCCTATCTTTTTTCTCTCTGTGCTTCTTTCTGGTCTGTGAGAAAAGACAAATTTCTCTACAACAGTCATAATCAAAGGCTTACGTCCTTAGCAGGAAACCTATCCTCCTTTTCTCTCAGAGAAGCATGGAGTATTTTGTCTGCACAGCTTATCATTCTCCTGTGTAAGGTTAGAAAAATAACAGGCTCAGATCTGGGTTTAGATCACAGATACATCTCTGTGTGTCTTGCCAACCAGACTTGTGCTGGCTCCTGCATTCTCTAGCAGAGAATGTTACCATAATGTTTGGCTAGAAAAGTATCCCAAAGCTCCTGGTTTGCTCAGTGAGCTTGGAACAGACACACCACTAAATTAATCTGTAATTTCACAGCATTTAGAAGACACCAAATTGCCCTGCTCAGAGTGTTGTCTGCTGAGACAGCATCAGAGACACCGTCTGTGGTTAGGAAGGCGGTGTTGGCAGCTGTACACAAGATCTGTGTGCTGCTGAGGTGTGTAGAGAGTGTCCATCTCCTGGACAGACACAGGAACGGCTGCCTGGCAACCATGAAATCCTGAATGGGGACCAGTGTTTCTGTCTGACTTAGGCTCTCCTCTCAATTTGGATTTTGTAAAAATATGGATTTGTAGGAGAACACACATTGGAGCTCTCATCAGAAAAGCTATTGAGATAACATCTCTTACCTGACACATCAGGAACAGCAGAAAATTCAACAAAAAAAAAATTAGTGTCACCACAAGACAAAATCTGGGAATTTCTTCTATGAAAAGGGGTCATGAATTAACATGACTTTGGTTTCTTGATGTCCTTTACAAACATTTAAAACAACCAACCTGTGAACGTTATTTGAGAAGCCACCCTTGGGAGTGAGGTCTCCTATCAAATTTTTATTGTGCAGTTGACAGCTGCCAAGTGTTGCAGACATCACATTTCAAACCCCTGTCGTTGGAAATGCTCATCTTTGAAGAGGACAGCTAATTCCCTGTACCTGGATACACTAACTCTCTGTGTTTCTCTTGGTATATCTGCATGTCTGATTTCATGCTGTACTTGCATATTGTTGCAGGGAAGGTCAAGCAAGATACTAATTTTAATTATAGGTCTAAAGCCACAGCACTGCTTCACCAAATTTCCCTGTTCAAAACTCCATGTCCTTCAGCAGGACTTTTCATGTCCTTCAGCAGCACTTTTGCAAAACATATAGTTGTAGTTTCAGACCTCAATAAATGGTACTGTCGTTATTATTTATACTATATCTGCACTGTTGGACACTGCGATAGCCAGAATGAACAGATGCTCAGGAAATTATTCAGTGGCATATGGCTGACCTTGTCATCTCATAGAAGGTTTTGTAACACCCCTTATATTTCTTTTTTATATAATTACAGGAAACTATTTCATGTTTGCTCATGCTTGCTGAGAATAAGGAGGGCAATAAATCTGGATTACAGAGGAACATGAGTACAGCAACAGTGTGGTTTAAATGAAATGTCTTATCATTTGACTTGAAATTACATTATTGTAACATTTTGGAGGCTTGAGTGAGCAATTATAGGAGTAATATATCTGCAGCACAGAAAAAAAAATTACTTACAGAAAACTAAAACCAAAAACCAGAACAATTTTCCTGAAAATCTTGCCCTGAAAGTAGTGCAAGTATTTTCAATCACCTCATAAAATCTACTGTTTCTTATGGTTGAACTGAGTCCCAAAGATCACCTTAAATTATATTTCAAGTTTGACTAGATGAGAGAAGTATCTCAGTCTTAAGTAAGGACAAGAAATTACAGTGGCAGAAATCACAAAATATAGTATGAAACTCTCAGAGAAAGGGTAATAACTTATGTTACTAGTATGCAATTTTTTGACACTCATGAAGACATTTTGTCTTCATGGACATATGACAGTGGATTATTTCTCAATCACAGATATGCCACTTTTAGGTCATTAATAATTTTCCTGTTCTTCTATCAAGTTTTGGTCATTCCATTAAGGAATACATAGAGATTTTGGGGAATTAGAGCCCTAATTACATGAGAATTAACAAGCTGAAACCAATAACAGTAACATCTCGTATACAAAGGGCCAAAAATATTTCACATAAACAGTTTGGATCTCTTTTTTAAAAGTTGGCAATACAGCTGGCCACCTTTCCATAGTTATTATTTCTCTCTGAAAATTACCACATTCTGAAATGGTGATGACTGACTATGAAATGTGAAGGTTGCCAGCTGTAGTGAGATCAAAGATCTCTTTTGCTGCCTGTAAATTGCCACCGTAAGTGTACTGTCACAAACCACAATGCTACAAGACATGTGTTGGCATTTCTCTGGTCAAGAAATTATATAACCTCATATTGGTTTTCAACACCTGCACTATTTATAAGCATTTGAGTCGTGGCCGGCTCAGTCCCTGAGGACAGCAATGCAGTCTTATGATCTGTTAACCGTGAGGATTCATTTCTGTTGTCATGTTTTGCTATAATTAAAACTGGCTGTTCAGTCATTTATAGTAAGCCTGAAAACCCAACTCAAAACAGAGGAGCTGGGAACATACACTTTCCAAGCCTCGTATGGGCTACTTGCTGTATATAAATAAAACACTCCCTTCACTTTTTCCACTTTCATAGTTCAGTTTTCTTCCATCTCTGTATCCCATTCTTTTCTAACCCCACTGCTCAAATTATCTTCCAGCATGTACAGATTTCTAACCTTGTGTCTAAATTGTAGAAATTCCTCTTCTAAAGAAAGAAAAGGAGGATGAGTATCTCCTGCCTATGGTGGGAAGTGATACAGGATTTGGACTGGTCCGGGAAATCTATAAGAGAGAGTCTCCCTTTTTTAAAACATTCAGACCAAATTCATTCACATAGTACCATGCATTGAAGTGGATTTAACAATGAATTTCAATTATTATAAAATATATTGTTGTGTCCACCTAATTCTACAGATTTTGCCTAGGTCTTTAAGAAGCCCTTGTTTCTCAGGAGAGATCTGGTGGAGATTTATTTACAGGGAAAACCAACCAAAAAAAAAAGTAGACAAGAATTGTAGATTTTTGGACATCAGACAGATAAAAAAAACTGTCATAAAACAAACGCAAAATGTGTGGATTTTGTCTGGAATTAAGTCAGGTGCCATCAGGAATATTTAGCAGGCTAAATGAATGTCTTTCACTGGGTTATTTGGATTAACATCATTAAGACTACCTAGAGATAAAGGAGAGAAAAAAAAAAAAAAGGAGAGTAAGAATGTAAGGACACACTAAGAGAAAACTACAGAAGTCAGTAACTTCTCATGGTAGGTCTGTAGAAGATATAGAGTGATATTAACATGTTGGTTCTTCCATGCCCTGACTTTTTCTGCCCAGAGCAGAATAAAGTTGCTCTTAAAATACACATGTCCATTCTCTAAAATACATATTGAAAGTAGTGAAGGCAGTAGTCACTGAAGGCAGTGAGATGTTATGTTGACAGTGTTTGTGGTTTTGTTCTCTCTGAAACAGATTATCAACATCTAATTATGACACTTTATAAAATAGTAGACTGAATAAGATTAAAAGATAAAAGAAAAAATACAGAAAAATGTTGTTACTCATTGGTGACACAACCACATTAGCCTTTTTTTGCAGGGCTACTGAACATCTATGGAAAAAGTAGAACATAAGATCTCCTATGTTTCCTGATTTGTCCTTTATTAGGAACATCACAACAACATATTTTGTCCAGTATTTGTTCAGGTGAAACAGTAGCTCAGAGAAAGCACATTAGGATGAAAAAGGAGATGTAACTCAGTAAAAACTTGTCTCAATCTCCAGTATCAGCATAGGATAATGCAGGTTGACTGCAGCTATTTAAGAAATGGATTCCTGGATCAGATGTAGAGCTGCTTTGAACAAATTGCTTTACTCCTCAAAGTCTTGTTCTTCCCATCTATAAAATGAAAACATTAACACTTATATTCCACACAAAATGCTGCTAGAGCTGTAATAAAAAGCATTCCTTATGCTTTCATTACTGATGTGTCAGCCTTGCTTTCTGCAAATTTCTGAAAAAGAAAGTCGGATCTCCTCTGGTACCACCTCAGCAGTGTTAGCTTGTCTCTTTTCTTAGCTTATTGCTTGAGTTGTGAATGCAAAGGGCAAGTTTGACTTGATATACAGTACTGTGCTTTCCAGGTCGTCTGGTTATATGTGCTCAACATACTTTCAACACTGACAATTTCACAGGATGGTCTCAGTGAATTTGTTCACATTCAGCTTGCAATTATTATGTAGCCTAGCAATCACAGTCCTAGCAATGGAATAAAATGACAAATGAGAGTTATATCAATGCCAGGTTTTCTCAGCTAAAACTCAAAATAACCATTATTCAATAAAATAAATATACATGCCAATAAATATGAGCTCATAAACAAGCACAGGTTCAGTGCTTTTGCAATAGAAGCAAAAGGTGGTTTTTTAAATTTTTTTCTCCTTAAGAATTTCTTATTTAGAGGCTTCAGCTACTGACATCCAAGACCTTATAGGAAACATTTCAACATGACTGAAAGAAATAGAACAGTTGAGAAATTGCATAGTGCTCTATACTTTGCTACTGAAGAAGTTGAAAACTGAGAACATCTCTTTTACTGTAAATAAATTACCTATTTTCTACATAATGCTTAAAACAAAGTTTCATTTGTATCTGCTTAGAGATGAGATGTGTCTCTGTCATAGACTTTTCACTGACTTAGTGCAGTTATCTTTGATTTATGCTGGTTTCATGAAGATTAAAATTTGACCCTTTTCTTGTATCTGTTTATATAAGACATGAAAAATGATGTGTTTATCAAGTAATTAATAACTGAAAGACCAAACTAATAATAAAGAGCTTGTAAATTAAAATGTCAAGGAAACTAACGCAATATTTGATAAATTACTATGTGGTTTCTGAGGATTACATTTTAATGTCATTCTAATAGCTTGATTATAAAGAATAATTACTGCATTTAAAGTAGGTTGGGCAGAATATAACCAGACTCAGATCTAATTTTATATTAACCTGGATATAGCATCCCAACAGAAATATATTTCTTACCCAATCAAAATTGAGCTTGATTATTAGAATGTGAGATTTTATTTTCCTCTCTCCCAATATATATCTACCAGTGTAATTTCCTTTGATTTTTTAATACGGGGAGGGGTTTTTCCTCACTGCGTTTCCCAATATACTTGTAACCCTTACCTTGTAGAACAGTTTTCTAATTACTTGACCACCTCTATGGAAATTAGTTAGAAAAACTGAAAAACTAGCAGTCATTAACAACTGATGAGCTCTTTTGATGCAAATCAGGAGTCCCTAAAGTCCACACACCCTCCTACAACCTTGCACCCATATTCCAAAGATGTAGGAAAGGACTAAAAGTAAGATGACTGAAGAAAAGGCCAAAAGTTAGAATGACCTGTTTGTGGAAAACTTATTTTCTAGAAAATTTCTTCTAAACAATTATTTGTCCTCTTTTGCATCAACTTTTTGTCCTCACAACAAAAACTTCAGGAAACAGATTCTTTAAAATAGCCAAAACAAAACACTGATTTAAAGCCCAGAAGCAATTTTATAAGCCTGGTGAAGTTTAATCAATTTTCACTCACCTTCTGGCAGATTGAAGGAATTTCACTGGACAGTTCAGAACTCTGGAATTTCCCAAGTCTAAGGTCAACATTGCTTTTTATTTCCATAGTAACCAAAATATTTTTATTTCCCAAAAAAATCCTTACTTTTCCAAATCATCTCTCCTATACTGGTGAAAACATACTAGCAATTTCTTACTAGCAATTTGTACCTTGAAAGAGAATCAGTGGATGGTAACATTTAAATATGCAGTTAGCATCTGTACTTTCAGGAAGCACACTCAACTGTGTGGTTTGATCTTTATGATCAACCTTTGAGCTATCTCTCATTTTAAACTAAAGATACTTTGGCAACAGGATGCTCACCATCTTTTGAGGGCAGTGTGCACAAACCCCAGTGTAGTAAATGCTCTTATCCATAGCCTTTTCCCCAACTAGAAACATCCAACCATGATGGACATTTGTTGTTTCTAAAGGTTTGTGAACAGTTTTATTTCTGCCCCCTTCAGATGTTGTTTTTCTCATTTAAAAAATATTTGCTACTTCTACCATTTTGCCATGATCCCTGGAGTTAAGTATTTTCAAAAATAAATTTTAACTGGGACAAAAGACAAATATCCAAATAGAGAAACGTGGCATGTAGGTCATCGGTATAACCAGAGAGAGGGAAAATGAGAGCATTAGCGAAAGGTAGACTTTAGTTTTTCTTCATGTCTGAGATAACACAGGATAAAACTAGTATGTTTTGGATACAGTGAACTGTGATAGTCCTCAGCATTCCTCTTGTCAACCTGCCACCTAAATTTCTCAGATGTCTTCCCAGATAACTTCCACCAAAACATCCCTATGAGCTGGGATCTGCAGTAATTTCAAGATTATAAAGCACACCGGATTATAAGGCGCACCTCTGGGAGTCGGCAAATTTTGCAACTTTGTACATCATATAAGGTGCACCGGACTATAAGGTGCACTTTTTTTTTTTTTTTCAGCGAAGATCCATGCCGCGTGCAACAAAGTAACTAATTAGTAACGGAATCCCATGATAGTGGAATTTACTGGCAGGTGCTCAATTTGCAAACATTTTTCACAGATTGGCGTAGCCTTTAAACACAGCCCCAAGGGTCCTCCCTGTGTGTGGGCTCCGGCACTCCCGCCCGCCCTCAGCTGGCGAGGCGGGGCTTGGGGCAGCCGTGGCTTGCAGCTGCCTCGGCTTGAGGTGGCCACGGCTCACACCTCGGGGTTGCTGCGGTTCAGGGCAGCTCATGACTCGCATTTCCGGGTTGGCAAATTTTGCAACTTTGTACATTATATAAGGTGCACCAGACTATAAGGCGCACTTCTGGGTTTGGACCAAAATTTTAGTCAAAAGACTGTGCCTTATAGTAATGAAATTACTGTACTCTTCTGACTCTTTAAACCTCTGAGGTGCATTGGATGCAGAGCTCAGGAAATTCCTTTAGCATTGCATGAGGAGCAGGAGGTAGCTGCTAGCAAGAGGGAGGTGACAATTAGCTGAGGCAAGAGGGTGGTAGCCACTGCCTCAGCCTGTGCAGCTGCATCCAGCGTGAGGAAGTGGTGAGTGTTCATAACGGGGTGTAAGAAGGACATCTGACATTGATGGATAACATTAAATCAAATCAGAAAGGAACAATACAGTAAAAATGAAGCCTAGGAGCTATTAAATATGTTAGGATGAAACTCTAGAATGAAGCATCCTAAGATTTTTAAGTGAGCCAAAACAAAAGCACATCACAAAATTTAAGAAATCCTCTGCTGGCAGTAAAATGCCTCCTAACTCAATACATCTAATGCTTATTTAGAAAGGGAGAAAAAGCTGTTTTGGTATATTCCAATGCTTGCATGGTAGCCCAAAAGCAAGAGTGCCTACTGTGATATGCCTCTCTTCATGGTGTTGCCATAGAGGAAGAAGGAATTTTTGTCTCTTATAAAACATGAGAAAATGAGGTTTTTTTCCATGAGAAATTTCAATATTGCTAGTCTCTGCTTTTAAAATAATTAGGACACAGGTACTCAGACAATGCTCACTAAGACGGGTCTTATTTGCAAGAAGAAGTATTCATTAGGTCTCATAAATAAACTATGCTAATTATGGCAACTGGCAGAGTAACTGCACAGGTGTGCAGTACAGTTATAGAAAGTACAGCAGCTTCACTTTTCATGCTTTTTGAAAGCAGCATGTTTTCCCCAGACCCACAATTTCAGAGTCTTGATTAGTTTGTGTTCCGTCTTACTGTTGTCATTATTCAGGTCAGAGATTTCCTGCATCAAATCTTGTACCAAGATTCAAGTTCAAAAAGAATTAAAAAATTTATTTTACCTCTGCCCAATTGTGAAATACTGTACCTGGTAGAAAGCCTAAACTGCTGATTTTTCCATTACTGAGTTTAGGGCCTCATGGAATGGCTTTTGTCTCTCTCACATGAGCCTGTCATTAAATAAAAGGTAAAAGAAAGCAAATACAGGGGTACAGAAGCATAAAAATGATAAATGGAAAAGATTAATTGTGTAATTTAATAAATTTTTCTCCCACTTTACTCTGATTCCTCAGTGCATTTGGTGATGCTTTGTCCAGTCTAACTTAAAATGTCTGAGGCAATGAGGTTGTGATCTCAGGCTCCCATAAGAAAAGAAATAATTCCCAGGAAAAGTAATCATTAATTGTAAGTCAGAAGACTATATTCTTCCATAATTTGTGTTCTTATATATTTCATTAACTCATTTTACTACCGAAAAAAAAGGAAGAAAATGTTTCAACACCTTGGATACATAAACATACTACTATGCATTGCAATTTACTATACATCTTGTCCATGTTAATTGTGAGTCCACTTTCTTAGCCCGCAACAAACAGGAATTCAAATACACTCAGGTTACTTATACTTCAGCACAGGTGCTTGAAATGAAGGGACACTTATGAAGAACTGACTTTCAGGCAAGAGTGAATAAAAGACATGCTGTAAGAGCCCACCCAGTATACATCAAACAAACACTGAGAGAATTTCAGACCAGAGTAGAACTAGTCTGTCATAGAGACACAAACCTACTAAAGACCCTACTTCTAATTGTTTTCCCTTAATGATGTTTTTTTATTATGCATTCCTTGTTACAGTAGAAATTGACTTAGACTATCTTTTGCCCATTAAGCAACATTGTGGCTTTTCATTCTTGCACCAGATTAAAATAAAAAATAGAAAAAATTACTAGAGATCATTGGTGATTTGTCTGTGTATTTAAACTTGAAGATATTCCTGTACAACAATGTCAATGATTTAGAACCAGGTTAATATTTAAGTACTATTGAAAGGAAATAAAACAGAAATATTGCTTATTGCACTATCAAGTACCAAGCTGCCTAATCAGATGGATTTTGCTACATTCTCTGATTTAAAAGATGGTTTTAGTCATGAACCACTTTTTGTCTGATAACATAGATGGGATATGATAAATCATTAGAGGAACAAATCAAAGTAACAGCTCAATACAATAAGTTATATGGAACTGGGAATACCTCACTCATCTCTTAGAAAGTATTTAAAATTTAAATGTTCGAGTCAATAAAGTAGCTATCATGCTATCGGACATTAAAAGGTTGCAAATACCACAAAACAATGTTGTGTTAAAATTCCATAATGTACTAACTGATTTTTTTTATGAACTAATTAATTAAAAATACAAGGAAAACATTGCACTACTTCCTTAGCCAATGTAATCCCTTAGTCACAATGTAATCAGTAGATCCAAACATGTTAATATGAATAAAACATCAACTTGTTCTAATACAATTCCTTTCTCACTCTCAGCTGAAATACACCAGCTATTTCTCCCAGACTTTATGGGTATAATAACCTGCTTCTCTACTTTGGAGAGTTATTAAGAGTATATCTTAAAAAAACTGGGTACTCTGATACATCCTCTTAGGCAAAGCATTTCCAAACTCCTTTTCATTAGGATAGTGAAGTTAACTTCCCAGTTCCAGTAATACAATTCCGCAGTGCACAGCACTGACCAGCTGTAAAATCAGACTGCAAGATCAGACTAATTCGATGGAATTTGACAGGTTAATTTCCTACCCCAAGTAGATTTTATATTGGTCCCCTGATGTTTGTTCATGCCAAATTTCAATTAGCCTTGTCCTAAATATTTATTTTATGGTGTTACTTCTTTTTCATTCCTCAGTGGACCCTCTAACCTCCCTCACATAGGACCACTGTATTGTCTTCCATTCTGGACTTCTTCTGTTTCTAAACTTTTGCTGGTCATTTCACAGCCAAGTCTGTCTTTAAGCAGTAGATCAAGCAGTATTACAGCCCTACTGTTCAAGATAACAGGCTTCTCCAATTCTTTTTTTGTGCAATAATTTCAGTTTTCTTCAGGAAATACGACGTAATACAGGACCTGTGACATGATACAACTGACTTCATTAGAGATAAATATTTTTCAGCTTGGAGTGATACAGATGAAATAATATCGCATCATCTAGCATGATGTCTGTTTATGTGAGCATAGCAATATCATTCACAGGGCCAACTGCAGTGCCTCCACCTTGATCCCGCTACCTTTGCAGTGTTTCTGGCATGTTCTCCCACAAACTATTCCTACTATGTCTCCTCATCTACAGACAGAGACCATTCGAATAGATCCTACCATTAGCAACATTGTCCCCAGACAATGTCTAATAAGAACCCTTAAACCCCTATGGGCTTTTTATCTGTCTATTTGAAGATTCATCCTGATTTTCAAGCCTAAGGAAGCTTGACCCTTCAGGTTAAAGTCAGACAGCTAAAGACAAAGTAGCACAGCATAGGCGAAAGTGTAGAACACAAGATTTGGCAAATTTCCACTAAGAAATTTCCTGAATATGTAGTTGGTGGCTGCATTTGCTGAGCAGTAAAGACAGAAGAAAAATGTTGAGACAGTACTGAAGACTGAAGCATTATAGTTTATGATTTAAACATCTTCATGAAGAACTTTTGCCCATTGCAGCAAAACCATATTAGAAAGGCTGCAGAGAAGACCACCACACCATGGAAGCGTCCCTGACAGAGGCCCTACCCTGCTCGCTGCTGTAGATAAGATAAAGTCACAGCCCAGGGCTGGGGGAGAAGAATAAATGCCCCAGCAGGAGCTGAACACCATGGAGTGGAGAGCGCAGCCCCGGGCTCTCGGCTGCCAGGCCTGCCCGGCCCTCACGCCAAGGGAGGGGAGAGGCTCTGGAGTGGGAGTAGGCCCGGCTGAGAGGCGCCGACCGCCCATGCTCCACTGTGCCAGGAGCTCAGCTCTGGGCCCTTCGGCCCGAGAATCTGCACCCACACCAAGGACACAGCAGTGCCGTGGCCTGTCCAAGGCCCCAGAGGGTCACCCTGCCCCCAGAGCACTGCAGTGTGATGGAGCAGACCCACAGCCCGGAGAATCTGCACCCACACCAAGGACACAGCGCTGCCATGGCCTGTCCAAATCCCCGAGCACTGCAGTGTGATGGAGCAGACCCACAGCACTGCAAGGGACAGTGTCCAACTGGGACCCTGCAAGGGAAGCACCTGGGCATTCCCCCTGCCCAAAACGTGTATTCATCCCAGGATTCTGTACATTTCTGCACATAGCATGGTGGCACAGCAGCAGCAGGGGGCCCTCAAGAAGATGGGAAGGAGAGAGGAGCAACGAGATGTCACTGGGACCCTCGCAAGGGTTTCTACCTAATCCCTGTCAATCTCTCCCTGTCACCCCACCCCACACACGCTTCTTTCTCTGTTTCTTTTCTCTTTCTTTCTCTTTGCCTCTTTTACTATTGAATAAAACGTATCAATTTTTTGGCACCGACATCTAACCTCATTTGTTTTTGACCATGTTTTTTGAGTGTATTTCAAGCCTTTCTGGTTCTGATATGTTTGGTTCACAGAAGTTTAGCTTTCTTTGGCCTTCTTTATAAAACCAGTTTGTAAAACAGTGAGAACTCTTTCCCAGAACCTACAAGAACTGTACTACCATCTCCGCTTTATCATCACCTCCTACACTGCGCTGTTTCAATGCACCTTGAATCCCTTACAGAGTCCTTCCATGAGGGAGCCTACATCATGTACTGCAGGCTCTGCAAACTGGCAGTAGCTTTATGTCTGTGAAAATCAGGAATCAGCTGCTGCAGCACAATTTAGCCTTCATGTCTTTTGATGTCTACTTCCCCTCATGTTTGAAAATAATGTGCAATAGATAAAGTACTAATACTCCTGATAAGGAAATGGAAGTCAAACAAAAATCTGAGACTAGGCCACCTCCTTTTCTGGTAATCATGTGTATATGACCAATACAGGGTTTGTAGACTGCATGGACATCACTGTAGTTAAGTGCCCACTGAAATCTTCAGTGGACCTTAACAAATTAATTTTCTTCCTTTTTATGAAGAGTAAGTTTTGGTTACCTAATGCAAACAAGCATGAATAGCTCACATAAAAAAAAAAAAAAAAAAGAAAAGAAATCCATGTAAAAATGGCTATATCTGTACCAACTGGCAAAAAAATAAAGGTGGTAAAGGGGTAGAAAAGTGAATTACTGTAATATAGCATCCAAAACACAGTCATTTATAATAAAGGCTATGTCAGTGCAAGACAACATTTCTAAGACCTACAGATTTAAATAGTTACAAATGAGCAGAAGCAACTTACTGTGAGAGCCTTACTGTGAGAGCTACACTGTAGACTTGTCAAATTCTTAGGCAAGACTGTCAGGTTAGGCTGTAAAATTTCAAACATCTAGTGGTGTCTATGTGCTTTATAAAGTTGAAATAATTTACTCAAAATATTGATTTGTCTGAAAAGTCTATAGAGAAAATCTATGCTACTTCTAAAGTCACATAACATTTCAGTCAGCTTCAACTGACTCCAAACAACAAGAAGGCTGGTATCAGACTGATAGCACAGTGATCAATCTTGCTTCCCATGTCTCAGTCACTTTATTTACAAATATCAAAAAGTTCTGATTATTTCTGTGTGCCTTGTTGCAGACTCATTCTCTGTCTAGTGTTTCTTATGCTTTCTTACCACTAGGCACCACTGACATTGTACAGTGGAACTGTGTGAGCTCTGTGTGAGAAATGTTGAATTGGGGGAGTTTCAGCACAAGAATACAAGCAGGATTTCAAGATCTGTTTTATGTCTGGGCTATAGCAAAACTGAGATTTTTCAAAACAAATTCAGTAACTCACTTGCCATGAAAAGGTATGCCCTAGGATACCTAGTAGACAAAATGTGAGCAATATATCTGATAGTCTGGGAAAGTGCAAAAACGCGCGTCTGAGACATACAGGAGATCAAACAAGCATGCTGTTGGTATGGCCTCTCAGGTCCAGAGTTCTGCAATATTTATAAGAAGAGGAGATGAGAAGATGAGAAACTCTTAGAGTCTGACACTATCATCAGCGACTTGGGCATTTGTCCAGGATCCAGGATCAGTCGTCAGTCAGAGCAGTCTGTCCTGGAGCCGTGATTTACCAGTTTCTTGTTACATTTCATGGCTAACCTACACTAACAGTAGAAATGTTGAGGTTTTACTGATTGATAAGCGGAAAAATTAATTTAGCTGTTCATCTGAACTAATTACAGATTCTACAAGGATACTTAATGACACATTGCAATCTCCCTCTCTCTTCCTTTCTCACCATCTACTAACCACATCTATCAGACAATAAATTACCTGTTACCCTTTATGTTAGGAGATAAGCTGGACTTCATTGCCTCTTCTTTATTATCTTCTTCTCCTCCCTAGAGGAACCGGCTTTTCTTTCTTATGATCTCACCAGGATTAATCAATTAAAACTTAGAAGTGGTTAAAATGAGGTAACTCCAAGAAGTTTAAAAAAGTAATTAATCCAGAGAAACATTGTCTTAGAAACAATGTTACTACTGTTTTGAGCGGAAGCATTTGGCACAAAATGAAGTAGTGAGTTAAAGAAATTTCCTGGAGAACACAGAGGTTGTCATAGGCATAGGGGACTGAATTTCAAAAACAAAAACCAAAATAAACAAACAAACAAAAAACAACAACAAAAACCCAAACCAAACCAAGCAAACAGAAAAAAATCCTGGAAGGATTGAAATAGAGAAAATGGCACAAAAAGCAGGCTGTAAGCTTGAGATGTAATTAAATTGATAGTTGAAGCTTATAAGTTGCAAAAAATAAGAGAATAACTAGGTGAGTGTATGAATCAATTAGAAAATTGTAAGGAGCATTGTACTTCTCTTGAAAAGATGAAAGTGATTATAGATTCCAATTGTTATATCAAAACAAAATAAGGAAGCATACAAGAGACTAATACTCAGCTGGAATGTGGCATACAGTTCTTATTGCTTGCGTTCAATGACACCATGATACATCCTGTCATGAGTATAAGAGTCCAAGGTCTTTAAATGTTATAATATCAGAACAACGAAGGAGAAGGGAGGGGATTTTGCCCTACATAGCTTGAAGGCAAGACAAGGGTAACTTGCCTCTTGAATGCATTTAGATTTTAGATTAAGAGAAATCTTTAGTGCTTGGCACAGAAAATTCTGGAGCAAGATTTCACTGGAAATACCAGGAGTAAGAATCATAAATAACTTCAAGAAGGAACTTGCCAAACTACCAAAAGGTTATGCAGTCAGGTTGCCAACAAGTGCTGAAAGTAGAAGGTCTGTCACTATCTGTTCTCCCTTTGTCAGAGTAAGTAGTACCTTACTTGTTTGCGTTTTTGTGTTCACCCAGGAGTACCAATGGAGGGAGGAAGAGCACATCCAAGAAGTGGAAGTGCTAAGTTCTGTAACAAATTATATATGCTATGTTTCAGCTTGCAGCTGGTCAGATTCCTTCACTATTGAGTGTATTAACAGCTTAGCTGGAATCCTGTCATGTAGTCTACCAGGTGCTTTTACAGACCAACACTTCAAAAGGAGTGAAAAAGAAATCTATTTATTTGTCAGTCATTCAGCAGCACAAGTGTGAGACAAGATGTGTTATTCAACATGCTCTTTTCAGATCTATCCTTTTTCTTGGAGGGGACAGTGCTGAATTCTTCCAAGTCGTAAGGAAGTTATGCTACAGTGATCCACACTTGTGGATCTTACTTACTTACTCCAGAGCCAAGTTATGACATCAGTGGCACCTGCCAAAATTTATAGCACAGATCAAAAGTGGCATTCAGAGTTTGTGCCCTGTAACTGTCTGGTCATTCCTCGTGATGTGTTGCAGACTTCACAAAATGAGACTGTGGGTTTGGGTTTTTCATAATAGCAGATGTCATCACTCCCAAATAAAAATGACTGACAGATTAATAGATTTCATCAGTTATTCCTGGCAGTTGGAGTTCTCTTGAAAAGGGGAACCCGGGGTAAAACTGACATGATTCAGTAATCACTCAAGAAAACCATACTTTGATAGAAGAGGAAGCTACTATACAACCAAAGTAAGCATTTATATTCTTGTGTTTTGGCCAAAATAAGATTTTCTCTTCCTGTCTTAATTGTCAAACCTGCCTAAACATACATAGGTACATTACATTAATTTTATGTTTTGTTAAATCATGCTAATTTGTGCAGTGTTTTCCTCTTGTTCCCTCCATGACATGGAATTCTGTGTGTTTCAGTATACCTTTATGAAAATTATTCTGATCCTATGTGATTTATAAAAGATAAGAGGTATCCTTCCACTGTTTCATTTTATTCTAATCATAATTTCAGTTATTAAGCTATTATTTGTTGCTATCTTTTTTGGTATTACTAGAATTTCTGTATTACACACACTTCAACTGAAAGGAAAACCACCATAAAAGGAACATGTAAGGAGATACTCATCAAAATTATGCATTCTATACATGTAATTTAAAACTCCTCAGAGCTTTGAGCTTTTTAAAAATATTTTTAAACAGCATTATAAACAGACTTTGAACTGTACTGTAGTAGATGTATAATGCTGGAAAATATTTCATGCTCAGGCAAACAAACCATGGTGAAGGGCAAAAGGAATAGGATATTAATTAGCATTCAGACGAAGATAAACCAGCTCATGGTCATGATATCACCCAAGGGACTGAGTTTAGTTAAAGTCAAAGATAATCTTTCCATTGTTTACAATGGTCACCAAAAAACCTCTGAAGTGACTACGGAAATTCTTCCAGGAATGTACTTGTGTTCCATATTAAAATTGGCTGAATCATCAAATTCATTGAAAGAGTTAAAATTAGACTTATCTCCAACTTTTAGAAAGGAAATATTATATATATACATATATATATATATATGTATATACATATAAAAATATCATTCTTGTTAAAGACTTTGTCTTTCAGCAAAAATTTTCAAATATTGTTTTACATTACCAGTTAAAATATTTTCCAGTAAGGAAAAAAGCATAAGGTGGTTTTCTTTTTGTTAGCCAAACCAACTATTCTTTAAATTATGCATAATTCAGGCTAAAAATCACATTTTTTTCTCCAAATATGTTTAACTAACAGTTTTACTGTATATTGAAATACTTCTCACTAAAAATTAAAAGCATGAATATTTTGCCTACAAATCTGTCTGTATAAAAAATTGAATTTTTAAGACTATGGCTGACTTGAAATACATGTAGAAAAATTGCAAAAAGTAAAAAATGCTTCCCGGGACTTTAGAAAATATTTTTTTTCTCCTGCCTGTTTATTTCACATAAAGGTAACTCAACAATTTTGTTCAAAACATCAAGATCCATTTCTGACTCTAAAAATTTCTCCAGAAGGAGTCCAAAGTAGAAATTAGAAAGTGTGCAGAAAAGAAATTACTTGCCTTGGATATTTTTTAAAATTCATATTTGTACCTCAGCGGAGGTAGACTGAGATTTCAATAATTCAAAATACGCATATGAGGCAGGGGCTAAGCCCAGAGCATTTTGAAACCTACTAATTTTTTACCAAAACACACTCAGATGCAGATCAAATTAAATGAGAGAAGGGCTGTAGCACTGGCTGTGTCTATACTGGTTTTGTACCCGTGAACAAAAGTTGCATATAACTTACAGCTAGAAGCAAAATTTCCTCTCCCTTTTATGGCATAGATCCATAGAGGGGAAAGTGCTCATCATTCACACTTCAAACCTCCTCTAAGCTGTCTCTGGGACATGACCTCACACAGAATCAGAGGTGCAGGTATTGACCTCTTCACTCTAGTGACCAGTGAGAGGGCTGAAGGAAGTGAGTGAGGCAGGGGAGGTTTAGGCTAGATTATCAGGAAAAGGTTCTTCAGCCAGAGGGTGGTTGGGCACTGGAACAAGATCCCCAGGGAAGTGGTCTCAGCCTGACAGACTTCAAGAAGCATTTAGACAATGCTCTCTGGCACATGGTGTGACTCTTGGGGATGGTGCTATGCTGGGCCAGGAGCTGGACTCAATGATCTTTGTGGATCCCTTCAAATTTAACATATTCTGTGACTCTATGATTTTATGAGTTTAAAACAATATATTATATGTAGGTGCTGTCTATTAATGAGTGATTTGCTGTCTTAAAGATTGCTGCATGGCTCTCTGATTTATGGTTTGATTATAAATGTAGGAGATTTTTTCTTTTACAGTGCCATTAATTTTGTTTTTACAATTACTTCTTGTGGACATTCTCCATAAATTAATAATATGTTAGCATATAAATTAATTTCTGTAAATGATTAATGCTTTAAAAACTCTTGTGCACACTTACATGTTTTTGACAGTTGAGGTTCAGAGGTACAAAATGCATAAGCCACATTAACCAAGAACTAATTTCATCCTAATGTAAATGTTGCTTTATCAGCTTGGCTCTCTAAAAAAAACAGTAAACTGCTTCATATGGGTATGTAGGACTGCAAAACTCCTATAATCATAGTTCCTCTGTAACTATTTTAGTTGAAGATTTAATAAGGGACTCCATCTTGCTCCAATGTTATGTACATTTTAGTAACCCTTCATAGAAAATATATTGCAGAAAGATTTATAGCATAAATTTTCAGCTCATAAATAATACAATATTTCAAGTATTCTGAATGAAAAATTTTAATATAATAGAAAAATTTTAAATTAATAGAAGCGGTTGCTCTTGGTTATTTTACATTCATTTCATTGGATAAACATGTTAAAACAACCTGCCATTAGAAGTCAGAAAGACACCTCCCTGACTTTCATTTAATATTTCTGGAATGATGAACCTATTTCCTTTGCTCACTTTCCACCCAGACAAAACTGGTCAAGTGACTGTAAGAAAATGTGGGTTTTATTTACAGGGGAAAACTAATTGTTCTACTTGTTACTGGGCCTTGAGTTGTCTGAGTGAAGGAATCAAGAACAATTTTAATGGCATTAAGTCCAGATGTCAGTGTAAATCCAATTTATGTTATTGGGACATTTAAAAAAGAAAAACTCACATATCAACAAAACATGTTATCTACAGCAATAATAAAATTTTTTTCTTAATATAGAAAGGGTTACTCAGAAATCCAAACCAAGCTCCTGAAAAAAAAATCTTTCAATTAGGAAAAAAGAAAAGGAGGCATTACAGTGCACATGGACTGTAGTCTCTACAACTACATGTCATAATGCCAGGCTCAAAAACAGGATGCTTTCACACACCATGAAAGAGGTTGGCCAGCAGACAATACAGTCTTCAAAAGTTTTACATCAAGAATCTGTCTTAGCAAGGACCACAGCAACATCATGTGAAATATTTACTGCGACTGACATTCCTAGGAATTGATACCAAATGTTCTTGAATTGCAAAAAGACCCACAGACCTAGCAGACTAAAACTTGCAGAAGTACCTCTATCTTTTTTGGGTATCTCTCTGATTACAGTGTGTTCTTCTGAGTGGAGCAGCCAAAACTTAAGGCAGGCAAAACCACATGCACACCCTCTAAATCTCAGATAAAGACTGGAGACCCTCTTTGTAGTATTTGGAGAACATCAACTAGAAGTTTAATAATCATTAAAAATTTAATCTCTAATTAAAGGTTAATGTGTTATAGCAGATTCTTATACGAGGCAAAGTGTAATAGGGTTTGGAGGGCACACTGATTCAGTTTGTCAGCAACTTGCACTTGGCTTCTGAGGCAATGGGATAATTATCTGTAGAGTGTCAAGTGGGCAGCTGCTAGTGATAGAAGAGCCTCTAAATGGTGCGAAGACCCGTGTGACCTGCTGATCCAGGAATGATGAAATAATCAGATTCCATCACTCGCTGTAACAAGCTATTACCAGAGCATTTATTTTAACACTGCTGAAGGCCTATGGAATTAGGACACAGATAGGGCATGTTCCAGTGCATCCGTGACATGCATATTTTTTGTAAGATTTTGGGGCCTCAGAGTGAGATAAAACATTATTAAGATTACCCATATTTCCATTTAGACTATATTTATTGCCGAAGACAACACTTTTAGCAAAAGGTGTTAGTACAACGGCTGTACCCATACCAATGCAACAATTCCAGCTGTATCACACTGTGTTACATCTACAGCATCCTCAGTCTACATCCAGGGAGATACTAGAAAAATGCTGTTTGCCTCAGAGAAAAATACCTGGTTGTTTTGGTGGTACTGCAGCTCTTGCTGACCTTGCTGTGAAGAGGATCAATTTTCTAACCACTCAAGGTACTCCATCACACAGGAGGTTATATCACATGATATAACCAGTTCATGCTTACCACTCCAGTTGGGCTGTGCTGGTCTTTATGCAACTGGACTTCTCAATGGAAAAATAATGTATCTCAAAAATATTTTCTTTCTTGTTAAGCAGTTTTTCCATTCCAGCCAGAATGCACCAAGTTTGGCAAAATTATGTGATATTACTGACCTTTTAAAAAAATTATTCATGAAAATTATGACAAATCTAAAATATTCAATTTAGGAAGATGCCCAGAACTTACTTATGTGTCCTTTGAAGGTGCCAGGAGTTTCAAATACCGTATTTGATAGTAATCTTTCAGAAATCTCTCTTAATTGTGTTGTATCTGACTGTCCTTTCCTTTAACTCTGATCTTCCTCTTCACAGCATTGTACAAAGCTGAAGTTTCCTCAGATTAGTCTACATTAGCATAGTCTTTGTTGTATTAATCAGGAATAGCTTCTAAAGTATGAAATCATCTAGGACGATTCACAGGGTCTGTGAGGCATTCATTCATCACCATTACAGAGTGGAGTGTTGGCAAAAGTATCTAATGATAGCAGAATACAGATAAATGCGAGGAAGCAAAGGGATTTATTTCATAGCAACCCTCAAATTAAGTGCTGATCTAGTCACAGAAGACTCTAGAGTTTAGGTTTTTGGGGTTTTTCTTTCTTGTATCCTGCCACTTCCTGATGGGGCTTAGTAGAGGAGGCTGATTCAGGAAATAGACAATGGAAATTAACTTTTCAAAGTGCCATTACAGTGGGATAACCAACACAATATGGTAGTATCAGCAAGGACATCAGACATTATGAGAATTTTAATGCTTCAATAACATGCATTTAGCAAGGACAAATTCACCTGTTTTCTGTCATTTTTATCATTTATTGGAACTGATCCCTGCATTTTAATGAGTTCTATTTTAACAGTATTTAAGGATGAATTTTGATAAAATATAGAACAAGACCATAACAAGCTCACCAGGGCTTTGCACTCTGTGTGTTTCAATTCAGATTCATAATTCCCTCACATATTTTGTTCATGACATCACTTGGAGTAGCAAAAGTAATCATTTAGGAGCATGCATTTCCCTGAGATAAAACATCTATGATCTGTTTTAAGAATATGGGAGATAGAAAATAGGAAAGTCCTTCACATCTAATCTGAACTCCAGTGACAATGGTACTATATTTGAAAGCATTTTCCGCAAGTTCTTCTAAAATTACTTCAAATCTCACACATACTGAGGCATCCACAATATTTCGGTGAACTGTGCCATGCACAGTCATTACTCAGTAGCAAAAATATAGTTATGCCACTCAACTGTCACCCAAGGCCTGTTTCAATGCCTTATATTTTGGTTCAAGGCAGACTACGCATCAGTTACCTATTCTTTTCAGGTGACATACTTTATTTTAATAGCACTTCCAGAGAATGAAATTTCAAGGGGCTAAGTAACACAGTATCTGCCTCAGGTCAGGCTTTTGACTGCTCTGACCTCCAAATTGCTTTTCAGAAAATGAGCAAGCTTACAAACGTTCAACGCCACAGGATGGGTGGTCATGATGCGGAAGAGCTGAGGAACTTCTGGGAAAAGGTCATCCAAGAGCAAACTAAGCAACAAGAAGCTGAAGAGTCTAGGCTAAGCAAAAGTGCCCTAAACAAGTAAGTGGTGTTTTTTTCTTTTCCACAAGACAGCAAGGCATGTCATCACGTGTTTTAAAATAAGGTAACCTGTTATTGTACTGCTTTATTCATAGCACAGATTGTGTTCTGGATCTTTGGCACTTTTCCTCTCACAGCTGCTTGTCTCATATTACCGTGGCTCTTCTGCATGGAAATTCAGACACCCCTCACCCCTAAAACTCATGAGCATTTTTCAAAGGCTTTGGAGCATAGCCATTAAAAAATAAAGCACTTTGGAATTATGGCTTGTGACAGTCAGAAAATAGCAGGAATTTTACCTAGAACTGGTACAGCTACACGAATAAACAAAATAGTATTACATTAAAGGGACAACCACCCACCTAACCTGTAGAATAAAAAATCCCTGGCACCTTTGCCATGTTTAACAGCCCTTCACACCATATAAACCCAAAGGAACTAACAACACAATGAGATTTTCCCATTCAATGGGAAAAAATGCTTGGGTTTTGTTGTTTTGGGGGTTTATTGCTTGTTTTGTTTGAGGGATGGCATTTACAAAGCAGCATAAAACAATAGGGATTGCCTAGAGAAAGCTATATAGCTGTATTGTGGTACAGATATTCTGCACAAATTTGGTGCACTGCATTAAATATTTGTTCAACTTGTGGCAACTTTGAATCAGAGTCTCCTGCACACTAAGTGAATCCCCTGACCACTAATATTGAAGACTAGGTAGTTTGAAACACAATGTAAAACCAAACTCAGAATCTAAGATAACACAAGCACCCATGTGAAAGAGCTACTGCTGAGTTATTCTCAGCTGAAATCATTCGCTGCTGTTCTTTTCACCACACCAAAGGTAATTTAAAACCCCACATACTCTATGATGCATTTGGCATTACTATACAATATCTAATCTTAAAACATTGCTGGGTCAGGTGTTTCATAACATTTCCTTCAGAAAACAATCCGGGCAGCAATATCCTGCAGTAGTCCCTAAAGATCTTCTCTTCTGTTTTTACTATACTAGTGTCTTGAAGCTATGTGGCTCCTCTTGCATGTGACATCAATTCCTTTCATTAAACACGTACAAGGTCTACAGAGATGTTTTTGTTTTCTTTTTCACACAGAAGGACATATTTTAAGTTCAGCCTGCTCTTCTCCACAGCATTTTACATCAGAACTTGAGGAGTTGGGGGAAAAACTGCATTTTTTAATTTACGCGTTGAATGACCTTATTGCATAGGCAGTACTCCTGCTTGGCTTTGAGAATAACCCAGAGGGAAAAAGAGAGTTCTTTACGGTGACAGTATTTCAGCAGTTGTTTGACTCATTCGGAATCCAGCAATGTCAACCACTGATAGTATCAGCACTATCCTTTTCTCCTCTGCATTCCCAATCTAGCAAGCTAGAGGGATGTGTAATTGGTAAATAAATACAGGACAAGTGCTCTGGTGATGAAAGAGAGGAAAGCTTCGACCCTGCTGAAAAGCCCTGGATACATTTGAAGGATTTGGCTCAATAACTGCTAAGCACTTGTACTCTCTTTGCAGACTTCGCCACGAATGGACTCTGCGGCTGGAAGGTCGAGCAAGGCAGATCCAGGCACACATGAAAACTCGGGAAGAACAAATGACACCAGTGTCTATCGAGGCTCTTCCCTCACCAGATAAAACTGTTGCTTGAAGTTACTGTGCAAACACAGCAAGAACTGTGCCCAATTTTGACCTACTGCATGCACCTATAAACAGCAGTTATACTGCTGAACAACCAAAAGGTCCAATTCTGCCCATTTTCCAAACTATTTACTAGAGCCACTATTAAAGTCCTGTTGAAATTCAGTGCAAGAATAATGCTGCAGGAGAAAAAAAAATGAAAAGGAATAGATGAGAAGAAGACAACTCTAATTTTCCATGATTCATTATTACTGTGATGTATCACGATTCTCTTATGTAACTGCATTTCCAAGTGACAACAACATACTGCTTGGAAAGGATGGCTTGTTTAATAGAAATAATACATTCAGACAGCTGCACGCAAAATTGCACATTTCCATTTGCACAGCACACAGAGTCTGGCTTAATGCAGATATAAGATGTTCTGTCTGTCTTGATGAGACACAGTAGAGGGAATTAAGGATTAGCCTGATCAGCTGGCCAGGAGGAGAAACATATTCTTTAATGGGATAAGGGGGAAAAAAAGAAAAAAAAAGGAGACTTTTCTGATCAACATATAAAATTTACAGATCTTAATAATTTAATAAAATTAGCAGAAAAAAATACTTTTATTTTCTTGGGGTGTATAAGAAAAAGACTACTGAGGCAGTAGTCTTTACTGTGAGACAGTCTGACAAATGTTAGAATAGTAAGAGCAAGTCAGTATGAGAGTTTGAAATAGAAAGCAGTGAATCATAACAGTATGGAAATGCTTTGCAAAGTATCACTTGCCAAACCTGACACACACTAATCCAAACAATTTCTGTGTCTTCTTCTGGGTTAGGTGAAACAAAGGTAGGAATAACTAAACACAGGGTAATAACAATGTGCCCTATTTACCTATATGTCTGTGTGTCTAAATGCTATTCTTTTGGACTAAAACATTCGTTTTCTCTTCAAATAATCTTTGGTACACAGCAGAATACTCAAAAGTCTAAACAGTTATTTTTCTCTAACAGTGTTGTGCCAGATAGAAATTTACTTTGAATCTATATTTATACTAAAGAAGTAAATAAGAATATATCTGATATATTTCAGAACAGAACAAAAATTAAACCATTTTGACCTCATAGAAATGCTTTTTTTATCCTTTAAAAACAATATTTAATTAGAATGGCAAGTTTTATCAAATGTTCTCACTTTTACAAAGTGAAATTGTGCCACAGAAAAAAAACAAACTGTCACAAAAATGTTATTCCATGCAGGATTAAAACAATTAAAAATTTATAAAATGTTGTTCTGTTATTGAAAACAGAAGGGATTGTAGTATCAGTTTCTTTTCATAAAAACTGACCCAAAAAGCATGCAGTTGTTTCTTTCAGTACCTATTTTCTATTAGAAAAGCAATGCTGAAAAAATAATAAAGTTGTAGTTGCTTTTGCCCTGCAAAACTGGTGTTTCCCATTTTCTGTAACCCAGTATCCTGGTTTGCGCCAGGACAGAGTTGACTTTTCACAGTAGCTATGAGGAATTGGAACCTAGAGCTCCATGGCCATGTCTGGGTGCTATTCTATGCCACCTCATGCCATCTCTGGGGATAGGAAGTCCAGGAGGCTTTTGGGAAGAAAGTGGGAGTGGCTTGGGGTGGGGGAACAGTCTGGGTGGAAAACTCATTAGCCATTGTTCATTGCCTTGGCATTGGGCACGCTGGTCAGTAATTTTTGCATGTACATCACCCTCTCTTTGAATACTTCTCTTATTAGTGTTGCTTTCCTATCTCATTACCACTTCTGGTAAATTGTTCTTATCTCAAGGCGTAATCTCTGTCTTTCATCTGCCACAAGAGGTTTGTGGTTTTCCTTTTAGTGGGAGTACTAAATTGAGGAATATCAATCCTAAAATATGACACCTAAGATGAACTTTTTCTTTGGTGAGGTAGATTAAACATAACCCAAACTAGATGCCACTTACCAAAAAACTGGACTAATTTACCTTACTGTAGCCATCACTAAAGGACACAGACATGGGCTATTGAAATAGAGAAATGCCAGGTTCTCCACTTCTGAAAACCAGATCCATTAGATTTGTCAGCTTAATCACTGATTTATGGTGTTGTAATGCCACCCATATCAGTGCAGTTTATCCTTACTCCATGTCAGTGTGACAAGAGAAGATCCAAGAAAAGCTGGCTCAATAAGCATTTATTGTTCCTTTAGCTTAATGTCAATGTTTTTATTTATTAGGATCACTTTTATGACACTTTTTCTGGTTGTCTATGAAGTTATGTAAGATAAGAAAAGGACTACACAAGTAGATGTAACTCACACAAAGCAAATTTCAGCACTCCCCCAAAAACCACCTTAGCTCTTTGAGGAGTAGTTTTTCTATAAGGAGCTTTGAGGGAATCCAGGGATAGGTGAAATCACTTCCACTACAAGTAGTTGGCATCATATTAGCTACACACCAAAGGAATGTTGAGGGCATTGTTTACCTTCTCAAGTACATGAAACCTATTTCAGTAGTGAATAGATTTCTGATGCAGCAAAGAGTGTGCATATCACAAATGTGAAAAACTAAAATGTTTCCACGCAACAAAAAACATCTCTTTTTGTATTGCTCAAGTGCACATGGTTACCTATTTATGGTCTTGGCTACCTATTCTAGCACACATTTTACATGACAGCAGTAACCTGACACCTTCACAGTATTGACCATCAGGTGTTTCTGTTCCCAAACACAGGTGTTCATCCAATTTTCACTGCTATGTGCACATACAAGCAGACTGAGACAGGTACCAGGTACTAGAAATAATAAAGTCTAGCAGCTGGATGTAGTCAGATATGCTGCTTGCAAATAGCTGAAGGCAGACAGGAAGGTGGCAGACAATGTTTAGTCATTTTGCTTTATTTGCTAAATTTTTGACATTCAAGCCTGAACTTAGACATTTCATACATAACTGAAAATTATGCTTTTTATTGACAGCCAGTTAAATCTGACTGTCAATAAAAAAGCAAACAAACAAAAGTGGGTTCAAGTTGAATTGTTATATTTAAAAAAACTGTTTCATTCACATGCATGGCCACCATCTATTAAATAGGATATTCAGTAAGCATAATCAGTTAGGAGAGTAGATCCCTTCAACTGCATACAATATTTTTTAACTCCTGTGTCCGTAGTTCCTCCATCTTTCCAATAGGAAGCAAAAAAAAAAAAGAAAATTTAGATTTTAGTAACTATATTAAGAAAGTCATGCTAGATATTTGAGAAGAGAAACTAGATTTGTTTTCCTTAAGGTTTATTAATTTGCCTAATAGAAAATGAACTGAATTTATATTGAATATAGTAAGAAGAATTTAATAAAACTCTTCATAAATCAGTACCACCCTAACCCTGCACTAACAAGACATTACCATGTCTACATCAGCACATAAACCAGCCCTGGCACTTGCATAAGTCAGTAAACAGCTAATTTTGTACAGGATAGGTCAGCAGCTAGTATTTTGGTAGTGGGACTTTATGATATATGATGCAATAGGTGTGGATCATGCACTTAAGCTGCCATACTGGTGTCACGTGTAGAGCACCCACTTAGCATGCCCGGATTTATGTGCCTGACAGAATTGGTGAGAACAATCTATACCCATTCACATTGTTGCTCTTTAAGTGCTGCCTGATCCAGGAACCAGTGACTAATGCCTGAGAAACAGCAGTTTGCTTTCTTAAACTAACACTGAGCTGTGGCCAGTTGAAGCCTGGCTCACTTAAATCAAGGCAGTCTAAAGGGTGACTGTAAACCACGTTAATCTGCAGTCTGACTTGGACAACGTGGTAAAGCACTCACACAATCAGTTATAGACAGGATGCAGCAACTCAACACCTGTCAGTTGCTCCACTTGAATTTGCACTTAAATTCAGAGAAGGAGAGACATTTTTTAAGATAAACCTTTGACTGTCTATATGTACCTTGTACTGGTTTGGAGACAATTTAATGCCTGCAAACCAGATTTCTTTTCGAGCAACCAAAACCAGACCAAAAGTTATGTTACAAGTGCACATGAAAGGACCCTTGCCTCTAAGGATCTCAGACAAGCACTAGCTCTTCTGACAGTTTTGAGAGTCCTGTGTAATGGGGATATTTGGTCCAACTAACCAAATTAAGCTGAGTCTGATGTAGCCCCTGAACCGTGCGTAGTCTAATGTGGGGACATCAGCAGCAGCCAATTTGATCTACTGAGCTACTTGGTAATGTGCTCACCTGCTTATGTAGATGAATACAACCCAACCAAAATAATATAGGTGGGATTGAAGCACAATAATATGTTTCGTGTAGATCTAAAGGTGGACCTCAGCTGAGTTCAGGAATTATCTTTAGCTCACAATAATTTAATTAGCCATGTTTGGTCATCTCACCCACTGGAGCTGCATGTGATGGAACAGTGCCTCCCGACACAAACTCAGAATAGATCTTGCTTCTGAAACCATAAAACAGTATGTGTGGTTCATTTTTACAGTTAAATGATATAGGAATATGAGGATAATTACCAACTTTGTAGACCAAATGTTTCTACTAATTACAAACTACCTGTGTCCTGAGGGATGCTGTTCTCTACCTTGCCTAATAAACAGCACTTAACTGCACTATAGTGTGAATAAGGAACAGTAAATCATGTAAAAATACTTCTGAATTAAAAAAGGCATCTGTGGATTAAGAATGAACCAGGGAGTAGCTCTAGAAAGTCTTGTAGTTCCTGAGATCACTTCCATTTGTGAACTAAGCATTACTATATTATTTATTTCTTATCAAGAACAGGATCTATCCATAATGTTATTCCTGTAAGACAGAACTGAAAACAAAAATTCAATAGTCAGGACAGAGAATTCAAAACTCTGCTTATTATTCCCAGCTCTTTCAACTGTCTGTATTTATCTGTGTGTTATTTAGTGGCCAGTGTTTTAAACATATTTCAAGCTATGATGGACAGAAAGCACAGAAAATTCTAGCTCCAAAAATGACAGGCTGACAAACAGACTGAAAAAGGATTATACTGCCTGGGAAGCCAATCTTAACAGCGGGTCATCATGTGCTACCTCCATAATTAGCTGTACTTGTATCAAACACAATGCCTTAAGTGAACTAATACCCTACTAGCATCTAATGGAATGTGAGAGACTACTAGTTGGCAGTGCCAGTGTTCAGACTCAGTGATATGACTTCAGTGGCTCCTTATCAGGGTCACTGCTTTTTTCCATAGCAAACAGCAACAGCATCAAGAAGAACTACGGTACTAATAAAAAAATCATCTGACAAAAATCAAAGGGGCGGAAAAAAAAATGCAGTAGCAAATCTGAATGCCATTTGATGAGACTTGTGACTTCACAATGTATGTTGATGATTCAGCCATGGGAGCAGTTAAAAAAATTAAATTAATACTGAAAAGTTCCTGATTCTATTAGATGTAGTACCTAAATCAAAGGAATCTTCAAAATACTGATACGAAAAGCTTAGTTTGTATTGTCTCTTCACAAATAGGCAGAAGAAATTATGTTTTCAAATAGAGTTTGCTATACTTAATGCTATTTTTCTCCCTCTGATGTGCTATTCCATTTAACAACAGCATCATTATTGTTAAGGGTTTGAGGTTCCAGTACAGGCTATGAATCTAATTAGGCAAGGAAAACACAACATTACTGGGGTGGCCAGCAGTGTTATTTCTGAAAAACCTTTCAAAAAATTACCTGTGTTTCCCCATCATGACAGTTATTCCCTGCAACTTCTCTTAGATCTTCTGTGAGATTTTTATTGGTGCTTTTATGTATCCTAGTAAGTGAACAAATTGACACAATTGTTCATTTTTATACATAAAAAGTTTCAAATAAAAATATTGTCTCATTAATTACTGGATATCATTGCAGCAGAATTTCTGTTAGAGTTCAGTTAATGATAAAGTGCTAACTAATGAATCAATACTTTCCAGCTTTTGGATAGCACCTGGCTTTACTGATTTTGTTGATACTGCCTCAGTCATTAAATATGTATTTGTAATAATAGGACTAACAGTCACTGAAAATAAGCCCTATAAGCAATAAGGGCCATCTAATCTAAAATATCAGAAACAGCAGTTGTTATCCACCATCTCAAATGAACACTTAATAACCTGGAACTAAATCCCTTCAGGCTCCATTTATGATATGTACACACTTCTGCTACAGTGATGAAAAATACTCCATTTTCCCAGAACTAATGACCTCTCTATTACATGTACTAGAGGACTGTGGAATGAGTCGATCAGTAAACTAACAGAGTGCACACATTTGAAAAATTCTATCCCTAAATCACAGGCAGATTTCAATGCTTCCAACCTACAAAAAGCCCCTTTGGAGCCATTTCAAATTTCTGTAGCATGTGTTTGATGAAGACAATTTCTGTACATGCTTTGTTTATTTTAATTTTGGTTACCATTGACCACTACATTTAATGAGGAGCAATACCTAGAAGTGATTAATATGCAACACTTCACTGTGTTCAGACAAAATGCTATTGCCCTATGGGATATTTTATTGCTTTATTTGGTGGATGCAGTTAAAATACCCCTTTATCTCAAAACCAAAAGGGTTTTATTTTTATTGCAGGGCACCTTTGAAGAACACCTCAAAGTAGGTTCAGACATATCTTACAGCATTGCTGCAGAGATTTTTACAGCACTCTGTTAAATGTATTACTACAAAGATTAAGGATGCAGAAAATAAGTATGCATTGAACTACTTTAGCTGCTATATTTATAGTTTAGCTTTAAGCACTGCTTTTACAAACTCCGGAATCACCAGGAAACACAGCTGGTCATGACTAACATTTCTCCCAGCAAGTCAGTTTTAAAAAATATAGTACTGACTAGCCCAAATACTGATTTGAGTTATCATTTACAACAAAAGACAGAAAATTTGAGCAGCTACACTGCCTAGTTCCATCTGTGCTATCTTTTCTTTGAGGTATTTTCGTATTTGGAATAGCTGGCACTTCACTTTTAAAGGCTACCATCCAAGTGCAAATTCTTCTGGTTGACAGTCCTCAACTAGCCTTAAGAAAATCTGATATTTCTGCTGGCAAATAGGCAACAAGGTAGGTTGCAGGACTTATGAACAAAAGAGTTTGGGGTTTTTATGTTGTAAAGAAACAAAATCAAAATTTAAATTGGGAAAAATACGGCCTTCTAGCATGAATTCTAGTAAACTCTATTGAATTCTACACAGGCTTCAGGAGATTTGTTATGGTCTGGCATGTAATTCCTACCTGTTCCTATTCTCCAAGTTGTATCTCCTAGGTTGCAGAGCAATTCCTGACTCTCACATCTGTATATTTCCTAACAAGAAAATTCTACTTGGAAGACTTGCTCCAGAAAATTATTCTTTAATCACTGGAAACAAATATAAATAGAAGCAATCAATAATGCTTTTTGATGCTACAAATTACTCCAGATTAAAATGTAAACCAAATTGAACACATACACGTGAATTTTGCCTGCGGGAAACATAGGTTTTCAGTAGCAGCATTAAATCAGTTACAAATGAAACAATGAAAGCCTTCCACACATGGGAAGTAATTGCAGTTAAAGATAAGGTTTTAGGTTCCAAAGAGAAGTACGTGCAGACATACCATTTTAAATGCTTCAACAATTCTAATCTAAATTTTTAAAAAATGTCCGTTTCTAAAATCCCATATCAACACCGTGAGTGTACACTATCTCCTGGTCTCTTAATATTTGGTGTTCTGAACAATTTCACCTGGATGCTTCCCTGCTATAGGAATAATAGAGCAACACTATGCCAGGGAATGTAAAACATGGATTCAGCACATCCCCAGCAACTTCAGGCACAGAGGTTCTAGAAAGTTCCAAACATAAAATAAAGCTCCTTATAGAGCAAAATATTTTAAAATATTCTTTTGGTTTGTTTTTCATTTATTTATGGGGGGTATTTGTGCAGGGTAGGGGGTCTGTCAGAGGAGTAAGTACAAAGAATGGATTTTTAAGTGCCTGGCAGTGGCAAGCTGAGCTTCTACTCCCTCGGTCTGGAAAAGAGCTCTGCATTTTCCTACAGGACCTGTTTCACACCTCTATTCTGTGTCACTGAGGGTGACTGGGGAGTAGGGCAGGATATGTCCATCATCTGCAAACGCTGAAGATCTCTGCAGGAAAACCATGCAAGATGGAAGACCACCCAGACAGCTGAGCTCCACAGCTGATGATCTGCTAGCAAGGCTGAGACAAGGTGACATCCTGGCCCCACTTTTCATAGCCCTTCTGATATTGAGAGCCGCAGTAGCAGCCCACTAGGTCTGTGACTGGAAATGTGGAAAAGGGCCCTGAGGACAGGAATTTAGAGGTTCTTTGATTTTCTTTTCTCTGTCACCCTGAAATGGCATTTGACTGAAATTGCTTGAGAACTGCTGGCTGCTCTCATGTCAGTTCCAAATCCAGCCATCTGCAGCAGCACAACAGTCACAAGACAAACTGTGGTCAGTGCACATGAGGCAATGCTTCTCTTTAATGCTGCCTAGCAGCTCCATGACAAGAGAAGGAATGTCTAAGCAAAAAAGAAATAGAAGATGGAAGCTAAAGTCAAGGCAAGATTTTTCAGTACTAATTTTAAGAAAAATAGTAAAATTATTAACTGCAAACATGACACAAATGCAATCCTCTGATACTAGAGAACTCCAGCCAGACTTTGCCTGGGTGAGATTTCTGCTGGGTTAGGGAGACGTGGCCTACCCAGGACAAGTGCCCTTGATTGAGCACAGTGTAACATCACATTAATCAAATTGGGAGTGGAACTGCAGAGGAGAAGAGGTATGTGCTGACCTTCACATTCAGATTGGCTCACCAGGGGCAATCTGCTGCACCCACAATGAACAATTTTCTGCACTCATCATAAATTCACACGTATGGCTCCCTAGTTCCAGCTTTATACTGCCAAGTGTGAACATTGAACTACAGTATGTTGCCTCCAAGCTTCTTTCATTCAGTGAGTCATGTGAGCAGCCATCTTGAAACTAACCATTTCTGCTTGTAATTCTGGCAAGGCTTTGAAGGTTGACTAGGAAGATCTTGATTTCCAGGGATTCAACACTCCTGAATCTTGCTCTGGCCACCTCTAGCAGTAAAGGAAATTCAGAAAATTCATAATGAATCTCCACTGATTAAGCTCTCCAACAAATCAGCAAGAAGCCCTGAGTTTTAAAAATTCTCTGCTCATTGTCAGATTTTCAGAGTGCAGCATCAATGACCTCCACGTCACACTATAAGACATAAATATCTCTGTCAGTTAGAAGAGCAAAGATGCCACACAAGTGAGTAAAATAATAATTGTCTATGGAGTTACTGAGAATGCATGAAAAGAAAAAGAGGGACTGTCATTCTCACTAGCTTCATGTTTCCTCTAGATAAAATTCAAAAGGTACTTTGAGATCCAATTTACAAGGAATTGAGATTTCAATAAAATTTGCATCAAGGGAATAAGTAAAAGCAGCAAGCTATTCAGACTGAGCTAAAAGAGAAACTGTGAAGGAGGGTACTGACAACATTTAACATTTATTTGTCTCCAAAGAGAAGAAGCATCATTAAAAGATTCAGCTCTGCAATTCTCACGGGGTAAAAGAGTTAAACACAATATAGTTCAGTTCCCAAAACTCAAGAGCTTGTTGCCTTGTTAGTTAGGGCTAGGCTAATAAGCACAGTAACCAAATTCATGGTTTAGTTGGCATCTTGCCCTAACTGCCAGGAAATATAGTGACATTATTTTATCTACTTCCTGAAGAAATAATTTGTTATATTATAATACAGGACTCCCAGAGCATGCATGGTATTGCTTTTTTGAAAAAATTAAAAAGAGATCCTAAAGTTTCATATTAAATTATATTTATGAAAACTCTTTGTCTTAAAAAAACCCCTACCTTTTTAACACAATTATTTTTATGCCTTAGATCTCCAATACAACTAAATACAAGATATGCCTTCTGTTAAAAATTAGCTTTGTTTATATGTCATAAAAATAAAAATACATGTGAACAAAGTAAAATGCTGAGCAATAATTAACCAAAATATTATCTGTGCATTCAGTATATTAAAATAATATACCAAATATCAATATTTAATACAGCATATGATAAGCAAAAATGTGCTAGCAAGTATGCATATATATTTTGCTCACTTAAGATTTCACACATTTATTAAAAGCAAAATTAAAAGCTAAATGTAGTTGAGTTTTGATGAGTTCAAAGTATAATGAAAGCAAAGAGTCAGAATTCCTGCATAAATGTAATTTTTTTTCCAAGGAGTTTAATGCTCTGTAGTTTAAAAACCGCTCTATTGATGCAATACCAGGTAGAAGTTTCAATGTTGGTGTTTTCTAGGGTTCCCACAGAGATGTTTTAGCAGATTTTGTACTGCAACGTCTAATTGTTGGTACCAGTTTTCTGGCTTCCAAATTCTCAGCCCATCTAAGCATACAGGTACAATTTGGTGAACCAGCCAAAGGCAAAAGTGAACATTTTAGACTGAAATGTGAGTCCTTGACCTGGGAGAACTGAAGTACAGATGTAATTTCCCTTCCATCATCCTGGCTAGGAAATGCACTAACCTGCAGCTGGTAATGAGAAATGGGCAGGTGGGGGTGGCAATGTCCAAAACTCCTGTCCTGCAGCTAAATATGACATAGCTAATCTGTCGTAGTCCTAAATCTTCAGCTGAAGCTGTCACAGAGAGCCAACCTGTGCAAACCGTTCTGGTCAGAACCAAGGAAAAGTCAGGGTTAGTCTATGCACTCCAGTCAGCTGCTTTTCAGGTAGATTAAGGCAAATAGATTATCAAAGGAGCCAAATCTTAATCCTTTTAGGATGGCAAAAGGATTAGAAAAGGATGCAAAAAGAGGAGCTAATACTTTGAACCTTTCATCGGGAAAACACAACTAGAAATTTACTTCTCTGCATCACAAGTATGATCCTATTGCTTTGATATCTGAAACCAGGCAATGAACAATATGCAACATGATAAATAACTGGATTTTTTTAAACCTTTCTGATGCTAAAAGGTATTTGTTCATGACAGTTATGTGCTTTAAACTGCCTTTTAACATGCTTGCTTTCTCTCAGATGAAACAAGTGAACTAGAACAGAAGGAAGAGTGTCACAGCTATTGAAATCCAATCTCTGTCTTGCCTTATATTGCTAATTTGGGGTGGAGAAAATTATGTGGTTCAATTTACAATTAGGATTCCTTCTTAATGATGCCTTTCCTCCACAGCTCTTACACAGGACATATATCTTTTACAGAAACCTAAAAATAGAGCTGCACGGTCCAGCTCCAGTTGCCACTTGTTTCGACAGATTGATCAAATCAAATACAAAAGCAGAAAAAGGCAGTGAGGTTTTCTGACCAAACATTATTTGAAGGTCATGGTAAAGGAGCAGTTGACAAAAAGGGAAGTCTTACTACACTGCAGCTAATGTTCAGAAAAATTCTTTAGTACATGCTTATAAACAGTTCTTCACAATAAGCCAGTGTATGGTTATGTATTTGGTTTGCACGCTTATGTTCCCACATCCAATCAAAACAAAAAACACTAACTGAATAAGAGTAAAGGTCTCTGTAGTCCAGGTAAATTTTCGGTAAAGGCAAGTCCTGTGTCATTTACTCCAAACACGAGACTAACTCTACACAATGACGAAACTTTTAAATTAATACTACATTTTGTTTTCTCTTGTCAGATTTCAGCAAGCTTAGCTAAAAAAAAACCACTTTTACCCTTCAGGAATTTTGGTTGCAACCTTCATTTACCATCCCAAACTCTCTCAGAAAATGTAGTTAGGTGTTTGTTACTACACTGTAAAATAAATAAAATTGTATTTTGCCTTCAAATTGACAGTTTTTGGGGAGAATAAAGGATGAACTGTTGCCCAGAATGACAGGTAGGATGCCTAAAATAGCACTCATTAATTAAGAAATCACCAAGACATTATCTTACTTTACCAAAATTTTGCTGCCCAAGATTGACTATCATAAAGAATAAAAATAAAGATTCATGTGAAATACATATAGTACCAGCAGCAAAACAAGCTTTCAGTCATAACTACTGCTGCTTGACAGATCAAGTTTTCTGGAATGAGATGCCCCAGTCTTTTGAACTGTGGGTAACTCTATTCGACACACTGAGTCACCAAATTTACCTCATGCAAAGTGAAGAGCATGCGCTTGTTTTCTTGGCTAAACTAGATTTAGAGAGCATTCAGAACCAGTGATGGTTTTTCCAAAACTCTACTGTTCCCTGTGTCACAAGAAATGACAATGGATGGAAGATAAGTGCTACAAAGTAAAATCTCAGATTCTATCAATTTAATGGAGCTTTGCCTTTGTGTTCAGTATTGCCAGGATTTCTTCCCAGCTCTATTCGTCAGCCAGAGAAAGGCAGCAAATTGGAATCAGCTCAGTTTTAGGAGCAACCACATCATCATGCTCAGAATATTTTAACATTTTGGTGCTTTTAGGTAAATCCAGACTCAAGATTACTTCTTGTACTCCCCTGCAAGCCAATCTCATTTAACTCTATTCTTTCCCTTTTTCTCTCCCTGACAGAAGGTCTTCTAAGGGACAGAAGAATCATTGCTTTGTGGAATCAAGCTTCATAGTATCACAGGCAGTAGGGCTGTCTCCATGCCAAGCACTCCACACATCCTGGGTGAGCACTGTAGAAGTTTTGGGAGATAACTGGAGAACACAAAATAAAATTGTCACAACACATTTCACAGAATTTTATAAACAAGCCATTTCAGAAATTTATTTCTCATTTTCCTCTGCTATTTCCCTAGTTTACACCCTGAACATATAATTTATAAACACAGAAAATTTATGTATTACATCTAAAAAAAAATTACAAATCAATTTTTCATTATTTGCACAGATTCCTTGGCTTTTGCAAGAGTTCAGATTCAAACAGCATAACATTTACAGAAATTGTTGGAGTGCCACCTTATCGGAAATACAGATACAGATGAAAAAGACCTTGGTTAACTGCATAATTATTTATTGCCCAACCATTAGTTTAACTAGATCAAGAGGCTTTTAAATGCATATAAATCATGTTCCATTCATAATTATGGTTAAATTTAGAACAGCTTGTAATGTTAAAAAAAATAAATTAGCCTCTCTAAGGAGAAAAATGCTAGAAAGTGGCAAAGATTTATAGCCCTGGACTATAAAATAGCAAATATCAGAGCAGACCTGCTAGAATAGTCACCTGTCTAAAACCTGACACATTTTACTAAGCTGTATATCCATGGCTGGTGTAAATAATTTCATGTCAGATACTGGTTTTCACTCTGCAGAGATATATGTAATCCTTAGGCTCACATGGTTCAGCTGTGGTTTAGACACTGAATATAAATTATTAATTTTCCATATAGAAGACTGTCACCTTAAGATAAAACAGCCCTGACCTCCCATGGAAAGCTTACGAATCAGTCTGGGACAGTACAAGCAGTTTTAATAAAATAATCTTCAGCTGTCATTTCTGTTCAGAAGACATTCAGGCAATGGTATAAGTGATTTCTCTGTCTCCCATGAACAGATAAATTTATGGATTGTTCCCCACTACTTTCCTGGCAGTATCTTCAGATTTTCTATTTAGTGAAAATATGCTGATTTACACTTTTAAATGAAATAAACTACTCAACTACAGAAAGCAACAGAAAAATTTGACTCACTTTTGAACCTTGAACTTGATCCTTGAGCTGTCTGCCCTCACTCCTCCCTTATCACCCAGCAAGCAGTAGACTGGGACAGCCATTGCCTGAAGACCATCACTACAAAATCCTAACACATCTGTTTCATTTCCTCATCTCTACTACTGCAGCTTCCTCCTCTGTGGTTTTATGAGCTGTCACACTAAAAGCAGCAAAGTGTTGCCCAACTCTTTTCTGTCCAAACATCCCAGCCTTGATCTCAGAGTCACACTATTCCTCTTACAAGTTCTTCTGTTAATTAGCTCTGACTCCTGACCAGCTCATGACAGCTTCTGTAGCATCTCTTTTCATGGTTATGATTAAGAGAGCTACATAAACACAGAGTGGTAGCTTTTGTAGATTGCTCCAGGAAAAAAACAAACAAACAAACAAACACAGAACAAAACGCAGTTACAGTAATTTCACTATTATAAGCCGCACTGAGTATAAGCCGCACTTCTGGGTTTCAGCAACTTTTTGGTTTTTTGTCCATGTGTAAGCCGCACCTGATTGTAAGCTGCATGTTACAATACAGAGTGTGATAAAAGGTATCTGTTCTATCACCATCTGTTGAGGGTGGGGACAGTGATCCTTATCTCAATGGCAGATAATCTGCTAATGGGCCATCCATTGAAACCAGGCAGGGCATTGTTCTTTATCTTTTCACACCCCATCCTTCCTCCAGGGAGTCATTGTCTGCTAATGGCCCATTGAGTCCCACTGTGTGACTGATAAAATTACTTCATCCCATTGAAAGTTGCTCCAGCCAGGGGGAAGAGCCCAACATTTCTTACCAAAATAAAAACAGAGGTTTTGGGACACTAACAGAGCCCCTTTCTCCACTGGACTCCAGAGGAAAACCGGATTTCTCCACATCACCACTGGACCTCCAGAGGGAAACTGCACCTTGTACAGGAGCACTGCTCCAACTGAGCCACATCTGTCACTGCAGGAGGATGCAGCCACCATTTAACGGGACTGCTGCCAACACCCTGCCTGACGGGGTGTCAGGTTGTACCCTGACTTTGTCAGGGTTTGGAGTTTGTTTCTTTGTAGTACTGTATTTCTATTTTGATTTCCCTAGAAAAGAACTGTTATTCCTAATTCCCATATTTTTGCCTGAAAGCCCCTTGATTTCCAAATTATAATAATTTGGAGGGAGGGGGTTTACATTCTCCATTTCAAAGAGAAGCTCCTGCCTTTCTCAGCAGACACCTGTCCTCCAAACTAAAACAGCAACTTTTCATTCTTTGTCCGTATATAAGCCGCACCTGATTATAAGCCGCACTTTGGGTTCGGACCAAAATTTTAGTCAAAATGGTGCGGCTTATAATTGTGAAATTACTGTAATTATACATGTTAGCATAGAGTAGAAAAAGAAATAAAAGAGTGACATGGCACAAAAACAAAGTAAACCAAAATACGCTGGGTACGGGCTATTTCATATACTCAGTCCTCAGGATTATTCCAGCAGCCAGAATTTCAATCTGCTTAGTTGTCCAGGATGGTATAAAATTTTCAATTCAAATTTTGGACTTAGTGGTATTTCATAACGTGTTTACAAAAATGGCATATGGAAATTAATTACTAAAATAAATGCTCTTTACTCTTACCTGCAACAAAGGCTAAAATCTTTTCTACTTATGCTGCTTATAAACCAGTCTATATATATATACTGACATTATATAAATTGACAGGATCACGTTCAAAATCAGTTCCTAGTCTGTCTCACCTTCATTTCTAGCAGATGTCTGATACATAATTTCATTCTTTACAACCACTTCTTCTTTTCCTGGTAGCTTACATCATTCTATGAGTGAACATGTTTTTATACCTTGGTTTTATCTCTTTCTCCAGATCCCACAGAGTATGCTCCAGGCTTCTCTGTGGTTTATAAAAGACTTTTTCTCCTATAGTTTTCTCTTGAAACTTCAATCATTCTCTGCTTCCTCTTGAGGCATGCCCTCACATGTAGCTTCCCTCCTTGAACAATCTTATTTTATTCTTCCGGGGACATATTTACAACAAACATTTAGAGGTATCAGAAGTAACATTTCTTTGGTGCAACAGCTGTAGACCCACATCTGATAATAATGACATGTCTCCTATGCCCACTGTAGTATCTGCACTTACATTGCTTACTAAGAAGGAGGAAATGTGAGGAGAATAAAAATACCACAAAACTCTCAGTGAAATCATCAGGCCTGCTGCAGGTTTTGTGGCATATTTCCAGCTTAAATGACTATGCCATAAACATTTTAGGTGAGAACTAGTAAATGAACAGCAGCAATTGTCTGGTGCTAACAGAAGCCTATCTGTGACTAGATTTTTGTGAGTACAGATCCTAGACTCCTCTCAGTCTTCCATTTCCTTTCAACTGAATTTTTAGTTTTCAGAACTAGGCATAGGTGTAGATGAATCTGAGTTTGTTCCCCACTTGGTGTCCTTCAGACTGGCAGTAAAAACCTAGCCATGAGGTCACATTATTCAAAATATGCATATACCTAAAGCCCAGTTTTAGTAGATTTCTAAAATATTTGGTGAGGGAAGGGAAAAGAGTCTGCTGATTTTCTTTCTGCTGGACTGTGTGAAATGTAAGTTAAGTGATGCTAATAATCTCTGTGTTGTTTAGATACTAGGCTCACACAAATGCGAAAAGAAAATGGAATATTTTAAATTTTTTCCATAGTCTGGAAGAAATTACAATGTCAACAGGATCTTCAATTGTAGATAGTGTATTCCAAACACCTCTGACAACTTTCTCAGAAGATTTTCTGAAAGTGTTTTGGAGTAGTACAGAAACAGGAGTTCAGCTGTGCCTACCAGCAAAAAGCCACAACGCTAGATTTAGGAGTTTTATTAGCTAGGTTCTACAAGAACTCTCTACAGGTGACATGGCAACTGTAGATAGAAACTAAATTAATGGACGTATTTTTCATAAGCAATTAACATAACTGAATGAAAATTTTAAAAAATAAGCAAACATCTTTACTCTCACCAGCCACAAAAAAACCCAAAAAAATCCAAACCAAAAAAAGACCCAAACCAAAAACAAATCAGAAAGAACCACCAAACAAAAACCAAACCAAAACCTAAACAATTTAAAAACACCAAAAAAAAAACAAACCAAAGAGTCTCAAACCACAAAAATCAATACACACACCCACTCACAAAAAAACTTAAGCTAAAAAAAACCTACTATAAGACCTAAAGGCTTCTTCAGTGATTTGAGGATACCAATATTAATTTACTTTAACATGAATAGGCATACTAAATGAATGAGGGGATTTATAATTTCCACACCATGGATCCCCTCCTTGTGATATAAATATCTGTAAAAAGCTCCTGTGAGGTATGGCAAAAGACGCCTTTAACCTTTGCATACATTATTTCAGATCAGCTTAGCGTCATTTTTCTGAGAATGGAACCATATGTCACCTAATGGCTCAGGGGACGCACTGGCATATGGAGCCCTTCATGCTTTAAGTGCCAGCTTGAATCCAGCCCAGGCTCTTAACAACCAGCACTGCTGTGTCTGGAGGCTATTGGGGACTCTGCATGAAATGAGTTGGCCATCTCAGATCAGATCCTATAGCAAAGATGTCCACCAGAACGTGACCACTGCAGATGGCTCAAACTTGCCCTTCTGTCAGCGGTATCAGCAAGTCAGCCAAAGATTAAATGAGCATTGTATATACATGAGCTTTCACTTGGCAGAAGTCAGTCTCCCAAGCCAGGAAACAGAGTGGACATGCAGGGCACTGCCTTGGAGAGGGACCTTTGGAATTCCTCAGCCAGCCATCTCCAGCTCCTTTGAGTTAGTATTGCAACACCCATTCCAACCTCTTCCTCCCTGCAGATTTAACCCGTTAGATGGATCAGCTTTTACCACGTGCATTAATGTTCCACACATGGTGGTAGGTCCTTGAGTAATGATAACTCAGCTATCTTAAGTGAGGATTAAGATCTGTGAGAAATCTTTTGAAAAAGGAGAATGCAGAATTAAACAGTGTCATGATGACAAGAGGTTAAAATACGCATCCATTTTATGAAATAAAATCGTTTTTATGAGAAAAATACTACATGGTAACAAACAGCTTTCTTTGACTACATACAAAACTATAAAATAATTAAATAATAATATGAACACCTGCATTGCAGAATACTGAAGGATTGAGAAACAGAAATTTGAAAGTCTCCTAGTAAAATATTACCAGCGAGCATGTTCATAATTTTCAACAGAAGGTATTTTTACCAGTATGAAATTTGAGTTTTCACTTTGCATTACTGAAAATATTATATGTATATATTATTGTTTCTCAGGCTTCAAAAAGTATAAGTTTGGTTTTATTTCCTACTGGAAAATCTACAAAGACACACATTTTATTGCATAGCATGACACTGACATACAGCTGGGAAATTAAGTCAGGCAAATTAATTGATAATGCAGTTCTTTATGCACTCTGTGGCATTGTAAGAGCTGTATCACATAGGGGGCTGTAGGTGTTTACAAATAAAACAGAAACTGGGGGGTGATTTTAAGAATAGATTCTGATTATTACTGATCAGATTCTAGTCCACATATTGCTAAGTAACAAAAGAGTTTACATGAAAGCATTAGTGTTAACAAGTGCTGAGTTCATTATAAATATATATATATATATATATATAATAGCTCATATATACCTATTTACACAGGGTTGTTCTTCTTTTTTCTTGTACTAGATCTGTTGGTGTTTTTAATCATTGCAGCTTCATAAAATAAATATGCAAATGACAGAAAGCAGCATACACAATTTACACATTTGTCTTTTTTTTTGTTTGTTTTGCTTTTGCAAATTATATTGTTATTTTAGAAAAGGCACATATTATGACAAGCACTTTCCAGCTATCTGAGAATTCATACTCAGCTACAGAATAGAGGTTGATCTGATAAACATCAGCCACTGATACAAATTCTAGTCATGTTTTCTTCTAGAGTATTTGACTTCAGATTCCTTACACAATTATAGTATTGTTATAGAAAATAACCAAATCAAGTCGAATTAAATAGCAAAACAGCAATTTTTATTTTTGCGACCGAAAATACGGTCCTGGGAAGCCACAAGCGAAAACACAACAGTGCCGAGCCCGGGGTCAGCACTGGGTGGACACACACGCTGATCTGATCTCTACCGCATCAGATCCCCCTGTGTTCACAACCTGCCATCTCAGAGTCCAGCTTTATACAGTTTTTCCTGGCCTGAGGCGAGAATTTCCTTTGTTTCTGCTGCAGATTCTCGTATTTAGATTAAATCTTTTTCTGGTGCTGCCCTGGACAAAGGTCCTTCCTGCGTGTTGATGAAGGCTGTGTTTGCTCTGCATTGATGTGTAATTTTCCTTGGGAATGCTTACGGGAACCAGTGGAGGTGATCGGCCGTCTGATATGTGGTACTTAACAGGTCCTTTTCCAGTCCGTTGTGGAGATCGCCGGGCTAGGTCTGTTGATATGCTAATTACGGCCGTTGTCTATGGCCCCGGGTGCTTGACGTTTTAAGGTTCTTTCTACTTTATTTTATTTCATACAATCCTTTTATATAAACACGAATTATAACATATATCACAGTATGTTCATGTAACATGTACTTCATTTACTTTGTCCTTTTCAAATGTTAACGTTTGTCTTGCATTTCTATTAAATATGGAGTACAGATTTTTAAGGTTTTTGCAAATGGAGTATGGACTATAGTTTCCCCCACTTCTATTTGCATTGTCCTGATAACAAGGTGTCCTCCTCTCAGTTACAGAAAATGTAAAGGACAGTTTAAAGCACATGTGCACGGATTAATCTAAAATTTGTTAGACAGGATTAATAACAATATGTCTATTTATGGTTATCCCACAATATGGAATTTAAACAAAACAGTAATTTTTAACACTAAGTTGGGTTGAGCACAGCAAGAGTACGCATTTTTCCACAGGTACAGTAGTGGTGATGAAACATGAAAAACAGATGTTTGTCTCAGTAGGCTAAAGAGCCTATATAAGCACCAAAAACCAGAAAGATGTATGATGTAATCAATTTTTGGCATGAAGGACTGGGATTTTTCAGGCACATTAGTAAAATGGAATCAACAAAGAGGCGGACATATGTGTTGGAGAGCTGGTTGTATTTCTTTTGTACCTTGTGTTGTATCTCTTTTATATTTGACTCTCTTCTTTCATACTTCAAAATTTTAAAAAAAATCTCAGCAGTTAGATAAATGGCAGATAAGATGCACATACCTATCTTTAATTAAATGAGTCGCTAAACAGCATGTCATCCCTTCTTCAAAGGTGGGATGGTAAGTACTCAGTTTGACTCCTCATTAATGGCCAGGCTCAAGTACTATTTGTGCTTGAGGTACCTTTCCTCTGACAGGAATCTTACATATCATGACAAAACATACCTATCCCTTTTCCTAAACTTCTACCAGGAGTGGTGTGGTTTTTATTTCACTTGGACTGGAAAAATTCAACCATTTAACTCACCTTTTAAATCTTTCTCACATGAGACCCACACAGAAAGAGTAAAGTATGGTGGAAGAGAACCTGGGAAGATATCCTGCGTAAAGATCAGACAGATGGATGAGCCTGGTGACATACCTAACTGCTCAGTTGGCGACACTTAACACCTTGCTAGGAAGGGCTCTGTGGGACGGCAAGCTCGAGTGAGCAGAGTGCCCTGGCCAGAAGAATCCTGAACTGTGTCAGTCAGAGGTAACTCAACAGCTTGAGGGCTGCCATTATTCCTTTTAATGCTTGTCAGACTTCATCTGGAACACTTCATCCTGTTTTTCAGCTCAAGAAGAACACTGAAGAATTTGGGAGAGCCCAACAAAGACCCACCAAGTTGATTAGAGGATTGATGAATATGATATACAAAAAAAATGTTGAAGAAATGTGATGTGCTCAGCCTAGAAAAGGAAGAGCTTAGCAGAGACTTCATGACAGTTTCTGCTAATAGCTGCATGCAGAGAAGGTGAAATCACTCTCTGCGCAGGAATGCACAGAAGACACAAGATATACCAGTTGCTTCAGGGGAAATTCCACCTGGATATAGCAAAAACAATACCTCACATGAGGCTGCAGTCCTGGGAAACCTGTTTGAGTAAGGGGGTTGGATCAGATGACCTCCACAAGTCCCATCTTGCCTCAACCATTCTTTGATTCTGTTTCAACTAAATCATGGAAGTGGAGGAATCTGCCTTGCTGGAGGCACTGAAGACTCATCTTGATACAGCTCTACATAATCTAATCCAGGGCCTTCTTTTCAATAGAAAGTTGGACAAGGTGATTTCCAAGGGTTCCTTTCAATATAAACTTTTCTGTAGTTTCTGTAACACTAAAAAAAAAAAAAAAATAATTATTCGAAGCAGAAATTTCAGGGACAAAAAGGGTAATAAACCAGTGGGTTTGGAGTTGTTCAGATCTACTATTCCTGCTCATTTCAGCATAGACCCATGTCAATGCATCTGCTACTCTGCCTCACTCAAGTCTAGAGGCCCCTTTTTCTGCTACAGGCCAGACACCAAACCAGATAGCAGATTGCTGCCATCACAGAGCTTTTGGCTAATGTCTGTCTGGCCAGAACAAATACGAAAATCAATAATGTTCAAACTATAAATTTGCATTGAAAAATTTAGCAATATCAATATATTTCAAAATCACTTTAAGTGCCTTCAAAAGTAAAAAAAAATAGTATCTACCTATTTAGACTTTCAGAGCTGCAAGAACTACATCCTGTTTTAAATAGGCACCCATTTCATTTTTCAAATGCACTTTTTATACTGATTCCTAGAAAGGGCAAAGTCTATTAAGAGAGTGCTGCTGAGTAAATAGTGAGCATACTCATTGCTTTTTGGGAGTTTGAAAAGGTGCTAGGACAGGATACACGCCAATTAATTTGTTTAGAATGCAGTATCTGTATAGATTGCAACCCTTGAGCAAAAACAATCACAAAGAAAATCGGCTACATTTTTGAAAATTATTACAGACTCTACCTTTTTAACAATCTTTTATCAGCGAACAGCATTTCTTTCTTTCATCTCAAGGATTTTTCCATTAAGAAACACCCTTTTCTAGTATAAAGCTACCTATTTCCAGTGCTTCCATTACTTCACCTATTAGTGTGGTGCTTGCTTCTCCTCTTTGACTGACCCTGAACTCAGTGCTGCATCCTTTTCAACATACCTATATGATTTCCCTCCTGTGATGACTAGTACTATACATCCAATTTCTCTTAGATTTCAAATTTCCAGTCTGAGGAATAATCAAAAGAAATCACAGTTCACACATGATTTAGCATAAAAAGCTCAAAACTAGTTATGGTGCAACCCATACAGTTTATTTTCTCTCTCCTCTCTGCTATTACAAGCAGCTATCCACTCTCATTTATTTTGTTGCTTCATAATTTTGTTATTCATCACACTTTCTGGTAAGTTTTCCAGACTAGAGATAAACCCATATTAAACATTATTTGTGGCAAATACTAATAGCTTGAAATACACCACTGATGTATACAGCTTGTTCCATCATTCTAAGTATGCCATAGATCAAACTATCTACCTGTGATGGTGAGCATATTAAATCACTTGAAGTTCCATTTGCATGATCATCTTTCCAAACACTCTTGCTATGATGCTGACTCAAGCACTTTGAAAGGCTCACTCAAAATTACTGTTTAGAAAAAAAGTGAACATTGTCTCACTGAGTATGCAGAAAATTAAATGTGTTAGCACTTACCCATTTCAAATTAGATTCAGCACATAACTGTCTAACGTGACTGCACCTAGCTATAGTTTACATTTATCTCTCCAGTAGGGTTTTTAATCAAAAGTAATTTAGTGTTAAGTGTATCGAAAAGCCCTTCATTAGCCATCGATGAGACTTGATTTATTCATATGCTGTGTGACATATGTTGCTGATGCAGTCACCTACCACATCTCCGATTTTAAATAAGCCATTCAGTTTTGGGTTGATACTTATGCAAAGAAGAGATGTTCAGTCCTTGGATCATATTCATGGCCCTCCTCTGGACTCACTCCAGCAGTTCCATGTCCTTCCTGTGCTGGGACCCCAGAGCTGGATGCAGGGTTACAGCTGGGGTTTCACCAGAGCAGAGCAGAGGGGCAAAATCCCCTCCCTCCCCTGCTGCTCACGCTGCTTTGGATGCAGCCCAGAAAACAAATGGATTTCTGGGCTGCAGGCTCACGGCGATGGTTTGTGCAGAGTTTCTCATCAACCAACACCCCCAGCTCCTTCTCCCAGGGCTCTCACAACACTTGTCCTTGTTGAACTTCATGAGATGCACAGACTGGGTGCACAGACCCACCTTTCAAGGCTGTGAAGATCCCTCAGGATGGCATCCCTTCCCTCCAGCTTCAGGAGACCGCACCACACAACTTGGTGTCCTCAGAAAAATTGCTGGAACTCCACTCAATCCCACTGCCCATGTCACTGACAAAGGTAGTTAACAGGTGTTATACACAGGCATTTCTTATAGTTCCCAGTTCTACTGCTTATCAGCTGCACACTTTTTTAAAAGTCCCACTTAGATTCCTTGTATTTCAGTTACCCACCCCCGGACTCAAAAAAAACCCAAACAAAATACCACAAACAAACAATCAAAAAGCCACAAAGAAACAAATAAATAAAACCAACCTAAGCTCATTTTGTCTGGTTAGGTTTAAGTCCTTCAGAACAAGTCTCAGACAGTAGGGTTGAAACCATACTATTGGGTTTCCTTTGAGGTACATATGAATATTGTTTTAACTTCACTGGAGTCAAAATTTCAACTTCTGTTTATACAGTAAGAATCAAGAACAGTCACTTTAGGTTTGCACAACCCAAAGAATGCAAGGAAATAAGAATCATACTGACAGTCTCATAGCAATATGCAAATCACTTGTACTACCAGTCAGATAGAAGCATGGATAAATAGGCGTTTTCCTTTGCTGGTTCAGATAACTCCACAAGACCACATGTTACCTCACACATTTATGTTAAAAAATATGTATTTTTGAGAAAATTAAGTTGTTTCAATATGCTACAAGATTCCTAGGTATTTGCTAAAGACAGACTGTAATGAGGCAAGCCAGACTTTACTAAAGTACAGTAATTTCACAATTATAAGCCGCACCATTTTGACTAAAATTTTGGTCCGAACCCGAAGTGCGGTTTATAATCAGGTGCAGCTTATATATGGACAATGAACGAAAAGTTGCTGTTTCAGTTTGGAGGACAGGTGTCTGCTGAGAAAGGCAGGAACTTCTCTTTGAAATCGAGAATGTAAACCCCCTCCCTCCAAATTATTATAATTTGGAAATCAAGGGGCTTTCAGGCAAAAATATGGGAATTAGGAATAACAGTTCTTTACTAGGGAAATTAAAATAGAAATACAGTACTACAAAGAAACAAACTCCAAACCCTGACAAAGTTCAGAGTACAACCTGACACACGGTCAGGCAGGGTGTTGGTAGCAGTCCCATTAAATGGTGGCTGCATCCTCCTGCAGTGACAGATGTGGCTCAGTTGGAGCAGTGCTCCTGTAGAAGGTGCAGTTTCTCCCTAAAGGTCCAGTGGTGATGTGGAGAAATCCAGTTTTCCTCTGGAGTCCAGTGGAGAAAGGGGCTCTGTTAGTGTCCCAAAATCTCTGCTTTTATCTTGGTAAGAAATGTTGGGCTCTTCTCCCTGGCTGGAGTAACTTCCAATGGGATGAAGTAATTTCATCAGTCACACAGTGGGACTCAATGGCCATTAGCAGAAAATGACTTGCTGGAGGAAGGATGAGTTGTGAAAAGATAAAGAGCAATGCCCTGCCTGGCTTCAATGGATGGCCCATTAGCAGAATATCTGCCGTTGAGCTGAGGATCACTGCCCTCACCCTCAACAGATGGTGATAGAATAGATACCTTTTATCACATCCTGTATTGTAACATGCAGCTTATAATCAGGTGCAGCTTATGTATGAACAAAGAATGAAAAGTTGCTGGCACCTGGAAGTGTTGTGTATACTCAGTGCGGCTTATAATCGTGAAATTACTGTAACTAAAACAAATTCAACAACATGCCAGAATAAAACCTTTAAAGATGCATGCTTAGAACTCACAGGTTAAGTTACACAAAAGTAGTTATTTTGGATTTCCTCAGCAATGTGCATTTCTACAGGGTTGCCTTTATTATAGGAAAACCAGTGACCATGTACAATAAGAACCGTTCAGATACTTTAGTGGTGAAAATTAGCAGGTTCTTGTCAATTTAGAAGACCACGAGGGTAAAAGGAGAGACAAGCAGGCCGTCAGCATTGAAACTGTATTTCCATATGTCCTGAGGAACCCAATATAGGCAAACATCCACCTTCCAATATAGTTGCATTATTGCTAAAATACATGTAATCTCACATTTATTCAATACTAACTGTGTTTTCTTCAAAAGTTAAAACCAAGGAACAGAATTAGAATTTTTTCACTCTGTTTCTACCGCTACCACCATGAAGGATGAAAACTTGCTTTTACATACTCTTTCTATGTGCCCATATCTCACTCTGTTTCTGCCAGTCTCTTTCCCTTTGGCAATATTTGAACTTTATGTTCAATTTCAGCCAAATAAGACGAAGGAGTCTCAAAGGAAGTTTCTTGGAAATAGGCAGGCAAGGAAAAGAGAGAGTCTGCATTAGCAACCCAAAGATGGAGAGGCTAAGGCATGCTTTCTGACATTATTAATCACCTGAGATACCCCCAGAAAGAGAAACTTGGTGTTCCCCAGCAGTCTCTGAATATTCCAACTGCCAGCCAAGATTAGATTGGAGCTCATACCTATTAGACCCCATAAGGCACAGTCATCCACTGGGAACTAGGTCTTAATAGCATTGTAGTTTCTGGAGGAACTGTTTTTCTCTCCCTCTTCTCTCACAGTCCTGCTCCCTCTTCCTTCATTGTCTCACAAATGAGTTTCATTTTTTGGGCATTTGTGATAAACTGTTGAAAATCTACTAAAACAGCCTCCATTGGTATCACCCTGATTCCACTTTGATTCTGTGGTGAAATGCAGCCTCTGAGCCCTTCTGCTCCCCATGCATTACTGCACCCTGCCCCCAGGACCAACAGCCTCTGCTTATCCATTACTTCATGCAAAGAAGGAAGGCACTCAAACCCAACAATAATAAAGGATCAAGGATTACCTTATGTGCAGGCTGAAAGGGAGTTTTCCCTGTCTTTCACCACCAGGAAAGTATTCTCTGCCTACCACTTTTGCCAAGAGAATTTCCTCCCTGCTCACCTGTCTGCCCCACAAAGATATTCTTAATCTGTAAGTGATTGACTCAAAAGCAATCTTCAACTAAGTTGAGCAGAGAAAGTGATGCAAAGACATGAACAATTAATTTGCAATGACTCCATCTCTAAAAAAGTGTATTATTTGAATTATGAATGGGCATAATTACTTGTGATTTCTATACAGAGTCATCTAATTCTATAAAGTAATACTGTCTGATCAAAGATAAATTTTATGATATGGAATGTGTCAGGGAAAGAAAACATATATTTTACAAAGCAATTCTATTTTTGCACATTAATCTAGCAACATTAAAACAATGCACAATGATTTTAATTTAAGCAAAATAATCAAAACTATTTAATTAAATAGAGGTTTTGTCATATGGAACTTCTAAATATTTTATTTCACCGGCAAAATCTGCTCATGCACGTGGAAGATCTCTGTATCTAAAGCAGATGGAAACAGATTCTGGATACACATTGCCATCTTGTGGAACCCTCCCTGACAGAGCATGCTGCGGAGACTTGAAGGTTTGCTTTACTCGAAATCCACTCGATTCAGAGCTGGTTTGGATGCCGAACATAAAGAGTTTTCTAACATGCATAAGCAGCAGATATTCTTATATGCAGAGTGCACTACCAGGTAGAATGTTGCAGTTCAGGCCTGCTCAATCTCTGTTGGGATATCTTATTCGGGAAGTAAGACAAAAAACCTTTCACTCTTAAAGCACTGCTTCAAATCAGAAGTAAAACAAGTAAATACACTTGTCTCTTCCATTTTACAAGATGCATGTAACTGCTAAAGTTCTTTGTTTCACATTTAAGACCACACTCAAGCAAGGTGATTGATTGTGTTCAGAGTGGTGTATTCTTTAGGGCATGTGTGAAGAAGAACAATGGGACAATAGGGGAAAATCTGAAGCTCTTCTAGTTAAGAACTAGCAATTTGTAGACACAGACATACAATTTTGTCAGCTCGGCAAGTTTCCAAATATCAAATTTCTTTCAAAAAATGAGATATTTAGCAACAAGCTCAGATGAGTCAGGGAGTTCTTTGTGGAGAGATCAATCAATATCAAATAAAGCAAGCCACAGAAATATGAGTCATATCACCATAACAGAGAAGAAATAAAAAATCTAGGCCTTCTTGCTCTTACTCCTTTTGTGTCTGTTTATTCTCGTCATTAAGAGTAATTTCCAGCTATTGCACTTCAATTTCAATTTCTTTGGGTTTTTTTCTATAGAGTCAACTCAGAGATGAAGGAATGTTTTGTCCTCCTGATGCAGTATTAAACAACCTCCAAACTGCAAACTCACAATTTTTTTGTTCTCTTGAGTCAACTAATGTTAGCCCTAAAGCCTTTTAACTGTGAAGTAACAAAGCCCAGTATACTCTCTAGTAATATTACTATTAAATTTATCAATTGGGACAGTTGGTAGACAATAGCTGTGCCAAAGACAGGAACAGTGCAAAAAATTACACTTCTGCAATTCTTCTGTTCTTTTGTTTTTGACGAAGGCTATCCTCACAGAGGTTTCATAATAATTGAATCAATTTGCTGAAAAGCTGATGAAAGCTGAACCCCAAAAACAATGACCTTGATCAACGGCCACTCACAACTAAGATGTGAGGTAGGATGAAAGTTATCTCCACATGGAAATAAGACAAATGGATTTCTAGGCAGATAACATGGTTTGGCTGAGCAAGAAGATGTGGCTTCAGTGTGAGAAGAAAGGAGCAGAGATAAACCCACTGTACCTCAAAATATAACTTTGGGGTAACTCAGTGACACCTTCAGGGTTAGGCAAAGATGAAGACACCCACTCTTAATCAGCACAAGACAGAGTATGCACTGCTCAATCTAGAGATTAAACAGATTTATTGGTGATTGTGGTCTTTTTTGTAGACTACCCCACGAAAAGAATAAAAACAGTCATTCTTTGCTGCAAGGTGATGTCATCAGAGGTGTCAGGAAGGGATGCTACGGGTGTGCAGAGCAGTACACTGGTGAAAACAACAGGAGTATCACTGTTCACTAAGCAGAAGGAACACAGATTTGGACTGACATGAAGTTGTACTTGTGAAGAAGAGTTTGCAGGCTACATTTAATACCATTTACAGTAAATAAGTTTTTAATGTGTGTTTATTCAGTTGCTTTCATATAAGTAGAAAGAAGAGGAACCATAAACAGAGATGCACATGCTAGTAGTTACATGTACTTGACATATCAAGCATATCTGGATTTCAGCAAACTTCTAGGCAAAGCTGCTCCGTCTGAATGCAGTTCTGTACAGATCAACTACATTTTGATTATATACTTGTATAAATTTAGTGGTTTACACTCCAATTTCTATTGCAGTGCTTTTCCTCAATTTTTACTCCAAAGAAGAAATCATACAATTGTTTTTTCCTTTAAAACTTCTTTAAAATACTCGTTGCTGCCAAGCAGGATGGGCCAAATGAAATTAGGAAAAAATGTTCAGAATTCCAGTCACAGACTGGGTTGGCAGATAGGATCAATCAACAACCTACATCATGAACTGAGCAATTTTGTTACCAGCATCACTGAAAGAATAAATATACTGTCACATAATGTCAGTGATTCAGAATGAAGTGTTATAAATGTCAATTCTTACAAATGGTAGTGGCAAAGGTTAGAAAAATATCTTAGGTTTATTTTTCCAGCCACTGTATAAAGGTGATTCAATATATTCCTCTAATTCCAAAAGTTGTAACTAAAAAGAATACTTCTTTGGCACATTCACAATGCACCTCTTGCAACCATCATACATTATACTTATACAGTGAACTAGTTAGCAATGACAGCTGCCACTAAAGTTTTCTCTCTAATTACAGCTAGCTCAGAAATGCTCCGATTCTAAATACTATGGAACACAAAGTAGAGAATCTTACCTCATATATGCTTTACTAGCATAATTTCTGCTGACAGTAGTCATACAGGAACAAACAATAACCACTTAGCTCTGTAACATTCTTGCATTTCAGTTTCCTCTGAACATAGTTCAGTATAAAGTTAACCCTAAAACTTCCATAGCTACAAGAACAATCATGTTGATGCTATGTGTATGCATATGTGTAACATAGACTAAGAAAATTAGAAAAAAACCCCACATAACTGAGTATAAATAAAAACCAAAATCAGTTTATCAGACTACCTGTCGCATATATGCAGTGGTATGTCCTGTCATCTGAGAACTAGGTTTGATTTCTAGCTCTCAGCAGGATATACAGCAGAATATATAGAGTAAGAGGTGATCTTGTAGTTTCTAAGACAAAGTACAGTAATATCACGAATACAAGCCGCACCAATTTGACCAAAAGTTTGGTGGAAACCCGGAAGTGCGGCTAATATTCGAGGGTGGCTAATACATGAACAAAATTCTAAAATCTGCCAACACGGAAGTGAGAGCCCGCGGCAGCCCCAAGCCAAGCTAGAGCCCGGCTGGCCCCAGCTGAGGTGGGAAAGCCTGGCAGAGGCGGGGCCTGCAGTGTGGGGGTGGGCGGCTGAGCCTGAGCCAGCAGGGCGGGGCAGGGGGGGCGGCACAGCCCGGGCCAGCAGGGCGGGGGAGCCCGGGAGAACTGGGGCTAGCAGTGCAGGGGAGCATGGCAGAAGCAGGAAGGCCGGCGGGTGGGGCTGCCTGGCAGCGGGGGAAGCCCAGCAGAATCGGGGCCAGCAGCGTGGGAGAGCCCGGCGGTGCGGGGGCCTGCAGTGCCGGCCAGGGTGAGCAAACGCGGCGGCGGTGCAGACAGGAGGGGGCGGCCGGCGAGCCTGGCAGCGGCCGCAGCCCTGCCGGCTGGGCGAGCAAACATGGCGCGGGGCGGCCGGCGTGCCTGGCAGCGGTGGCAGCGGCTGGCCCGCCGGCAGGGCAAGTAAACGCAGCGGCGGGGCGGCCGGCGTGCCTCGCAGCGGCGGCAGCGGCTGGCCCGCCGGCAGGGCGAGTAAACGCAGCGGCGGGGCAGTGCTGACGGGAGAGGGGGGGCCAGTGAGCCCGGCGGCGGCTGCAGCACCACCCAGCCGGCCCCGTCGGCAACCATGAGCGGGTCGAGCCTTCCTGGCCCCGCCCCGAGCCAGTAAAGCCCGCTATGCCGCGATCCTGTTACTAATTGGCCAATTTGTGAAAGCTGCGCACGGATTCTCGCGACGAACGAAAGTGCGGCTAATATTCGGGGTGCGGCTTATCTATTGACAAAGACAGCAACATTGTCGAGGCACCGGAAGTGCGGCTTATACTCCGTGCTGCTTGTATTCGTGAAACTACTGTACATTGATACACAACCATACAAAACCATTACCTAATACCCAGCATCATAGCCAAGAAAATCTAAAAGTATCTAATGCTTTGACCTGGACCACAAGAAAAGCTGCTGAAGGGAGTGTGTGCTCATAGAAAATAGAGACCAGGAGGCTTTTCCAAAAGATCTTTTTCGAAAGCAGAAGATGCTAGCATTTTTTTTCCCCTTCTTTTTCCCCTTCTTTCCTTTTTTTTTTTTTTTTTAATTTCTTCCTAAGGATAATACCAGATAAGTCTTTTAAAACAATAAATTGGATTGAGACTGCAGACCTGTAATATCATTAAACACAGACCATCAGCTAATCACAGCAGTCAAAAAAAAAAGAAGTGGGCCTCTAATCCGGCTTCCACAATAGTGGTGTAAACAGAGCATCTCTGGTTTTAAAAGAATATAATTTATTCAGATTTTATAATCAGACATTACAACCAATGTCAGATTTGGCACAGCTTGTTCGGTGGCCACCAGGGCATGCAATACACATGCAACGATGCACAGATGTGCAGTGAAGTTGAAAAACACTAACTTTTTACAACGTGCGTAGAATGAATATTAAACAATTCCCTGAAGTTCCCACCACCACTTGCCCAGAATCACCGTCACAATCCCTATTATACACTGCACTTTGTGGAATGTTAATGACTATTGAAACTAACTGAGAGTGGATGTGTGAAGAGTCGGGTCAGTGACTGGGATACAACATATTATAAGTGCAAATGATACTGTAGCTTTATATATTAATTTTCCTTCTTCTTTATTTCATGAAGACTTTTTTTTTTTTTCAAATTTGAAAGGAAAGCTATTTTTGATAGCCTTGGACAACAGAAAAAGATAAATGGTTAAGATACACCCATAGGCCAATTTTGATTTAGGAAAAAGGAAAAAGGAAAAGCTACCATGTACTAGAATACCATGTCAAAGGCTGGGAAGATTGATTGAATCATAAAGGAAAGGGATAGGAAGCTTCATTACAAGTATGGTATATGGAAATTCCATGTAAACCACAAAGCTATGTAACCTCATATTTGCATTCTAAATATATTTGCATCAGATTTCAAAGAATTGCAGCACCAAAGTATCAGGAAGCTTTAGTTAGGTAATAGGAAGCAAAGTGATGCAAACATCCAATTATTTACATAACTAGAAAGATTGCATTCATGATGTACAATCTGCATTAGCATATCACTTCTTCCTTCCATATTCTGAAAAATACCCCAGCTAATACATCAATCAGTAGAGTCTGAGGACTCCATTTTCTGGAGTTCACTACAGTTTCCATTTCTTAATTCAAAAGTGCATTATTGTCCTTTTTAGTTGTCTGAGGGGTTTTTTCTGACAGGTTTCTTGTGGCTTGAAAGAACCAGCATTGAGACAGAATTAATTTTAGGCTGTGGCAAATTAGGGTTAATAGGATCTACTCCATCCTGGCTTTGTGCCTCTACTCTCTCAGAGGGCACCTTCCTCAAATCACCACTCCAGTAAATCCCAGTCTAAAATTAAATAATTATTGGAAGAATCTATCTTCTGATAAATGCTTCCTTGAAAAGGCGGTCACAACCTAAATTTCTTTTTTTGTTGCAGCAGGTACTTGCACAAAACTGAACTGTGAATTCTCTACTAAGTATATTGGCACAAAAATGTGCACCTGGCAACAGAGTGTCCAGAAGAATCTACTTGGTGTCAGAGTTCTGCTTTGTCTGAAGGAGAAGCAAGGGCTTCTAAGAAGCTGTAATACTTTTCCAACACAAACACGAACACAAGATGTTAAATCTAGGGACACAGCTAGATTTTAGATACTCTAAAACACCTTCACACCCTGGTATTAGATATGGCTCTATGTTTTAATTTGAGATACATTAAATATAGCACACCATATTTCTAGAGAGGAAGTTCTTTGCTAGAAATGTGTACACATTTCTGTATTACATTCTCATCTTGGCTTATTACTTCCTTTTTCATCCTTCCATGCTCAAAGCAGCACAGTGGCAGGTAAACAGGTTGCAACAAGATCTGTGCTTTTTCCAGCACAGAGATACTAAAACTGTGTCTGCTTTGGCTTTGAAAAATGTTCATGAAGTGGGAGGGATGGAGAGGACTGATCAGTACTTTGCTGAATGCATGTAACATGCAAGAAACAAAGCATGGGGGAAGGGAGGGAAGGGAGAACCAACTAATCTAAATCCTATTTAAAAATCAGATTTTACCTAGCTCTCCTTGATGTTAACTCAATTTATAGCATCTTCTTCTCAAATTAAAATAATGACATTTTTGTTAATTTTTGACCAGATACATAACCTACTTTTTTTATTACCCTGTATATAAATTTTTAAAGCCAGAGTACTTATTTTAAAGACTCATTCTTTCAAGCTGCAATTCTGGGGAAAAATTCTGAACACAGAAAAAAAATAGGAAAGGCTTGTGTTGTCTGCATGCAACTCCTGCCAAATGTATTCCAGCAGGATTTTATTTTACCAGCAGGACTTCATTATACGAGCATTTTAGCAAAAAAAAATTATGCGGCTAAAGGGCAAGATAAAGACTGTAGGAGCATGAGGGAGAGGGGTCAAGAAAACCTAAATATTGAAAAACAAGAAAGAAAGAAAAGTAAGAATAAAGAGGCAGAAGGGCCAGCCTTTTACTAAAGCCACATGACAAAAATAAGATTACACAACATTAGCTACATCCAGCCTGACTGAATACCTGAGCAGTGCTGGGCTATGCTTTCCTGACACCATGTGGTCCATCTGGAGAGGTGCATTCTGAACAGCCCTCAAAGTGCTGCTCAAAGGAAGCTGTATTTAAAGGTGTTTTTAAACCCAGTGGTTCTCACCCCACTCTCAGCTGGATTACATAGCCCAGGATGGTCTTTAATAAGAGATCCACATTATGACACCTAAAACTTTATTTTCATTTCACTCCAGTCCCTCATAACTCAAATTAATTTTCTTTCATTCATACTAAAAATAGTGTTCAATTCAGAAGTCAGATTAAGCATTTTAAAAGATCCTAAGAGGAACTGTATGCACATTCTGTGCAATAAAACACCTACAATTTAAAAAACAAATTCACAGCAACAGAAAAGAACCCCAACACAAGTTAAAACCAAGCCTGACATATAATAGACTTGACCCCTCCCACACTGCTATTAGAGAAGCAAGCCAGAAACAAAACATACCAGTCAAGAAGAATTGCAAAACAAATGCCAGCATGATCATCATTTTGTTGAGACAATCTATGTCCCAAATTTAATGATTATTGAAACTCAGATGTCTTCAGACTCTCTCAGCCATAAAAAAATCTGCTCTTATTAACTGTGATCCGCATTCAGGGAAGAAAGTTCCACTTTCCTTTTAAATGTTTATGTCTAATTAAGAATTAAAATGAGTACAATTATGTTTATTTCTGCTTCGTGTAACGCAGCCATCACCACAGTCCTTATGCATTTTCAAATCTTTAGGTCATTCAATGAATGCTTCACAATGGACCCTGAACTCCTTATGTTTCCAGAGGACATTTAAACCAAGCATGTTTAAATTCTCATTTTCTTGCTGATTTATTTAATTTTTAACCTTTCTGTTAATCTAATTCTATCAGCAGTAACATACACACAAAATAGATTTTCCTAACAGGCAAGCATTGCAAATTGCATTTTATATTAATTTTTATTTCATCCATTAGCTTACTTCACAGTCAGGTGACTTCATTGAGGAATCTTACTCATCTGCCCAAAGCTCTTTAACTACAGCATTTACATCTAGATCTTTTACATCAAAAAAAAAAAAAAAAAAAAAAATTAAAGGTTCTTGAATGGATAAAATAAGAGACTATGTAGAATCATGGAAAACATAACAAGTTCTGGCAGTATATTTGTTTTATGGAGAAGAAATCAACTGCAGTGTTTACACCAGATAAATCTGGTGCCTATCACCAGCTTCAGATATAAACAATTGCAGCAGCTTTGCTCCAGTGATGATCAGCATTTCCTCAGTCTTCATATTAAGCTATTGCTTTGCAAGACTCATCTTTGTTAATTGAAGGCACTTTCTTTCTTCAAGAAAGTCAGTGTCATGAACATACCATTATCATGTATAATTTCTGAAAAGACTCACTTCCAAGTCCATTTATTTTAATTTTTCTCCTCTGTGTTCAACTATTATATCCAGTGGACACTTTAACATGCTCGAGGAGAAGCCATTTTCAGAGGGACTTTTCTACTAACAAACAAGAAATTCAAACTGATTTCTATTACAGTTTTAAGTATTTCATAGATATAAAGTAACAATTATAGAATAAATAAAACCGATTTTGCTGTTTAGGCAGAGCCGGAAGCACCCTGGGATGTCTTTGGAATCCACTCAGTAAAGGTTTGCCTTGCAGGGGCATAGCATACTATGCTGGGAGACTGTACCCAGCTGTTTTTGGGCCCAAATGTTGGGGTTTCTGTACCTAGGAGCTGCAAGTGTGCCCTAGGTATAGTCACAGTTGTTCCTAGCTTGCTCTGCAACCACTGTGCACCCCACCAAAATTTCTGTCCCTCACCAAAGTTTCCAACCACATGGTACCTCTATTCAGACATGTTTAAAAAATGTGGCCACTGGTAGGAAAGGATGAACAGAGAAGATATATGATGGGGATATTGTTGATGGCATGCATGGAGATGTGCTCTTCAGAGCTTCTCTGTATGCAGAGGAGGTGCTCTGAAGGGACTGCAGCCCACAGTGAGGATGCCCTGAAGGCACTCTGGTCCACTAGTGACACACATTAGAGTAAGGACACCCCTGAAGAGCTACAGACCTTATACAAACCCGTAGCAAGACATTTCCAAAGGGACTATGACTCACAGAGAACATATGCCAGGGCAGAAACTCCCAAAGAGATAGTTACCTGTACATAAACCACACTGGGGCAGAGGAAAACAAGAAGAAAAGATTGGCAGAAGGAAAACATTAGGTGTAAAACACCAGCTCCAGCTCCCCAGATTGTGACTGTTTTGCTTACAAGTGGTCCCTGAACAGAATCCCACCAGCTCAAGATAATCTTACAAAAGATCATGTGAGAGGTACATGAAAAGTGGATCCCCCACCAGCTCTTTCTACACGCTCAGACGTAATGGGTTTGTTTCAGGCCTAGAATTAAGAGTTTCACAAATACTTGTTTCCTCCAAGTGCTACTATATACTCCAATTTTCTGAAAGACTTTTAAATCTGAAAGTTTATTGTGTGTAAGTCACGTGAAATATATGTTGCATGATTTCTTCTTTTTCAGATAACAACTGTCAAACAGCACCTGTTGCTAAGTTAGATAGCAGCCATTAACAATAATGACTTCATAGGTAGTATTCTTATCTTTAAGATGTAGTATTAAATAATATGCCAGCATCATGTCAGGCTGAATTAGTGGCTTCAGGTTCACTGTCTTTTAGAAGCAGTATTAAACTTAAATCAGAAGTATTTATGGTCCTCAGAGAACTCCACTGCACTGTGAACAAGGTTTTCCCTGGAGTTCTGACTAAATTACATTTTTGCAATTGCATTCTGTCAAACTAAATTTCCACTGCATTTTTGTTTAAATACTACAGTCCTTTGCCTCTTGTCTTCAACTACTGTTCTGCAGTCATGCACACTTTTAGAAACCCACATGTCAAGAAGCGCTCGACAAGGTCATGCCACAACTCCAATGAGAAAAGAGCTTTTATTTTGCTCAGACTTGAGAAGAGTGGTACAACTACATTTCCCCCTACAAGTACAAGTCATGCACTGTTAATTTGAAGAGGGACAGGCTAGACATTGCAGCATTTACAGAAAGCATTAAGAAGTAGTAGCCAGTAGTAACTTCAATATTGCCAGTTTTAAGTAAAGGTTGCGTTTGAAGCAGAATCTTTTCAAAGGCGATTCAGCAAAGGTCATACAGGTGATTCTTTTGAAGTAGAATTTAGATTTTTACATTCATGGTCATTATTTGCAAGCTTCTGTTTGTTACAGAAGCAGAACCAGCAACTTTCTAGTGAAAGCTTGTGATTCCAGGATGACATGTTGCTGAAGAGAACTTCAGACTCATGACACACTATTTTCCCATCTCCTCCATCATTTACAAGCCTTCCAGTGCACATGTTGTGGCTTGCTATGCTTAAAAGCAAACCACTGTTGTGACCCCACAAGTGCCTCAAAAATGTGCAGAAGCAGATAGCGTATCCAGGAAAATGGAATTTTCATACCCAGAGCAGATAGCTCTCCCAATTTATGTGTGACACCTCTTTCTAAGAACTTGAAGAAGGCATAAAATCTTTCTTGGATTACATAAATTATTTACATTTGTGTGGAAAAATGCAGACATACTGTATCATCCTCTTTGTGTAAAGACTGGTCTATCCACCATTCAGCAAGCCAGCTGTTGACTCCCTGCTCTTACTGCTCTTTTTCTCTGGAACTGGAATCCAGTAAATAAATTGCTCTCAAAGATTGCCATCAGTTTCCTTTGAGGAAAGCAGAATTCTCAGGTAAATTTCAAATTAGACAAAAATTCTCTTATTTAAGTGACATCAGAGATAACAACAGAGATACTTCAAGATATTTTTACCACCTGAAATTCCCAAACAAAGCTATGAGTATGTCCCACTGAAGACTTCTCACAGCTTATACACAATATGAATTCTAGATATTCTGAGCACCTCATGTTTTTACATGTCTTTTCCTAGAGAATCATTCCTTATTCTGATTTAGTTTCATTATTTGAAAGTTATTTCAGATAAGCAGAGTTCAAATAAGCACAACCACAAGTGGAGTTATTCTGCAATAGCTACAGAAATTAAATTTACTTCTACTTTAGTCAGAATTAACTTTCAAGTGTGAACAATCTCCTTATTACATTGTCAAAAACAGAGGCTGAATTACAATGACCTGTTTAGAATACAGCTACACAGATATACAAGGAAAAATAATGGAAAAGTATGGCTTTCAATAGAACTTTATCAAAGCTTTTATGCAAAAGTCACAGCCACAAGATACAGAAGACAGGCCACAGAAGCAGCATTTAAAAGCAGATATGCATACGTGAAAAATGTATTGTGGAGAAAAAGAATAATTATACATGTATTTTCAAGTGGGCCATACTTCCTGAAGTCATTTTTAGAGTAAGATAAATATGTCCATAGATTAAGACAATCAAAATTTATTTTAAAAATTTGTTTAAATAAATAAAGGCATACAAACAGTCCCTGCCTAGATTTGCCTGCTTAAGCAATTAGCAGTCCACAAAGCAGTAGGAAGGAATAAGAATTTTTCAACTCTGATTCATTCTTTTCTGTTGTATGGGCTTTTCATTTAAGAAAAGCAACACAGTAATTACTACTCAGAAAGGGACACATGAGTTACATTAACAAGAAGAGATTCCTGCTGGTACAGCAATTCCAGACACAGTTGTGTTGGTCCTATTTGGACTGTAAGCCAGATATTTTCTCTCTTCTGATATTTCCAAGCAACAACTTTTACTTCTTTAAAGGACTTCCCTATGTAGAATTAATGATAGCAGCAACATAGAAACACATATATTTTGCAGATTGATTATTATGACATCTAGCTAATTCATTTGTATGATCAAACTGATAACTGAAATCACTAGGGTTCTATGTCAAGACATTGGAAGCCATGGCAGGGCCACAGCTTGAATGCTGGAGTGCCTAATGAGAATTTTTAAACAGGCACTGTTGATCATTCTCTGGGTAGAGCACAAGTCAATTCAGTTTGAAAAAAAAACCTGACTCATGTACTGTGAAGAAATGGCAGTAGCTGCATTTAACAAAAGATTGATGCATAAACAGCAGCATCAAGAAAACAAAGTTAAAATTGTTGCAAATATTTCATAGAGGAACAATGAGGAAAATTTAAAAAAAAATAAAAAGTTTAGTGAGAATTTTCATTCCTTTCCATTATTTTCTTCTTGTTTTTTTAACATATTTTGGTTTTGTGCACTTTATTCTTCAGCTGTTACATGTGAAATCTTAGGTTGCAGACAGAGCACATTGCACATTCTAACTTAAAACATGAAAGATGATGGTGTAATGATACAACAGTATATAAATCTGAATTAATTTGAACAGCCTTTCACCAATATGCAAAGAAAGATAACACCTGTTTTACATTTACAGACATTTAAGTTAAAGAATTTGTGGTTTAGCTGATATGTTAATATATGTTAATTTATAGCTGTTTCCAACTAAAGTATTTTCAATATATGTATATTTGCCTTTTTATTCTGATCTTCACTTTAACTACTAACTTTATGCATAAATGAATGACTGCATTAGAAATATATTAAAAAGATAATTGAAAATAGCAATTGAAAAATAGGGAAAGAGTAAATAGCTTCATTAAGAAAGAAAAATCTGAAGCAGATTGACATCTTTGTTGAAGTAAGTAACATAATTACGGTGCAAACAACAGAAGGAAAAACAGCTTTCTTTTTTAAACACTGAAGATACAGAGGGGGCCATATTTTTGAGCCTTAAGCCAATGATCATCTCTCAAAGCACCAAGTACAGGATTCACGCCAGCATCTACACGAACTCCAGATCGAAAAGGCTTTCAGGGCTAGGCCCTCCACCTCTGCTCTGGCATGAGTTTTAGTGGCTCTAGTAGAAGCTTTCATTGTTAACAAACCAAACACATTATTTCCACTGGAGAGGATTTTAAAGGCCTTCCTAGGAGAGCTAGCTGGAAAGCTGTAATGTCTAAAACTTCTGATGAAGGGTTCACAAGGCCCTTATCTTCAGACTCCTTTTCTTATTTAAATAATTTCTTAAGGAAGTACCCACTAAATGAAAACTGTGGCTTACTTCACCAGAGTTTGGAAGAAATATGACCTCAGCCAGTCAATATTAAGAGAGACACCACTTTTTACCCATTTTGGAAGGCAGGAGAGTGGACATTAGTCATGGATTTGTAGTCCTTAGGATACAAGAAGTCGGGCAAGCTTGTGAAAAAATCATCTACCTCTTTATGAGAACTGGCCTGGGTTTCTAATTGATCCCTCTAGCAAAGAGGCTCAAGAGACATGTCTGCTAAAGTGATGCTACTCTTAATTATATAAATGAGATCTGTTTCAAGTGTGTGCTATAATCAGCACAAGTTATGAGCCTCCAGCAAAAATATTTTACCATTCACTTGTCTCAAGAAGGGAATTCCTAACTGTAGCTAAATATCAATGTTGTCATAAATAAAAGAGCCATTTGAACTGAATCTACTGCAAACTATACATTCAACTCTCTATGAGCATAGAAAATAGAAATAGTAGCTGGAAACTACAACCTTCTCACAACACACTTTTCCATATAAGAAAAAACAAAAGGGGTGGATGGGAGGGGGAGAAGAGGAGAAGTTAAAAAAGGAGCAGTATCAAAAGTTTTCAAGGAATCATTTTTTGTTTACCTTGCAAGATATCAGTCTTAAATAAGGCTTTATTTCCCCTGAACACTCCATTAAATCACCTCTGCTTTTTTTTCATATTCTTTATTTTTCAATCCTCTCATCTGGTTTACACTAATGATAATTAGCTTACTTTCTAAGAGCCTTACTGCTAACAATATAAAAGACAATTCTGTTTGGCCTGTCTGGACTGTAGCATATCTTTTATTCGCTTTTTGACCATGTCTCATCTATTTAAGTAGTATTTTGCTACCTCTTAGTTCTTTAAAAAAAGATTCAAACCAGAGGCACTCAGAGTAAATAAACAGCATATTCACACATAATTTACTGTTCTTGGCACATAGATGGTCATCTCTATTTCTCATTTGCAGCACAGATAGTAGGTAGCTGCAAAACAGAAATAGATCAAATTCAGAGAGTTCTTACAAAATACATTAAAAGTTCTCTCTGTGCCTTGAGGCTATATTAAATAAAATGTGCATATTTTACTTAATACTGTTACGTTGTTGTGAAGTAAAGTTTGTACTGCTAAATTTTGACTAAAATTTTGCTCCCTCCCCAGAAATGCAGCTTACATTCAGGAGCGGCTAATATGTGAAAAATCTTCTGAAATTTTCAACCCCAGAAGTGCCAGCCAGGGTGCCGAGCCGAGCACCTGCCAGTAAAACCCGGCATTGCACAATTGTTACAAATTGGTTACTCTGTTGCACGGCGGGTGCAGGCGGGCTCCGCGCCGGCAGCGTGGCAGCGGAGGAATGTGGGGGCTCCGTGCTGCCATACCCGCAACCTGGGGCAGAGGCAGGGGGGCTCCGTGCTGCCATCCCCGTGGCCTGGGGGGGCTCCCGCCCCTGCCTGCCGCCACTGCCACAGGAGCAGGGATGCTACTACTTGGCAACTTTGTTGCACGCAGGTCCTCGCTGTGAACAACAGAGCGGCTTATAATCAGGTGCGGCTAATTTATGGACAAATAACGAAATGTTCCTGACACCCGGAGATGCAGCTTATAGTCAGTGCGGCTTGTAATCGTGAAATTACTGTATATCAGATGTAACAGGAAAAATATTTTCTCTCCATATGTCATTAAAATCCCTGAACTATTTGAGTAAATTTTAAATTACATTTCTATTATCTGTGTTGTGAAACAACAGTTAGTCAATATGAAACAGACACTGATACTCTGATACCGCAGCCAGACTTACAAAGCCCTTTAATCTGGTAAATAATCCTGAACTTTAAAAGGGAGCCAAAAAGGAAAACTTGGGCAAGCTTTGAAACAATAATAACTCCTCCTTCAAGGGAAAAAAACAACCAGCTAACTCTAGGAACAACCTCTCCTCGAGAAACAAAAACAGAGAAACAAAACCAAACCAAACAAAAAAAACCGCATATACAAAACCAACAAACAAAAAAATCACAAAACAGGAAGCAAAATTAATGAGAAATAACATTGGGATGAGAACACACAGCAGGTAGCAAAACGGGAGATGAACCCATCACTTACAAAATTACTTTCAAGGTGCAAATTACTGTCCTTGCTGGTCAGAAGAATCACTTCCTGATGCTAGTCAAGCATACCCCCAGGATATCATGACACTAAGGGAACAATGAAAGCCAGACATAAAGGCAAGAGCCTCTTATCATAAAATCATAAAACAGTTTGAGTTGGAAGGCACTCCAAAGATCATCCAGTTCTGCCCCCCTGATACAGGTGGGGAACCTTCCCCTACACCAGGGTTGCTCCAAGCTCCATTCCACCTGGCCTTGAACACTATCAGGGATAGGGAGTCCGCAACTTTTCTGGGATTATTCTCTCACTACCCTTATAGAGGAGAGTATGTCTTATCTACAGGATAGTACACATTTTTACTCCTTTGTAATTACAACAACAGTTTAAAGACAACTGATTCTTAGCTGGTGTTTAGCACGATGTTTTTTCTGGGAATTGTAAACACTAATTTATTTTTGCTGATAAGTAATAACCTTGTTATCTCTAGCCAAACAATATTAGATTAACAAGAACAAATATCCTTGTGTTAAATAAACAGTACATCATGCAGTAAATTGATAATAACATGTTTCTTTACAAATAAACACCATATACTTTAGGCAGTGCATTTGGGGTATTGATACAGGCCACACCTCTCTTGTCGAATATTTTGTTCAGCTGCAGTATATAAAGGAATTAATGTTGCATAATTACAGCTGGTATTTTGTTTCACTAGTCAATACAGAACAAATAAATTAACCACCATCTTTGTGTAATTGTTGTTTTCCCTTTTGAAATGGTAGGAATTTGAATTTCTTATCCACAGTACAAAGTAACCCAACCCTTGAATAATTAAATATTAGCTAAGTTTCTCTTTACAACTGTAAATTGCACTTCAATGAAGAGAGTGACTTGAATTCTGAATCAAAATTAATAATGTAAATGTACTGATTGATTCTCCTTAGGACAATGAAAAATACATCACTCTGACAAATGTGGTTTTTTAAGTTATCCACATTTCTATATTTGTGAGCTGTAAAGAAAAGAGGGGAAGGGAAAGCAAAGGAAATTTCCCTATTCACAGCATACATTGAGGAATTACATGGTTTTAGTAGACTGCACACTTTGACAGTTAGTACTACCCAGGGTATCAGCAGATATGGATTCTTCCTTCTCATCTAAGTGAAACGTATGTCTGCACTTCTGTTAAGCATGTATTAATGAAAGGCTTTAAGCTCCAGCTCTCAAAATGTGACGACTAATTTTGAGTGTTTCCTTTTTCAGAGAATAGTCAGAGAACAGAGTCAGAGAAAACTACCATGACTTCTTTTTTTCTCTCTATAAAAGTGGGGGTGACAGCATTTTATATTTATATTCTCACAACACTTAAGATTCTCTATCAAAAGTTAGAAACACGCTGCTTGAGGGGCTCTAGAGAATGGCTTAGCAAATATGCTCAGAAGAAAGTTGTTGTTCCCCACTTGTATAATTCTGAAACCAGTTGTTAAGGATGTGCTTCTTCAGCTAGTTTAAGAAGGCCAAATTACATAAATAAAGCAAAGTCTGCAGGCAGTCTTCATTGGCCTAGTACAAATGATTACCACCTCTCCTAGACAGGCAGAGTGCCTCTCTTGGGCTCCTCAGGAGACTTCATTTCAAATCAAGAAAGAGTAAGATGCATAAGGTCAGCTATGTGCAGACTGACCCGGGGCAGTGTCCTCTGAGTTTGTGACACCACAAAGCCCAATTCTTGTCATCAGCAGTCTCATCCCAATGTGTGCTCCCACTCAGAGGCTGCAGCAGCTGATCCCCTACAGTGATACGACTGCCTCTTCTTATTTTCAGCTGCAGCGGCAAAGGCCCTGGTTTAAGCTCTACTGATGATTGAGTCCTGAGCTGTGCCCCAGAGTCCTGCCCAATGTTCCCCAGTTTTACTGCAGGGATAACATAATGAGGTTACAGCTTATCCACTTCAACTTCAAGATGAAGACCAAAGCCTGTCAAAAGCTGTCAGTTCTCTGCTTTGCTATGTCTTGCAGTAGTCAAGGGTAGGCAGCACATTCCCATCAGTATTGCTGAGGGAGCTGCTGGGCACTGCTGCACAGCACACAGTTTGGTTTATGAACTGCCCAGTGCAAGAAATGTGGTGGATAGCATACAGGTAAGTGAACAAAGAACCCAGAAGAAAACAACAGTGGGGAATACTGCCCATATTCTTTCAGAATCATAGAATCAATTATGTTGGAAAAGACCTTTAAAATCATTGGGTCCAACTGTATCTAGGAGAACTGTAAGTTTCATAATTTTCTGAAGTCCTGTACTAATCTTCACTAATTTGAATTCATCACTTTTTAAATAAAAATCCTTGTGAGGACATACTGAACTGCAAGACTTAACCTGTTCTGTGTGCACACTCCTGGTAATATAAAAGCAGAGGCTTAACCCAAAGCGCAGAGGATGCAAGTTTGAATCACCTTAACATATAGACCCTGGGATAGTCTGCCAAGAGAAACTTTGGAATTAATAAAATCACAGAGTTTCACAAAGCAGAATAATTTATGGAGATCCCCCCAGTCCCTGATACTTCTTGTTCCTCTGCCCACTAAGAAAAGTACCCTCATTCTTGTAAGGTTTCGGCTAACACAACAATCTAAAAGACTACAATACTCTTCAACGACCTATTTTAAGAACTGTTTACTCATTTCTGTATGCACTCGAGCAGTTCTGCCTTTCAGCTGTCAAGATACGGTGAAGCTCTGTTTTTGCATGAACAGGGACCCCGGGTTTGGTGTGGTTTTGTCTGATAGAGCAGCTCGACCGCTCCTCCAGAACAGTTTCTAGCTCGCTCTGCAGGACTGTGGCCTCCCGCAAGAAGAACGCCGACTTCGAGGCCGTGGGGCCGTGACTGCTCCGGCTGGCACACCATTCCTGGGAAGCTCCGAGTGACTCTGCTATGTTTCCCGGGCACCAACTGCACCCCGGCAGAGAGACATACTCTGGCAGACGGGCGCTGCGCAGGCTGCCCGCTCTGTCCATCCGAACCCACTAGCTCCTTCCGGGCCACGGCGCGGCTGCCCGAGGTCGCTCCCACGGACGGGAACGAACCGCTCCGCTCCATCCCGGCCCCGTCGCTTCCTCGCCGTCGCACACCGCCCCGCGCCTTTCCGCCGCAGCTCCGCCTTTCCTCTCGGCGCTCCCATGGCCGGGCCCGCGCCGCCGGTCACGCAGCAGGTCGGGCGGGCGCGGGGCTGCGGGCGGCGGGCCGAGCAGGAGCAGCTGCGGGAGGCCGCCCGCTGCCTGGTGCTGGACGCGGACGGCAGGAGCGTGCCCTTCCCGGCCCTGTACGCGGAGCACAAAGCCATCGTGCTGTTCGTGCGGGTGAGGAGGGGCCGTCGCGGGGCCCAGCCCGGCTCTGTGGGGGCTGGGGGATGGCGGGGGTGCGGGACCTCGGCAAAGGCTGGGCCGGAGCGGAGGAGGAGAAAGCACAAAAGAGAGCAGTACTGCTCCTGGGACCTCCTGCTCTTTAGTAAAGTGAAACACTGTTTACCAGAAAGGAAATACTTCTTCAGCCGGGTGTTCAGGAAAACAAGTATCATGTTCCTTTGTTTACCAGCTGTCAAGCCAGCTAAAATATCTAGAGATAAAAATATTCGCAAGGCTGTAGGCCCAGTGTCCTTGTTCAGGCTTGGATTAAACCAGTATCCTAACCCAAATTTAGTGGCTGGAATCTTCTTTCCCATTCCTTGTTCCTTATCACCTCCAAAGTGGTGTGTGCCCAGTCTGCTGTTTCATAGCTGTGCAACTATATCTGATACATTCAATTGGGTATGTTGCAGAATTTTTTGTGTTACACCTGTAAGGAGTACGTAGAAGACCTGGCAAAAGTCCCCAAGGCATTTTTACAAGTAAGTAGTCTGCCCTTAATGTGTTTGTGACTGCAATCAAGCAGATCTGTTATGTCCAGCTACAGGTTTACGTAAGACTTCTAGGAATAAAAAAAAAAAATTTAAAAAAAAAAAAAAAGGCTCAGAAGAATTGCTTGCTACAACAGCAATAATGAATCCGCCTAGGAGGCACAGGAAAGGATTTATGGCACTAAACAGCATTGCAACAGCAATTATTTCTCCCTGCCCTATTAGCTTGGTGCTCTTTTTACTGTTGTGCTCAGAACAGTTAGACAACATCTGACAGGCATTTCTTTCAGTATTAGTAGTGACCTGGACAGCTGTCTCCTGACTGCTAACTACTGCCCTTTTCATTATGCTAGTAGGGCTGACTGATGGTTGTGCACAGAACAAGATCAGAAAATTGATCTGGATTTAAAATAGTATCTTTTTCTATGGTGATCTGTAAGCTACATTAGCAGTGTGTCCTACTGTCCAGGGCAGCTGCACACACAGGAATGATAGTGACAGAAAAGAGAAGTAGAGTGGGCAAGGGTTGCTATCGACATGTATTTTTTTAGAGAAGGCAATGATCTCCTGCTAAATGTGGAAGGTCAATCTGTCTCTTCTAGACTGCTGATTGAAATTCTGTCATACTTTATTCCCAACAGCAACATAGCCAATGGCAGAGACTCACGTCATTGCTGACAGCAAATCCATCTAAGATGGACTAGGAATTTGAGGACAAAAAGGGACAATCTCTTTGTCAGCTTCCCTACTCAGGACAGATATTTCTAAACTGTTTGATCAGTGTTACTCAGAAGAACATTTTCTTAATTTGGCTCCTCAAATGTATATAGAGAGTCAAAAATGTCCACGCTTTTCTTAGTGCAAGTATTCTAGTTTTAGGAGGACTTCTTTTCATAACAAGCAAAGTGATTTTATATAGGAAATGATTCTATATGGGAAAGGCAAATATATAATAAAACAACCTTGTCTTTATTAACTGTTTTTACTGATATCAAAATGAATTTCAATTTTGGGCTCTGTTTTAGACTCAGGCCTAAGGCTGCACCTGTAAAAGACAGCGCGTGTGAATGCAAGTTATATCTATCAATGGGTCCATATATGTAAATCACACATGTTCAGCCACCATCATTTGTGTACCACTTCTTTAGATGTAGGTGCAACTGAGTGGAAATTTTGAGTTTCCAAAATCATAGCACATTACAATCAATCAAAAAGACAATCCTACCTACCAATGCTACAGGAAACTCAAAGTTTACACAACTATAATTAAAAAGTTATCTTTAAAAATAATTTTTCACTTAATAAATTAATGTAGCTGCTAACTGTGGGTGATATACAAAAGTGCAGTCTCCACTCATGTAAGCTATGTTAACTTCAAATACTTTTAAGTCAGTGCACTGCCATCACTAACTCAGGACATCAGATTCTCTTAATGCTTTGAAGCGAAGTAGGAACACCCAGTTCCTCTTTACAGCTTCAATACCCATGTTTTATTCTAGGAATCTAATGTGAGGCTTATAGTTATTGGGCAGTCGTCATATCATCACATTAAGGTAAATAAAGTAGTCATTAAATACAATGTAATCTCTATTATGTCTTAACGGTCTGTGTTGAGGGATTTGGTTTTCATGAAAAGGTGGTCTTTTGCAACGACAAAAAAAGATAGTATTCATGAGGCAGTTCTAATAGTAATACATGACTAAAGCAAATAATTAAAACTGCTGTTTAAAAATCATCAGGAGTTGCTAAGGTTGCATCTTTTCTTGATTTCACTGGAAGCTTTGTTTTAACAGAAGCTTTGAGGCTAAAAATATTTCCACTGTAACATAACTAACAAATACACAGTTTTCAAATAAGAGGGGGGAGTGTGGAGCTGGCAGGGTGTCAGTATTTTTGCTGTTGTCAGTAGACCCTAACTAGTTACTGCCTTAACCTTACAAATATAACTGTCTTTTTGTGTGTCTGTCTGTGTGTATGCCTACATTTTGCAGCCGTTTTGCAGTTTAACTGGGTATACACATGAAATGTACGTAGATCCACAGAGGGAAATTTATAAAGTACTTGGCATGAAAAGAGGTGAAGGTGATAAAGTATCAGGTAAGAATAATTTTCTCACCTTATTTAGACTTTCACAAACAAAACAAAAAAGCTCTGATAAAATAGTATGATCGTAATGTAAAGAGAAAGTGAGTTGTCCACCAGCCTGTGAAAACACTAATAATCAGGAATCTCTAAACTATTCATAGCAGCTGTTCATTGTTGTTGTTTTTCATTTTCGTATTCTAGATAACAAGTGTTTTGTGGTTTTGTACAGTTCGGAGCCCTCATGTGAAATCAAACACACTTCTGGGAAGCATTAGGAGTATATGGAGAGCAATGACTGGCCCAGCTTTTGATTTTCAAGGAGACCCTGCTCAGCAGGGAGGAGCTTTGATTATAGGCCCAGGTGAGCTGTTTTGTTTTGTGTGAAAGTTACAACTGTCTCCTTCAGCTGTTAGCTGCCATTTTGCCTGCTGTCCCTGTGGGTCCCAGGGAGACAGTCTAGTGTTGAACTGTGTGATTTCTGTTACATGAAGAAATCTGCAAAGTGTCTTTGTGTAGTCCCATCTCCCTCAGAGGTGGCATAAAACTGATCACAGTCCTGCAGGAGCTGATTGTAGTGCTGATGGAACAACTGCCTCAAATTTTAGAGGGTTTTCTTGACATCATGGTGTTTGCCTACATTCTGGTTTCACATTTGATTTGAGGCATTTAATGTGGTTGTAGTAGACCATGAAGGGGAAATTGCAACATGACAGTCATCACATGATTAGGAAACATCGTGCTACAGCAGATTTAAACTAACTAGGTGCCTCAGTGTTCCTTTCTTCTTTAATATAATTAAAAAGCCTTTTGCCATTGTTTAAAATACAGCATGTTGTGCAGTCTACAAGACTAGTACACATTTGTACAATAACTGGTAGGTAGTCAGAATGATGCTTTGATTCACTTACATCTTTGAATAAATAAATACGTTATTCAATAATTTACATGTTATTCTCATTCCAGGCAATGAAGTTCATTTTTTGCACCTTGATAAAAACAGGCTGGATCATGTTCCCATTAATACAGTTTTGCAGCTGGCAGGAGTTAAAACAGTGAATTTCTCAAACAAACCCCAGATTATTGACATATGACACTGATGTAATATATATTTTTTTTAAATTTGTGCTCTACAAGAACAGTTCTCCAGTGAATTCCAACAAGCATTGGTTCTGTTGTGTCTTTGTGGGACATCTGAAACCTCACGGAGAAAATCAGAGCGTAGAATAAACTACCTGACACTAGAGATGGATACAAAAGTGTTATTTCCATTGAGTACAAGATAAGAAAAACTAAACCACAACTGAGACTGATTGCAAAAAATCCTGGAGCTTATTATTGTCTCATCAAACAATTTTGTTAATATATTTTAAAAATCATTGTTCAAGGTGCACTAAAGTAAGAAGTCAGATTTTGCTCAGGAAAAGCTTGGGATTCTTCCCCTCAGCAGATCAACACTGGCTTTCAATCCAAGACTTCTCAGCACTGTTTTAAAGCTTCCAGCACTGTATGAAAATTTTGTATTGAAATACGCCTTGAAAAGTCACAATTTTGAACACCTGGACTTAAGCTTATGCCTACTTTTGCATCTGGCACTGGCAGAAGTTATGAAATACATTTCACAATTTCAAATAAATATTTTAAATACATCATCCTGGATTGTCTGCAATTCTTTTGTGGGTTACAGAAACGTGGGTCTGTAATACCAGAGAGAGGTACGTCTTAAATTTGTGTCTGATCAGATTATTGGTTCTGGAGTAAGCCAAATTATTTGTATTCCTATGAAGATTTGCAAGAGAATGTCCTCCCTTTGTATGTATGTATTTTCTCTCAGAGCAAGAGGTCTCTGAATAAATTGTTCTTAGTTATTTCTGTCTTAGACAACTGAAGTAAGCATCAGAGCATTTCGGGTTTGCAGTTCTGGCATATTTCATATTACCCATTTACCTACAAATGTTTATGTTCAACATCTACTGCTTTCATTAAAGTAGACATGCCCTCTTTCATCCAGGAGACACTTCTTTTTAGCAATTTGAAAAAAAAAATGTCCAAGATTTATGGAGGAGCATATCCTTCTCTGCAGTCTCTGATCTTTTACCTTCACTGTAAAATGCTACCATACGTACATGTCTCACCTGCAAATTTTCTCCCCTTTTAAACTTTAATGCAATTGTGAAATGGGATTTTCTGAAGATGTTTGTTCCTTCATCCATTAAGGTCACTGGCAGGCCCAAAGCAAAGTCTGGAAAGCTTTACACCATCAAAAGCATGTGAAATTAAGTGCTGCTCCTTGATGGAAAATAAAAGGCTTGCTTAAGAAACATAACAATACTAAACAATGTAATTCTATTAAAGATACTATGCCTTAGCAACCTATTAATTACACTCCTAATTTAATATTATGTGTTTAGAAGAAGGATATTATTAATGGAAAAATACTGTTGTCAGTTCCTTGCTTTGATTAAACAGCACTCAGCACAGGGCTAAAAGTAGTCATGTGCAGACTCTGAACCCCGTGATTTAGGGCTGGCTAGAGGCTTCTTCAAACTTGGCATTACAGACTGGGGCAGGCAGCTCAGGCTCACAGGGGAGTGAAGTCTGCTTTTCATGAACCACTACCCCTGCAGTCTCAAGAAGCTCCCTCCTCCCTCTAGCAGTCCCCTAGCTCAACAATATTTTTCAGCATGCCAGGAACTCTGGAATGCATCTGCCTCATGTTACTTAAACAGCAGCCAAAAGCAGGCTGGAAAACTGGTTGTATGTTTGTAAAACAAAGAAAAATTATTCTCAAAGAGAATGAATGGTGAATACTCCGTTTATTTGTAGTGCTTCCACTCTGCTTCATTCATCTGATAATCACAACCAAGGACACCGATTCTCCTTCCACTTTTATTTTGCAGTTGTTCTTGGTGCTTCTGATTTTAAAGGAACCATTCTAGCTGCCTTCCTGCTTCTTTTGCTCTTAGCAGAATTAAAACCATATACAATGGAAATAGTTCTGTTGGTCCTCATAAGCACATTTAACAAAACTAGCTATAGCAAAAAGAACCATGGACTATTAAAAGATATTGGAATTAATTAAACTGTAGTCTTTAGCTTGAAGTCATCACCCTCACTATTTCAATACTGACAGGAACCATACCACAACCTCTGTCCTATCCAGCAAAATCACTTCTTCAGAAAGTCTAGCAAACAGCAGACAAACAAAAGGAGGGAGGAAGAGAGAGGAAGATTTAGCAGAAAAGCAGAAGTGTCTTCATCAGGGCATCGGCCTTGCCTTTTGCATCTGGCAAGAGCTTAAGAGGGTTTGCTGTGAGGCAACGACTCCCACATTCACAACGAATTGGAGCAACGGCAACGACATTCATCCCCGGGAGAATTTGTTTCCGAAGTGTCAGAAGAATTTTAGGTCTCTGGTGTTATTTAGAAAGGATATTTTTTGAAAAGTCATGCAGTGTAAAGTGGCAACTAGTAGGTTTTCAACAGGTTTCCCTCCAAAAATATGCACGCCCAGCAGATGGTAGAATACTTCCTCAAGGGCTTTCATTATGGCCAGTGACACGAAGGTGGAAAGGGAGTGTTTTTCAGTTGTTTTATCTACTAGCTTGGTCTAGTGCTATGGCAGCAACTGCGTGTTTTAAAGTATCACTGTATCTAAGAGGGAGATTCAAACCCACTTATTTAAACTTTCCCGATAAGCCCCTTTACCGTTCAGACCAGGAGCCTGCATGCACTGTACTGTTTTCCGTTGGCCTTACAAAGTACCACGTCCTAGGGCCCCTCTTTCGGTACGTGTCCGGAGGGGCACCGGCAGGGCTGCGCGGCTCCAGGACAAGGCAGGGGGAGCACGGGCGGCCGCCGGGCGGCAGCGGAGCCCCTTGGCCCGGGGACGGCAGCCGAGCCCCCATCCCGGGCCGGCAGCGGAGCCCCCCGGCCCGGGCCGCGCTCCCCAAGCCGGGGGCGGCGGGCGCCACGTCAGCAGCGCAGCCCGGCCGCGCGCCCAGACAGGCGGCGCCCGGCGAGCGGGGGCGGGGGGGGGCGCGTGCCCCGGCCCACCTGTTACCGCGGCCGCCGTGACGTCACCCCCCCGCCGCTCCGCGCCGGTGACGCCACACGGCGCCCCCAATCAGGGGCGCCCGTTGGGGGTGCGGCGGGCGCTCCGCCGGCGGCGGGGCGAAGGTGCGGCGGGAGGGGGCGGTGTCCGTGAGGACGCGTCAGCCGCCGCCACCGCCCTCGCCGCCGCGGGGTCCCTCCCTTCCCTCCGGCCGCCCGGTCTCCGCGGGATGAAGGGATCGTAGCGCCGCGGCCGCCTCCGCCATGAAGCGGAAGAGCTGGGCCGAAGCGCGGCGCCGCGCAGCCCCACCGCCGCCCGCGCTGAAGAGGACGAGGAGCGCGGCGTCGCGGGCGGCGGGGGGCGAGGAGGAGCGGCGGCGGCAGCTGCCCCCCGCCGGGCTGGAGACCTGCCTGAGGATCGCGGGTGAGGGGGTGTGCCGGGGGCGGGGGTGTCCCGGTGCCGCGGTGTCCCGGTGCCGCGGTGTCCCGTCCCGTCCCGCCGGCAGTGGCTCCGGGTGGGCAGGTCTGGAACTTGCCGTCGGCGCGATTCGCGGCGGGACCCCGCGGCGCTCGGCAGCCGCTGCTGTCCGGGCGGTGGGCTCGGTCGGTCCCCGAGCCCGGAGCTCTGGCGTGTCATTTAGCCAAATGCTGTTCGGAGCCGCGCCGCCCGTCCAGCGGGGTAGCTCATTGCCCGTGTCCCGATAGCCCGAGCCGTAGCACCGATTGCCTTGTGCTGCCAGAGAGAGTAAACGGAAGACAGTGTTAAACACGTTCCTGTCCGTTCGACACGTCGTGGGGAGGAAAAAAGGTAGCGTATTTCTCCGTGTCTTAGGGGGATATGTATGCACACACACGCCCGCGCATATATATATGTATATATATGTGTAGATAGACACAGATACTTGTTTCTCCCGGTGCTTGGTAGCTAATGGGTAAAGTAATGGGCAAACGTCGCACCTCCTCTTGACACGCAAGAGCCAGCAGCTTGTGCAGGCAGGATTGCTCCGTGCCGTCCCTCCTTTTCGTGACTCCAGGCTCCGAGCCGCGCTTTGTTTTGGCACATGAGTCTGCCTCTTTTAAGAAGCCTGTGGGATCACAGCCAGAAAATTCCGTGTTTAGGGTTTGAGTTCCCCAGCTAAAAGACGACCTTAAGTTTAGTTTGCCTAAAGGCAACAACAAAAATTACTTTTTAAGTCGTATGTCATAATCTCGGAATTTTAGTGTATTTACAACTTCTCATAAAAAGCAAGAAATAAACCTCCAGGTACATCTCTGTGAAGGGTATGGGAAATATCTGTGGACAGAGCAAGCAAAAATGTAAAGAGCAAACATGCAGAAAAAACACCAATGTACCTTTTATTTCTGTGCCAAGAAGCATGGTTCCTTATATTAACTAGTGTGTCTCCTAGATAACAGTATGTTTAGAAAACCATAAGATTTTGTTTTGAAAATTTGGCATAGCAACATAGAAGGAATGTAAACTGCCAGAGCTTACCAGATTCTTCTTTTTAAAAAGCTTTATTACTGTCAGGGAGTAAAATCCTAAATATTCCAGAAAAAAATCAGCATTTTAGGCCTAATCTACACAGAGAAACATAATGGTGTAGTTATCTACAGAACTCTAAGGTTCTAATAATTCTGTATGTGTTTTGTTTCTATAGCAGTAACTGACATATAGGACAAGATGATAGTATGATTCTAAAGTGAGTTCTGGAAACCCCACATGTGACAGACTTTTTGCTATCAAAGTGTTTTCACTACCTGGATTACCATGCAGCCCTGTCCAGCTCACATCTCCAGCAAACCGATCTGTCTAACCATTCTCATGAAGCAGTTGCTTGGATCTGGTAATGCTTGTCTGGCATCAACAAGCCCATTTAAATTACTGTATTTTATCCTTCAAGGAAGTGTTCACCCATTTAAATTCAGTAGAGCGTCTAGGCTTTGACCTGTGTTTTTTCAGTGGGATTTCACCATATGCAGCAGTACCTAGTGTAGTAAAATTGATTAAAGTTCACTAGATTATTATATTTAATATACATCATTTTGTCTTGATCTTGCTGTGCACAGTGGCTGCTGTTTATTGTCCAATTTTTAGTTCTGATTCAAATTACAGTCTAATGCTCTGTTTGCTGCTATATCATACTTATTTTTTTGAAGTGAAATCTTAAAAGAATAAGCTAACAGGCTTACCCTTTTGTTCAGCTGTTTTCAAGTTATGTCAAGGTTTGAAATGTCAATTCTGCCTTCTCATAATTCATTTCTGGGAAGTTAATTAATAGTTGTGGACTAGAGACAAAGCATAAGCTCTTATTCTTAAAAATGGACATACTGGTAAATATTTGAACCACTGTAAAGGCTGAGAGATCTGTGTTAGCTTATCTGCTTACAGAAACAGTGCCAAACTTACTGAGAACATTGCAGGCTACCCTTATTTTCATCTTTGCAGAAGACAGAAGCAGAACATAAACCCACATTTCTGTATAAAGATTTACAGATTTTTGTTGTATGATGTTACATTCATAAAAAACAAAGTTTCAAATCCATTGTAGGAATTTTGTACGCAAAATACTTACAGTAATCATTGCATTTCTATATTTTGTAATTAATTGTATGCATCAGCCATATGTCAGAATAACTGTTAATTAAAACTTGCTAAATATTCTTGTTTACTATTAGGACTAGTTCAGGAAATCTGTCCTTTTAAAAAGTTGTTTATTTTGGTGTGTTAAGCTGCCTGGTAAGCTTTATCATTTTCTCTTTGTCAACTAGTGTGTGAGGCTTGCTGGTATGAATTCAATTTGCTGGAACTGAATGCACTTCTGTTTATTAGAAGCATATTCCCATATCCTTCTGATCTCTGAAAGAAGTCATTTATGTGATCTGAATAAAATGTAACAATGCTCTGTGAGATGCTTGAAAACTGTTCACTTCCTTTCCTCGGCTGGTTTTCTTTCTTGCACTGCTTTTGTAAGAAACATTTTAAAAAGGAGGTGAAATTAAAATGCAAAAACCTCTGGCAAAAGGTGTGGGTTTCTCTCACCTATTTTGAGTAGGTAATTCTAAAATGAAATAGCTACAATAACCATAATAATACATGGAATTAAATTTTAAGTGATATATGTGTCATGGGTAATATCTTAACATTTGATTGTTCTTTCTGCTGAATGTATATCCATTTTGTTTGCAGAATGAAACTAATATCTTGTAGGGCACTATAAGCTACAGTGTACATACCTATTTTTTTTCTTCATTGAGAATCATTTTACTTACACTGTCAGTTGGAGCTGGTAATTAAATATTCATTTTAATGTATTCATTGATATGCAGGTTTGCTTTTTTTTTTTGGTTTTGTATTGCACTTGTTGGTTCTTTCAAACCATTAAGTTGTCTTTTTCCAGGAGTGCTGGCTTGTCATTATAACTTTTGTCTACCCAATAGAAAACTATTTTTCTAGAATGCTAAGGACACTTCTAGTAAGTATCATTAAGCTTCCAATATTTTGACTGTCAACATTTTCACTTAGTTTTTATTATGCAGCTATCTCAGTACAAAAATTGTGTTTATTCTATTATCAATATGACCTCACCTACTTGTGAGTCTTTTCCAAAGTCAAGATTTTGAATACATGTTAAAGGCTTTTAGTGTCTAATCTAGCACTGAAAGTGCATGAACATATGCAGTCTCGTGTATCAGTCAAGAGCAGCTGAGTGGAAGCACTCTATGTGAGTGAAGTAACAGTGTTGATCATTCACGACATGGCGCTGAAAAGAATGCTTTCATAGTTTATTGTTTAAAAAACAGTTCCTTTATCTTTTTAGCGTACTTTCATTTTCTTTTTCAGAGTCCAGGCTGTTGTTCCAATTGCCAGCGCTATCATTAGCTAAGTGTGAAATATCATAGTGATGATGACTGAATTAATTTTTTCAAGGATAGAAAGACTAACAAGAAAATATTTTTTTTTTTTGCTTTTTGACTTGATATTGCGACAGAATTTACCTTCTATGTTTTCTTTTATGTCTTTCAAATATTTTGTAGTTTTTTAAGTCAAACACAACAAAAATCCATATACCAACTCTGAATTTAGAAATACACTCCTCTTAAAATAGTAAAAACTCTTTGGTTAAATTCCTGGTGATCCAAAAGAGACTAACACTGGGTTTTGTTTTACTGTCAGTTGCTGAGTTTCTCATCTAAGGCGTCTATTTAACAATAGAAATGTAGAATTTCTGTTTGTATTAAATAATGTTTGCTGATCATATGTGAACTTGTCCTGCTACTAATGCCTGTTTAATATTTAGTTGACCCTTAAAGTCATTGTACCAATTAGGTTGGAAGAAGCCTCTAAGATCATCAAGTCCAACTGTAATTCTTGAATTAATGAAATCACTTTCTTGAAGGCCTATGAAGCACAACCTGAGAAGCATCAGTTTTGTTGAAAGGAGGGAGAGTATATTTTCATTTCTTAATTCACATTAATGTGATTTTTGAAGTGGTGGCTCTCAGTTTTCTACACATTTATTTCCACAGAACACTGTGGCTCTGATAAACAAGCAGAGTGCTTTCCCTTCTGTAACACTCTGCAATCAGCTTAGACAGTCATGCTTGTGCTAGCTTTAGTCTCACTAGCTGAGATACCAGCAGTAACACAGTTGTGGTAACCTATGCCTCAGTTAGGGGTATGCAGGCTGTTTTGTTGTACATTGGATGCTTACTCAAATTAGTTGCCTGCAGTGACATTCGTGCTTATGTATTTTAATTGTTTTGTTATATAAGGCTGAAAATATTAGGTGTATTTGAAGTATATCTAACATGCTGCAGCCATATCTCCTAATTGCAGAGCAGTTGCAACCTCTAAGGCAGTGAGCCCTACTCTGTCGTTCTTCTGAGAGATGATTAGAAAGGTCTGGTCTACTTTGATAGTTTTAGAATGATTTTTTATCAGAAATTTGCAGGAACTGTGAAGTTCTCAAGTGAGCTATATGTAAATGAAATAGTAAAAAGCTAAAATTAGCAAAGGAAACATGAAGATAATAAAAAGGAATCCTTGCTCCTGGCAGTCCAAACCTTTGTGAAATCCTAGTGAAATCAAATCATCAGTGCTGGAGTGTATTTTATGAATAAACTCTCAATCCTGCAATCAGATCCTTAATGAAGGAATTCTCCTTTATCTTAATTTCTGTGAAAAAAACCAACACACTAATCCTTGATTAAATAGAACTTGGAATGTGTTTGGAAAAAAACAGGTGAAAACAGATGTGGTGAGTAATACAGCATTTGTCAGGTAGTGTACTGGTAAATCAGTGGAAGGGTAAATACACTTACAGGAAATTTCTTCATTCTAGAATCTCGCCATAGGAAACATGTTAAAAAGATGGAGCCTGCTGTTTACATAATAGGGAGTGATTGTTAGCAGTGTGCAGGAATGGACAGTTTGTCAGGATATTGGCATTTGACACACAGTGCTCTTATTGTGAGGTATTTCTGTAAACTCATTAAACTCAAGTTTCTTTCAGGTGTTTTAAAAATAGCAACAATGAGCACAGTTCAGAGCAGAACCATTGCCAGTAGCAATTCAGAAGGCCTTATACACACTACCTACTGAAGATAGGAATTCTTACTTTTTGCAAGCTGCAGAAGCTTCAGTAACAGCACTGAGGATGCAAGTGATTATTTTATTCCAAATCCTGTTTTGGAGCAAAATGCTAAATTATTTTTGGTCTTTGACCTGTGCAAATTATATTTATTTTCATTTTTTACCTCCTTTTGTATTTTAGATTTTGGACTGTTCTTTGCAAAGTACTTTTATATTTTCAAAAGTGATTTAAAGTTTCTGTGAAGAAGCTGAAATGTAAAAAGGTAGCGTTTGAGTACTCGAGGTATTCAGTTTGAGTACTACTGCCATTCTTCCCAGACTTTGATGTGGTTATTGTTTGTGTACAATAAGGAGGGAGAGCTCAGTCTAGTCAATAATGAGTCTGGCACTTAAGGACAGATGCCATGGAGGGAAAAATTTTGGCTGCATATTCCTGCTGTTAACCCTCAGCAGCCTAGTTCAGTGAACAAACTCAGAAGATTTTTCCTTCTAAGGAACCTGGTGGCAGCTAGCCATTAAATCAGTTTAGAAGGGGTGTGAAATTATAGCTTGGGCCTGCAGTGACATGTGTTGAATCTAGCAATGCCAGTTTAAACACAATCCCTGGATATCACATCCTCTCAGTTCTCCTTTCTGCTTCCTCACTTACCCTCAGTTCTCCTGCACGTTACCTCTGTTTCTCAGAGTAGAGGGAAGCAAGTCATCAAAGCAGCTTTTTACCTTCTTTTCTACTTTTCTTTTTGTCCTTTCCTTTTTCTTTTTTTCTTGCCTTCTTTTTTCTATTTTTTTCTTTTTTTTCCTTACCCTCCCTCTTTTTCCCCTCTTTCATTTTCCTTTTTTTTTCTTTTTTTTTTTAGGATTTCCTAGGGATAGCTGTTACAGTTTATAATTCATCCACGTTCACAAGTTCAGTGATTAACACAGTGGTAGGGAACCACCCCCAAAAGTCCACCCTCAGGACTACCTCTCTGTGAAGCAGTTTTTACCATAGCATATTTTGCACCTAGCTGGAGTATTGGTACACTTGCTTCTCCACACATAATTCATTTTGTGGGCTGGTGTAGTCACTTCTTAAAAATGCACACATTACTCTAAATTTTATCCTTTGGCTTGTTTTTGGGAAATGATTTGGTAAATGCCGGGAGGTACAGAAGCAGGTAATGTGCTTCACATCTACTACTTGCAGCTGCTCTGCTTACAGGATGGGACTATTAGAAATTAAATAAGCAAATTGGGTCCCTTGTTTTTGCTAGGGAGTAACAAAGTGCCTGACTTTATTAGGAGGACTATGCATATACCACTATACATACCATTGTTCCTGACTTGTAAATGTTTAAGCCAAACCATTCACATCAGACTCCTGTTCTACTGAAAAAAGCATTAAGAAAATGTACATTTTTTGGTGGACTTGGCTACCTTCGCTCTTGAGATACTAGTCTGTATAGGTGAGCACTGAGCATGTGACTGTTGAAATATGGATATGGTAACTCCATGGCATACTTGGACATGTATTTCCAAAATAAAAGTAATGGTTTCTAAATGCTGGTCATAGATGATGTTTTTTGTAGCTTAAAGTGGATTATCCCCCCACTGCTGTCTAAAAGCTGACATAAAGTTTTTCCTCATCACAGATCATGTTTTAAAATGATACATGCTCGTGGTCTGTTTTGTTATTTAAATAATATCTGTTCTAGGGAACTAATTTGCAGCAGGGAAAAAAAAGAAAGCTTTCCTTTTGGGTCTGAATTTTAATCCAAATATTTTATGATGATATTTTCTCTGCAGGAGGAAGACAAGTATTGCGGTGGTGCTGCAAGCCTCAATTTTTATTGACCAATTACCGCAAGCACAGCAATTTATAGCAGGAGCACAGTCAGTGTTTAAAGTTCACTGGGGCTTCGGCTTCCCCAGCCATAAAAGTAATTTATATCCATGTGAATACCACTGATATTTTTTTTCCCCTCAGCTTAACAAAGGAAGCCAGGGCAAGTACAAGATACCTCCTGCCTGCAGGCACACAGGCTTTGAAGGGGCAGCTGGGATGGTGATGGGAATTCATTTGGAGACTTCCAGGTGGAGGCTCGGCTGGGGCATCCATGGGCAGCATGGGCTGCCCAGTTGCCTCTCTCCCTGTTGCCTGCAGGCTTTAATTGCATGGCATTACTGTCAAAATCATGGCTTTACAGGAGGAGGTGCCTGTGTTTGGTGTGAGTGTGCTTCATCATTTAGTTAAATGTAGGTGCTCAGAGGTGCAGAGGGATTTCTGGTTAAGTTCGGGGGGGTGGTGTGTCTGCATTGGTATTTGGAGTGCAACCAAACCTGCCAAAGGAGATGTCAGCTGTGTATGTGGGTGCAAGTCAGGCTCCTGCTATTTTGCGAAGTCATCAAACAAGGAACACTTTGGGAAAGAAGACTGAAGAGCTGTGGATTATGGGAATGCTGCTGAATAAAAAGCTTCAATCTTTGTGTGCCTTGTTTATTTAACACTGAAGAAATAATAATACATAATTTAATACTTAACGAATTTTATTCATTCTAAACCATTCAAAGTTGTCCCATTGGCAAGTAATACTTCAGACTTTCAGCAGAAAAGCATGATATTTATAAAAGCTTCCAATTTTCTTGCATTTCAGATCGCCTTTATTTTGCAATTCTCTACCAAAAACCAAAGAGTGGAGCTGCAAATACCCATTATTTCTGCATAGATGATGAACTTGTGTATGAGAAGTAAGTACCGACTTAGTTCTTTTTCCTGTTTTTACACCAAAATAAATTAGTCAGAACAACAGCAGTGAGGAATCAGTCTCATTGGAGAAGTAATTACATGAGTTTGGTCTTCTAAGACTTACATGCCATGATGATTTATAGGTCTTTGAATGGTTTCGTGCTTTCCCATCAGGATTCCTTAAAAACATTTTCAAAGCAGAAGCTTTCATTGTGCCCATTCCTGTTAGAAGACACAGAAGCGTGATGCAGCCATATAAATTCAGAAGTGCATATTGTATGCCAGACTAAAAGGGGTGTCTTTGGTTCCTCATGTGTTAAGTGGAATGTGTGAACTTCCTAGAATCACAGAAGAAAATGGCAAAGTCAGTTCAAGCCTTTATGAGCTGACAATGGATATATTATTTCCCCTGCAGTGAACAGTGTTCGTCTTTTACATGATGTGGAATGTTGTTAATTCTTCAAGTTTTGATCAAGGGCATGCTTTCTGTTTTTTAATGCACTAATCAATCTTTATTCTCTGTGTTCCCTTTTCTCTAGCACTATGAATTGCCTCCTTTTAAAGTAAAGCTTATGAGTTCCTCTTAAAATAGAGTTTAAAAGGTTTTGTTGCAGAGTGATACAGTAGTGAGAAATAGTTCTTAAAATCTGGGGTATTGGCTTTGAATGGTGCTGTGTGGAAAACAAAAAAAATATAGTCCGTGTTTAAAGATGACAAAATATTTCCTCCAACAAAACAGTATGTATTTATGTAAGAAAGCCTGCTTGTTTTTAGAATGATGTACATATATCACATTCATATTATTACTCATTTCTTTGTGCATCTTGTTAAAAAGAAAGGGCATTTAAAGAGGTCATGTACAATTTTTCCCCTTTCTTCTAACAGCTTCTATGCTGACTTTGGACCACTCAATCTGGCAATGGTCTACAGATACTGCTGCAAGCTAAATAAGAAATTAAAGGTAATGCTTGGGGTTATTAATCAAAAGCCAATGTTACTGGCTTTTTATAAAAACAAAAACAACCAGGGCAAAATTTCTTTTGTTGTTGTTATTCTTCAGGTACTTTCCTGTTTTCCTAATCCAGCTGAATTCTGAACATGAATGCTATGTTTTAGTCAAGTGACTTTAGGGAGGAGGAGGAGGAGGATCAGGGTGCAAAACCCACTTACTTTTAAAAAATAGAAGATGCACAACAGTGGCAGTAGCTATCATTAAGCTTCTAGAAGATCAGTTGCTAAAAGAATACAGCCTCTTTTATAGGAAAAACTTCTTTTCTAGAGTTCTATCTTATTGGCAATCTGCCAATGTTGAGTGAGCTCGAGGGGTGTAGTCTTATGTTTTTATTTGAATTTTTTTTTTTAACTTGTTTTTTTCTTCTGATGCTGACATTCTTCAGTAATGAGCAACATTTGATCTTTAGTAGCATTGATAACATTGGCCTGAAGGAGGCTGCTTTTCTCAAAGTGCAGATCATTTTCTCTTACAGGAGCTCAGTAATTTTTGAGATTGAACTCTTGATAGAGCGTAGTGTCTTTAAAATGGATTTCTTGAATTTATTAACACAACTGACTACAAGCAAGTTAACCTTTAGTAGATGTTGGAGTATAAAACCTGTTTGGCATATAAAAATCTTAATTTTGTTAATGTCAATCATGGTTTGCCTCTTCAAAACTACTTGGTCTTTAAACTGCCACTGAGCTATGAAAAGTGGGAAATACTTAGCACATTATAGAATAAGAGTGTATATTTTTTTACATTCCTTGATGTGTGTCACAGATAATAGTTTGCATAATCCAGACTTGTTTATTATTCATTAGGTCGTAGAAGCAATTGGCACCCACAGGTGTGATGTTGCTGTTTTGTGGTCCAGGCTGGGAGGTAGTAAACTCCCACCTGGATAACTGTGGTTTGCCAGAGATTATATTCTCTGATTTTTGTGTACAGGATGTTCTGAAGTAACACAAGTCTATGTCAGTCTCTTTCCATGTCTTGTGTTTGACATGTTAGGATTTCTGAGAACCTATTTCTGAGAACTTATTACTGTTCTGGGTTTGGGGTTTGTTTGTTTGTTTGTTTGTTGTCTTGAATGTGTTGAATCTGGTATCATGAACAAGTAATATTGCTATTTAAATGGACAAAATGACATTTTATGATACCTTAGCAGTTGATCAAAGTGTGCAGTTTCAAATACTTCAGAATTTGTTTCAAGGGCCAGTTAGGGGATAACTGCTACCGCACGTCTGTGTCCTTTCTCTTAAAAATGCAACTCCACCCACATCCTAAGATAAATGGATAAACTGTATGCCAAGCCGAGATGACACTTAAAAAAATTACTTGTCATGAAGTTAAGAAATACATTAAAAATATTTTAATCTAAGCATGGTTCTAATATTTAGAAGCAAACACTTGTGGATTTATCTACATTTGATTTTGAAAATTGAGTGAAAAGGTGTAAACTCTGTTTTTAAAATATTTGCAACTTAAATACACCTGTGATGCTTTTGAGAATGCCATTTCTATTCTCATAAATGGCTACCTGTTACATAAGCTTGAAGTAAAAAATGCTAACTAAAATACAAATGCATTTAGGGAAAAAAAGATAATATTTCAGTAATTTGTATCAAAAATTATTTAGGCTGGATATTGGGAAAAATACTGGAAGAATCTAGGTAGGGATGCAATACAGTTTTCCAAAGCTTCTGAGGGACTACTCTACAGTATTTTTGATTCTTTGACTATAGCTGGATGAAAGGAGATAAACAAACTCTTGCATTCCTCTGATTTTATGAAAGGAAGTATAAAAGGTCTAAAATGCAAAATCATAATCTTGTTTATTTCTCGATACAGTCATTTTCATTGATAAGGAAGAACATAATTCATTATACTGGCTTTGATCAGAAAAAGCAGGCGAACGCCGCATTCCTTATAGGCTCCTACGCAGTAAGTATTTAACTTTTTGCATCAGCTGCTGACTGTTCATTTTTTCATACTCAATTTTTAGAACAGCAAGATAAAAACAATTCTTTTCTTTTGAATAATCATCCTAATAGTGTAATTATAGTAATGTACCACACAATAAGAGAGTTTCTAAAGTCTAGCAGATGTGTGAGTGAAGTTATATGATTTTAGGTTTTTCCCCCCTATTGCCATTTCTATTCTTAGGAAATAAGAGCATCACTGAAAAAAATCAGTATTAGTATTTTCATTTAGAAAAAATGGTTACTTCTTGAAGTTTTGCGTTGCCCCAACCACACAACCTCTTTTTCTTTTTTGTAATAGAAGAATAGTATCTTGTACGAAGTATAATGTATCATTTACCAGCGCATGTTTAAATAAACCTTTCCTTCCCCAGCTGATTGTTCTCTAATACAAGGTAATCTCTTCAATTAACCCTGGAGAAGCAGTGAGAATGTGTGATGGGCTTAGAGCCTGTATAAAGCCTCGGAGGATACAATGTTGCTGGAAAGGTACTAAGCTAAGTCTGTGACTGCAGAGAGGAAAGGGACTGGATTTACATCACAACTGCATGTATTTGGTACACAAAAATTTAGTCAAGGAATAAAATGCTGAATACTCCAGGATGAAAGCTGTGATGCACCATATTCATGTTCTGACTTATAACACACCTTGGTTGTAACCGTTTTTCTTGTTTACTGAGTAATGAAATGAGAAGCTACACACTTTTTGATGTTGGAGATTTGAGGGATTGAAGTTCATGTAGCCTTAGGTTATTTCTATTTATTGGCTGCAAAGGCTACACAGTACTTTCTGTGATGGCAGGCAGTCTCTTTGCTGCCTTTCTGCATCATGCAGGATGTCCATTTTCTGTTCTTTGGGGTTTCTCTGTTGTCAATATTCTATAGCACTTTTTACAAATTGAGAACTAAATTTCAGAACATGTCACTCCTGGTGTTTGAAACACAATTACTTAGGAATGTTGCTGTAATCCTGTGCATTCTTAAACCACATGGAGGCTGGAAATATGAGTTACTAAGCTTGTTTGCTGTTAAGGGATTATGTTGACAAAACAGCTGCAGCCTTTAGGAAAACTACTTCTTCCTAATTACTCAATCATGATTGAGGCCCAGAGAGTGAGAGAGGTCTGGCTTCATTTATCAGCCATTATTTGGAAAAAAGTGGACTTTGATTTTTCCTGCTCTTCTTCTAAATTTGTGTAGTGGCGTTGTACGGCACAGCAGCTGACATTCTGAGCAGAATTTTGGTTTAAGAAGATTAACTAATGGCAAAACAATCTAATAAAAAATACTATGGCTGGCTATGCAAAAGTATACAGAAAACCTAAAATAGATCTAATTTTTGATCACCTGGTAGCCCTGCCATGTTGCAATAGTAACATCCAGGTGAAGGTGAATGCTTCAACACTCTCGAATAAACCTCTAGGATTAATGTGTATGGCTTATGACAATCCAAAGCACAGTAGTCAGAAATGGAGGCTGTTGTTGATGAGTAAGCAGTTTTTGCTTTAGAGAGCTGCACTGAAGAAAGTGGGAGTTGCAGAGTAAAGAAAGGATGTTCACATGCACCCATGACACGAGATCATGTCTACCTAGCCAAGGCATGTGGTAGGGCTAGTTGCAGATAAATGGCATATGGTAAGAAGAGGCTGGTCAAAACCACCAGTAGTTCTCAGAGTTTGGAGAAGTTCTTAAGTTACTGTATTGTACACACTGAATATTTTGGCAGTTTCCCTGAAAGGCCCAGGGGAAAATGAAGCACAATACGAGTATCAGCCACCTCCTTGCATGTAGGCATGTCTATCTTGCAAATTTGCAAGTCTAAGATTGTTAGTGAGCTCTAGCTAGATGCTGACTGTCTTTCCAGTGCAATACATTTTGGCTTTTTTCTTTACAGTAGGATAGAATTTCTTCCCAGTTGCATGTAGGAGGAATTCCATAGAAGAAAGATCATGGAAGAAAAACTGTGCCTGAGGCTTTTTTTTTTTTTTCCTGTGGCATGCTTTGATGAACTTTCATGAAGAGGCAAGCTTAATTACAGAGCTTATTGCTGAAATGCTCACACATACTTGTTCCATATTTCTGCTTTCTGCAGGGAGAATTGATATGGGATCTGTTTGGAATGCCTGATAAACATGTCTGTATGCATATTTTCCTGATTGAAAGGAAATATTGATTACTTCTTTATTTAAAACATATGTAGGCTTAAGTGTCTACCTTCTTTAATTCAGAATGCTTTGCTTTTTGTTGAAGAAGGATCCATTCAGATACTGATCAAATGTCTAAGGAGTTTTTCTGTAATTTTAGTTAATCAAACAGTATGATAAAATAATACTCTTGGTAATACTCTTTGTTGCTTGAGCTGATTGTCATAAATTATTTTCTGATCCTACAGTATAAGTTGTAAGTTGAAACTGTATTTTGTTTTCTGTGTATTGAATGTGTTTTCTTGATTCTATTTTTTTAGCTTCATGGTAGGTTCCCATTTCAACAGTTTACCTTAGGTTGAGGAACTCTGTGGGTAAGCACTGCACTCCCACTTTGTAGGAGTTCCGGTTCATTCAAGGAAGAGCAAGAGAGTAGAAATGGAACGTGGCCTTTGCAGATTTAGTCACAAAAACAGTGCTTGTCTGCTTGTGTTTGGTAACTTAAGCACAGTTTTGGGTGCAAGTTGCTCTGTAGGTGCAGGTGCTACAAGTTACTTGTTAGGAATAACAGGCTGCAAGGTTTTCAAGAATAGCAAGGAATAGAAAGGCACAATGAGTCTGTGTGATTTCTGGTTTTGTTATATGTATGTATATATATATATATGTTTTTTAACATTATTATATTTAAACTATAAAATTGTAATGAATTGTATATGACTAGTCCTCCTCTGGGCCTTCTATGTCCTCATAAACATTTAGCTTCTGAGCATATCTTTTCAAAGGCTTGTTGACCTCAAATTTGTATTCTAAAACAGAGTATTATAACTTCTACTTAGAGGAATAGGGATATATTAGCATGAATTATCATTTGTCATCTTTTGTTCAAATGTAAATGTGTGTATATGTCTTGTGGATCTATGCTCATTTGGACCACTAAGGCAATTATGAAAATCTTCATTAGCTGTGGTGTGGTAAGGGCAGCTGTTAGTGTTCTTGTTTTCAAGCAAAGTCTGTTCTTAATCTTTTCTTGACAGTTGATGTGTTTTAATGTTTCCCCCATTCCCCTTCATCTAACTTGTCTTTCTTTCCTCTTCAGTGGAGATAGTTTATGAGCTGTCCAGACTAAATACTTCTTTCTCCCCTCTCCTGCATCTCCTGCTTCCTTCCAGGTGTACTTTGATGTGACAGCACAACCTAACTCAAGCTCTTCAGTATAACATGGCCTTAAGAGTGAACAACTAAGTTTACAAATAGATTGTTGTATATGTAGTTTTAGAATAAAATACTTATTTGTTAGAGTAAATCTTAACAATTTAGACCTTAATCTCTTTATTGTTCATCTGTCATCTATTTTAATTCTGTATTTTGTTTCTACATTTTTACGGACATAATGGGAATAATATTCTTCTATATAGGTTAGCAAAAATTTTGCACATTCAGCCACACAAAGGGTAGCCAGAATTCATTGTGTTGGGGTTAAATGTTTACACTTTATTTGGGTGGAGGGGAAAAAGGGAAAGAAGAGGGGGGGAAGCTTTTGTTCTTCACCTTTTAAAGAAAAATCTTTTCCTTGAAAGCTATCTGCACTGTTCAGGCCTTACCACACTACCAAAGCAGCAGTGATCTTCTGAGTTGATACCTACAGTGGCTTCTCTTGATTTTCACCAGGACTTGGCTGTGGGTGAGGAGTCTGCTTCTTCCATCATTTCTCCTTCTATATTACGAAAGAAAATGTACCCTCTGTGCCCTGTCCACCTAATTCCCAAGCTCCCCCCTCTCCCCTTGGCTACATTAACTTAGTAACAGTGTTTTTTTTCTCAGGCCTGGCACTAATTATGTACTTGGAGGGTGACCCTCCCAGGGCACCGCCCCATGAACTGCTGTAATTCAGGTCACCTTCTCCAGGACTCATCTCTGTACTTTGTCTATTTTCTCATCTTCTTTCTTCGGGGTAAGCAGCGTTTCCTTCGTCTGTTCTAATCCATAGTATTGGTTTTTTGCCTTTTCAATTTGTTAGTGTCCTTCCTAGTTGTGGGCCTAATGCTGGGTAGAAGCTGGAGGTCGGAGAATCAATTGACACTAACTGGTGTGAAATTGAACTGCTCTGTTCTTGCTGTGACACTTGCAGAATTATCTCTGGCTAAGCCTGAGATAAACCTGTCTAGTGATCCAGGTTGGGTGGTGGTGAATGGGTAACTGTTGTAGTGCTCAAATTTAGAGTGGGTAAACCCTGTTTACCCTCAGCTATGTTTTGGTGAGAGGTGCTTGATGAGCAAGTGACAGAGACAAGATGGACAAAGTACTGAACTTTCATTTAAGGAGAAGTTGCCTGAAGTCTTGGCTGTCTGTGAGTTTGTGTCCTCTAAAATGCTACCTTCTCTGAGTTGCATTTGGGAAATCATGATTAATCTTCACAGCGGCAGATTTTCCTGCTGTTTGTACTAGGTTCTATTCCAGGATGTTCCTACAAAACTGCTTGTCTCCATCGGAAAAGAAGGGTTGTTCTTTTGGAGTTCCTCACTCTATAGTCTTAACTTGCTTTCTTACCTGGCATGAAGTAGTGATGTGCCCAGTCCAGTCAGTTCAGGGGTTTTTATACTTTCCCTCTGCTGTTTAAAAGGTAGTTGGAGGTTTCTTGTTTTTGCTTATGATGAATGAAGAGAGTTGCCAGAGACAGGCAGTTATTCTCTCTCTGTTGCTTTTATCCACATAATGACTGTGTTTCTGCCAATGATGAAAATGCTAGCCACATGCATTTCTTCACTACAACACAAATCCATACAGGAAGCTTTTTGTTCTAATAAACTTCTATTTTAATTTTGCGACGTGTAACACTTTGTCCAAAGGAATATTGCTAGAAATTTAATCTACTAACTGAGTGGTATATCCAATTGACGTTATAATGAAATAAAATATTTAACACTTTAAAGTTATAATGAGCTTGTATTTGAGTCTGGTCGCACGCAGCAGTTACTTGCATTTGTTCAGCATGTGTGGGTTTAATTATTTGCTGTTTACAGCAGTTCAAGCTGTTTTGGGTGAGTGACATTTTTGGAACATAGTTGTATCACATAAAATTGCTTGTTAGCAGTTTAAAATTAATTATGTCATTATTTTCTGGCTTCCAAGCCAATGCTGGTAAAATGTATGATTTAGGTAGCAACCCTAAGCAGATTTTTCAGTTGAGGGTGAACAGGTGGATAAACATGATTGTGTTGAGTACATCATAGATATGAATTTAAAATCCTGTTTACAAACTTGAGTTGATATAGTTCTAACCGTAAAGCTTATTTCAATAGCCTGTTTGATTTTCCTGAAAAAGCAACAAGTTATGTCATAATTCTTATTATTAAATAAAATACTAAATTACTATTATTACATGTTTTGTCTCATATGTGGCATTGCTATTTCACTTGACAGTGCCATGTATTGAAAGTTAAGATGCCTTTTTTAACCAGAGGCTCATTTCCCTCTCCACCAAGAGTACTTTGCATCCTATTGTGAATACCATTCCTATGATTATAACTCCAATCTAGGAAATAGTTGCCTAAAATTAAGACTAGATTGAAAACACTAATGAATCAGATGAAAACCTGGCTTGCTAAAAGCTCTCATTTTCTGGCTGATTTTAAATTCTCAAAAATAAAGACTGGGTCACCTAATTCTGCAAATTCTTGTATTTCGTTGAGTGAACTTGAAAGTGGCTTTTTGACCGCACAGCGATGTTGCAGGAGGAGTGCTTGAGTGTACCTTTCCCAGTGTTCAGTACTTGGATGGTTCTTGACCATTCACAGAGGTGTCTGTAGTTCCTTAATTAGAAACAGATGTCCTAAATGAAAAGGATTATTAGAGCATTGTTAGTGGTTCAACTGCTAATAGCAAATTCCCGACTATATGTTCAAGTTCAGTAGGATATTTTTTTGTATGCATAAAAAACCCCAAATTTCTAAATGATTGTGATAAAATGATATGTTTGACTTGAAAGACATCAATTCCTTATAATAACAATTTTCCTGAAAGATACTTAAGTAAAAGATTTTAGAAGCTTTTCGTATTTGTGTGTGTATGGATACGTATGTATACTCCTATCTGCACTTGGATATCACTGTAGGAAAATTTTAAAAGCTGAACTTGTAGATGCACGCTGCATTGCCTAAGTTTTTTTTTTAAATAAGGCCTTCTTTATTTAATATTTCCCTAGCTGCAGGAAAGGAGCCCCTTGGGAAATAATTTTAAAATTCTGATAGTCTTTTCTTCATTTGTATCTACACAAAAGGATAAAAATTATCCCAGAGAATGCCTGCTACTGCTAAGTAAAAGCTAATATATTGCTTGAAATTTATTCTAATATTTTTATCTTTTTAGTAGTAATTTTCATTGGTTGCTTTACTGGCATAAGAAAACAACTTTATTTGTGAAAGTTTTCATCATCTTTGAAAGCACAGCAGAAACCTAAATTGTAATCAGCGTCTGGACAAATTAGTTTCAGCTGTTGTATATTTTGATTTCTGGAGTTTGTCTTCTCTCATTTCCTCTCCTTCCCCCAGTACATACCTCATTAATTTACAAATATATCTTTGTTTCTTTATTCATCAGATCAACATTTCCATTCTCTTCTTTTCTAAAACTTCAGTTCTTCTTGCTGCCTGAGAAAATCCTTCTCTCCTGGAACACTTCTGTCTGCTACAGATATTTGATCACTACTGCTTTCTCTTTCCCGTTTATTTGCTTTCTTTAGTCCTTTGTTCACTCACATCATTCCAATGAAATTGTTCTTCTTTAGGGCCTCATTGGCCTCCTCCAGGTCAGAAATAGTATTATATTTAGTTTTATATAGATACAGATGTCTCAGGAATATTTTTTGAACTGAATCTTTCTTTAAAAGCTGACTACTGTGTTTTGGTTCACTTCCTGGAGCAGTGTAGGAGCAATCCGAACAGATAATGGGCATTCAGTCTGCAGGACTACACTAAACCCAGCTGTTAAGCTTAAAAGCTGCTGGAAGTACATAGTAAAGATGTCAGATCTTCGATGCTGGCTCTCTGTCTACATTTCCTAAAGTAGATGTGTGGCCTCTGTTGCCTTGACATCTGTTGCTTCTCTGAGCTTTGCTGCTTCAGTCTTACCTGTTACCATACCTGGAATTTAGTGCACCCCAACCTAAAAGCAGGCCTCACCCATGTTCAGCCTTCATCCAACCTTGGTTACATCCTTGGTTACAGGGTTTCTAGCTGGGTACTCCCTTAAGCTGTGACAGAAATTGATGCTGTCTCCACTTTGACTATCACCGCTTCTTGTGTTGTGTTACTGCCAGGATACTTCCCCTGTGAAGTAATTATCTGTTTATGGTCTTTCCCATTATGTGTGAATGTCATTCTTCCTCTTAGAAGCACTCTACACCATTGCACTCATCCAGCTATTCTCATACTAACCTAATTTTTTTGCAAACATTTTTCACTGAGTACACCATCTGACCATTTAATCAACTGCTGTCTCTGCAGCTGTTCACATATGTCTTTTGTGTGTAGTAGTGTCACAGCTGAGTGTAGCAGGATCTCTGTTTCAGGATAAGTTTCCTTCTTCAGTAAATGTGCTGTATTTTGCTTCAGTTGCACAATTCATGTTGTATTTTTGCATTGCAAAATCAGATTGAGATTTTTAAATGTCCTTGTATGGAGGAAGTATTCTTATGTAGCTGTGTTAAGAAAAGTCCATACACATATGCATGTATGTTAAAAAAGTGTTTCTAGCAGTTTGACTGGTAATGTAATTTCAGAAGCAGGATCTGTGCTTGAGAACTAACATATTACACCTATCTAACTTGTTTTAATGCAACACAGTGAAATGGAAAAAAAATTGTCTCTTGCAGCTGCTGTACTTGTAAACAAATGCTTCTGCATTTAGTCTTGTTTCCTTTAAGAGGCTTGTAACTCAGGAAGGCCAAGGAATTCTCCCATACCTCAACTGAGTTTTTATATGTCTTTACAAAATCAGCTAGTATTAGTTGCATTTCTATTTGCCTGTGGTACCATTAGTCCTCTGTATACTGCACAGTGCTGCACAGTGTGATAGCACTTCAGTCCGGTCAGACATTAGGAGGAACTTCTTCACAGGAAGAGTGAAGGATTGATTAAACATTATAATGGGCTGCCCAGGGAGGTGATGGATGAACTGTTTAAGGAAAGACTGGACATGGCACACGGTCCCATGGTCTAGTTGACATGGTCATGTTTGGGCAAAGATTAGATTGGATGATGTCAAGAGATCTTCTCCAGCCTAATTGGTTCTGTGATTCTGTAATCCTGTTTTTTCTCCAGGTGACTTATTTCTGGCTACAAACTCTGTCTAATTAGTGTCTGTTTTCTAATTGCATTTCATTTCTTGGGTCTGTAAGTTTTTCAGGGACTGGGCTCTCTTTCTGATAAACAAGAAATGCTTGATTTGTATGGTTGCTAGCAATATGCGTTCACTGTGCTGCAAGATGCAAATGAGGATTGTATCAAAGCACACAATTTGAAATTTCTTGGAAGATAACCTTTACATCCAAATCAGGCAATGAACGCCTGCAGAAGATAAGATTAATTTTGTCATCGGAGGATAAGCTAGTCAATGATACTTGGGAAGGTTTTTTAAGTATCTTTTCTATTTTTGGTGTATATTTGCAAATACAAATGCAGAATTCGCTTATCTCTCCCCAGTGAAGGCACAAAACATGCAGTTTTCATTACTTAGCTATGTCTCAAGAAAGATATATTTTTCTGTTTTCTTCTGCCAGTTTCAAGGAAGAACGCTCAGAAAATACTTAACAAACTAATTGAATCAGGAAAATCAAAGGGGTCACCTGTTGGCCATGTCTGTTTTAGCTGTCTGTTTAGGTTGTGTTTCAGACTGGGTTTGTTTGTTGGGTTTTTTTTTAGCAACATCTGTTCTAACTCGTTTTCTCTGTGTGTGTGGAGAGAGGATGTTTAAGGTATGTTAAGCCATTTGTTCAAACTGACTTTGCAGCAGCATCAAAGAAATTTGAAAGGCAATGCCAGCTTCTTAAAGAAAAAATATCCAAAGGAACAGAAAGTAAATATACCATGCCTTGATTTTTGGAAGTTGTTTAATTAATACTCCTGAGGATTTTTACTTTCAAATAACTCTAAGGGAAAGTGTCATTAGTATAAAACAAATAATTTTACTGAACATTAGTGAAAAAACCACAACTTTCTGTAAAGTGTTAAAGGAATTTCAAAGAAAATGTAATGATTTGAAATTACTGAATATTGACCTGTTAATGACAGCTTGTTATTAACAGTTGGTACCTCCTGGCCATGCTGGGGATGGTGTTTAATGGTATTTGAAGAAGAGATATGCAAAAAAGAGGAATTTTAGATATTCTTTAAGGCGACCTTAGTGTTAAAGGCTATCCAAGAGGGATCAGACATGTTGTGATGGAAGACCATACGGATATTTCTCGTAAGTTGGTCCTTTGTGAACTCTTTTCTGAGTGTTTTTGACAGTAGAAAGTTCAGTTCATTCTGTTCTTAGTATTTTGCTTCTGAAGCTACAGGTCTCCTTTTTTTTTTCTTTTTTAGTTTTTGTTTTCTCTTAGTTTATGGCATCTGGATTTAGTTACGGAATATTGCCTCAGCAATATTCAAAGGATGAAGTACAGAATTCGGATTAATGCAAATGTTCTGATGTAGGAAGATCAAAACATACATAAATAACTGTTTTAGTCTTGTCTGCTGAGTGCACTGACAGTTTGTGTACCAGATGACTCATAGCTTTGCTGATACCTCTGCAGGTTTTTATGTTTTGATTTACATCTAAAATACTTAATTAAAAAAATCTACAAACTGGTCAAGAAGAGTTGTAGTAGAAATGTAAGAATCCAGATGAACAGGAGCCTTTTTAGTGTAGCCTATAGTTGAACAACTCCTGCACAAATCCATAAGGTTTGTTTTAAAATACATATTTCTTTAGATTGACAAGCTTTTTTATTGTTTATGTTGGTTTTATTGTTGCAGACTTGCAAACATTTGTTCTTAATGCTACTCTTTTCCAGCACTTTAATGCTCTGTGATAATTAATTATGCTTTCTGTAGTAGACAAATTACTTCAAATTATTGAAGCCTGTTGTAAAATAATCTTTTTCCTTTTCTGTCTTTTTCCAATAATAGATAATATACCTGAGAGAATCCCCAGAAGAAGTGTACAGGCTTATATTGTCGGGAAATGTTTCATATCTTCCTTTCAGGTAAATAACAAGTGGATAGAACTTTCTATACCTTGATATTTTGAAGAAGAATGTAGCATTTTTCAGTACTAATTTTCACTTGTTGGTTTTCTGGGGTTTTGTTTTATTTTGCTTTGTTTTGTGTTTTAGGGTGGTTTTTTGTTTGTTTGGATTTTTTTGTGGGTTGTTTTTGATTGGTTTGTTGATTGGTAGGTTTTTGGGCATTTTGGGATCAGTTTGTGGGGGGTTGTGTTGTAGTTTTTACTTGGGACACACTCACTTCAGAACTTTAAGTTCTCAGGAATCAGAGGTGTTACCAGCTGGTACTGAAGTGTACCAGGAGAAGGTGAAGAAGCCCCACTGTGTTTGTATGCACTCCTTGAGCTTTTTGGCCTACTTTGCTTCTCAGTTGGCAGTCTGATTTTGTGCCAGTAGATGATAGTTAAACATATCAAGTATCTGTCATTTTCCATAGAGGTCTTACAATATTTAATAGCATTCTTTATGCACAAGACAGTATTTGCAGATTGCTGCACATACTTGACAAGTGGGAAGTTGTCATCAGTGCTTCAGGCATCAGTTCCAGGAACCTTTTGCATTGCCTGTGCCCTACGTGCTGTCCCTCCAACACATATCAGAGTGGTTGCATTTCCCTGGGAGGACCACAGCCTGAAAACATGAGGCTGCTTCTATCTGTCTGTAGAAGGCTTTATCCATTTGTTCTTTCTTATCAGCGTCTAAGAGGCACATGCTACAATGTTACCATTATGTGTCCTTTCTTTTAGTTGAGTAAAGTGCTATTATTTCTGCCTCCTGCTAATTTCTGCCCCTTTTCACACTGATTCATAAGGAAGGAAAGGATAGAAAAAATTACTAGAGGCAACCATACAGGTTCTTCAAAACTTCTTCCTCTCAGTTGAAATTCAAACACGATATGTTTTTCACTTTTTAGAAGCATTAGCTGATAAGGGCTGCATGGTCTCAAGGTGTTCTGCCAAGGCATAATATTCTCTACTGTAGATTCTGTTTAATTTGTTTCTTTACTTCACTATAGTATTCTGGTAGAATTCTTACTTTCTAGTGCTTACAAAATTTGATAATGGTCACATACTAAGAACATGCAATTCCTGGATCATCAGAATTAGAAAACATGTAATTGAAAGAAGCAGTTTAAATTAAACCACTTTCTCCTCCTGTTTAAGCATGAACAATTTATGCATCTTAAAGAAAATATTCTGTTAGATTTACTAAAATGCTTATCCTAACAGTCCACAGTAGAAATTGAACATTTCAGCTTTACAAAAACTGTAGCTGGAGTAATCTTACGTTATATCTGCTAACATAACTTATTTTATGTTTTTTTCTTCTTGTTAAAAATTCAAGAAAAATATTCAAGGTACAGTAAATGAAGTATTTGGCATAATTATTTCAGTTTAATGATCATTAACTTGAAGTAATTATAAAAGGTGTTTTAGAGAAGTATCTACAATTGCTTTCACTTGGATTGAAATGCAGTATTATGTTTTGTTCGTTGTATCTTATAGGGATGCTTCCTTTGGTACTTGCAGCTTTCATCTGACATTACTGGACTGTTTTCATGCAATAAGCAAGGTCAGTAAACTAATATTTTTCATATTTCAAAAAATTAACTAAATGTTGCCCATCAGAAGAAGAAGGCTTGGGAAACTAGGATCCAATTAGAGCTGCGAAGTAGCAGATCTGCTGATTGTTACCTAGTTTACTATGCATTATGCATTGTCACAAAAGTAGATACAGCATTCATAGAAGTCAACCAATACCTTATATAATCAACAAGTGACGATATTACAGAGGCAATTTTGAGTTTTACTTACGTAATCTCTCAGGACACCTCTAATCCTAAGAGCTGTGTATTAGGTTTATTATATGCCCCCTGCTGTTATGTATTAGGCTGAACGTAGCCTTTGAAAATGGTTTGGAATGGGTTTGCTCTACACTTCAGGCATTTGCGGCACATGTTAATGATCTCAATTTTTGCTTTAGTAATAGAAATAGAACAAATGTTAGGAGATAGGTGCTTTTTCTTTTACATGATAAAACCTTGAACTCCAGTTTTTAAAGCAATATAGCAGTGAAGTAATGCAGCATTGAAGGATAGGAGAATTAAAATACTTTCTTTTTAGTCTGGATGAGTAGTGAAAAAGGGAATTATCCAGCTCTTCACCATACTATTGTCTTTTGTATTATGGGTATTGCTACCAAATAGTGATGTTTTTACTGATTAGATCAGCTTCTTGAAGATTGGTCCTTTTTTGGGTATTTTGAAATTGGTTACCAATTTTGAAATTGTATACCAAGACTGGTGCATTGCTATTCTTGCTGGTGAGCAGCAGGGAGAGCTACAAAAGATTTGGTAATAAAAGAGAAAATTAGAATGTAGTATTTTTAATATCTGGAGATATGGGATTTATCTATGTTTGTGCTTCCTGTTTTAACAAGTGGAAAAACTGTTAGTTACCCAAATGATTACATTTTTTATGCAGTGTTGAGTATTATGGTTGTGGCTGATTATGGGATGTCATGGACTCACAGTAGTATCTTCTTAGGACTTTGTGACTGCAAACAATTTGAAATCAGTGAAAATACTAGCAAATAGCATTTATGCACAAAAATATTTCCAGTCCTTGAATGTGGTCTTTAGCTCATAAAGCTCATAGCTTCAATTTTTTTTCTCATTATTTTTCTTTTTATTTTGTGTACCTAGCAATAATGAAAAGACCAAATGCTTCAGTAATCTGGGATTTTTTTTAGTAATTTGGTGAAAACAAAAGAAGTCAATTTACCCATCTAAATTCACATATTTTTCACTTATATTGAAATTTACAGACCTGTTTTGAAGAAAGACTGAGTTTATCTGTATTTCTTAAATTATGTGAAGAAGGAGTCAAGTGCGTATTAAAAGACTTTATATAACCAAAAAGACTGATAAACTGTCCTAATTGAAGAGGCATCTTTGTTAACAGTTTTGTTCTGCATTTTAGGCTTTGCAGCATGGTTTCCTGGATTTTGGTACGTTTGATGTAAATGAATATGAGCATTATGAAGTAAGTGTTCAGTATCAATTATTTTGATTTGTTTGCTGTTACTAATACTAAAATGATTGCTTATAATTTGTGCTATTCTTTTGTAGTATTAAGTTCCATTTCTGTTTTGTCTTTTTAAGTTAAATAGTTAAATAAAAGTTCATGGTCTGAGAGAAAATACTGAAATACAGATTTAAGCATAATTATCCTCAAACATGGGGGAAAGCAGAAACCAAAATGGAAATAAATGGCAATAAATTATTATTAAATCCCTGGATATTCTTGAGCAGTATTGATAAAAAACTATAAGGTGTACAAGCCCAAGTCTAACTGAATGCTAGAGAACAATCAAAGTATGTATTTCAGAACATTCAGCAAAAATGTAATAACACTCTTTAAGGTAAAGAAGGAAACAGATATGGGAAATTCCAAGTGCATAAAATTCACTTTGGGACATAGGAAATTAGTGTGACAATGAAGATCTGCAACTCTTGACTGTATGCAGTCTCAGAAATGCAAAACTGTCAGATATCTGTAAAGAGAAAATTAAATGGTCCTAGAGCTTAAAAAATCGTTATTTAGTTTGCATCAGAGGTAAGACCAATTGGGAAGAACAATTTAGAATCCTATAAAAAATAAAAAATTGGAAGTTGCTCTTCATCTGAAGGGCATCAGTTGCATTATTCTAAAACTCTGATTTTGAGAGACAGAAACACAAGGGAGAAATGTGAGGTTGAGAGTATCTGTCATCCTTATGATGAAAACGAAAACAGGCAATTAACACAACTTCCTTTGACAAAAATTATACATCAGTTCTATAGAGCATGTATTTTGAAACAATAAGGAAAAGACTGGAAATACAGGGATAATGATAAACCAAGCATTTTCTCTTGACAGAGAGCAGAAAATGGAGATTTTAACTGGATAATACCAAACAAATTCATTGCCTTCAGTGGACCTCATTCAAGAAGTAAAATTGAAAATGGTATGCTTAAAAAAGGAGGTGGGGAACACAAACCCACTGCTTTCTTAGTTGATTGTTATCAGTAAGAACAAACTTTAAAAATTGTTCCTCAAACAATGTGTTTTTTCCTTGGCTCTTTTCCTTTTATAAGAACTCTGGCAGTAAAATTTTAATGCTTGGTTTAATTGTATCTAACCTAGGTGACTGTATTAAAATTTCATTTTCAGTTAGTCTATTTCTTTATGTTGTTTCTATTTTGAAAGTGTTTCATATCTTGGTTTTTAAACCTTTTTTTTTATTATTTTTTCAGTTTAAGGCTTAGTCTCTTTTTTAATGTTGTGTTCTCAAATAGGCTATCCCCACCATGCTCCAGAGGCTTATTTCCCATACTTCAAGCAACATAAAGTCACCACTATAATACGCCTCAACAAAAAACTGTATGATGCCAAACGATTTACAGATGCTGGATTTGAGCATTTTGATCTCTTCTTTGCTGATGGAAGTACACCTAGTGATACTATAGTTAAAACATTTCTAAATATTTGTGAAAATGCTGAAGGTGTAATAGCTGTTCATTGCAAAGGTATGATATAAAAACCAGTTTATATTACAAGTGATGTTTCTAATTACAGTTCCTGATGTATTTTGCCATATAATTCTACCTTGTCTAGTTGTTAATATCTCAGCCAAACTGCAGCTTTTCCATTCAAATTATTTCTGTGGTCCTGTTCAGCACTTCATCTTCTAATTTTGTTAAATTTCAGAAAAATCTTCCCAGCCATTCCCAAAATGAGATTGGGGAAAATGAGATTTCCAATATTAATAGTTCTTTCTGCTAGAAAGTGTTAGTACTTTCAAAGGTTGCTTTGGGCAGGCATTTGAATACCTTTCAAGTTCTTTCTGAAAATACATGTTTAAATATACCAAGCCATAAACTTTTGGAAACATTGCAGTATTTTTGAAGATTCCTCAAAATATATGACTGTTCCTCGACAACCACCAAAACCTTCACCTGTCAGAAACTCTTTATACTAATTTGGGCATGCTCTGAATATCTATGCCTTCAGAGTTAGACTGCAAAGATTTTAAGAGCCTAGCCAATGCAGCTAGTATAGTTATTCAGTTTGGTTCTAGAGGTTGAATGTTTTCCTTCCCACACCATCTTTAATAGTCTATCAGTCATTTCTTCTCCACAACTTTGCATCACTACCTGATAATGCTGTGATTGAAGGAGAAGGACCTTTTCTTAATCTTTGGATTTTTTTTGCTTTGGACCTGCAAAGACTACATTTTTGTTCCTGTACCTGCCATCCATTTGCTGCACTTAACAGAATTATTTTGGAAAGTGAAAGAATTGTTGAAACCAGCATCTTGACTCTGGGAAAACAAGTGCATATTCTTATTCTTCACTGAGGTGATAAATTCATGCATATCACTTCATTGGTTATGCCAGAGTATCAGTGATACAAGTACTTTGTTTTCACTCAGATTAAGGTGTTCCTTGGTAGATGTCATACTAATGGTGTCTAACCTGCACTTACTCTTGGGGAAGTGCAGTATGCTGTAGCCTGTTCCAAATGCTGAATGAGATGGAAGATTGTGTGGTTGTCCTGGCTGTTGTGTTATACAGAAGATTTTACACTGATGTCGATCAGTCAATTGTTAAATGAGAGAAGGTTGTGTGTAATTTGCATGTACAGCAAGTGATTGAGGAGAGACACCAGGTAGCTGGAGCTGTCCCCTTTTGCTTCTCATGTTTCCCAAGGTAAATAGAACTGTTTTGAGGGCCATTTTAAATACAGTTTCTCACCCTGGAGTACTTCATGCCTGTGCTAACTAGTGACCAGACTTGCTTACTGCAAAATTTGTCTTTTTCTTGAGAATTAAAGAGATTAATTAGAGGAGAGGCTGGAAGAATATCTGATTTCAGTGCAATATATGATTAGTTTGCAAGAAGGTGCTGAGAGAATTCTGAAAAAAAAGAAAAAAAATGCCAATTGTTTTATCCCATGCTTAAAAACATTCTCATACCTTCATACATGTTCATAGATAGGTAAATAAAGGTAGCTAAACTTAAGGATATTTGTAAAGTTGCTGGTTTTGGAAGGTTACCTCACTCAAAAAATTATAAACAGTGTGTTAGTAACCATGTATATGAAGAAAAAGATTGAAGAGTAAGTTTCCCTTATCACATTTGATAAGTAGAGGTTTATTTCGATAAATTAGACAGGTAACAACTTGTCCAAGTAACAGTGTCTGTAGTTCCAGCTAATTCCAGATGAAGATGTATATATAAATACAAAAGATGGATATATAAAAGAAACCATTCTTTTATCTTACATAGCTGGTCTTGGACGAACTGGTACACTTATTGCCTGTTACATCATGAAGCATTATCGGATGACAGCTGCTGAAACTATTGCCTGGATCAGAATAAATAGACCTGGTTCTGTGATTGGGCCACAACAGCATTTCCTGATGGAGTAAGTAGATTGAGTGTAAATTATTGCCAAAAATAAATCTAGATGTCTTTTTCTTCTTCTTCTGCTATTGTACACTTAACAATCTTCAGTGTTAATTTGTTGTGTTTTGGGCCTTTTTTTCCATGTTATGATAGCAAACAGGCAGAACTTTGGACAGAAGGGGATATTTTCCGTGCAAAGTTGAAACGAAACCATAAAATTGCTGTAACGAGAATTCTGTCAGGAGTAGATGATATTTCAATTAATAACACAAGAAACAGGAGAACCATCCAAAAGGACATTGAACTGGTAACCACCCAAATATTGTGCTCTTGTAAAAGTTCGAATTGTTGAGAATCTCTCAGGTTTTGAAAAACCTGAGGGTACACTAAAATTTTGTTAATCAAATTTTTTTTCTGTTCACCATTTTTGTATAAAAGGATATGGGGGGGAAAGCTAGGGAACTGCAATTATGAAAAATGGAACTTAGAACACAGGTAAAGTAGGAGCATCATCATGCTTTTAGTCTTTTGTAGTTAGGTCAGTAATAGAAAAAAGTATTCACATTCTGCAATCAGAAATACTGATTTCATTTTGAATTGTCTGTTGCTTCACTGTGTGTATTTAAAGGGAGGGGTTGAAAGGGTGGGTTTTTTTATTCATTTTAGTTTCTAAGTAATTGCAGCTTCTGTAATACCTTTTGATGGTGCTTTTTGAAAAAGACAGTACTGCTGTTGTGAAAAGGCAAGTCAAGAAGGGAAATGCTGTATTTAGTGAAGATCATACTATACCTAAGCAAAGATTTTATAATATATTGCTTCCAATGCTTTAAAAGGAGACATTATTCCAATGCATGTAATTCATGACACCACTTAATGGTTTACAGCTTCAAAAGCAGCAAACAGGAAACTGGAAGGAACAGAACTATATGCAAGTGAATTTCCTTTGATTTTATCCTGTCGAGATAATTCTGAGCTTTAAGATAAGGTTAATTCTTAAATATCAAAGTGTCTATATTTAATCTTGATTTATCTCTTTCCCTCTCCACTTATCCAGTACAGTGATGATGATGAAACAAGCTATGTAACACAAGGGGATAAGCTTCGTGCTCTGAAAAGCAAAAGGCAAGCAAAAACCCCAACTGCATCTCCACTAGCGTAAGTCAGTTTCTGAAGATATAAAATTTCGGAAGCACTTTTATCCTCTTCTTCATGCATACTTCCTTTTGCCCCCAAACGTTTGTTATTAATGCTGCTTTTACTCCCATAAAACAAGTAAAAGATTCATCATTTCTCTGAAGGCTTGGTGAATGCTGAGGAAGAGCTGTATGACTGAATTTCTAGTTTTCTGCATAGTTTTTTATGCTGGTATTCTGCACTTTACAAGCTCCTGTAGCTCTTCTGAATGCTTTACTTTTAGTTTAATCACAAACATTCCCTTGCCTTTCCCGTGGTAGTATAAAAATGAAAGAATATGACAGTGTGGTTTTGTTTGATTGGCTCAAATAAGATACATGCTGGTGTTTGAAGTAAAGTCAGCTACCTAAAGAGTTGTAAATAGGACTTTTAGCTTCCTTTCATTTTCTCTTCCTTGGAAAAGAACTCTCTCTAAATCTTGTGGGCTTTATGATAACATCTGGTGGATCTAGAAGGCAGAGTAGCCACTGTTTCAGTAAACAAATTCAAAGAAGTGCATTTTTGTCAGTGAAACTGGGTAGTCTCTTTATTTTAGACAAGTCCTGAAATACCACCTGTAAAAGACAATTTGCATCTGTTGTGGTTTGTATCAACTGTAGGTACAAAATATTTCTGCCTGCCCTTAAATAAACTGCAAGAGAATGCAACACTTGCAAAACTTTGCTGGATCTCATTTGACTGTGAGTAAAGGAATGGTTGCCCTTGGCTGTTAGACTTTTGCAAATGACACATTACCAAAGTCACAGGCCATGATCAACTTGACTTTTGTTGTGTTGTCCTTCTGTAGCATATGATGCTTCTACCTTGCTGGCATTTTTATTTTCTTTTTTAAGATCACCGCTTTCCTTTTTAAGATCACGGAGTTCTAGAAAAAGTGAGAAGTATGTAGTAAAAGTGTGCTGAAGGTGAAGGAATATATCTCTGGAAACATATCATACATTTCACACATTGCTATGTCTGATTTCTGCTTTTGTTTTAAATTACTGTTCTGCTCATGCTTATGATTTACACAGTCAGTCATATAAGAAACAACATACTCAGAACAAAGATTATGCCCAGCTGACATTTAAAAAATGCTCAAACACATCGCCTCAAATAGCACAATAAAAAACAATTACCTTGCAGATTAGTTTCCAAGGCACAGAGCCTTAGTTGTCAAGTGCTTAATTGCCGCACACTTACTGCATGTTCTATACAATGAATGTAGACTTGTGTGGTAACCTATTCAGAGGCATTGTCTTAATACCCTCTTAAAGCAAGACCTATCTACTATTAAAATATTACTTGACTTAAGGAACATTCTGCAACGTGTCTGCTCTAGTTAGCTTGTGTAGAACTAAAATAATTGACTTGGAGCCTAATGTTGTGCATTGTCACTCAAGAAATTTTCTCTCTTTCTGTTCCCCCAAGTTATTTTTATGATTTGCAACTTGTACTGAAATAATTCAGTGAAAAATGAGTGTGTAAATTCATACATTTCTTTGTGTTACTGTTGTTTTATTGCAAGGAGTATTTGTCTGCCTTACATGAGTCAGAAGTTTTTTCTACTACAAGAGGTGTCTGTCTCTTTCCTTTTCAGTTTACTCTGTTAAAATAATTATTCTTGCAGTGAAATTAATCACTTTTATCTAAACAAACAAACAGAAGCTTCTAAATCTTCCAAGTAGTTTGATTTCAGAGAAAAAAGAAGAGGGTGGAGAGGGGCAAAGTAAGAGCACCGGAAACTTGGACAGTTACAGCCTTTGAAAACTAGATGCATTAGTTGCATTTAAGTCACAAGGGATTTGTATAGACTTTTTGTTGAAGTTGGTTGTATAAATTCTTTATGTATTGATGACTGGATATTTTATGTATGTTCTAATAAGCAATATTCTGCACCTGTGGCAAAGGAGTATGAATTGACTTTTGCTTCTTACACAGAAAGGTAATACACCCCATCATTTGGTTATTTACATAATTTGTTTCTGCAGACTTACCTGTCTCTGATGTAATGTTTTAGTATTGGAATGTATGATTGTGAAGTAGGATGTGTGAATACAGGCTGATCCAACTGTATAAGAGATGGCAGCAAGTGGTCAGAGGTCCTCCTGCATACACTTATTTCCAAGAGTGATACAGACTTTCTTTGAAATAGGTGACTTTGGTGAGAATTTCAGAGGATTTGCTTTTCATTCCAGCAGCTCAGGGGCACAACATTGGCAATTTATGGCTGCATGGATTGTTAGTCATAGAAAGTAAGAAATGCTTGGCAAAGTTCATAGAGCAGTATCCTTTTGAAGAACTTGAAAAAACCTAAAATGCACCAAAGCTTTTGCTTTTGATTTTTTTTTTCATCTCTACCTCCCCCTCCAATCCCTTTTTAGATGGCTCCTAGCTATGCTGGTGTCTACACTGTGTAGCATTGTCATCTGGTGGATTGTATGTGGCTCCCTTCTGCCCAGCCTGCTATTCTGTCTAGATGGTTTAAGAACATAATAACCATCAGGACCCCCTGAGAGAGAGCCACTGTGTAAGTGTCCCATTCCATTTCTCTACAATAGCTCACACTTTCTGTCTAGTATGTCTCATAAATGCATGTTTTTGTGTCGTTTCTTACTTGCTTTGTTTCAAGAGTGAATTTCACTGCTCTGGCTTTGTTCTATTCTTGTGCATATTATTTAGAATAATTGATTTTTATGGCTGGCTTGCAATATACTAAGGCAAAGAGCTCTTATAATTAGAATAATTTTTAATTTTTAAATGCTTCTTTTCTGCAGAAAAGCAAAACTATGTAAGCAAAATTATGTGTATGAAAGAAAAAGTGTTGCTATCCTTTGCATATTGCAGATGCAGATGTTTGCTTCAGCTTTACTTCCAAGTTCATGAACTTGCAAAGTAGGCTGGTTTCCCAACACATTGTTTTATTCCCATGAAATGGCAAGAAATAGAATTTGTTAGAAATTTCAGTAGGTCTTTGTTTCTATGAAGAGATGGCATAAAACATTGTTTCTTTTACCTTTTTGACATAACAGAAGATGGGACAGGTTGCAGTGTTAGGTCAAGGCTCACTTGTTTACCCAGCCAGTCTGGTTTCATTGTCTTTTGTTCACAATTCTGTTTTCTAGAGCTTTAGGAGACTTCTTACATTCTTTTATTCTGTTATTTGGATTCAGCGGCAGGAGTCATTAATAGCATATCTGTTCCTTTAGTACAGTTTTCACTTTTCTTCACTCCACTTTCATGAGAGTAGCTGCAGTGATTTCTGTGCCTTGCTTCTACTTAAAAGGTGCAATGTTTTCATCAAATGGCATCTTACATCTTTTGGTCAAATGAAAATTCCAACAGCATGCAGAACAACCAGGAAATGCAAATGAACTTTTTGCTTGCTTCTGAGTCTTCCTGGAGCTCCTCTGTCATCACCACCCTCAAAGTAGAATGGTTACTTTGGGTGAATGCTTGAAATTCATTAATCTGAGACTTTGGTGCTCTCAAATTTTAAAAATGGCCAGAAAGTCTTTTATTAAGTGGGAATAGGCATTCTCACCTGAGAGGCATGAAGATTGAGATCTTCTGTCATCCTTACCTTTGGCCTTGCAACTTTCTGTCTGCACTTCTTAAAAAGCATGAAATTCTTTCTGCTAACCTAAGTGACTGAATAACTGTAGAATGAGAATTGGGAGACTTTGAACAGGTTAGTTATTCAGCTAGCCTTCACTGAGGTTATCTTAATCTGACCTTTTTGAGAAAAAAATAATAAAGAAAAAATTATAAAGATCGCTTCAACTTAATTTTTTTCCCTAATTTTGTCAAATAACATACTTGAGAGGCATTATTCCAACTAACATGAGATGTGTGTTTTCGAAGTTTTACACTGAATGAAGCACTATTTCTTTTCTCAATGAGGTCTCTGAAAGTCAGACCTCAGATTTCTGAGCACATACTAAAAAGCTAAACTTAAAACACAGGTTAAAGAGGTGAAACAATCTGTGCTTTGTTTTGCTGTACTGTGCTGTTAGATCAATTTCAGACAACTATCCTCCTTTCTTTCTCTTACTATGTCTGTTTTCTGTCTAAAACTGTAAACACTTCCTTGCTGGAGAAAAAAAGACTGATGTTTGTAGATGTGATGCAAGCAATGTGGTTATTGCCATTTGCTGTGAATTTCCAGTTACTGGTGCTGCTGCTTGATTTCCAAGATTAACAATCAAACAATGTTGGTTTAAGTATAGGGAGAGAAAACACTTAGGTTTTTCTTAAAAGTTTGCCTAACTTTCTCTTCATTCTGCAGCTAACGTCTCTTGTGTTTCAAGAGATCAAATTATCAATAAGGATTATGGATCAATCTGGACTAACCTGGAAATTGTGTTTGCTGGAACCCTCTATGCTGAAGAGTTATCAGTCACTTTTTGCCTGTTAATGACTTGGAAAAGTAGTAGAGGTCTCAGGTGTACTTTCTTAAAAATCATGACATGATGAAGGAGAAAGCAGTATTGCATTTGATAGACCTTTTAATACACGTTGCCCAGACTGGTTGACTAAGGCAAGACTAAAATGCCTTTTGCAGACAGAGAAGACATGCATCTGCATAACTTCTCTTGTCTTCATCCCTGTTTAGGATACTGCAATCACGTATTCTGAAAAAGCTTGTTGTGTGAATTGATTTCTGACCGATGTATATTACACTACTTACAATTTTAGTTTTGTGGATGTTGTCTCAGGTTGTGGAGTTTGGGTTTTTGTGTCCTGGTGACGTGCCTATGTTCCGCCCTTGCACTGAGTTAAATGGTGAAAAAAGTGAGTTATTTAAAAGTTGCTGCTGTTGACCCAAACACTGTTCCATTTAAACAGGTTTTTATTTGTTTAAAGATGAAGGTATTAGCAGGAATAAGAAAGCAGTGTATAAACTAGTCTGCTATTTGTGGTGTGTATTTAGGATCAGAACTACCAAGAGATGTTTCCATTACAGTTGAACTGGAGATGAAAAATTCTTACAATGTAAATGTATGTTTAATAGTGTAACTATTTTGTTTAATAGTGTAACTATTACAGTATCCTGTTGCCTGCAGGGGTTTTTCTGTAGGTTTCTTTGGGGAGATTTTTTGGGGGTTTTTGGGTGAGTTTTTGCTCGTTTGTTTTTTGTGGGGGTTTTTTGTTATTGTTTGGCTGGTGTTTTTCATTTTTATCATATTCCATTGAATTAGAAAACCTTTGTGTACATCAAATGGGTTTGCTGCTGTTTTTGGAAGTTTTATGACATAGTATTTTATGTGAACAGCTACAAAGCAGTAAGGTAGGTGTCCTGAAATCTTACACTTCTCTAATATAGTTTGGAATAGGTTTTTCATGCTGACATTTCGGTAGGATTTCCTTTACCATGGCTTCATCTCACATCCATTATAAAATCTATCTACTGAACCTGCTATCAATTGAGGCTGTTAGTCTAATTGTTCTAAATCAAAATTCGATACATTCGTTTCTTCTCTCATCTTTAATATATGTGCAGTAGCATTCTAATAAAAGCTGTGATAGTCCTGTTGCTGCTCCTCAGCTGACAGCTGTCAGGCTCAAAGACAGCTCTGGGTGTTTATTTGCAACAACATGTTTTCCTTGAGGTGCTATCAGTCTTGGAAGTCTAGAATTCTAGTCTGATTTTAAAATGTCTGTGTGATAATTTAGCAAATGTTTTGTTCACAGTGATTTCAATTACAGTAATTTCACTATTATAAGCCGCACCATTTTGACTAAAATGTTGGTCCGAACCCGAAGTGCGGCTTATAATCAGGTGCGGCTTATATACGGACAAAGAACAAAAAGTTGCTGTTTTAGTTTGGAGGACAGGTGTCTGCTGAGAAAGGCAGGAGCCTCTCTGTGAAATGGAGAATGTAAACCCCCTCCCTCCAAATTATTATAATTTTGAAATCAAGGGGCTTTCAGGCAAAAATATGGGAATTAGGAATAACAGTTCTTTACTAGGGAAATTAAAATAGAAATACAATACTACAAAGAAACAAACCCCAAATCCTGACAAAGTCAGAGTACAACCTGACGCCCCATCAGGCAGGGTGTTGGTAGCAGTCCCATTAAATGGTGGCTGCAGTCCCCTTGGAGTGATAGATGTGATTCAGTTGAAGCAGTGCTCCTGTAGAAGGTGCAGTTTCCCTCTGGAGGTCCAGTGGTGATGTGGAGGAATCCGGTTTTCCTCTGGAGTCCAGTGGAGAAAGGGGCGACCTTAGTGTCCCAAAACCTCTGTTTTTATCTTGGTAAGAAATGTTGGGCTCTTCCCCCTGGCTGGAGCAACTTCCAATGGGACACAGTAATTTCATCAGTCCCACAGTGGGACTCAATGGGCCATTAGCAGACAGTGACTCCCTGGAGGAAGGATGGGGTGTGAAAAAATAAAGAACAATGCCCCGCCTGGTTTCAATGGATGGCCCATTAGCAGAATATCTCCCGTGGAGATAAGGATCACTGCTCCCACTCTCAACAGATGGTGATAGAATAGATACCTTTTATCACACTCTGTATTCTAGCCCAAGATAGTTGCCAACACCCAGAATTGCGGTTTATAATCAGGTACAGCTTATATATGGACAAAGAATGAAAAGTTGCTGACACCCGGAAGTGCAGCTTATAATCAGGTGCATCTTATAATCGTGAAATTACTGTATTCTTTATTGTAGAGTAGCCCAATGAAGTTGTTTATATCTGAGATGTAAAAATGACATATCAACTGAAGAGCAGATGATGTTAAAGATTCTACCCTGCTCGCAGCTGACTCTGAGCTGATCCCATAAGACATCTTGTTATCTCCTTTTGGCAAATGCAGCAAACTTACAAGGATATTTTTATGGTCATTTTGGTTTCATGGTGGCTATTTTTATTTTAAGTCGTGTTTCCATTTAGAGCTTCTTTTATTTTCTTTCTTTGTTTTGAACAGATAACATGAAATTGTCTGGGAAGTTAGGACTACCTTATGATATGTTGAAAAGATGAATATTTAAGTGTTTGTGCAAAATGCTATCGTGATAATTCGTAGTGCTTCACAGAATCACAGAATGGATAATGCTAAAATAGACCACAGTGGATCATCTAGTCCAACCTCCCTGCTCAAGCAGTCATCCCACATGGCACAGGATTGTGAGGGAGACTTCACAACCTCTCTGGGCAATCTGTTCCAGTGCTCAGTCATCTGCTCAGTAAAGAAGTTTGGGGGTTAAGTTTGGAAGTTCTTCACATTCAGGTGGAACTTTCTGTATATCAGTTTCTGCCCATTGCCTCTTGTCCTATTGCTGAGCAGAGCCAAGCTCTTGACACCCTCCCTTCAGATACTGACAGACATTGATCAGGTCCCCTCTGTCATCTCTTCTGGAGGCTGAACAGACCCAGATCCCTCAGCCTTTCCACAAAAGAGAGATATTCAGTCCCCTCATCATCTTCATATCCTTCCACTGGACTATCTTCAGTAGCTCCCTGTCTCTTTTGTCCTGTGGAGCCCAGAACTGGACACAGCACTCCAGATGTGCCTCACCTGGGCTGAGTAGAGGGGCAGGATCACATCCCCTGACCTACTGGTAACATCCTTCCTGGTGGTCCCCAGATCACTAATGGCCTTCTTGGCCACAAGGGCACATTGCTGGCTCCTATTTCAGTTCATGTTAGATAATTAGTGGGTTTAAGCCATGCACATTGACCAGTTTTCTGAACTTACAGTATCTAGAAAAAATGGGTGTTTATGACAGAAAGATTGCATAAATTACATTCCATTAACTTTTGCTTTCTATGTACACTACGTGCATTTTATGCAGAAAGACACCAAATGTATGTATTTACGGAGAAAACATGATTTTTCCATATTTCTAGCTGCATGAGCACTAGTAAACCAGTATGTGCCATGATTCGTTCATGTTTATATTTCAGTGACTAAATGTTATGAGGTTAAGCAGACTTTGTGCTTTTCTGTTCATTCCTAGAAGTGTCAGCAACATAATTTCTATCACATGAAAGGTATAATGCAAGTCTTATTTCACCACTGCTGTAATTTTTAATGCTTAGTTCACAGTGTAAGTAGACAGAATTTGTTCATTCTGTATGACAACTGTGGCACTGAAGAAAGAATTTTAATATTAGAACTTGTTAAAAGTGTTTTACAATCACAGTAGAAACTATAACATAAGCTTTCAGGTTTTAAATGTTTTCACTTTGGGCATGCAAGGAAAACATTTTCATTAGAAGAATTTGTTCTGTCTAAAGAAGTGTGATATGAGATTGAAAGTATCTGGGAGTGTTTTTTTCTGCCTCCTGTACCAAGCAGTCTCTTCAACTCTGAATGTCCTGTGTTTACAGTAGAATTTGCATTGCGTTTTGGTAATACTTGTCATTGAAACCTTGTATCTTTTGTTTGAACATTTGCAAACCAAATGACAATATTTTGCAAAGCTGAACTATTAAAACTATTAAAAGAGATTTTTTAAAAGTAGATGTTTAAAATACTGAAATTTGTGGTTATGTAGCAACTCTTGCTGATGAAGAAGTGTATAGTAAAAATAACATTGCTGATTAGTTTTACTGCATAAAGAATATATTTTAGAGGAAATTGTGTTACCTCAAATGCATGTTCTAATTCTGAAATCAAATCCTTATAAAACAATTAAAACATTGGAGGTTTTTTCTGTTTCTATTTTTGGTGAGTATGTTACATGAATATATAAACATCTATTTTCTCCCCATATATTCCTGTTCACTTTTGCTCCAAAAGTTAGCATTCAGTATTCATATTTAAATTCTGTGAAAGTAGTTTCTTCAGAGTATTAACCAACCTGTTACTGTAATTTACACAACTTAATGAAGGTTTTGGTTTCCAGCCTCATGTAATCTGCTTGTATAACTGCACCCAGTGAAGCCACTGAAAATTACAGTCTAATAATAGCAGGAAAATAAAGAGCAAGTTACTAAGTTACTCTTAGGTCAGAATCTCTAAAGGTCCATATTTTCAAAGCTGGAACGTTGCACAGGTGGAATAGAAAACATATGTATAAAATGAAGCACTAAATAGATAGCCATGGACTTCACTGACAAGTTGTCACTTCCTGTCTCCATAGTATCATAATATCACTGCAAGTATATAGGAAAAGATGTAATTTTGTTGTGAACCAGTTGTCTGGTGGATAAAAATAGTTATTTGCATTTCACAATATGGAATTCTTTTTTAATGTGAAGGACACTAGGATTTATCTGCTTGTTTAAGACATAGTTAATATATCACACCAGATTCTTTAAGAGAAGCATTTGACCACAACCAGCACGTAAAGCTGTGTTTTGAGTATTTCAGACTCAGTAATTTCCTCTAAGAGCAAAATGCTCATATTTGCAATTATTTTCTATTTGAAGGGAATATCTCATGGTTAATTGAAGGAGAATTAGGCTTAGATCTTCACAAATTGAATTACTTGGGGTTTATTCTGATTTTTTTCCTGTGTATCCCATGTTAGTCTGTAAAATAATGTTTGTTTTTGTTGCATACCTCAGATTTTCTCTTTCTTTCTTTTTTTCCCCCTTTTTTTAATTTGTAGCATAATTTAAAATGCAGTTTGGGATATTTTTGTCTTCCAAAAACCCAACAGAAAATTAAAAATTATTAATTTGATAAATTCTTTAAAAACAAAAAAAGCCCAACAAAACTAACCAGCAAAGCAGGCTGCTATGCTTCTAATAAAAACAACTTGCATTACTCCAATTATAACAGGGATGTTAGGAAAGAGAAAGATGTTTCAGGCAAACGAGTTTGCTTTGCAGAAGGATTTGTGAGAAGCCAGCTGAAACTTGTTAGCTCTATTGCAACTGTAACACCCTCTTTTCAGTGTTTTTAGAAACTGTCCAATTATATGATCTTTCTTTTTTCCTACTCTTTACAGAGTAACTCTGCAGTCCAGTGTTCAGAAAAGTAAAACCTCTGAACCTAGCATTTCTGACAGTACAGACATTACTAAAAGAACTACCAGGTCTGCTGCAAGAAAAAACAGTTTTCAAAGGTGAGAGTTAACCTCTTTACAGATCCTGTACCCATGCTCTAGCTCTAATTTGAGCTGTTGTATCCGCTGCTGGCAGGAGCTTTGCCATAGTTCAGCTCCTTCTCCTAGCAATGGAAAATGAGAAACAATTACATGGTTTGTGTCATGTTCTGAGAATATCTGGAACCTTACATCTTAGGTAATTTATTTATGTTACTCAGTGTTCCAAGTTCAATAATTTTATATAGTATTTCCTTATGTGAGTGAGAATTACTGAAGACAAGGGATTTTGGTAACATGAAAACACCTCTGCCTGGAGTAAGAGATGGAAAAATTCTTCACAGCATTAAGTTGAGTACTAGTCAGTGCATGAAGTCAAAATGAGGAAAAATTCAAAAGACAATTGAAATGTAGTGATTGTGGAAAGCTGAAATGTATGAAATGCATGTGTACACTGGTATGCGACTTTTTTTTCTACTGAGAGCATGGCTCATAATCTGAACTAAACCTGTCTGGTAAAGCTTAATGAAATTTAAAATTCTAATGGATTTATGCAAGACTGAAAGTGCCTTTTGGCCCAGAAGCATATGGTCAGACTACTGCTATGTATCTTTGTGTATGCATGTGATCACACCCCTCTGTGGCAACTCTTCAGGTCACTACAAAAGATGAGCCAGAGAGCATAGTTTAAAAGAATATCCAAACGATTTCCATTTTTCACAGTTTACTGCTATTTGTCTTAAACTCTTAGTGAAAAACTCAAATGGGTCTGTCAGGTGCTGAAGAGATTTTGACTGGGAAGAGTAAAAGATGGCACATCACTTCCTATGTTATGTGGCTTGATTTACAAGTATCACTGAAAGTTTAAGTTGTTTTGCAGCTTTTTCCTTCTTTCCTTCTTTATCTTTTCCTTCTTTATCTTTCTTCATCCTGTTACCTTGAAGGTCATGAAGTTATGAAAAATTCACTCAGTCAGTGAAAATAGTGGACTGCAGTAAATTCCATTTTGAGAATTTTTTATTGTGACTTTGTTTTGATTTATTGAACAACATATTAAAAAAAATGTCGTTTTTCTGAAATAGGTATTTTACTAAAAATCAGTAGTATTTTTCCAGATTTTCCTTTTAGTTGGTTAGGTTTTTTCTCTATTTTGCCTCATTTTCACCACGTCTGAATAGAATTGATAGGATTCTGCTTGCTATTTTTATTCTTCATGCCTCTCCCAGTTTTAGCCTAACCTGCTTGCAACATTTTGTAGCTGCATTCATGCACGTGTATAATCTGAAGAGAGATTTTTAGTTCCGGGAAAGCACTTCTCCAAGCTGACCTTTGTTTTGTGTGAGATGTGAATACCTATCCTTAGGAAAAAACAGCATCCCTAAAATAGAGTTCACAGAAGATTTCATTAATTTTGTTAAGAAGTCCTTTAAGTATATTGCCAGATTTATGGCTCTGAAGACCAAGGACCACATTGATCTCAAACTTCATAGATTACTTCCTTCGTATTTTAATGGACTGTATAAAAGTTCTACCCCAAATACTTCACCATATACTGTTTCTTTTCTTCTAACTTTGGAGGTCTAAGAAGTTTTCAGTTACTTTCATATTTTCATCCAATAATCAAATTTGTCCTTGTTCTGTCACAGTTATGGAGTTCTTGATTATTTTATAATCTGAGAGGGCTAATGAGGTGCTGGACCCTCTAAAGGGTGTTTTGGTATGACCATATAATTTTATGGATTTAGACTGCAGTACCTTGTTAATCTCATAGGTGTCCTTTTATTTTTCCTGTAGCATTTTTAAAAGTGTAAGTCTTCTTTTAAGAATGCCTTTCATTTAAGTTTAATTTCTTATAGTATGCGCAGTTTGTATTACCTCATAGTGCTCAGATGCATTGTGCTTAATCCAGATCAAGTGGGTTGCAGAGAATAATTATTTCTACAATATTGACATCCTGCCCTAACCAACATCTCTCTTTGTCAAGACTTCATTTAGATCACTGAACTTCTGACATTACTGTGTGTCCTTATTCTTTCATTTTCTTTCTGATACATTCCAGTGGAAACATCTTGCGCCATTTTTACATCAATCTCATTTGCTGCTTTGTGTCACTTTAGTCAATTCTTTCTGTATGTGAATCACTCTTGTGACCCATCCTAATGCAGTATAATCTGCAGAGCTAGGGAATTCATTTGCCATGTAATCCTTCAGATTGCTGGATACACTACCATGAATCGTCTCCAGTATGTTTTTTCAGCCAAAGCAGCTATTTACAGCTAAAACACTATTCTGGCTTTTTAAAGAGAACAAAGGGAATCTCAATCCTATCAATAACACTCACTTGCGTTTCCTTTGTGGAACATCTTTAGACGTCATCTGCCTTCTATGAAAGAAAGTACTGATGGACATAACCACATACCTTGTCATTGAGCTAATACTGTTTTTGAACTGTGAGAAATCACACTGCCAGCCTATAACCCAGTGTTTCTCTGTGGAAGCCCTTATTTCTCCAGTTAAGACCTCATCCTTGTACATTTTCCAGTTACAGAGAAGTTCATGTCTGTATTTTAAAAAGGTGCATACTTCACATCCAAACTGTGTCATAATAAGACACAAGTTAAGCGGTCTTTTCCATGTTACCACACAGAACAGAATTAAATTAAATTTATAGTAAGTAGTTGATTAGAAATGCAATCTTAAGTAGTAAAGGTATTTTGATGGGTAGAGGTGCTTAAGGGAATTGAGGTAAAGTTATTACAAAAATTATCATGGGGAGTATGGGGGGGAAAGTAGGAAAGCTGTATAGAGGAATATCACAAAAACTAACAAAGAGGAATACACTTCAAAAATATCGTATACCTTTGCTTTGCCAGGTATTACAACGCAGCCTTCTACACCCTTGTTCAAATACTGAAAACTACCTGAAGCATTTCAGAACTTTTCTACATGTAATCTAAACCTGGCGTTAAAAAAAATATTAATGTTTCTGTCCTATTTTTCATACTTTTCCTGCAGTCTGATGCCTCAGAGGGAGAAAAAGAATGCTTTACACAAATGCACTTAATGAAATTATGGTACTTTGAATCCCCTTTTGCATTTCTGTATGGAACAGAATTTTCTTCAAATTGTCTGTGATCAGACCAGTCTGTGCATTCTCTGCTGTGTTATTAAATGCAGTGACTTTTACTTTTTGTTTCTTTCTTTGAAGTACCATTTGCTCATTTTACCTTGCCAGAAATGCTTGTATTAAATACGTACCGAGTAATCTTTAACTTTTTCCCTCAAATATGTTTTATTTTAACAGCCAATCCGTCACAAAGACTAGAACAGTATTGCGCTGAATTTCGAATAAGGCACCAGTGTTGAAGAGGATATTCAGGAGTGAAGGGGATATGGAGGGGACTTGATGCAATTCAAGGAGGATCACTTTGGCTCTATTTTTCAGCAAAAAAAAATGGAATAGAACAATCTCTTTCTTACTTGTAGAATAAAATGAATGGTCAACATGTTTGGTAGACCTTTTTCTACCATGCTAACACTTTCTCAAAACCCACAAAATCTACGTACATTTAGACTCAGGTGTAAATATTTAAGCTCTCTATTATAAAGAGGGCTTGCTAGTATGTATGATGCATGTGTATGAATTGTGATGGCAATCACTTAGATGCTGACTACCAAATGGTGGGAGCTTTTAAGTATATAAATCTGTATTGTGCATTCAGACTGGGCTGAATTCTTGAGTCTGAGAATCAACCACAAAAGCTTTTTTTTCTAATAGTATTGGTACTCTCCTATGTTGATTTCTTTCTTACTTTGTATGAAGTTTTTTATGAAGCTGCAGTATTGAGTACACAATGTAACTATTGTCCACCAAAGTGCTTTATTGTCAACGGTTGTGTGGTTTATTTAGGACAAACTAATTGTAAGTGATTAACTTGTTTTTAATAGTGACAGCTTTTTAGTTGTTCACAACCAATTGCTCTTTGAACTAGTTATAACTAGTTTATAAATTTGCTTTAAATCTGGTATGATTTTAAAGGGAGGAAGAACACTACCGTTTAAAGCAGTGTTGTCATATTGAAATGTCATTACTGTTTAATCACTGAAAAATTACAGTTTCTTTTCCTATCAAGTCCTTTAGGTGAAACTTTAAATTACCATATATGAAAGGTAAGAATTACCCCCAGATTTCATTGGTATGCTTTGGTAACATGTGGACAGTGATGGTTTTTATCTTTGGAATGCTTTATGAGTGCAGCACACAAAAAAATGGAAAATAAGGGTGCCCTACAACTGAGGTAGAGGAATTCAGGGACAGATAAAAATTTCTGACACCTAACACTTTAAGAACTACAATTTATCTCTGTTAAAAAGCAATTTTAAAAAGTAATTTTTAGAGGAATCTACTTGGGACTGAAATTTTCATCCCCTACAGGACTGCAGTGTTCTTTTTTCCTAAGACTTTTCATATTATGACATTTCAAAATTGATGTATCCTTGTCCACCAGTTGATGGATTATAGCTGCATATCTCTCAGATGAGGGCTGTTACCACATAGCCTTAAATATCAATCAATTAGCTGTTGATTTAATGACTCTTACAGTAGAAAGTGGCAGAAATGGAAAAATCTGAAATGTTAGTAATGGAATAACTGAAGTTTTTAAAGATGCATATTACCTCTGTGAGGGAGGGAAGTTTATTTCAATGAAAGTAAATGTTCAGTGACTAGTTTCAATCTGCATCCTTTTAAATTGAAATGAAGCCTTGTTTGGCTGGTGACTTTTAAATGCCAGTATGAACATCCCACAGTGGTTTGAAAACATTTTCTAGCAATCATGAATTGGAGAGGAAACAGGATGTAAAGCATAAGTAAGCTTACAGGTAACATCCACGCACTTAGACAGTCAAAATCTGCAAATAGGAATACAAATTAAAAAGAAAATGTTTAATGCAAAATAAGGGAGAATTTTTTTTTTCCTGAACTTCCTTTTTCACCCCCTTTTCTTCTAGATAAAAAGCATCTAGATAAAAAGATCTCATCCTGATGAGGCAATTAAAATTTATTGGGGTTCAAATGGGGTTGGTTTGTTTAGGGCGGGGGTTGTTTCACTTTAGGGGGTTTGGGGTTTGGTTCGGTTTTTTTGGGTTTTTTAGTGGGGTTGCGTGGTTCAGGCTGTTTTTTATTTTTTTTTTTATTTGGTACAGGCAACCACAATAGTAGGTCTGTTGTGCAAATATGAATTTATGTTTTTGAGAAAAATTATCATCTTGGAAGGCAAAAAGGATGCAAATAGTGAAGTGAGAATAAAAAAAAACATTTAGTAGTATTTACTGTGTTTGGTTTTGCCCTTCTCTTCGCTAAGCTACTTCTTTTAGCATCTTTTTTTTAAAGCTAAAAATACAGTAAATTCACGAATACAAGCCGCACTGAGTATAAGCCACATCTCTGGGTGTTGGCAAATATTTCGGTTTTTGTCCATAAATAAGCCGCACCCGAATATAAGCCGCTCTGTCGTTCGCAGCGAGGACCCGCGTGCAATTAGTAACAGAACTGCGGGAGGGTGGGGTTTACTGGCTGAACTAAGGCTGTGCAGGCTCGGCCCGCTAGGGGCTGCTGACGGGGCCAGGTGGCCCAGCCCGGTGCTGCCGCTCGGGGCCGGCCGCCGCTGCCACTGGGCTCGGTCACCCCGGGTCGGCGCTGCCCTGCGGTGGCAGGCAGGGACAGAGCTTCCCCCGCTCCTGCGGCGGCGGGCGGGGACGGAGCTTTCCTGCGCCCATGGCGCCGGCGGCGGGCAGGGACGGAGCTTTCCCGCACCCGTGGTGCCGGCGGCAGGCACGGACAAAGCACCCCACCTCCTCCCTGAGCCACGGCAATGGCTGCGCGGGGCTCCTGTCGGCTCCCCGAGCCGCGGCAATGGTGGTGCGTGCTTCCACCCGCCTCCCCGGGCCACAGCAATGGCTGCGCGGGGCTCCCGTCGGCTCCCCGAGCCGCGGCAATGGCAGTGCGCACCTCCCTCCCTCTCCCCAAGCCACGGCAATGGTGGCGCAGGGCCCCCGTCGGCTCCCCGAGCCGCGGCAATGGTGGCGCCCCCCCCCCCCCGTGCTCCCCGGGCCGCGGCAATGGCGGCGCAGGGCCCCCGTCGGCTCCCCGAGCCGCGGCAATGGCGGCGCCCCCCCCATCCTCCCCGGGTCGCGGCAATGGCGGCGCAGGGCCCTCGTCGGCTCCCCGGGCCGCAGCAATGGCGGCGCGCCCCCCCCATCCTCCCCGAGCCACGGCAATGGCGGTGTGCCCCCCCACCCATCCTCCCCTGGGCTGTGGCAGAGGAGGAAAGAGAGCTCTCCTGCCTCTCTCCCCGCCCCCCGTGCTGCCTGCAGGGAGCCAGGGCAACACAGTAACACTGTAACAATCGCGGAGTGCCGGCTTTTACTGGCAGGTGCTTGGCTCGGCGCCCTGGCTGGCACGTCTGGGGTTGTAAATGTCAGAAAATTATTCACACATTAGCCACCCCCGACTATTAGCCGCACTTCCGGGTTTCCACCAAAATTTTTGTCAAATTGCTGCGGCTTGTATTCGTGAAATTACTGTAATTGGTCTTCTCACCCCTTCCAAATTCCATATCAGAATTTGCCTCATTTAAAGTAAGCAGCAAAATCATTAGCACTTCCAGGTTTATCAGAAATAAATTTGCATAACACAAGTGCACAAACAATAGCAACTGTAGCTAAACCAAAACGGCATGTTTGACATCAGTGTGTTTCAGGATACCCCATCTACCACCCAGTATCTTAGTGAAAAACACATAAATGTCAGAGATTTTACATTTAAACTTTCCAAACAGCCTTATATGTAAAATTAACTCATTACTTCATTGTGCCCCTTCTAATTGCTACTAATTTTTATTACTTTGTCTAACATTTTTTATGTACCATACCAAAGGTGTCTTAGGTACAAGAATGAAGAGTGGGCATGACTGAGGAAGTCCTTGGTTTCTAAATTTTTTCTGAATTGTGAACTATTATGTGCCAAAACTGAATGTGCTGTGGCAGCTGCATCACCTTTTTTCAACAGAGCAGCTGAATGAAGTTATTTCTGCTGTCATCAGTTAGGAGAGTCTCCTCAGAAATTCTTTCCTCTTTCAAATATGTGACAGATGGAGTCTTCCTCGTGTAGTATCAAAAGATACTACATGCTCAAAAACTGTAATATTGTGGGTGAAATTGCTACTTTCCATTATGCTTCACAAAAAAATCAAACATTAACCTAGACCTTGTCTTTTTGCCCCAATATGACAGTAGAAGAAGCACTTCTGATTTAACAGTAAGAGATTGTACAAAAAAAACCAAAACAAAACATAAATGTGATGTTCACCAGTTTGTTGCACTGCAGTTTTTATATTAATCTTTTGCAGACTGTCATATGTAAACTCATGTACAGGCTATCAAGGCCTAAAATTTCTTGACTAATCAGTACTGTTCATCCTGATTATTTTTAAACTGTATATTTGTAATCACATTTTTTAAACTTGGATTGACAGAATGAAAGTTTATTTTGCTGAAGGTATTTTTAAGATAAAGCTTCATATTATCTTGTAATATTAATTAGTTCAATATGCATTTGTGTGTCATTTGAAAATACTGCAGATTGCATTTGATTTTATACAAAATACTGAATAGTGAGAAGTGTAAACATGAATTGTGTAAAATTAAAAATAATCAGAAGGGGTTTTTTTCTGTTTTATTTCCGGTGTGATCACAAAGTCATTGTATCAGATGCATATGCACACTGAAAAAACACAACACACGCAGCTGCCTGAAAACCTTTAATTAAAGCACAGGTTCTTAAAACACATTTTTAAAATTTCAAAAATAGACTTTTCTTGCTCTACATTTCTGGGAATTAGCATTGGAAAACGGTACTTGTATTTAAATTGTTTGGATACTGTTACACAGTCGAAAAAAGCAGAATAAGACAGATCAATGGGGTTTTAGTTATTATTTCTCTTTTTTCTATGATTATATAGTATTAGCTTTTGGAAACAGGCATTATCTTAAATACTATATACTTTGATACTTACCATGACAGTGAAGACTTCTTAAAGAAATTAAATTTTTAGGAACACTGATTTTTGCACAAGCACTGGTGATTGCCTAGCTTAGTCTTTTTTAAAATTTCCAAAAAATAGTGACCAATCAAAACACTTCTTACTGCCTTTACCTCACCTATATTTGAAAATGCAGAATTTGCACACAAGCAGACCCTATCTGACAAGCAAGTAAACTCCTTGCCTCAAAGATAGGGTTTCATAGTTGGAAAATGTGTTCTTCGGTTGTAAGGTGACCCTTTCCAAACTTACATGAATGTTTAAGCACCTTTTCCTGACAAAAAAGCTGTCTGATGAAGACTGAATGGTGGATTTTGCCTGGGAGAGCACCAGTTTATGTATGTGATGCCTACAGGAAAACACAGTTTAGCCCTATCACATCATTAATAGTTTAAGGAGTACTGGCATTGGGCAGGGAAGGGCAGAGAAAGAATCCCACGGAGAAAAATTGAACAGTGGCCCAAGACAATTCCATTGAGAAGTTAATGCACTGCAAGAATAATCTATTCACAGTAATTCTGAATAACTTCAATTTGCATCTATTTAGCCTCCTTTGCATTGCAGTTTCTACATTGTTTGTATGGGAGTAGGCAAAATCATGCTATAGCAAAAAGAATGGACTGTTACACATGAAATCTTGAGTCTGTTTTTAGAGCTATACTATGCTTTAAACCTACCTCACCAAGGGTTTGATGAGGAAGAGGTGGTTTTTACTTTCACTTCTGATTTTGGGGTTGGTTTCGTATGGATGTGACAGACTAATAAGTCCCAAATATGTAATAAGGCCAAGAGGACACAGACAAGGGTGATGAGCTTTTCAAGCTCATGGAGTGATGGACCAGGGCAGTTGCAAAGCTGACTATCTCAACTCAAAGGGAACAGGGGGTGGCCTTTGTTTTGGAAAAATGGCTGTCAAAGTTTGAGTGTATCAACCACTACTTCTTTAGCAAGAATGAAGACCAGGCCAGAGAATGAATATATGGAATGTGAAAGCTAGACAACTGCCATAAGAATTGCAGAGAGCAATGGGCTTCAACTGATCAACCCTGCCTTTCCTTTTTGACACCTGAGGACACCTGACATGGTGTCCAGACAGGCCAAGCAGCCATTGGTGTTTTTGATCCCTCAACTCAGCAAGTGGTGGCCCTGCTGCATAAAAGCATAGCAGTAGATAAGAAGCTCTTCTGTGTCACTAGTACCTCCAACTCCCAGCTCTTCCAACCATGCCAGTTGCTGCAGCTCAGTTCCAGCACTAAAAGGATAAAAAGGCAAACCCCAAAGTCCTCGTATCCTGACAGCACCATGGGAACAGACCTTTGGCATCAGTTATTACTAATACAACAAAATCCAAAGTGAGAGTGATGCCAATAGCAGGAGGCTAAATAATGAAACTTCATGTCTTACCCTTGTGAATTTGCTTTTGCCTCTGTCAGTGCTTTGATGTCATTCTTTTAAGAGGGCAGAATAATTCCATTGTTTTCTACTCAGTGGAAGGGCTCAAACTCTTCATTATCCCTCCTTCAAAGACAGCTTGTCTCTAGATCTCCTTGTATTCTTCCAGACTTCATGTTCTGCTATTACTGGATTGAACTTTCACCATTCGTCCTGAAATGGCATGTTCACTAGGACTCAATCGCTAGTCCGTACTTGCAACACATGACATTTGTCCTGCTTTCATGCTTCTAGGTGCTTTTTGTCCATCACACCAGATCTCTAACCTATTTTAAAGGTAACTACAGTTTAATGCTGATCTTTTTGAGTTCTAGCTCTTCCACTGATCACACCTTTCCAATCTCTGGTCTTTCACTCTGGTGGCAGTTTCATTGAAAAGGCTGCTAGGTTTTACTTTTCCCACAATAGCTTCTAAGGCTCCAAGTCTTTGCTAGAGGTAGCAAAAACTGAAAAGAAGCACTCAATCCATAAGCAACAAAAATATAACTAAACAACTAACAAGTACAGAATTCCTGGATCGGAGTATGTCAGCTTATTATTCTCTTCTGGTATGAGAAAAAAAAAATTGTACCTTGCTGTTATTTTTATGTTTTGGCAGAGCTATCCTGCTGATTCAATTACAGTACGCAAAATTCAGTATCTTTCATTTAAAGAGTAACTGTTATACAAATCTCAACTACAGTAATAACTGTTGATAAAAGCAAGCAATAGCTTATTGAGTCTTGCTAACTAGTCATAGAGACAACAGAATACAGATTATGAATAGTCAAAATAGTTAGTTAGTTTTACTTGTAACTAGTTTAGTTACCTAAACAGGGAGAGCAGAAACTGTACTTCATTTAAATAGGTCTGGTTCATCCCCAACATAACTTTGTTATTAAATGTGACACAGTATCTGAGGCTGCCTGAAGACACAGCTATCTGCAACATTTGTATCACAAATTCAAAAAGGTATTTGTTTTCAGAGAAATAAAAACCTGCTGAAGATCTAAAGTATTTCAAGTTAAATTCTAAGTAACACAGCCAAAGTGTAAGTTGTTACTTATTCCAAAGACTGAAGGCTGCCCCCCTCCAAGCACAAACTGTTCAGTAGTTGCTCAACATATGCTACTCAAAGAGAAAAATATCTGATTTCATGTCCATTATTCAGTGATTGAAATGTACTTTTTATGCAAAGATAATAATGTTTCACATTCAATCATTGATCCACTGATAATGAGTCAGCACTGCATTACTTCCAACATTGCATGTGTGTATATATGTGTGCGGATATACACACACAAACATTTGGTTTTTTATACGAATGTGTATGTATGTGCCTGTAACAGCTCTGGGGGGAAAAAAAGGAAAAATTATGTGAAAATTGTGTAATATAAGATTAAAAATAATCTTAATGGCTTAAGTGTACTAGAGGTACAGATTTTGGGTTTGGACCCAAAGCACACTTACACCCCAAGGCCCGTTTTCATACGAAAACAGTGTAGCCATCTGAAAGTTCATTTCCTATGGGCTCAAATGCCCAATATTCCTATTTATCAACTATGGGGTTTTTACTTCTGAGTCTTTTTATTGATTTTTTGGTCTTCTTATCTTGAGCACAGACATTTGTCTCCTCTTTCTTTTAAAGGCACTTTCATATTAATATATGCTTGCCAATCCTAAACTATAGTACTGAATATGATTCAACAGAACTACATAGTATCACCACTATCATATATAAATTAAAGTCATGGAGACAGGTGAATTCCTTTCTTTGCAAGCTTACTGCAACTTACATGAATCTAAAACTTAAACCTGAAAGAAGTTTTTCCTAGGTCACTCATTAGGAAAAGTAGCTGGTAGTAGTGCATTAAAGAGTAACATGACTAAGATCTGCAACACAGTTTAATCTCTTCTTAATATGCATGCCACGTTGTACTAGTGTTTATGTATATATTTACACCTGCTGTCAACTGCTTTACATGAAGGAGTAAAGCTATACCAGGAGTGACAGCAGCAAATCTGTGCTTAACAGATACAGCTATTTTGCTACCTTAAATATGACAGATGACAGATTTACAGTTCTGTTATCACAGCTAGGCAAAGAAATTGCATCACTGTCATCACTTACAATTAAAAATTTCTTTTCTATACTTGGGCATACCATCAACTAGAGAAACTGTTAAGCCATATTCAAATCTGACAGACTGAAAAATAGAATTGCCACACATAGGTGCTCTAAGAAACTTCTGGTTTAAGCAATAATCATTTACACTAAATCTCATTCTCACAAAGTTTTGGATTGGTCGGGTTGTTTTTTTTTTTTAAATTTTGTTTGGTTGGTTTGTTCTGTTTTTAATTAAACAGTCTTGTAACCAGCCTTTTTTCCTTTTAACCAGGAGTCTAACAATCTGCTGACCAAAAGTGAATTATACAGATATATTTTCACAAGTCCTTTAAAGCATTCCCCAAAGAACCTATTTGTCATTCTGTTTTGAAAGGCAGATCAAAGAGGAATAAACAGTAACTTTGCAACAGCAGGAAGAAGATTGAAAAATAAACAAGTCTGTCAGCCTTCCCAGAGAACAGTCAGAAATAAACTGAATACATCACAGCAGATTGAGCCCAGTAGCACAATACAGCAAAGGTTTAAACTTTTAGTAGAAAAAGGGAGGGTTACTTTTAAGTATAGAACACTTTCCTTAGCAAAAAGAGGTCTTAGTAGAAGAGAAGGCTACATTCAAAACATGATGGGAAATAGAAGGAAGCCCTGCAAAGAAGGTCTCCACATATCTATGCATACACTCACCCTGGCAAGTAAAAATATAAATAAAAATCCAGACACATTCTTCCCTGTCCAGTGGGAAAATGGGAACAAGAAGGGAAGAACAAGCAAGAACCCCACAGACAAAATAAATTTCTAATACACATTGATTAAATTGCCATTTTTGGCAGAAACAAACAACACCTGTAAAAAGGGCAGCATCAGGTAAATCTTAAACTGCAGTGATTTCAAGTAACACCTTGCAACTACAAAGTGAAGGAGTCATGCATTATTTCATCCAGTTCAGTCACTCAAATAGCAGCAGCATGGGTTCCTCTAACACCAGCACTTTGTCTTTGCACATTCTTCCTACCACAAGTCAGAGCATCTCTATGCCACTACAATGAACTTCTTGCAGAATACAAAATCTCATGTTATAGCAAATTGTCATATAAGTAATTTAACAGCACAAAAAGAAATCCTTCAGGCTGAACTACTCTGCAGACCATATAGCATGAAGCATATAGAAAAGAGTCTTTCTAGGATGACTACATCCTATTTGAGTAAAGCCTTATCAGTGAGAAAAATCTTTTAAGATTGTGAGTACTCTTAGAGCTTACTCCAAAGCAAAACTTCTTTTTCTAGGTATCCAGTATTTGCTCTCAAAGGAGACTGCTTGGAAGTGAGGCACAGAACTGGAAAACATGAAAGGTTTATAGTCATCTGCTTTCCCAGTAAATTGAAAGAACATGTTCAAGTTGAGCAGGCATTTGAAGACTCCTGTGAGGCTGACAGCTACTTCCAAAATGTCCAGTGTTTGTCCTCTCATTTCTTTCTGTCATCACCTCTGGCACCATTTTCTTGTTTCTTTCAGATCCCCCAGAATGGCTCAGTGTCCCCTTGGACAGGAAACAGTTAGAAATCTGGCTCAAGTATGTTAAAGCTGCAATGAAAGAACATTGCATCTCATCCCCAACATCACAAATTTCTTGGTAAGGCAAGGAACATTTTAGTTTGCAGTTGCTCCTGCTAAAATTAAAAGCTTTCTTAATAATTCAGTTGTCTTTAGATCAAAATTCTTATTTTATTTAATCTTCAAAGCAATTGCAGACATATCTTCTTACTAAAGGTTTTATGGTTAGGTGTCAATTCAAAGCATCTTCCATTTAGAGAGATGTTCACATTTTTTGGTGAGTACAGATTGCTGGTCAGGGTTTGGGTTTTTCCCCTCCACTTTTATTCCCCCAGACTCCAAACAGCAAAAGCTTCTACCTAACACTGACTTCTTAAAATAATATCTCAAACCCAAACCAATGTGCACTTTTCTTTATTTGCCAAAGTGAAGAACTGCAACTTGCAACTGTCTGAAGTTTACACTTCACCTAAAAGAAACAGCTTTCAAATGTACAGTGAAATTGAGTCCAAATTGTAGATCGTCTTGTACAGTTTACATTTCATCATGGTGTCATGGAGAACTTGATATAATCTCTATATATACATTTTTAAACACTCTTCCCTTTAACTTCACTTGAAGCCTAGTAGGGAAGTACTTACTGTAAGCCTTTCCATAGGTTTCACAAATGGAGGCAGACAATGGAACCTGTGACAGGATCCCTGTCCACCTATATTTCTGGAACACAACTCTGTCAGCAGACAGCTGCAATCATTCCACACCAAACACCCAGGCAACCTTCCAGAAGGAAACAAACAGGCTTCCTTAATCCACACCAGCATAGAACTGGTCTCTTCATAGTTACAAATTGACTTTGAGATGCCACCATTCATGATGGACCATCAAGCTAAAGCTGGAAAATCCTCAGGATCATCAGGATTTGGAGCCACAAGCTGCACCTATAAAGGAAGAAAAGAAGTTCTATAAAAATGAATGCATTTCAAAACTATCTGACAGCTACATATATATATTTTACCCTCAAAAGGTTAATTCTTCTACTCAAATACTACTACTACTAAATGCTGCTTCTACTCAAATTGTATCCATCACTATGACAAACTTTATCTCAAAACTTATGACTACTATAATTTCTTTTCAGTGTGAATGTTTTTATAATGCTGCCTGGGGAGGACCAGAAGGTCACAAGTTTTGCAGCACTGAATGAAGAAAAAAGTAAAGTAGTCTCAAGTAAAATACTGCATACTTTTAGAAGCAGCATTATTATATTTTTATATTCTAGAACTACTGAACATATTGGTTTGTAATTTTAACCTCTCTGATCTGTTACCATAAAGTATCTTTTTCATCTAGAAATGCATCAACACTTTCATATTATTCTGAAAGTTCCCAGTCTTAAAGCATTTTAGTCACAGTAAAGTTTCTGTGAGTATGAAGAATAAAGATGTCATTTTACAGTGTACAAATGCTTTTTTTTCCCCCAAAGAAAAAGATAAGTGGAAGTTTTTTATAATGGTTATATTGAAGACATGAATCATTCTGTAGGATCACAGATTTACTGATCTCATTGTCAGTAATCATAGTATTACTGCATCACAGAGATACAAGCCTTTAGTTATTTTAATTACAGTAATTTCATGATTATAAGCCGCACTTACGGGTGTCAGCAACTTTTCATTCTTTGTCCATATATAAGCCGCAAGTTACAATACAGAGTGTGATAAAAGGTATCTATTCTATCACCATCTGTTGAGGGTGGGGGCAGTGATCCTTATCTCCACGGGATTCTGCTAATGGGCCACCCATTGAAACCAGGTAGGGCATTGTTCTTTATCTTTTCACAACCCATCCTTCCTCCAGCATGTCATTTTCTGCTAATGGCCCATTGAGTCCCACTGTGGGACTGATAAAATTACAGTAATTTCACGAATACAAGCCGCACAGACTATAAACCGCATCTCTGGATGTTGGCAAACATTTCATTCTTTGTCCATAAATAAGCCGCACCTGAGTATAAGCCGCTCTGTCGTTCGCAGCGAGGACCCGCGTGCAACAAAGTTGCCAAATAGTAACAGAATCATGGCATGGCGGGGTTTAGTGGTTTGGCTCGGGCTGTGCAAGTTCGGCCCACTCGGGGCTGTCGACAGGGTCAGGGGGCCCAGCTCAGTGGGGCCGCTCAGCGGGATCGCTCGGGGCCGGCCACTGCTGCCACTGGACTCGTTCACCCCGGCCCAGCGCTGCCCCCTGGTGGCAGGCAGGGATGGAGCCTGTCTGCTCCAGCGGGGGCAGGAGCCCCCCACTTACCCCACGGGCCACGGGGATGGCAGCACAGAGCCCCCCCGTCTCTCCCCCGGGCTGCGGCAGAGGAGGGAAGGAGGGAACTCTCCCTCCTCTCTCCTCGCCCCCCGTGCTGCCTGGAGGCAGCCAGGCTCCACCAATGACGCAACAGAGTAACAATTTGTAACAATCACAAAATGCCAGCTTTTACTGGCAGGTTGCTCGACTCGGCACCTCGGTTTCCACTTCTGGGTTGGAAATGTCAGAAAATTATTCACATATTAGCCGCTCCTGAGTGTTAGCCGCATTTCCGGTGTGGGAGCAAAAATTTTAGCCAAAACGGTGCAGCTTGTATTCATGAAATTACTGTACTTCATCCCATTGGAAGTTGCTCCAGCCAGGGAGAAGAGCCCAACATTTCTTACCAAAACAAAAACAGAGGTTTTGGGACACTAAGGGAGCCCCTTTCTCCACTGGACTCCAGAGGAAAACCGGATTCCTCCACATCACCACTGGACCTCTGGAGGAAAACTGCACCTTCTACAGGAGCACTGCTTCAACTGAGCCACAACTGCAAAAGGACTGCAGCCATCATTTAATGGGACTGCTACCAACACCCTGCCTGACAGGGTGTCAGGTTGTACTCTGACTTTGTCAGGGCTTGGGGTTTGTTTCTTTGTAGTACTGTATTTCTATTTTAATTTCCCTAGGAAAGAACTGTTACTCCTAATTCCCATATCTTTGCCTGAAAGCCCCTTGATTTCAAAATTATAATAATTTGGAGGGAGGGGGTTTACATTCTCCATTTCAAAGAGAAGTTCCTGCCTTTCTCAGCAGACACCTGTCCTCCAAACTAAAACAGCAACTTTTCAGTCTTTGTCCATATATAAGCCGCACCTGATTATAAGCTGCACTTCGGGTTCGGACCAAAATTTTAGTCAAAATGGTGCAGCTTATAATCGTGAAATTATTGTACTTCCCGATTTATATCAAAACTCATTGCATTTTTTCCTCTAGTTAGCCTTAGAGCATCTAGTATTTGGACCTTTTGAAATGTATGCATTAGGAGTTGTGAGCCTGAATCCGTATTTAATTTCAAGTAACATAATATGGGCCAAGAACTCAATATGCAGGACAACTACTATGAGACAGGAATTAAACAGGTCTGTCACCATGGAAAGCAAAATTCCACACAGAAAGGGGCAGGACACACACAAACACCATCAACAACAGCAAAAACAAACCAACAAACAAAATCCCAAATAAACAACAAAACCATAAAATCCGTTACCACTACTTCTGGTCGAGGCCCTGTCTCTTCAGATCTTCTGCCACGACCACCTCGTGCTCCTCTTGATCCACGGCCAGGGCGAGGAAGACTCCCAAAATTAATATCCAGCTGAGAAGTTATATCATTCACTGGTTTTCGAAACACATGAGAATCATCTTCAAAGTCTTCTTTTTGCAACTAGAGAGAAGACATGGTTAAAGCCTACAGTTTCCATGTATGAACTTCTCCAACCTCCCAGATAAACATTCACACTTATATTACAGACTAAGCAGAGATGAACCAAGATGACATCTGGAGTAGACGACAGGCCTTAACTTGCATAGGATGAGGTAATTGCAGCTTCCTAGATGCCTGGGATAGTTCTTTGTTGGCTCTGATATTTCTGGCAAAAGTTTCTGTACCAACTCCATAAATGCTGAATAGGTTTGCCAGGAATATAATCTAGGAGGTTTTGAAAGTGACTAGAGCATCAGTCCTAAGCCACTTACTCCTACAGTTATCTCAAAGTAATGAATAAAAGGCCATATGAAAGCTATTTAATTGATGTATTCATGTACATGCCTGCAGCTGTGAGATTACTGTGGTTTTAACTGTGTGCTCCTAATAGTTAGTGCATGTCAGGCTACTGCCCAGCATAACTTTAATGGGGACTGCAGTAATGATAAAGTATGAGTATGTTAACTCATCCCTAACAGTGATGAATCACTTATTGAGTGTCTAATTCAGGGATTTCACTTGCCTATGTTACACAGCTCCTGTACCTCCTGTTCTGTGTTCATTTTAACAAGGTCTCTTGATACTACCAGAACGGAAACTTTATGGGCAAAAGGAATAGAAGCTTGTATGTACTCTTCATACACTTCTATTCTCTCTTCAGAGTCTGTGGAAAGTACTCTCCCCACCTCTACCACTACCTCTCACAGAAAAGAGGGGATAATGGCAACTCTGATCTAAAAAGTCTCACTAAAAAGAATGCAGACTCAATGATCTAAAGTGATTAAGCAAGTTTTGATGTTAACATAACTAGAGAAAAGATGCATATTCATAAATACATGTGCTAGACTATATGTACATATATAGTGATCCCCAAAATCTGAAATCTAAGTAAGCTGGAATCTGAAAGAAGCTTCCCCTCTCTCCTCAGAACTAGTAGTTCTCTCTGAGATTTCAATCTAAATAATATCATGGAATAAAATTTAGGGGAAATTGAGAGGGGGTGCACACTGTAGCATCACAATCTCTGCAGGGTTAGTTCTAAGAAGCAGGACCTGAAAAAAAAAATCCCTAAAAAGAAAAGTCCGTATTTCCAAGTGCCCAATGAGATACATGCAAGTGTATACTGCCAAGTAAGCTAAACAAGATTCAAGCTGAGGAAAAGAAGTGTATAGTAAACCTAAAAGTTTCATAAATCAAGATTTTTAGCAGCATTACCAGAAACTTATAGAGGTGGCAGCAGCTGACCCATAAGGTAAAACAACTTGGTACTGACATGTTTGTGTAGAAAATAAGGGGAGTGATCTGAGACAAAATTGAACACACAATTTAAAGCCAGTTTTGGGGCACACATCATTGCAGTGATAAAGCTTAGATACTGTTTTCTTGCCTATTCAGATAATACTAAAACTAGTAGGAAAAAAAAAAACCCGTAGAGACCATTTCCTAACCCTGGGCATAAAGAAGAGTTTACAGAATTCCCGGGGCAATGCTTACATCATCACTGTATTTTGACTTGTGAATCACCACTGCTTTGGAAGGAACACTGGATTCTGGCTTCCGGATGTTGAATTCAGGCTTTGGTCGATTCCGTTGCTGAAGATTTTTCCACTCATCTAATGTCATTTCTTGAACCGCTTCTTCCATTGGCTCTCCTTCAGCAGGTCTAGAAGTTTACAGTTTTAAAGTAAAAAGCATTAGCTTGCAACATTCCAGGATAAACAAGAACACTTATGTCCAAAGTAAGGACACTAAACAAAACATTTAGAATGTTTCTCACCAAATTATTCTAAATTTCACTTATTCCTCACAGTAACTTTGTGTGTGATAGTTTTACATTAATGTAACTTAGAGTATATATTTATGTACGCTTTAAAATTAGTCACATGAACCAACGCTGTCTGCAGCCTCTTGTATCAGTACTCATCCAGTCACACCCTGAATTCAAGTACTTAGATTCTAGACAAAATCATTCTGCTTTTTGATCGGGCAAATATAGCCACAGTAAAAAAAGAACAAAAACACACCGAGCAGTTTTAAAACACCACAATTGCATGGTTTTATTGCCTTGTACTGCACAATGAAGATACAAGATGAATTCATGTTTCAGGGTAGTTTTCAGTCATCAAAAATGATCACATGATGACCACACCAAGGGATCTTCCAGGTAATTATTAACATTTCCTTTGTTAATTTCACAATATCCTTCCTTGATTTTTTTTTTTTTGGTCAGATGTAGTAACAGACAACCAAAGAACATTTATCACTTGGCAAAACTGGATTAATCCTAATCCAATGTTCATTTGTCACTAAGTACAAGTTCTAGAATATGTTCTAGAAAAACATATGGAACACGTCACAGCTGCCTTGCATATTTTTGAACTGCAAAGATAGAAGGCTTTATGTCTGTAAGACACACAGATAAGATACATAAGAAAAAAAAAAGCTTCTCTTCCACTGATCACTGCTTGAGTACTCTTCTGTCACTTCTCTGCTGCTGATCACAACAGGCCTGCCTGGGACTGCAGCTTTTAGAACACTAAAGGTGTACATTTATTGATACCTACAGAAAGCTATTTCCTACTAACCAGCATCACAAACAGGGAGCACAACTTCTTAAGTCACCATAACTGTCTGCTACATAAACAAGTTAAATACTATGAACTACAGGAAAGCTCACACTGAGTACTCCAAGGCACTTGAGAAACCATTTCTCCTCACATAGAAAACTGCTATGCTTTACAATAACACTTGGAGTTGACTAACAATTTCCCTAACAATTACTTTTCTGGATAGTCCCACCTGTCTAGTGAGAGAACAATGGATTTGGTTTTTCCTCATTCATTCCTAGTTCCACAGTCCTATCAAATAATTATACTTTCCCCAATGTAAAGTTACAGTTTTTTAGGTGCAAGTTGGAATTTTTTTGTCATGGAAAGATGCAGAGTCAAGTGACGATCAGTGACTGTGTGTATTTTATTTTTAAAGTTATACAAGCAACCCATTGGAATACACAATTTTTTTGGTGACTATTCTGTACATTATAGAACTATAGCCTATATAGGAACAGGTCAGGTCCCTCTTCTAATCTGATTCTGCAGCAAAGCATTCATATTTCTTGCCAGTCAAAATTAGGCAGTATTTTTCCAAACACTCAGCATATGACTGGGAGAAGCAGAACTGAACACTAAAGCAACCCTTAATTTTAGTTGTAGGATTAACACAGTTCTAAATTCACTTCACAGAAGAATAACAAATACAAAAGTCCTGTACTATATGCCTGCCCTCTGAGATGCCTTTAAGCCCTGTTATTTTGAAAATTCCTGCTTTATCAACCAGAAATTCAAGGTTAAAAGACTGTTAAGCAGTCTGTAGCTCCATGCTCATTACAATCTGAAACTGTATTAGAAGGACTGTTAGGAAAAAACAGTAAATAGTTTACTGAGTTACAAGAAAAGGATAAGAAGCAGCTACTTCCAGAAAAACACCAACAGATACTGTTGCATCTGTAAGAGCACTAAGAACACATAGCACCCAAAATATTTCAATTACAGTAATTTCATACTATAAGGCGCACCCTTTTGACTAAAATTTTCCCCCGAAACCGGAAGTGCGCCTTATAGTCCGGTGCGCCTTATCTGATCGACAAAGTGGCAAAATTTGCCAACCCAGAAGTGCAAGCCGCGAGGGGGACTGGCCATGCAGCAGGGCTGGGCTGTGAGGGGAGTGGCCCTGCGGGGCTGTGCCTGGCTGTGAGGGGGGAGTGGCACTGCGGGGCTGTGCCGGGCTGTGAGGAGGGAGTGGTCCCGCAGCAGCGTCAGGATGTGAGGGGAGAGGGGCTCCACAGGGGGGGCCCACAGGCATCGGGGTGGCCGCCACGCGGGGTGGGAAAGCCACTGGAATCAGGGCAGTGGCGGCATGGGGCGAGCCCGCCGGCATCAGGGCACCAGGGAACTCCCAGAGCAGCGGGGCCCTGGGGACATCGCACGGAGCAGCTGCGGGCTTTCTCCGGCCCTGGGGACGCCACACGGAGTGGCGTCAGGCGTTTCCCGGCCCCAGGGACGCCGCACGGAGCGGCGGATACAGGCGGGTCTAGGGGCTAATGGCTACCGGGTTGGGGCGGGGCCTCAGCCAGCAACCGCGCCGGGGGAGCTGGGAGCAGAGCCTCGCTTAAAAAAAAAAAAAAAAAAAAAAAAAAAAAAGTGCGCCTTATAGTCCGGTGCGCCTTATCTGATCTGCAAAGTGCAAAATTTGCCAACTCCCAGGGGATGCGCCTTATAGTCGTGAAATTACTGTAGTTGTCCTCAAGAGTATGAAGCCAGATAACTTCTGAGCAATTATCTGAAGCTTCTGATTTGGGAATAAGTGTTAGAAAAACAAAACTAGTGGTAAACACTCAGAGGAATTACAGAGAAACATAACATAATAAAAGTGTCTCTATTAAGCTGGTTTAATTTTTTCCTAACCCACTATCTCAGTAAATTGTGTATCTGAACTTTAGGAAATCTTTTTCCTCCTCTCATGAACCTTTTACCACATTACAGAGACAATGTTTCAGTCCTTGGCAAGAGCTGCAGAAAGATAGAGAACTGATAGCGAAAAGTTCTTGAGAACTAGCTATCAAAGTTTCAATTTGCAAAAGAAAACTAAGAATGTGAGTGGGAGTTTAACAGTGTAAAATAATATTTACTGCATTTTCTGTGGCATAAAGATTGTACAAGGGAAGGGCAATAGTGCAAGTATTGAAGAATACTGAGTGCCTAACCATTCAGTGGTATGAGATACTAAAGTCACCCAGTGATTTGAAAACAAGCAACCAAAACAACAATCACCAAAACGTTCCAAGAACAACTAGAAATATGTACTCAGGCAAAAGTACCAGCCACCCAAATACAGAAAGAAGCATTAATAAGGCAGAAGCTCTGAAGGAGGGACACCAATTCCCCAGATTGTGCAGGAGCATTGCAGTCAAGTATCTGTTCCTTCTTCAACAAGAAATACGTATGATAAGGAGCCAACAGTTTCATTTCGAACGGATATTATTGCTGGCTGGGTGGAGCAACATCTCAACTGAATAGTGTCTTCTGCATGGGAACAGGTGAGAAGTCTACAATAGTACTGCAAGACACAAGCCTAAAACACATGATGTACATGGGAAGCCTTAAAAGATGTGCAAAGGAAATATAAATAACACTAAAAAACATTTTGCATATCCATGACGTTAAGACAACACATCCAGGAGGGAAAAAAACCAGAATATCAGCTTCTATTTTTCTAAGTATTAAAAAGACCATCAGGAGACACTGAAATCTTAATTAGTACAGTACATTAAAATCAACTAGACAATGAGAAGCTACAACTAAAATTGATCATGCCTCGGGCCAGAAAGACCCCTTTCAGGTCTAAATTGCTATGATCGTAAGATAGTGCATGAGGACATTTGACCACAGAGCAACTTGATCTCTCAAAAAGCAAACAGAGCTATTGCTTTGAAAAGTACACATACATCAAAAGCACCCACTTGCCAATTCCAAAGGAAATACCTGTGGATTTACACTGCAAATATTTGGTTTTTTCAACTGCAAAATACCATTTTGGTTTTTATTGCAAAGGATGGTTTTAACTCCTAGTTTATTGGCATTACAAATTTGCTTTAGGATGTCAAGACTCCCAAGGGGAAATACCTACGAGTGAAGCACAGCAACAGAAACCTGCGTGCCACATTTTGGACAGAAACTCAGTTGCAGCAAGTTAGCTAGAGCACCATGCCAGCATGGAATTGCATTCTGTGCATTATTTTCTACCTTCTAACCTTACACATTTTTAGTAACTGCTTGGTATGCATTTTCATTAATCAAATTAATAAGCTCTTTGGCACACCAGCAATCATGCTTACAAAACACTGCAGACAACTAAGCACAACCTCTGAACATGAACAAACTGAATCCATACTGAAAGTCCTACCAAATCACTAAATGAGAGACTTCAGCATTGGTTCCTACAGCTTCAGTGTCTTCAACGGATGGCAATAACCCTTTAACTACACCTTGATTACTGTGCATACAGAAAACAAAATACCTTTTTACCAGAAGAAAGGCAAATGGAAAGGAATGCCATTTAGCTCAGCTATTCAGCTATTATTTTCATACTACTAAAGATAATGACAGAAAGTCTCTCTCCAATCAGTTTTTGTACTATTCAGCTGCACAAAGCAAATGCTTAGCCAGCTTTTATCAAGAAGTCAATGACATGAAGCTTTCCCACTAAACATTATTTACAAGAGCATTATCACCAGCTATAGAAAAAATTAAACAAGGTAGGACCAAACAATGGAAGAAAAACACTGAATCAAATATTTATGAAGCTCTGGCCTGATCTATGAACAATATGTCACCATTAAACAACAACAAAGAACAGTAAACAACAAAACAAATAAACAAATGAGAGAAATAGCTAAAAGATCTTGAAGTTAAATTGATAAAGCTTCTTAATACATAACCACAATGATACATAGCTCCACCAAAAAGGAAAAGTATCATGTGAGAATAAATGTAAGAAAACCCCACAAGATTAAATACAAGTTCTGCAAATAGCTTTAGGAATACGCATTGAATAGCCTGTGTATTGTACTAAATAAAACAAAAAAATCCGATTTTAATTGGTAAACACAAGTGTTACCTTGTTTGGACTGTGAAGAAAAGTTCAACTGAAAGCAGCTATGAGAAAAGTTTATTCTGCACTGCCTGTGTATTTTATACAGGGTTGAGGTTAGGTTTTGCTTTTGATGCAAAAAAGCCCTATATTACCATGCAGTTTGGATGATATAACTAGAGATAAACATTGTTGATAATTCAAGAAGATTTGAGGATACAAGAAAAAATAACTTGATTTATATTATATAGGTATTAAAAAAACTCTTTTCCCACAATACTCTGCAAATAGAAGCTCAGGAATGGCAAAACAGAGTCCTAAAGACAAGACCCCATAAGTTACAGAAGCCCATAGAATGTCTTTTCCAGAGTTGCATGGAAATTAGCCAGTACCACATCAGAAAGCTACACACTACCTTCACACAGACAGGTTATTCCAAACTTCCAAAAGTACATTTTTTATTTGCAATTTTAAATGGAAACACAACTGGAAAGAGAATTAGAAAAGAAACAAACCCAAGCCTTCGACTTCCTTCTCAATTCAAAGCACACAACTGCAATAAAGCAGTAGGAAATAAATGGTTTTCTTGTAGTCACTGCATTTTAGAGTCAAAATAAGAAAGATCCTAGCAGCAGCCCAAGCAAACACATGACCCTTTATAAAACTGAGGCTGTAGCCAACAGCAGAAGGTAGCCTAATTTGCGTTATCTGGACAGTAGGGAAAACCTAAACATGTAAATATAGTAATCTCACAACTATAAGGCACACCCCTTTGACTAAAATTTTGGCTCAAACCCGGAAGCGCACCTTATAGTCCGGTGCACCTTATATAATGGACAAAGTTGCGAAATTTGCCAACCCAGAAGTGCAAGCCGCAAAGTGGAGGGCGGTGTTGTGGGAGCGCCAAATTGTGATGTGGGGCGGGAGCGGGTGGCCGTGGCTGGCAGTAGCCACGCGAGGAGGGAGGGAGCCAGCGTTGTTGGCCCAGCGCCAGCCGTGCGGGGAAGGAGGGAGCCACCACCGCCGGCCAGGCGCAAACCGCGCGTGGAGGGAAGGAGGGAGCCACCGCGGCTGGCTCCAGCCCGGCGCAAGCCGCGTTGGGGAGGGATGGAGGGAGCCACCGCCACCGGCCTGGGCCACATGGGGAAGGAGGGAGCCACCGCCTCTGGCCCGGCGCAAGCTGCGCGGGGAGGGAGGGGGGGAGGGAGGGAGCCGCCACCGCCGGCTCCGGCCCAGCGTGAGCCGCGCAGGGAAGGAGGGAGGGAGTTGTGGGCCTGGTGCGAGCCGCAGCCACCCCGAGCCAAGCCAGACCACGGGCAGCCCCGAGCCAACCCAGACTACGGGCAGCCCCGAGCCACCCTGAACTGTCGCAAGCTGCGGCCGCCCTGAGCTGTGCCTCGCCAGCCGGTACCATGGGCAGGCAAGAGTGCTGAGGCCCCTGGCACGGGGAGGGCACCTGGGGCTGCGTTTAAAGGCTACGTCAATCTGTGAAAAATGCTTGCAATTTGAGCACCTGCCAGTAAACCCTTCGATTGCACGATTCCATTACTATTTTGTTACTTTGTTACACACAGCACAGCTCCTCGCTGCAAAAAAAAAAAAGTGCGCCTTATAGTCCAGCGCACCTTATGTACCATACAAAGTTGCAAAATTTGCTGGCTCGCGGAGGTGCGCCTTATAATCCGGTGCGCCTTATGGTCGTGAAATTACTGTACATTTTTAAAATATATCCTGAAGCCTGAACACCATATCCTACAGGCTTTTGCTTTTAAACATTAAAACAACATCTCCATCTTGTTAAGGTGTATGCCATACAGCCATCCCTAATGACCTAGGCACTATTCACACAATGTCTCCTGTTTTAAAATACATAGGGTCACAAAGACAACACCCCCCAAAAGTTAAGTGCAGGATGATTTATGTAATTCATGTTTTGTAGGTAGACTTATATGCCTTTGGGACAGTATTTATTGCACTGAAAGGAGTACCAGTGCAAAAATTTGTACTTTTACGTTACTTGCTTTTTTGAACCATTTGAATTTCAGTGGACTATGCCTAAATTAATTTAAAAAAAAATACAAACAGGAGTAAAATCTCCAGAAAGGCTCCCAGTCTGACTGAATACCTAGTGATCTCTAAGAAAGATGAAACAGTTGAAGTCAACTGCCAAATTTTGCCAGAGGCCTTTTCCACTGTATAAACTTTTCATGCCTTAAGCTCTACAATGAACTGATATTGGGACATATCTACAAAGAGCTTGAATTGAAGTAGAATTGAAGTAGGAAACAAGTAAAGGCATCAGCAATTGACAAAATCAAAATTTTTAAAAAGCTGAAAAACTGTTTTCATATTTAGTTAATACAGTGCATTTTTACCAGTGTACCTATGCTGCCCAGCTGATATAAATTAGCCTAGAAACATTTTTTCAGTCATAAGTCATTTGAAGACAGATCACCCCATGTAAAAACCTACTCTAAAATTAAAAGAATCAAAGCTATATCAACTGAACTTCTTACAGGGTTAAACAACCTGAACATATAAAACAGATTTTGTCATCTAGTTAGCTTTATAATTAAGAAATGAACCCATATCACTAATATCTGGAGCTGCTTCATGAGGTAAGAAAGGCTTCGCAGCAACAGAAGAGGTTGACATACTGCAGTGACCATCTTTCACTCATTAGGAGATATGCACCACATGTTATTTAATTATTCTTTAAGTCTCTTAGACAAGATTATCCAGTTATTTTTCTTAAGCCAGTGTTCATTTATTTGCTGTGACACTGATTAGAATGAAAGCCAGAAGGCAAGGGTCACATTTCTCTCTCAATTTCTCTACTTTTACTGCTTACTGCATTTCCAGAAAGTTTTTCCCAGTTCTGCCATGGCCTCTCATGAATAGAGGATATCTGCGTCATATTAGTGATTGGTGAATACAAACTCACAGTAGCTCAGTGTATTCTAAATGTGTTTGTACAAGTGCATGGGCACCTGAATATCTGTTCTCAGAGAATGTCAAAAAACATGGTAGTTTCTACTGTCAGACAAGTTAAATCAGACAAGTTCTAAATCAGACAAGTTAAAAAGGTAAAACATAATATGTAGCTCGCCCTTAAATTATCACCAAACCTTAGGAAGTTAAACATCACTGTGCAATTAAATGCAATCTCCAAATGCATAAATCAAGCTTTAGTCAGAATTAGGGGCACATTTTCCATATTCATAAATATAAGACAAAGTTTTTCTATTTTTAAATGTGTGCACTTGCAAAACTTCTCATTTCAAATGTACCTCTCGGTACAAGTACATCAGTACGAGTTAATTGTTTCCTCTGCATTTAGAAAGAAAATATTTGTCTGTCTGTACTTGCTCAGAGGCTCTCCTTCAGATGTCCCTGGCTGTTCAGGAGTTTCCACAGTCTCTTCCATGTATGCAGTCTGCTCCGTCCCACTAAAACAGTAAGCAAACAAACCAAAACAAAACACACAAAAAAACACAGTCTTCATGAGTCACACTGGGAAAGAAACCAAATCAATACATTCCTTCTTTTACCAGAATCCCTTGGTAAGAAGGAAAAAAAAGGAAAACTCTTTGATCATAAGCAGAAAGATATACTAAACAACTAATTGAGCAAATAACAAAATGACTAATATTGGGAAAATACAATTTTTATTTCCTTTAAAAAAATGCATATATGAAGATTAAATAATTCAATCATGAACACTAATCAAGATTAGTATTAGCTGTCAGTACAACACTGACATAAGGGGTTGCCTTTTTGCTCCTTTCAAAGAATTAAAGTTTGCATTTTCTGTAATACGGAATTTAATTTACTTGCAAATGACAGCAGGAACTTATTTTCATTCCAGTAGCAGGCATACATATTTAAAATTAACACCTTTCAGCTTCAATGCATGATTAGCACAATTAGAGCACAGACAAGCTTTTAAAATTGTTCAGAGCTTTAATTTTTTTGTCACTTCTACCACATCACAAAAAAACAGTATAAGTTCTGATGCAACTGAACTGAAAAAAAACCCCATCAAACCTTAACTAGGGAGAAAATATGAAAGGGCAAATAAATACCTTGTAAGTTTATGAAGCCTCCCCTAATATCCTACAGAAGATAGTTTTCTGCTAGCTAGTTTGTACTATCAGTTCAGAACAACCTAGCTGATCCTTTGAAAAGCCAGAGTACCTAACCAATCTACTCTTAATATGAAATCCTGTATAAGGGAGAGACGTTACTATAACCTTTCAAAAGAATTTGGAATATCAAGACCCAAAAATAATTACATACCAAGGCTGTATTTTTCAAGCTTTTGGCATGATTGTCCAAATCCATTCTGTTTTAAAACTTAGATTTTATTTTAAAATAAAATTTTATTTTTAAAACAATTTTGTCAGTGAATGTGTATGTGGCCAAAAATATTTGCCATAATTTCCAAGTACTGCCTTTTCTCCATCCTTTATCAGCCTTCAGTTAAAGAGTTCTAGACGTATATGAGATCAAAAGCTACTGGAAAGGGTAATGTATTGCCAGGTGCAAGGAATGGACAAAAGCCAACATAATCAGTAAGGTTTTATAAATCTCAACAGAAACAAGTACCACTAAGATATATACAGAACTGAATGGAAAATTCCTGATTTTTTTTAACTCAAAATGGCCATTAGTATATTATGCTACTGATTTTTTCAACACTTTAAAATGTATTTCAGTGGTACAGTCAGCTCAATATTACCTTCAGAGCCACACTGAATTGTACTAAGTTTTGCCATTTAGAAATTATCTGTAAAATTCCAGAAAAGAGACTGCGCTTTAAGGTCAGTAATAGATTTTGAATTTTAGAATCAGCATTTTGGAGCAATTCCATTAAATACCAGAGCCCTACTTACTTGAATATGGAGAAAAGTAATAACTTATTTCCATTAAAAGACAACTCAGCTCCAGTCAAAAGATTCTGGCAGTCCTAAGTAAACAATCATCATCATGCCTTTGCTTCAATTTAATCTCACCATCATGAAGGAGCCAAGTTAACTAAAATTACATTAATTACAACAATAATAGAAAGTGATGCTTATAATGCTCAGAATGGACATGAAACTGATGAAAATTATGATCTAACATAGGCCACAGAAAATTATACAGTAATTTCACGATTACAAGCCGTACCTGATTATAAGCTACAGGTCCGGGTGTCGGCAACATTCAGGTTTTTGTCCATATATAAGCCACACCGGATTGTAAGCCGCACTTCCGTTCGCAGCGAGGATCCATGTGCCACTTTCACAAAGTTGCCAATTAGTAACAGAATCGCGGGATCATGGGGTTTACTGGCTCAGCCCTGCTCGGGGCGGCCACCAGGGAGCAGCCCTGGCCCCGCTCTCCGCTGCCGCCAGGAGGCAGGGGAGCAGCATGCCCAGTCGGTGCTGCGGGGAAGCGGGAGAGGGGCATGCCCAGCTGGAGCTACCGGGAAGAGCTAGAGGGGCGTGCCCGGTCAGTGCCGCCAGGAAGAGGGAGAGGGGCGTGCCCGGTCACTACGGTTGGGAAGAGGGAGAGGGGCTTGCCTGGCCAGTGCCGCCGGGAGGAGGGAGAGGGGCGTGCCCAGCCAGCGCTGCTGGGAAGAGGGAGAGGGGCGTGCCCGGTCACTACAGCTGGGAAGAGGGAGAGGGGCTTGCCTGGCCGGTGCCGCCGGGAGGAGGGAGAGGGGCTTGCGCGGCCAGTGCCGCCGGGAAGTAGGAGAGGGGCGTGCCCGGCTGGTGCCGCCACCGCATTCCCCTGGGGCCGGGCAGGGCTACCGCTGCACCACCACTGCCCTGCCGCCCGGGGTCAGGCGGGCTCTGCCTCGTCTCGGGGTTGCTGCTGTCTCAGACTTCCGGGTTGGGAAATTTCCAAAATTTGTTCATATATAAGCCACTCCTGAATGTAAGCCGCACTTCCAGTTTGAGAGCAAAATTTTAGTCAAAATGGTGCGTCTTATAATCGTGAAATTACTGTAATTTATAATGGGCACAAGTATATGCCATACCTCGCATCACCTTTAATTGTTCTGCAATTGCAAGCTCCACCTCCTCCCTTTTTGTCATCTGCTTTCACTCCTCTAGAGAGGAAAACAATTCTATGAGTTTAAGAGGTTTTTTCCTCTTTTTTGTATGTCCTCAAACTAAAACCAGTATCGACTTTTTGCCAGACAGTCTGGATACAGTAGAAGGGAACAGAATACCTAAAAGTCACTACTGTAGTGCTAACTAATATTTACTTGTATATCAAGTAGGAAACAGCACACAGAACACTTACGTTTTATCATTCCCACTTTGTTCTCGTTTTCTTCTTTGGTCAAACCTATCAAAATTTCCATTTAATCCACCACCTCTTCCTCTACCTCTCATTCCACCTCTTCCTCCACCACGACTTCTTATTGGTCTTTCATAGTCTAATCTTTCCACTGGTCTAAAAAGAAGATAATTAGTCAGATTTTTGTTTTTATGGAACAGTTAACAAGAAATTAAAATCATACTGTTATATTTCTGCAGCTGTCGGACATATCAGTATACAACAGCTACCGCATAATTTTTAGCGTGCATCTTTATACAATACACACTACAGCTCTGGTTTTGTCATTAAAAATGGACATAAACTGAACCCTGGAGGAATTACTACAGCACACAGGAACAGAAAGATCAGCAGTTATTAACACTAAAAACATTACAGAAATTAAAGAAAACATCATAAAACTGTCAAATCTTCACAACTTTATCATGCAATAGCTCCACCATCTAAACCCATATTCATACGTAACTGCTAAAAATTTCAGACAACTTGTTAAATATCAACTATCACGGTATAAAATATGAACAGCCACATTCTGAAGCATTAAAGGCTTAGGTGGAATCTTCTAGTACTTATGAAGAAAGCAAAATCAATATGCATTCACTGCCGGAGCAGTAAGTTCCAACTTGGAACCTCCCACATGTTCTGCAAAGCTTGGTATGTGAGCTCAGAAACGAACATTACAAAGATGCTGCTGACTAGGGGGTACATTTTCAGATCTTTACATTTTTCGGCCTTGCCTTATATTTCTAACATATAATAAAAATGTTCCAATTCAACCCCCAAGGAAGCTGAAACTACAGCTCAGACAGGCATGAAGTAAGTTTTCTTGCAAAAAACCTGCACACTAATAATGCACAGATCTGCTGTGAGGGACCTTAGCTCTCTCTGCAGGATACATACCGTTCCACAGAGAATTCCATTTGTCTTTGTGCTCCATAGGGACGGTATTCTCTGAAAGATGGTCTCCATTCAGTTTTGTCTTGTTTCCCCTCTGTACTTCTGTTACTGAATCCTTGTTGTTCTCCCTGCTTGGGTGCTCGCTTTGTGCCTACACAAACACACACAGGGATTACTGACAGCTCAACAGTAACACAATTGCAATTACCAAACTACTAACTGAAGAGAGTTGGCTACACGTGCAGACCCAAGTCCACCAAAATATTACAAGTCCTTAGAGCTAATGTTGCCAGATACTATTTGTTTGAAAGATACACACTTATTTTACCTTCTGTATCGATGAACCTGCTAAATACTATGGGTTTCAACATAGGTCAGAGATTTCCAGAAAACACAGTCTTAAAAAAAAAAAAAAAATCTCATTTTGCTCTCAAGTCACAGAAAAGGAGAACAAAAGCTGTTTCTCTCATGTTTTCGAGGAACATGAAAGTGCAGTATAGGATGTGGTGGAGAAGCTTCAATGGAAAAGACTAATTGAAAGACAGCAGCAGAAGCAACAAAGGTGAGGGAAAGAGAAGGACCCCTTACAGACAGACACTGATTGTGAAAAAACACACCTCCTGCCAGATGAGCTCAGTTTAGAAGTCTAAGCCTCCAGGTCCTCTAAGCTCATGGTCATGGTACCAAACAACCAGCACAGGGTCATCTCCTCACACTGCTGTTCCATGGAGGAAAGTACCATTCAACAACACTAAAGGTCTGAGTTCAGGTGGCACAGACCCAAAAATTCCAGAATTCCAGAACATAAACATATTCCAAGATAACATATTTAAGCTTTTTAGAGTTTTGTTCAGCCATTGTTAGGGTTGAGGAAGATCAGGTTGGGCAGAATGAATGGAAAGAAATTGTGAAATATAAATGGAAGTTTTACACTCAACCTGTATACATCTAGCAGAAGATTAAGGTTCTTCATGTGCTTCCTTTCCCATTTTCCCAAATTCTGTTCTTTATCTGGGATCAAGTTGTCCAGATGCAAGCAAGCAAGTCTTTTTGTCTGCTAGGCCTCTATATCTAAACCAACACCTTTTTCAGACAATAGTTAGTCTAGCAAGGAACTATAAAACTGGTCTCAAACAAAACTCAGTTACTGCTTCCACAAGAAGTACAGTAATTTCATGACCATAAGGCGCACCGGACTATAAGGCGCACCCCCCAGGAGCCGGCACATTTCGCAACTTTGTAGATCAGATAAGGCGCACCAGACTATAAGGTGCACTTATTTTTTTGCAGTAAGGAGCCGCGCAGTGCGCAACAAAGTAACGAATTGTTGGCAGGTGCTCAATTTGCGAACATTTTTCAAAGATCGGTGTAGCCTTTAAATGCAGCCCCAGGCGCCCTCCCCGTGCAGCGGGCCCCAGCACTCCCACCCGCCCCCGGCGCCGGCTGGCACGGCTCACGGCACCCAGCTCCCACCACGTGACCGCGCTGCGTCCCGGCTTCCCTGCGGTCGGCGGCGGCGGTGCTTCCCGTTGCTTCCCCGCAGCTGCGCCGCTTCTCTCCGCTTCCCCGGGGCTGTGCCACTTGTCGCCGCTTTTTGGCGGCCACGAGGGCTTCCCCGCCCACCGCTTCTTGGCAGCCCCAAGGGGCTCGGCTAGCGCCGGGATGCGGCAGCTGCAGGGGCTTCCCCGCCACCGCTTCTCGGCGGCCGCAGGGGCTTCCCCGTCGCCGCTTCTCGGCGGCCGCAAGGGCTCGGCCAGCGCCGCGATTTGGCGGCCGCAAGGGGTTTCCCCGCTGCCGCTTCCCGGCGGCTGCAAGGGGCTCAGCTAGCGCCGGGATGCGGCAGCTGCGGGGGCTTCCCCGCTGCCACTTCGCCACCGCCGCTTTTCGGTGGCCACAGGGGCTTCACCGCTGCCGCTTTTCGGCGGCCGCAAAGGGCTCCGGTGGCGCCACGATTCGGCGGCCGCGGGGGTTCGGCTAGCGCCGGGATGCGGCGGCTGCGTGGGCTTCCCCGCCGCCGCTTCGCCGCCGCCACTTTTTGGCGGCCACAGCAGCTCGGCCGGCACCGCCTTTTGGCGGCCGCAGGGGCTTTGCCGCCGCTGCTTTGATGCCGCCACCGGGAGGGCTCTGCTCGAAGCTGTTGCGGGCTCGCACTTCTCATTCCCTCCACGCCCGGGCCATGGTCGCCCGGGTTCTCGCTTCTCCCTCGCCCGGGCCAGGGCCAGTACCGCCCGGCTTCTTGTTCCGCCCGGGCCCGGGCCAGCGCTGGCTCCCTCCCTCCCATCTTGGCTCCTGCCAGTTGTGGCCACCCGCTCCCGCCTCCCCCCTCGCGACTCAGTGCTCCTGCAGCACCCCCCATTGCGGCTCGCACTTCCGGTTTGGCAAATTTCGCAACTTTGTCCATCAGGTAAGGCGCACCGGACTATAAGCCGCACTTCCGGTTTTGGGGGAAAGATTTAGTCAAAAGGGTGTGCGTTATAGTCGTGAAATTACTGTACTTGTGGAACTCTGAGCAGATTACCAAACTCAGGTTGTGGACAAGTGACAGTCCTGGTTACTGTACCTCTTTGCTAGAACATAGAGAGAAAAAAGGTTATTTCATGTGGCAACATTAAGATGCAAATTACAGTAATTTCACGACTATAAGGCGCACCAGATTATAAGGTGCACCTCTGGGAGTCAGCAAATTTTGCAACTTTGTACGGTATATAAGGCGCACTGGACTATAAGACGCACTGGACTATAAGACGCACTTTTTTTTTTCCCGCGAAGAGTCGTGTCGCCCAACAAAGTAACGAATTACTAACGGAATCCCGCGATCGTGGAGTTTACTGGCAGGTGCTCAATTTGCAAACATTTTTCACAGATTGGTGCAGCCTTTAAACACAGCCCCAAGCATCCTTGGATCACTCCCACTTTTCCCCTGCCAGGGCCATGCAGGCTCGGATCGGCCCCGCTTTTCCCCTGCCGGGGCCATGCAGGCTCGGATCAGCCCCACTGCCCCCTCCACTGGGGCCATGAGGGCTCAGATCGGCCCCACCGCCCCCTCTGCTGGGGCTGTGTAGGCTCGGAATGGCCCCGCCTCCCCCCAGCCAGGTTCGGGGCGGTTCAGGACCGCAGGCAGCTTGGGGTGCCTCAGGGTGCCTCAGGGCAGCTCGGGACTGCCCACTGCCCGCTCCCTCTCTCCCCGCGCAGCTCCTGCTGGTCAGGGGCTGCCCGGTCCCGCCCACCCTGCACGGCTCCTGCCAGCCGCAGCCGCCCGTTCCCACCCCCCCTTGCAGCTCAGTGCTCCCATGGCACCACCCCCCCTCACACCTCGGCTCACGGCTCACACTTCCAGGTTGGCAAATTTTGCAACTTTGTCCATATATAAGGTGCACTGGACTATAAGGCACACTTCTGGGTTCAGACCAAAATTTTAGTCGAAAGGGTGCGCCTTATAGTCGTGAAATTACTGTAATTCATAACCCCACAGAAATGCCCATGTAAGAAGATTTTTGACAAAAGTTTAGGTGGTTAGGATGAAGTCTAATACCATTTGTAACGAGAAAGCTTCAAGGAACTATCCAATTGGTGAATAAACCTTTCATTATGCATTAAGAAAAGTCATATTTGTACAGAGAAGATAGTTTTATATGTTGTGCTAAACAACTTCAGTTTTGCTTTTCTTTAAACTACAAACCACTTGACATAATACACTTCAGTAATTCTCTTTTCTCAAGGTTTGAAGTTACTTGATCGTTACAGCAGTGAGTGTATTTGCATTACTCAAATTATTATGTCATCTCTGGATAAAGGAACAACTTTGTAAATCAGTTTCTGAGTAAGACTTTCAAATCAGGACATTTTAACACAAAGCAAATTTATAAAAGATAAATAATTGTACATTGTTGGGAAACATCTGCTCTACACACATCTCAACTACACTACCAGCTATGTAAATGTTAATTCTAAACTGGAATCTTGCTGTGAAAAAAATGACTACTAATTTCTGACCTTATTTTAGTTATTTTGTCTGAATTTGAATGTACAACAATGCAGAGAAGACTATTGTGTTATTTATTTTTTATCCTCTTATTGGCTATCAGAAGCATTAGCTATCCTAAAAAGATTCCTTTGGCAAGAATGCAGTAGCCAGAGACACCTATCCCTACATACTTAGTACTAACCTCAATTTCACCTTGAGATTCAAAGAGCTCCTTAGAACTAGCAAAAAAATGTCAAAAAAGGAAGACGCAGAAGTAATTTTAAAAAGATAGTATCTCTTTGTATTACCCAGTACCACTTAGAAGTATTTCAAAACAAGCATTCTTTGCCAGACATGTCAGTGTATTACATGTCAGCAGCACTGAGCATACTGGATGGAGCCATCTGTTCTACTCCAATTTCAGTGCAAGGCTATTTCACTTTGATTCTAACTTCATTTACTGCAGACAGATTTTAAACACTAGAAACACTACGTTACACCAGTAGTAAGTGCCACAGAAACATCTTTAATTGGTTCGACAGACATCTACTAAAGCAGTATGCAGCACCTGTATCTCTAGTAGAACAAGTCACCCTCCGGGCAGAAGTTTGTGCGACCTGCTTGTGAATCAGTACAAAAAAAAAGCAGCCCAGCTTTCAGCTCTGCAGGTGAGTGCAAACAAAACTGGAGCTTGGCAGCAGTGATAGCATAAGCTATACAATTTTAATCCTCTGCTACATGTATGACTGAACAGGCTCAGTTTAATTTACAGAGCTCAAGGGCCATCTACCCTTTGGGGGGCAAAAAAACAAGGCAACAAAATCAAGACAAAGCATGAGCCATCTTTTATATCACTGACAAAGACTTAAGGAACTGGGGTACACTTTGAATACTTGCTTAATAACTACCTCTCCAAGTACACCCCAATTTTGTCCGCTTGGTTGTATACATAGTCTGGTACGCAGGTTTTCTTCAAAACCAAAAAAAAAAAAAAAGCTTTGGAGTTCTGCGGGTCATCTACTCGAGGCCCTACAAACATAATTGTGAAAACTGAAGATCGCTCTTTCCTAGTTACCTAGTTTAGCCTCTCTTTAAACTGTCTTTTCTGTCTTAATCTGTAATGTGTAATGTGCATCCACTAGAATATGTGTCCCAACATTCTCCACTTTACCACAGCTTCCCTGGATTGTTACTGCATCAGCACAGTCTGTTGGCTAAGTTGCCTACCACTTTACTTTCTAAACTGAGGAATCCGAAAAGAAATCTGATGTTTAAGTTGTTTCAACTGACCTAGTTTTTTTTTTCCCCTCAGAAGAAGCAGTTGAGCTATTATTCGAGGGAAAGAACCTGCAAATATTAAAATTACCAAGTACTAGAACTCGACAATGCTAAAGAAAAAGCTCAGTTTTATGAGACATTGTTTAAATCATACAGAGAAAGCATACTTAAGCAGTTTTCACTTTCCACACAATAATACTTTAGTATTAGTTTTGTTAACACTGCAGCACTTAGATAAGACGACTATCTAAGGAAATGTTTTTAACAAGTATGTAAAAAGAACTTGCAACTCGAAAAGCAGAACTTGTATTTTTATAACCTGCATTACTTGGTTTCCCAGACACTGGATATTTATGTATTAACAGACGGATTTAAAACAATGCAGCAAAATCTAGCTGCCTGTTGTCTAGCTCTCAGCAAGTTTTCTCTATCCATATCATCTATCCTCAAACAAGTGAGACTTTTGCTTGAAAAGAGGTATCTCTCTGTGTTTTGTGTCTCTTCACTGGCCTGTATTGAGAGAGTGTGCTCTCTCATCTTTTTAAAATTCTTAATTTTAAAAGGTTTTTTCTGTAGACAGCCTTGACTTCAGACAAACACAAGAAGCCCAGTTTGCAACTGCTATCAGTGACTCTAAGCTAAAGTAAGAACCTTGCTGTTTCTCCCACTCTCTCATGTAAGGAGCATTAGGATGTGGCGGTGGCAGCTGGCATGCAATTCACAAGCTGAGGAGGTAACTGCTTGCAAAGAGCAAATGTGAAAAAGCATTTGGGGAATGGTCACATTGACAGAAGACTCCCAAACATAAAAAGAGACCTCTTACAGACCTGAGATATGGAATTACATTTGTTGCCTGAATGGCTATACCTAATAATTATGGGAAGGAGTGTGATCACCAAAAGCTTACAAAAGAAGCTAAAAATACCAGAATTGTTGAAAGCCACAGCCTTTAGGCTATGGAGTAAAATCAGCATTGATGTAGAACTGACAGTTTGAACTCAATCCATAAATAAAATCAAAAACAAATAAACTAAAAAACACAAAACAAAACCCAAACAAAAAAACCAAAGCAACAAACACCAACAACCATCCTACCCCCCCCGGCCCCCACAAAATAATAGGGAGGAAACCCCCTTCAGTTTTGAAAGACTAGCCTTCTTCCCAGTATACTTCAAAAGGATAAAGTAGATCCACAATAGGTCCATGGCTATGGTAGAAATACTTTGACCAAAGAAAGCAATGAAGAAAACAATTGTGAGGAATTTTTAGGGGACAACTGAAGACTCCAACTACCAAGGCTAGGGCAGTTAAGTAAACCATTGAAGGAAGTTATTGAGGCAGAGGGAGTGGAATTGGAGTCTGGAGAAAGAAAGGATATTCCAAGCTGTAAAAGGAATACTGGTAATAGGTCACATAAATGTGTATGTAACACAAACTGATTCTTAAACATTGTCCTCTCAAAACATGAATTGTTCTGAATTTGAAACCATTAATTTAATTACTATTACTTTAAAAGGATGTCATGCGTTGAATTCAGCAACTCTACTATTTGTCCCTTCCAACAGTAAACTACATCATGACTGCTACAAGGTATTTCGCTTCTGCCAGCTACAGACAGATCTGTAAAATCAGCCTCTAGAGACCTTAAATCTTATACTGTTCACCAATGGATCTTCCGACTATGTAAATGGAAAACAACACAGAGGCTATGCTTTGGTGAGAAACTTTGAGGTGCTTGAAGCTGAACCTCTAGAATGCTTGCTGATGGGCTAAGCAAAAGCAGCCTTGCAATAACATGACCAGCAAGCATCACTATTTATATTGAGTCAAAATAAGCTGTTAGAGTGTATCATGCAATGTATATGCTATGGAAAAAAACGAGAGTCCTTGTTTCAGCAGAAAATAATATTTCCAATGTATTTTAAATCCAGATTCTGTTGGTAGCCATTAAGCTTTCAAGGGAGATTTCTGTAGTACACTTTCAAGCTCATACAAAAGGCTCCAGTAAAAAGCAAAAAAATACAGTAACTCAAACTTGTAGTCAGATAAGTTCATAATGGCCTGAAGCTTAGGAGCAGTATACTTTGGGATACTATATAGTGTTGCGAAATAGCCATTGCCAGCATCTAACGTTGTCATCAACAGCACTAGTGTTTGGCAAACACTTACATCCAGGACCAGCGTCTTGGAGAACAGTGGTTGACCCAGTGTGTTAAATAAATGCAAAAAAGCTTAGAGGAGAAAAAAAAACAAGAAAAAAAAAAGCAACAAAACATGCATGCTCAATGGTATTACTGAAGTATTAATTACAGTATTTTCACAGAAATTCAAATTAGAACCTAAATAGATATAGTCAAATACCATCCTACTATGCACTTATTTTGCTGTTAAAGCTTTAGGATATTATGCCTGTTACTTGCAATAACACTCTATGTGACATTATAGATAGAAGTTAAATGCTTTGAAAGACTTCATGAGTTCTTTCTGACAATACTGGGAAAGCTTAATAAAAACAAAAGGAGGACTGTTGTAGACTGAGTTTAGTTAGCTGAATTCTTTTATCTAAGTAGTTTTGCTTAGCACAAGGAAAGTGCTGAAGTTTTTGCTACAAGCTGCAAACTTTCACCTTGAAATGCTGAAGGAGTCTTGTACTACTGTTTAGCTCAATGAAAGGAGGCTCTGAGACCAGTGTAAACTAGAAGATTAAGAAGACATGGCTATCATCAGAAGCTGATACTCACCCAGATAAAAACAGCTACAGAGAAAGAATGTGATAATAAACAAGAAGATCCCAAAACAAAAGTCACCATTGGAGTAAGAGGTGCATGCAAGGTATATGAAGTGTGCAAAGAACAGATGCCTAGGTTTTAAGGGTATAAAATCCCAGATATTTCTTTGTTCTGGGTCTCTCTGGTGAGGCAACTAGCTTGAGCTATCCCTGCTGCAGTACCACAAAATTATTAATGTTTCTTCCCCAGAAACTGGATGTCAGAGACTCAGCTGTGGAAAGCCTAGGGTGAATAAGCTTATTTAACAACTTATACATAGGCAACTAATCTTCTTTTACAACAAAACTTTGTAACTAGAAACAGTAAAAGGCAATTCAGACACTGAGGCACTTATTTTGCTATATTTTAGAGCGTAGAAGAATTAAGACTCCAAAACCAATTTTACTTTCTCCCCTTTAAATGTGTGTAACCATGAGATTCTAACACCAAACTTTAAACAATGAATTTCATTAATTAAAACACACCTAATTACATGATTTGCAGAAGAATAAGAGTACCCCAAAATACAAAAAAAAAGCTTCAGCTATTGCAAGTAACACACCAAAGAGACACATGGAGTTAGACTCTATCCTGTGGCATTTTGCTTTCATGTGTGCCAGTACTTACTGAATTACAGAATTGCCTACCACAACCTCCCTCTAGACAATCCTTATGACAATGTAGCTGACAGAATGCTATCAGGATAAACTATTTTAAAGTATGAAAATTACAGTCAGTCTAAGATAAAAATCCATAGAAACTTTCCTTGGCATTTTAAAACCACAGCTAAAAACTCAAAAGCACAGTATTTAGGAACAAGATCTAAAGGTTACCAGATTCATCATATGTACATGAAAGAAGAAAACCTTTTAGGAGTATTAGCAACAAAGATTTAGAGATTTCAAAAGAACAGAGAGTATTACTGCATGATCAACAAATTTAATTTTCCTGGACTGGTAAAGAATGCAAGCTCTGCAACTGGGCCTTTTGAATAAAGAGCTGGCAAATGCAGTTCGGTCGCCATGGTAAGAATGAACCCAGTTAACATCAAGTGGTGCAATTACAAGAGCTGCAATAACTACTACTAGCCTTTACCCAAACCTTCAGCTAATACAGTCTAAAAAGCACAAAACAACAGTCAGTAGAAGAGAAAAAATACACCTTTAAGGTCAAAAATACAGGTTTTGGTAGACAATGAAATAGGAGATCATTTTCTCCATAAAAAACAAAGCTTAAAAAGTTGTGTCCTTACAGTTGTGTCACGTCATAATGAATAGTTTGCATTCTAGAGGTCAAAGTATTGCATTTTCTGGCAAAGTCCTCTCAGGAGGTTTGCTTCAAATTGAAAATATCTCCAGAAATTTAGTAAAATCTGTTGAGAAAAACTCAGTGAAGAACTATATTAAAAAAAAAAAAGTTACCTGACAGAACTTTTGGACTAAACCTTCCATTCAAACATTATATTGCAAGATAGAAGACTAGATGTGCTTTGAGTTTTTCTAAAGACCCTTTGCTATAGATTCAATATGCCCAAGAAATAATACTAGAATTAAACAAATAGTGAAACTTAACAAGACTTCATGTAGTCCAAAAAAGCAAACACCCTAGCAATTACATAAAACAGTTTGGAGGGGTCCAAAGGAGGATTTATGGAGATGATCAGGCTGCAGAATATCCAAAAGAGGCTGAAAAGGTTATGAAAAGGTAGGTGAGTCCACCTTATGAGAAAATACTGAGGGGGTCATGTCTCTTCTCCCTGGACAAAGCTTCATATCAGCCACATCACAGTACCCCAGGTACTCGAAAGGCTACAATGATGAAGGCTCTCTTCACAAGGGGCCCCATGAAGGTGAGTGGCTACTGCTATTTTGTGGTGTTTAATTACTAATAAGTACAATGAAGTTAGAGATAGCTATGCCCAAAATCAGGGGAAAAAAAAACAATCACTACGAAGGTCTAGAAATTAAGTCTTAAGTTTGGTGTGCTGTTTTTCTTTTTTTTTTTTAATTAAAAGTTAAGCAATTGGTTTAACAATTTAGTAATATTAACCATTATTATTTATTTCCCCAAACAAGGGTGCACTTTTCTAGAAATACATCTATTATTAGAAGCTTTATGCCAAACTGTGGGGGTACAAGAACATTCCCCAGAGGTTGGTCATTCTCAACTACTAAGTTGATAGCCCTTAACCACACATAAAATCCAGAAGTCTTCTGGTTGAACCTTATGTAACAAACCAACTTCATATGGCCCAAATAAAGAGCTGATCCCTCCCTTCCAAAAAACTGCAAGATTTTTCTCTCAACATGCCAGTTACATCATCACTTGTGTGTTTACCCTAACTCAGAGGGTTCTCTGCCATTCAGAGCAGACTTGCTAAAACAGCACATCAAAGAAAGAACACACAGTCAAGACCAAGTCTTGACTATCCACACAGTTTTAGCATCTTAAACTCTTTACTTTGTAATCCTTGCTTCCTAACAAACCAAAGACAAAGACAAAATCCAGAACAGATGCTATGTTTAAAGAATAAAGTGTATTTTTAAATACAGAAGAGAAATAACTCTACTTAAAATAGATCTTTGTGCCCTTTCACTAAGGGTACTAAAGTCAGCAGTCTTTTGTCCATTTCAAATTTGCCAGAAATTGAAACAAGGTGCACATGCCTGTTGTCTCTGTAAGAGAAAAGAGATTTCTTAACTCCAAGTCTGCAGAGAAAAGTCAAAGACACTCCACAGGGCCACTGTGTATTGACAAGAATGAAGACACCTATAGGCAAGCAGGAGGTAAAGGATGATCTTCGCATACTCCCATGCTCCTGGTAAGTTGCTGATAACCACCAGAATTTTTGCATCAGAACTTAAAGACTTTGCTGTTCATTGAACAGACTCCTTTAACTTCTGTTGAGAATCACAGTAAAGTAACCTTTAAATAAAATAAGTTGTTATAATCTGAGTATTGGTCTTAGGGCACAAAGTCACATAACTGCAGAGAAACCTCAAAAAGACTACTTTCATAAAACAGTCAAAAAAGACAGTGACAACTTGTTGATATCTTCCTCTTCAAAGGTGCTCATTATCCAGCGCATATTTAACATTGAAAGAATCTCTGTTCCAGACTGCTACAAAGGCATCCACTAACTCCTGTTGGGAAGACCGTAAGCCTAAGCAATAGAACTGGTAGCACTGGCAACAACCTGATGGAGCAACAACGCCAGTTCACGGGCCTTTTTCTAGGACATTAAAACACACAGTACAATTACTGTGAGTTGAACGCAAGCTTCTACTACAGGCATAAAATATCCTAATAACAGACTATGTGTTAGGCTTCATTGCTTCCTGCAGGAAAAGGGGAATTTACAACTCAAGAGGGTGAAACCAGAATCTTCTGTGCAGAGATTATCAATATTTGGAAACAATCCATCAGTTCTCAGATACTTTAGGTATTGAATCCAGCAATCTGAAGCTCAACACCGGCTAAGTAGTAGCAATAAGACTCAATAAGATGTAACAATCAGCTCCAAATGTAAGGAGCTATAGCTCACAAAGCCAACTGACTCCCTCTTTCCCCAAGTAATATTACGTATATTACACAAAACCTAGCGGCTGACCGTTTCTGGATTAACACCGTGATGAAGAGTTACCCCAGGAAATCAGCTTTTATTCAAAGACTGTTTCATCAGTGCAAGCTCAAGGCGAGATAGGCACAGATCCCTGGAGACGTTAGAACCCTCAAGACATTGAAAGGCCAGAGAACTCAGAGGTACCGAGAATTCAAGCCTGGAAACCTCAGACACTGAAGGATACCGTCCAGGGTGACAAGCAATGAAAGGCAGCAACAGGGCTGCTAAAATAGCATGAAAGCTGTAGACGACGCAGCGTAAGAGTTAATGCTGTTACACTTGTCTCTTGGGGATATTGCTGAAGTTTTTATTTACATATTCAAAGGCCTTGCCGGATAAGAGGGCTTCGCAACATTGTGTCGGGACGCCCAAGCGTCACGGCTTTCTCTGAGGGGACTCTCAGGCGCGTTCACCACGCCGACCCCACCAGGAACCGAGCTTTTTCAGCCCTACTATGACACCGCTACTCCACGGCTGCCAAGAGGTCGGTGAAGCGCGGAGCCCACGGCAACCCAACGCCGCGCAGCAGGGCCCGCACCGGGCACCGCAGCGCCGGGAGCCTCCTTCCCTCCTTCCCAAACCCGGCCGCCGGTCCCGCCGGGCGCGTACCTGGCTGCGGCGGCGCCGCAGGGGAGAGTGCCGGGGAGCTCTGCGTCTGCTTGCGCCCCTTCTGGGTCTCCCTCCTGCCGCCGCCCCCCCGGCCACGGGGCACGGCTCTCCTCCCGACGGCCGCCGCCTCGTCGTGCTTCTTCCTCTGCTGCTGACGGCGCTCGGCCTCGCGCAGCACGTCGAACGGGTCCGACTCGTCGTCCAGGAGCTGGTAGAAGCGATTGGCCACGGAGCACCCGAAGTTCTCCTGCATGACGGCAGCCACCGGGCTGCCCAGCAGACCCGTCATCATCAGCGCGGCCGCCTCTCCTCCCCCGACCACCCACTGCCCGCGCCCCTGCGGCCGCCGCGGCCCCCGCGATGCTGCGCTGCTGCACGGAGCCGAAACAAGGCACACGGCGAGCGAAAGCGACGACGGCCCGACCCACGCGCCGCCTCAGCGCCCGCAGACCGCCGCACCTCCCCGCAGCCCCGCCCCGCCCCGGCCGGGCCGGGCCCGGCGGCCAATGGAGCCCCACAGCGCACCCGCCACCGCCGGCGCCGCCTATGAGCCCGCCCACCGCCTGCACGCGCGACCGGCGAGTAACAGAGTGGCCAATCCCGGCGCCAGCCTCCGCCCCGCCCCTAGTGCCCAGTTGCGACCAATAACGTGCAGCGCCTGAGCTGTCAATCACACACAGTGACCAATGCGGTGCGCCGGTCTGTTATTCATCGGGTGTGCGCCCCACGGCCGCTGCCGCTCCACCCCGCGCCATGCCCGGCGCTCCTGGGGCACAGCCCCGGCCCGTCTGGGGATGCTCTCTGGCTGCGAGCGCTTCCAATGTGGTGCCATCCCCCAACGGTGTCGGCACGGGTCTTCAGGTACGACCTACATCCTGTAACAAGCGACACCAACGAAAGAGGCTCCCGCTACACGGGGAGCTCTCTAGGGCGGGTAGCTGTGCTGTGGGTGGCCGGCACGCTTGGATAAAGCAGTCCGGTGTCACCACAAGTGCGTGAAGCGGCCCGTCGTGTCGAGACAGGCAGCGGTGCTCAGCCCCGCGGCGGCACCGCTGCCCGGAGCGGGCGGGACCCGCAGCCCAGCGCGGAGCTGCTCCGGTCGGCCAAAGCCGTGCGTGGCGCTCCCGGCCGCCCGCGAGGCCCCGCGGGACAGGTTTGAGTGCCGCAGCGCTCCAGCAGCCGTGTCACAGCTCTCAGCTCTGGACCGAGATGCGGGTGCTTTTGCTGTCTCAGTAAATATGGCCAACAGTGACACGCCAGGAGACTCCTCAAGGCTTTTACCCATGGAGCATGGGCAGGCGAAATATCAGTGCTTCTCTTATCAGCCACGGTAACAACAAAATCTAAGCCCTTCAGGCACAACTGCCCAAAGAATGGCGACTCCAGTCTTGATTTCTGTGATGAGGTTGCCTTTATTCTGATCGTTCATGTGAAACTAACACTTCCTCTATAGTGATATCTTCACTGTATGTACCGCCTTGTTTTTAAATTAATTTAATCCTTATTACAGTAACTTGAAACTGTATCAGACTTCTTGCTATGTTTCAAAAGGCAGGACTAAAGACGGTCCTGTTCTCTCTTCATTTTGGGGTGCTGATAAGTCTGTGCACACCATGTAAAACAAAATGTGGTTTATCCTCTACAGGTCATGCCAAGCCTTGAACATAGTCATTGCATCTCTCCTGGCTTTCATGCAGACCCACTTTTGCAGGGCATGCTTACTGCAGAATAAAACTAATTTAATTGGACTTAGTGCCCTTACAAGTTTCAATTTCATTCAAGAGATCACAAACTGTTTTGCATGGAATTAATGGCAGTAAGTTCAGGCTATTATTTGCCCACAAAGAGCTTTACAAAATCCTGGTAGTTGAGTCAAATCTCACAGGCTCTGAAATGCTTTAAAATAAAAGCAGAAAAATTTAAGTCAACAAAGGAAAAATATAATTATTTCTACACAGTTCTTCTATTGTAAAACATAGCTAACTACCCATAATTAACAAAAATTCATGAAGAAATTTTCAATAATACAATAAAGTAATAAAATGCTGTATAAGAAATGTTTGCTTAGATCAACTGTACTTGCCTCTGAATTGTTAGTTTATTTTGTAGAAAGATGAACCTTCACATGTTTTCAGTGGAAAGAAGAAGCTGGAAAGCTACAGTAACTTCACTACTATAAGGCGCACCCTTTTGACTAAAATTTTGGCCCGAACCCAGAAGTGCGCCTTATAGTCCGGTGCGCCTTATATAATGGACAAAGTTGCGAAATTTGCCACCCCGGAAGTGTGAGCCGCAATGGAGGGGTGGTGCCGCGAGGGGGGGCGGGAGTGGGCAGCCACAGCCGCAGCCGGCAGAAGCCACATGGGGAGGGAGGGAGCTGGTGGCCACAGAAGCCGCGAGCCGCGGCCACCCCGAGCCAACCCGGAAGTGCAAGCTGCGTCCGCACCACAGCAGCCCCGAGCCGCCCCAGACTGCGGCAGCCCTGAACCGCACCTCACCAGCCAGCGCTGGGGGTGGGCGGCCGTGCCGAGGCCCACGGCACAGGGATGGCGCCTGGGGATGCGTTTAAAGGCTACGCTAATCTGTGAAAAATGTTTGCAATTTGAGCACCTGCCAGTAAACCCCGCGATCACGCGATTCCATTACTAATTCGTTACTTTGTTGCACGCGGCACAGCTCCTCACTGCAAAAAAGTGCGCCTTATAGTCCAGTGCACCTTATATAATGTACAAAGTTGCGAAATTTGCCGACTCCCTGAGGTGCGCCTTATAATCCGGTGCGCCTTATGGTCGTGAAATTACTGTACTTTGTCCTGTAATAATCTGGGGAAAAACATTAGCACCATCACATTACTACAGCATATCAAAAAACTCACCAAATCTTTGCAGATCTTTTTGGAACCTTTTGGTACCAATTGCATCATCTACACTAGACCTCTGCAGCACACTCTGTAACCAGAAAGCTTTTTAGAAATTTTAGAGATATTTTTATTTAAATATTCTGCAAATTTGAATCAAAGTTGTGCTATATATGAAAGATGACAGATGACCATCATTGGTCAGTGCCATCGCTGATTGTAATGCCCTTGCAGCTTTAATAGGTACTTTGAAGGTCACAGTATCTCTGTAGAGGGATGAACATGAGGAATTCAGAAATATTTCAGCAGTAACATCAGAGATTTGGGGTTCTGTGGGATTTGGCTTTTTTTCATGAAACCTCAAAAGAGAAAAAAAAAAAGTCTAACTGCTTAGAGAAACAATGACAGCCAAAACCAGTGTTTGCTATAAATACATCTTGTCCTTATCCATATAATTCTGTGTCCTAAAATTAATGTAAAGCTTTAGAAAAATTCTTAGTTTTCTGATGCTCTGAGATGGCAATCAAAACAAAATTTCTGTAAGAGACTCCAATCTCTGAACTGATTAAAAGTCTTGCATTACAAATGAAAATAATTTGCCATCTCTTTTTTGCTTGCAGCTGTCAGGAAAATTAATCCACAACGCCAGAGGTTTATGTCCAAAAAGGAGACAGAGGAGTCCTGTAGCTTTATTCATGAATAAAAGGAGAGGTCATGGGGCAATTTCCCATGGGGTCTCTCAAATTGCTGGGGGATGCAGTCTCCTTTTTATCCTAATTTCTCGGCCCCATTTCCTTCTCTCTTTCCACATTGTCTTAGGTACTTCAGAGGTACAGACTTCCCAAATTGCCCAATACAGACCCTCTTCTAATGTGCATCCTCTCTCCCCGTCTCTCCCCTTTCTTTGTGTCTGTTTTTTTCTCTAGGTCCAGGAATTTAGCATGGCCTTGGGTGAGTAACAGTCTGTGTCAATTAATGGAATTCCTCTGGAATTTATGGCTGCTACCATTGCTTGTTTCACCTATCAGTATCTGGCTTTATCTGCCAGCAGGCCCACAGTTTGTTTGTAAAAACACCTCCCTCTCATTCCTTTCACAGCTTTTCAGTACGTGCAATTAGTGTGTGATTGTCAAGTTACATACTTACACAAACAACAGATACAGACAAGAAAACTTGAATTTTACTGTCAAAGTGCAACCAAATGTTCTGTCAGGAATTTTACACCAAAAATTAAAAGCAATAAATTCACTATAATTACATATTTGAATGCAAAGCCTGAATCTCATATTTCTAATACTAGGCTTAGCTGCCTAACCTTTCAGACAACAGGTGACTCATGTTGAGTCAAGATAAGGGCTGCTTGCTTAAGTGGCTACTCCATCCACATTCTCTTCACAAGTGGATTTTTCCCACACACAGAACAGCATCCTACACAAGACTGCCTAGCAGGTGCAGATATGGAATATGGCATCTTACCAAAAGAGCCCTTGCTTAGTTTTTTTTTCCCTTTTTTTTCAAGGTGACTAATTACAAGAGACAGAATTGAGAATGGAGACTGGTGTTTCTCTGACCTTTACAGCTAAGTACCTAATCACCAGCAAGGGTCATCCTTGACCTTTCTTACAGGCACTGTCTCATCCCTGGACATTTCATTTTCTAGTGCCTACATCTCTCCTGCCTGAGGGAGAAACATCCTGAACACATCACACGGCTCAAGGTGCCACTTTGGGGCAAGGCAACAAAGCAGGTAGAGAGGATAACACTGTGTACCTCAGAGGATCTAGCAATCACATACATTTTCCAGCAACACAATTATACTAAGCAAAAATTATTCTAAGCAAAATGAGACTTCATTGAGACTTAAGCCAAAAAGAGAGCTGCATCACCAAAGATGGGAATGTAAGCATAGAGGAATGCATGTAATGATGAGAGCTTTGTGTGCAAGCGGGACATTGTGCCCTGGCTGCCAGCAAATGGCTAGAGCCCCACCAAATGAGCCATGAACAGGCACTGACCTTCTGCTAACAAAGGGCACAGGGACCTGTGGTGTAGCTGGTAGGGATGGGGGTGGCCAGTCACTTGCATAGATTCTGCAAGACCCAACTAGCAAGGAGAGGACCTCAGCCAAAATATCACCATTGGACCAAGAAGAAAGTGCAAGGGGCATGAAGGGTGGGGACATAGATTGTAAGGGAGTAAAAGCCCAGGGTTCCTTAGAAACAGTGTGTGCTGCTCTGGCCACTGCATCACAATCAAAATACTTCCAGGAACCCAGCATCTGGGACACTGCTATAGGAAATGTGGGGTGAAGATGGCGAATAAAGCTTGTGTGTGTGTGGTGTGTAGGAATTCACATGGGGCACCTGTCAGGTCACTGGAGCCACCCACTGCAAAGGGGTCTCAGTCCCATCAGTAAAAGTCTCACAGGCTGTAAATTTCCCTCCTAGAGTAGAATCTGAATGCTCAACAGGAAATCAGGAAACTTGTAAAATATAATAATAAAGACTTAAAATATTATCACCATTGCTAAGGTTTTATAATAAGTCCATATGACAACAGAATAACAAAGTTACATGCAGTGTAATTGTTTGCTATTATCTACCTGAAGGCCATAATTTAAAGGGCGTGCTTTAAAGAGGTAGAATACCTCCTTCCATCTTTTTTTGTCATGGTTTGTTCTGTTGCAGAGTTAGCTGTTTTTATTTCTGAAAGAGTTTACTATCCTCAAATTCTGTAATTGTCGTTTCCATCTTGAGTCTAATTAGCTAGATAGAACACAGGTATTTTTCCTGCTTTCTCTTGAATCCTTGCTCCATACCCATTTATAATTTCTGTCTTATGTCATGTGTGATAAAAGGCATGCTTTGTTGTAATAAGCAGGATTTGATCTGACTGTAGGTTGTATCATGTTTCATTGTTTTGGTCCTTTAACTCTCAGAGAGAACATTTTTTTTGTTTCTATACTAAAATATTGATGCTGTGATGTATTGAATTGGGTTTGCAAGAGCAAGCTTAGGAGGAGGGGTAGCTGCAGGGGTGATTCCTGTGAGAAGCTGCTGGAAGTTTCCTCCATGTCTGGCAGAGCCAGTCCCCAGTGGCTCCAAAGACAGACGTGCCACTGGCTGAGGTGGACCGGTCAGAAGTGGTGGTAATGCTCCTGTAATAACAGATACAGGATGAAAGGAGAAAAAGTTATTATGCAAATGTGGTTGTGGCCAGAGAAGAATGGGTGAGAACATGTAAGAGGAACAATTCTGCAGGCACCAAGGTCAGTGGATAAGGAGGAGGAGGATACGATCCAGGCACCGGAGCTCAGATTCCCCTGCAGCCCCTGATGCAGCAGCCCATGATGAGGCAGCTGTGCCCCTGCAGCCATGGAGGTCCGTGGGGGTAAGACATCCACCTGCAGCCCAAAGAGCCCCCATTGGAATAGGTAGATGCACAGAGGAGTCTGTGAGCCCAAGGGAGCCCCATGCTGGAGCAGACTGTCCTTGAAGGACTTGTGTCCTGTAAAAGAGGGACCCAGGCTGCAGCAGTTTTGGGAGGATGCTGCCTGTGGGATGGACTCACATTGCAGCAGGTCACTGAGAGCTGTTACTCGTGAGATTGACTCACACTGGAGAAGTTCATGGAGATCTGTCTGCTGTGGGAGGAACCCCATGGTGCAGCAGGGAAACACCTCCTCCCCCTGAGCAGCAGGAGGAGCCTTGGGTGATGAACTGACCATAACCCTCATTCCCTGTCTCCCTGCACTGCTGGGGTAGGAGGCAGAGCTGGAAGGAGGGAAGGGTGGCAGGAAGCTGTTTTTAAGGGGTTATTTTACTTCTCATTATCCTGCTCTGATTTTGTCAGTAATAAATTCACTTTGTATCTCTAAGTTGAGCCTGATTTTCCCATGACAGTACTGGTGAGTGATCTCACTGTAGGAACTTAGGACTTTTGAATAACTCATCAATATGATTAAGTGGAAGCTACTTTATTGTTTACATTGTGTTTTACTTATATATTTTAAAACTACTTTCACGCAATTATGCATTACTTGATTGGTATTATTTTGTTTACAAGTTCTACACACACCTTCCAGGAAATATGATTGGTTAGAGTCCGGTGTTTTAATGGTCCTTCTTTATCATTTTTATAATCTTGGTATTTTGTTTTTTAGCTTTTTCTTTCTCAACTTAGCACAATTGAGTTTCAGTAGTCTTGACAAATTCCAGAGTGCTTGATAAGAACAACTAAAAATGGCTTGGCTGATGCACTGGGTGGAATACATTGTGGCCTAAATTGTACAAATACATTGCTACATCTCTCCCAGTCCTTATTTCAATCCATGAACCTTTTGTTAAAATTTCTTTCCTCTGTCCAGCTGCAGAGCAAAGTGATAGAGGCTTTGATGGGTGCCTGGAATACAGCCAGGGTCAAACCACGACACACATTAAGCTAGTAGCATTGCATCAAAATGCTATGAAAAGCAAACATATTTAATATTCTGAAGACACTATAGTTCAGAAGATTACTTTAGAACTCGTTTTATACATTACATGAACTACTATAACAATATATCACCATACCTATGACTGTGTACTGAAAAGCAGTGTGTTTTAAGCCCTTTAGGCTAGGTACATTCTACATGCACATTTTCTCTTCCAGTGGCAGTATCTGGAAAAAAGTTCACTTCTCTTTGGTTATGGATATTGCAATATGAAACACTATTGTTCAGAACAGCTAAAATATCAGATGTGGCATCAACTAACTTCTTCCTTCTCTTGTGTTGCCTCTATTAACAAAACTATACTAGTTGGCATTAGAAAAATTTACAAGTTCCATGTAAATAAATTAATCTGCTGCCAGGTCCTTGAAAGTCATCACAAAACATAATGTGTACATTGGGGCAGCATAGGTTAAATACAGAGGCATTAAGTTACTCACAATGAACTGCCAATATCTACAGGTGTGTATACCAGCTCACAATGCTAATTCCATCCATCACTGGAGTTCTTTGGCAGCTACATATACTATCTGAAGCATTAGGCATGTAGTTTTGGGAAGTTATGAAAAGTATTTGCAGTGTGGTTTTGGGATGCAATTATTTTAACATGAGTAATTTCCTCTCTATTTTTAAGTAGATTTTAACATGTTTTTCTGTATTACTACTCCTCTACAACATCGTTTAATTACCAGAACTATTTACCATGGGCCATTTTTAGGGCGGAAGGTTTCTGAGGGGGTCACATCCAAGCATGTGGAAACCTATTTGTTCATTTTGGATACAAATGTTATAAGCTGCAGCATTTTCTTCTGGCCTGGTAAGCAAGGCCTGACCTGGCATAGTAATGGTAGGACTTCAACATGTAGCACTGACTTTGAGAAGCTGCGATAGTACTACAATGGACAAGAATTTGCCTAAGTAAACATTTGAGGATTTTTAGTTGGTTTAAAAGAGCAGTCGAGGCAAACTCAGCTATAATTCGTAATGAAAGGGCTGCTGATCTCAGGATGGATAAGAAATGCTGCAGTCCTGTATTACAGCCTCTGCATTGGAAGAACTGGTAGGCTTTCCCCGTTATCCAAAAGTTAGTAGTCATATGCTGCTAACCTGCTCTTCCCTGCACTTTCCTGTTCTTGTCAGTTCTTGTCATCTTGTGATGTTTGTTAACACTCTTACAAGGCAGCAGTTTGCAGTATGCACAAGTGATCTGGGGGGAAAAACCCTCACCATTTTTACAGCTCTGTGGGTTCTCTGTGCTCCTGGTATTGGCCCCAAATTTTAACCTCTAATGTAATAAATGGAAGTTATTTTCTGAACCTGGAGCAGCCATATGTTGAGGTGAAACTTTAGTTCTCTACCACACTCAATGTAAAGAAGCTTTCATCATGTTGAGGTGAAGCTTCTTGTGTTTCAGTTTAGGGCCATTGCTCCTCGTCCTACCGCTGAGTACCACTGAATAAATCTGGCACTGTCCTCTTAAAATACCACCTGCCTTAAGAACTTCCTAAAATTCTCGACTCCAGGCCGTGACAACGTCTCGTGCCCGCTTCTCACAATCCCGGGACCGGTGCATGTAGCTGTACAGCTACGAGTCCCCTGCTGCCACAAGCACCGCTGCTCGACGGGGCGTCTCCCAGGGCAGCCCCGCCAGCGCCATAACGGCCGCGCCGTCCCGACCCCGCCCGCCCTACGATCTCTCCGGAAGCGGCGGCAGCTCACGGGGCAGCTCCCAGCCCGCAAGTTCCCTCCCAAGTCTGTCCGCCGCTGAAGGGCAGGGCCGCGGCAGGGCAAAAGGAAGAGCTCCCCCAGCCCAGGGAGAGGAAGCCAGGACCCGCCGTCCCACTCCCAGGAGACGCCTTTAAGCGCCGGGCGCGCCAACTCCACTGCGCCTCCACGGGATTGGCCCGCGCAGCCCGCCCACAGCCACAGCGCGCCAAACCTGCCCGGGCGCCCCACCCCTGCCTGCCCCCGCCCGCTCCGCAGCCGGCCAATCAGCGCCTCCCTCAGGGCCCTGAGCCCGGCTTCTGCCCAATAGGATGGCAGCAACCGCACGGCCTCGCCCTCGGGCCCCGCTCTTAGAGGCGCGGCCGCGGACTTTCCCGCCCAGCGGTTGGCCGGCGGGAACAGACTCCCCGTGACACCCGCGCCGGGCCGGGTGATTGGCTGCGCTCGGGCGCGAAACGTAACGCGGGAAAACCTGGGGCTCGGCCCGGGCTGCGAGCGCAGAGGTATCGCGGCGGCGGCAGCGGCTCTTCCTCGGGCATCGCCGGGACCGGGACTGCCAGCGGTGCCGGCTTCGCTTCGGAAAGGTGCGGGGACACTGTGACTGCTTCGCTCCGGCCGCTGCCATGGCCGGGGGTTGCCCCTGACTTGGAGGATCCGCTCGGGGGTGGCCGCAGAAGCGGAGGGGTGCGGAGGGGAAGCCACCGATACCACAGGGAGCCGCCGTCCTCGGTGATGAGCGGCTGAGACGGGCCCGGGCGGCGACAGGTGGCGACAGCCGCGGGACCTCCGTGCAGCTGCACGGCCCAACCCAGGACACGGGCGCAGACAGCGGGGCCGTGCCGCTGCGAAGCGCCTTCCTTTCCCTCTTTCTCTGCGCTCCCTTCGCCACTGCCCGCGAGGGTTCGGCGATGGCGGAGAGGGTCCCGCCGGGTCACCCCACGGTGATTTTTTGCCAGGACTCCCCGAAGCGCGTCCTGGTCTCCGTTATCAAAACCACTCCGATCAAACCCTCCTCGGGGGGCAGCGGGGGCGAGGAGCCGATGGCCGTCCCGCCTGTCCCCACCAGCCCCGGCTTCAGCGACTTCATGGTCTACCCCTGGCGCTGGGGCGAGAACGCGCACAACGTGACCCTCAGCCCCGGCGGCAGCGACAGCACCGCCGGCCCGTCAGCTCTCCCGCCGCCCCGTGGGGGAACGGGCAGAGTCCCCGGCGGGGACGAGGAGAAGGCGGGGAGCCCGGGGAGCGGCGGCCGGCACCGGCACCTGAAGGTGAGTGCGGGGCGGGCGAGGGCGGGCGGGCCGCGCGCTTACAGGGTGACTCCGCGGCGCGCGCCCCTCCCGCGCTTCCGGACATTTAAAGTGAAGTCACTTCCGGCAACGGCGCGCGCGCCGCGGGGAAGAGCAGGGGGCGGAGCCGCTGCCCGTCCTCCCTTCCTTCTAAAGTAAAAAATAAACCTAAAAAAGCACCTTCGCCATCGAAAAAAAATCCTTGCCCTCTCTCTCCTCGCATCTGGAGTGCTTTGTCCCGTTCTGGGCTCCTCAGTACCGGAGAGACACGGAGGTCCTGGAGTGGGTCCAGTGTAGGAAAACAAAGATGATTAAGGGTCTGGAGCATGTCTCTTAGGAGGAAAGGCTGAGGGAGCTGGGCCTATTCAGCCTCGAGAAGAGACGACTGAGAGAGAACCTTATTAATGGATATGAATATCTAACAAGGGTGCCAAGAGGATGGAGCCAGGGTCTGCTTGCTTGCGACAAGCTATGGGGGGGAAAAAGGCAACGGGCAGAAACTGATACACAGGACGTTTTCCTCATTATGAGGAGGAATTTCTTTATTGTGTTGGTGGCCAAGCACTGGCACAGGCTGCCCAGAGAGGTTTGAGAGTCTCCCTCACTGGAGATACTTGGGAACTGCCTGGACACAATCCTGTGCCATGGACTCTAGAAGGACTCTGAGCAGGGAGATTGGAGGTTGGAGCAGATGATCCAGTGTGGCTCCTTTCAACCTGACCGATTCTGTGACCTTGTCAGTTTCTCCTCTTGCTGCTGAGCACATGGTGGTGCCTGTGATCTCCCCTCCTGCACCCACTGCAGCGCAGCCAGTAAGGAGTGAGTTAGGGATGAGCTGGGCACAATCATGGCTCTGTGCAATCATCCTTGGTCACACCATCACTCCAGAGGATAATGTGCCTGTTGGCCAAACTGTTGGGGGGAGGAAGTGCCTGAGTTTAGATGCCTTTATTTACACACAGGATGGGATAAGACGTGGCCGTCCAAGAGCAGACACCGTCCGAGACCTGATCAGTGAAGGAGAGCACTCTTCCAGCAGGATACGCTGCAATATTTGCAACAGGGTCTTTCCACGAGAGAAATCACTGCAAGCCCATAAACGAACTCACACTGGTGAGTAAAAGGAAGGTGTGAACTCTTCCACTCAGGAAGAATTAGTGAAGGGATTAAACCCCCCCAGACAAATAGAAAGGAACCCCAAAAAAACTTGACCTGTTATGATTTTATTGTAACTGCTAAATTAATCATACTTTGGTCTCATAAGAGGTTACTGTAACTCAAAAAGGGGCTGGCAACTTCAGAATTGTAACATTCCAGGAAGTGTGCTTAAATATTAAGAGAAGAGTCCACAAGCTTAAAATCATCACCCAGTTGTTTTTTATCACCACCTAAAATTCATTTTCTAGGGCGGAGGAAATCATGCAAATTTACTGAACTCTGTTTAGAAGACAATTTGCAGTTAAGTTAAAATGTATGATGAACTCACTCAATACTCAGCTGAATTTGAACTGAAGATGTGGTTTGGGTTTTTTTTAAAAACCAAGCAAATATATTTTATTTCTTCAACAGAACACCATATTTACCATAAAATATGAAAAAATGTATCTCACAAAACAGACACAACCACCAGCACTCCTCTCAAACCAACCAAACAAAATCCCTCAAAAGTCTTGGCTTTCAGCATCTCCTTTTGACCTAAATCACTATGACTAATCTAGATAATTATATTAAACAGCAGCATTTCTCATGTTTTTTGGTCAAAAGATGTTATTTCACTTGGTCCTACAATGTGTTGAACTAACCCTGTTATTCCTCTGAACTAGTGAGCTGGACTCATCCTCATTTTGTTGCCTTCCTGAGGGTGGTGGCATGGCATGCCTTTGTGTAGTGCTTGAGGAAGGAGACACCTGTTAGCTTTGTTCTTGCTGTTGCAAGCCTAGCCTAACAAAACTTAAATCTGGAATAAGTTTCTCATGCAGCCTCCATCATTGTAGCTTTTCTTAAACATGAGATATTTCTCCTAATAGTTACTTCTACAACCTTGTAAAAATGATGACTGCAGATATTTTATCCTAGTTCAGGCTATAGTAAGGATAAAATTTTTCTGCTTACCTGAATTACATTACTTGTCTGTTTACTTCATATATTTCTTTCACAGTTTCACAAAACTTATGTAGTGCTGTCTAATAGTGTTAAAATAGAAAATATGACTAGGAGAAGTATAATATTTTTTTCCTCTTTGGAAATAGGTATGTTGTCCAGTAGCATAGATTATGCACTTCAAAGTACACTAGGGTTTTTTAAGTAGACGTAAGTTTCTGAGTGGGTAAAAGGAGAATTTACACAAGTGTCAAGCCAGGGACCACCACTGGATACTATGACACTTCTATTTATCTGTCATAAATCTCTTCTGTTACTACTTTTAAGGTGAAAGACCTTATTTATGTGACTACCCAGATTGTGGGAAAGCCTTTGTACAGAGTGGGCAGCTCAAAACTCACCAGCGTCTCCACACAGGAGAGAAGCCTTTTGTCTGCTCAGAGAATGGTGAGTCATCAGAAAACAATTTGCAGCTTTCTGGGGTCAGACTAATATCAGAAATGTATGCATGTTCACATGGCAAAAGCTTTGAAGTTTAATTTTGGTGGAACTTTTTGGGAAGGGAAGAGCAGTGCAGAACCTGCCTAATTCTGCAAGTATGTATCTGAGGATTGCATACATTCTCTGTCAGTGGATACTAGTGTATTAAATAATGGGGCATGTTAGGAACCTTGCCTGTGGTTTTCAACCAAACCTAGGGTTTTGTGAATGGGAAAGGGTGGAATCAGTGGCATTTCCATCCCGCAGATGTTATACTTTCTCTGGTTGGCTGCTTTCTGTAACACATTCTTCATGGTCACTCTGTGGTTTTTGTAAGGCTGTTTAAGCAGATTCACACATGCAAACCGTCATTGTCCCAAACATCCATATGCCCGACTGAAGAGGGAAGAGCTCACGGACATACTGAGTAAGAAGCAGACAGCTGACAATAAAGCTGTGGCCGAGTGGCTGGCAAAGTAAGTTCCCTCATGGTGTCATCTTTCTCAATACTTAAAAGGGTGGTCTGACACAATATTTATTCTTCAGGACAATAAAATCCCAAGAAACCAAAACTAGATGTTCTTCTGGTACACATCAGCACAGCCTTGCCTCCCTTTAAAGAATTATGAACTCCTGGTCAAGACAATGTTCCTCATTAAATTTTTTTTCTTACAGTTTTGTTTTGTTTGGTATTTGCTCTCTGCTTAAATACTTCTTTTTGCTTGATCAACACCTGCTAATACTTTATTAGCTAGCGCTACAGTTTTGCTGAATTTGCATTTGTATGAGGGGCTCTGTATGCCTAGGGAGAAATGCCTGCCGAGAACACCATGGAGACAAGAAATCTGTCACAGATGTTCACTTGGACACTTTACAGTTAAAACACTGGATAAAGAAGGTTTCTGACAGCTTAAATACTGCCATGTAAGGGCTGAAAGATAAATCCAAGTGCATTGCCCAGTTGGATGCAAGCTAGTACTTGGGAGGTTTTTGCTCATTTTGAATTGTTAGTATGTGAGTCAGTTGTATATATTTTACAAGTATCCCTTACATTTGATGTTACAGATACTGGGAGACTAGAGAGCAGCGTGCTCCTGCTTTGAAGACCAAAGCAATCCAGAAAACGGATCAGGAACAGCAGGACCCAATGGAGTATCTTCAGTCTGATGAAGAGGATGATGAAGAGAAAAACGGCGCTCATTCAGCTGCCCGGCACCGCCGCCTCCAGGAGCAGCGTGAACGCATGCATGGCGCGCTGGCACTCATTGAGCTCGCAAACTTAGCTGTGGCACCCCTGCGACAGTAGATAGGAGAGTCTCTGCCCATTAAAAATGTACTTTCTGGTGTTCCTTAACCAGTTAGCTCCCAAGCATAAGCTAAGCACCTTATTTGCTTATAATAGGCTGCTATTCTGTAGAATTTATGAAGAATGTTGTTGCCTCATAACATGGGGTGAGAGAATTGCACTTTTGGTAAGGTAGAAGACAGATGTAAAATTTCTAAGTATTTTGTAAATATGGGACTGCATAAGGCAGGGTTGACAAATTTATGTGTCATGGAAAGCTAGATTTTGCAAGGTTAACTCATTTATCTGAAGCAGATTTCACAGGAAATACTTTGTGAACAAAGTGTTCACAATTAGCAGGATGGTACATGTGGCCAAAGAAGGCTGACAAAGAAGTATTTATCTGACTGTCTAGCAAAGTGATGGGTCTGGGGATATTGTTAAACAGCAATGAAACCACATTTTTCTAATGTCAGTATATCTTTACCTAGCATCTCCAAGGCAAAGGGCAAAGGTTAGTTATCTCAACTTGTACAGGGAAAGAAAATGCTTCATGCAGGGAATATCTTCACTGTGACTGCCTAAGGTATGAGGCTTGACTTTGCTGCTTCACATTTTTTTGATTTGATTTCAGCAGAATCTCTTGGTAGCACTTGTTATTCCTAACATGTGTAGTTGGGAAGTTTTGCACATTGTTTTATCTGAAAATGATTAGTCTTGCAAAGTCTAGAAAAAAGAAAACAATTGGTAATATTTTTTCAGGTGATTTTGGGCCCTGTAGTGATTTGGCACTTGATTTTGTTAATAAAGGGGTTGTTTACAGGGTGGTATAAATTTGTAGTAAACTATTTTAGGTCTCCTATTAGCAAACACTAAGTTTTAAAGTATTGCTTTTATAATGATTAGCAAATAGAAGCCTCCATACTTACTGTGCATAAAGCCCACCTTACTGCTTTACTCCAGCATAACATGCCGATTTTTTGTTCACTAACCGTAGCACAGCTATAAACACTGCAGAAAAGTATTCGCTATACAATTAGAAAATAGGCTTCCAAAGGTAGTTACAAGTGTGTTAACAGTGTGATTTCATATATTTCCCAAATAAGTTGCAGAATGCTGCCTAGTATTCAGATGGTGATATAAAATGTTTAACAGGGTATCTTGTCACTTTGTGAATCTTGGATACTTTCAGTAGCATTGTCTCATGATGATTCTTTATCATATTTTGCTTTGAAGGCAGACAGAGATTCCTAATAGGCTAACAAAACTTTGGTTTCAGATTGGACTTTCTGTGTGTGGTTTTGTTGTTGGTTGTTGTTGTTGTTGTTGTTGTTAAGCTACTGCTTAAGGGGATATTAATAATGTGTATTTACTGACTTGCTTGCTTTAACTTGTTCCTCTCGTTGGAAGTCAGGAAATTCAGGTGAGAAGGGAAGCCTCTCTCCCTCTCACTTGAACTGAAATGGAAGAAAACATTTTATCAATCACTTGATATAGGCTGACCAGATGCATACAGCTGTTCCAGAAGAGCAGAGTGGTTTTACTTCAGAAACTGCAGCTGTTGAAGTATGTCCTCTGCTAACCTGTTGTGGTTGAAAATCTCATTAACCCAGTTTGTTTAAATCCTGTGTTGATGCACTTAACTAAAAAGAAATTGAATAATTTTTTTAAAAAGTCTCTTGCATTGAATGTAAGTAATTTTGCACCAGTGATACGGTTTAACTTCTGTTTCAGCTTCTGAAAAAAACAGGAAACACTACTCATACAAGGCTTCTTTGCCTGCATAAAAATGGTAATTCACTCATGTATGTAGGTTTTGAGTTTCTAAAAAATATTACATGCTTGACTGTTCATTTGGCTCTGTGTGAACAGTCTGATTCCAAAATGAGCCCTGAACATACATCTGTTGTAATTCTGAATCATAACTGCTCCTGAGTAATATTTCACAGGGCAAAAGGGTAATTACCAGCCACTTGCAGACTGGAATATTACTTCATCAGGATTGGTTGTGGGTGTTTTGGTTTTTTGGTGGGGTTTTTTGGGGTTTTTTTTGCTTGTTGTTGTTGGGTTTGAGGTTTTTGAATTTTTTTTCAGTCAGCCAGAATATTTCCTCAGGTCTTTGAAGTATTACAAGTACACTGGATTGTACTTTGCCATCGACAAAATTCAGACAGCTGAAGCAGTTTTGGATCATGACAAGTTTTGGGTAAAATACCAAGTGAAAAAAGCAAAGATGAGATGTGGAAGACTGCTTTTTGTTTTATTAAGTGATTACATACAAGGCATTGTTCAGTGCTTTGAAAGATTTCAGTTGTAGTTTGGCATGAGTTAAAAGCAGAAGAGTTGATGTGCTGTCGTTTTAATAGATGCTTTGAATAAAAACTTGATTTAATTTTAGTTTTAATGTGTGCTGTTTGGCAATTATTAAATACTCAGCCACTTCCTTGTTTCTGACAGCCCGACTTGTTGTGGAGAAGATTGAAGGTGTTTATTTTCCCTGTCCCTTGAAATTTGACACAAGTTAAACCACCCGAGGCAAATTCCGTAGAGCGTTTTTTACGGTTTGAGGCACTTGTGAGAGTCCATCCCTCCGTGCGAGCTCTGGGGGTGCTAGGGGCTGGCTGCAGCTCGGCAGGCTGGTGCCGGGCGCTGCTGGGGCCCGGGCTGCAGCTCGGCGGCCGCGGAGGCGTTCGGCGCTGTGCCGGGGCGCGGCGGCCCCGCGGGCGGCCCAGCGCGGTGCCGGCCCCGCCGGCCGCGCCCGGCCCTAGCGGCGGCAACGCCCCCCGCAGGCCAGGAGAGGCGCGGCGCCGCTCCAGACCCGCCCGCGGGGCCGCCGCGCCCCGGACCCGGTGCCACCGCCGCCGCTCGGGGACGGGCCGGGGAGAAGGAGGAGCGGCGGCCCCACGGCCGCGCTGGTGCCGCCCGCCGTGCGGCCCTGCTCGGCGCCGCTCGTCGCCGTCATGAGCGCCGGCCAGGCCGCGGGGGAGGAGGCGGACGCCGCCGCCGCTACCCCAGCGCTTCCCAGGGTGCTCTCGGCGCTCTTCTACGGGGCGAGCTCCTTCCTCACCGTGCTGGTCAACAAGGCGCTCCTCAGCGCTTACAGGTGAGCGCCGGGGCGGAGCCCCCCGCGGGTGCTGGCACAGCCGGTGCCGGGCGATGCCAGGGTGTCCGGCCCGGCCCGGCGGAGAAGCGTTCCCGCTCCTGTTCCCCTTGCCATGCAGCTCGGATCCCTGGGCAGCCAGCTGGTGGGTAAGGGACTGGGAGCCAGGCCAGCTTCTCCTGTTTCAGACCCCACTTGTGCCCAGTTCTGCAGCACCGCCCGACGGCAGGCACAGTTCCGGCAGCACCTGGCTTTTCCTTGGGGTCTTCTCGCTGTTCCCAGGGGATCGCATCACCTGAGACACCCGTATGCCCTAACTGTTCCTGCCGAACAGCGTCTTCCTTCCAGCACCTTTCTTTACTGAGGTAGCCAGAAAAGTGAAGGTTGTAAAATGCCTTAATCGTGAAAATACTGAAAGATTCTGTCCTTGACTTGAGCTAATTTCCATCATGATGATAATTAGCAACCTCTATCATTGTGTAAAGCCACAGCGTTAACTGCAAACCTCTTACACTTTGCATTTTTCTCTTAGTCTTTCAGCCGTGGGAAACAGAGAAATGTGAGCATTTATCTCCAAGTCATACTTTCCCCATCTAGATTTGTACTTTTTGGACATCAATCGTGTTTGTGGGTCCCTTCTGACTCAGGATAGTTATGGTTCTGTGATTGTCCTGTGACTGCCATTTTTCTCACCATTAGCATCTTTTACTTAAAATCTTTGCTCTGTTTTTTGCTGTGGTTTAGCTCATCTTGAATCAAAATCAGAAGAAGAAAAAACAAAAGAAAGTTAAAAAGCCCAGCTTGCTGTCATTTTCTAACATTCAGTGCTATTTGAACATGTAACAGCTGTATTTAATATGTCTCATAAATTGTACGTGGTGCAAGTCGAGGTTTTGTTTTATAGTGGTTTTTATCCTACAGACTGCAGCTTCCTGCAAGTCCTTGGCATAGATCTAGCACATCTGTGAGATAATCGAGTGCAGTATGTCCATCAGTTAGCTTAAGTTTTGTATTAAGACCTTACAGCATTGCTGGAAATATGTAAGCCTCTGCAAATCATAAATGTCTGGAGATAACAGATGGGTGAACTCTCCATTTTTGTGTGGAGTAGCTGTAAATACTAAACAAAAGGCATTTTAGATGTCACATGACTTTAAATGGAAGTCCTGCTGTTTCTTGTTTTTTCTGCCTCCGATACTTCTGTTTCCCTGAACTTCTTTTTGGTTGCTCCTAACTCTGTATTAGGACTGTAATGCTCTTATGGCCTTCCTGCTGTGATTCAGCACATTTTTTTCTTTTGTCAATGCTTTGTTCCCATCCCAGTTATGTAAATTTGAGATGTACACTTCTCACCACACCAAGCATGAGTACAGCAGTTCCTGCAAATGTCATGAAGTTCAACAAGGCCATGTATGAGGTTCTGTACCTGGATTGAGGCAGTCCTAGGCACAAATACAGTCTGCATGGAGGATGGATTGAGACTAGCCTTGGGGAGAAAGACTTAGGGGTGTTTGTGGACAAAAAGCTGAATATGAACCAGCACTGTGTGCTTGCAGCCCAGAAACCCAACCATCTGTACTGCATCAGAAGATGTGTGGCCAGCAGGTCAAGGGAGGGTATTCTGTGTCCCTGCTCTGGTGAGACCCCACCTGTACTAATGCATCCAGGTCTTGGGCCCCCAAGAGAAAGAAGACACGGACCTGTTGGAACTAGTCCAGAGAAGACCACTAGTCACAGTGGCAGTGATCACAAAACAGCAGCACCTCTCCTGTGAAGGCAGGAGAAACAGGGTTGTTCAGCCTGGAGAAATTCCAAGAAGACCTTATTGTGGCGTTCCAGTACCTAAAGAGCTCAATAAGGACTTTTCAGAAGGCCATGCAGAGATAGGACAAAGGGGAAAGGCCTTAAGCTGAAAGAGGAGCGGTCTAGATTGATATTAGGAAGAAATTCTTTACTGTCAGAGTGGTGGTGCGCTGGAGTAAGCTGTCCAGACAGGTTGTGGACTCCCCGTCCCTAGAGGTGCTCAAGACCAGTCTGGATGGGGCTTTGAGCAACCTGGAGTAGTGGAAGGTGTCCCTGCCCATGGCAAAGGGTTTGGCATTAGGTGATCTAAAGGTAATAAAGAAATAGAAATTAAAGATAATAAAGAATAAATAAAGATAATAAAGGTCCCTTCCAGCCTAAACCATTCTGTGCTTTCGGCTAAAGCCAACCAAAGGGTTATAGTAGGAATGTAGTTAATTTAGTAGGAAATAGATGTTTCTACAACATTTATCTAAGAACTTAATTGTGACAAAAACATATTGCTAGTATGTTTGGACTGTAGAGATAAGCTTCCATGTTAGAGCAAGTGCAAGAGGTTTTAAGTTATTATGCCATATCAGGATTCAAAAGGTATATGTGAAGCTACTCAAGAAACAATGCATTAAGAGTTCTCTAATGGGAGAGAGTTCTCTTACCTTCACTTATGAGTATTTCCCAAACAACTAGCAGTTCAGAATCGATCAACTGTGCATGGACTGTATTATTTGGACTGCAGAAATGCAATATTACAACTACAGTAAGTGTAGTCCTGAGCTCTTAAACACAGGCCAGTCATCCTCATGTTTAATTGTTGACATTGGTATTTCCTAATGATTTCTTTCCATTCCTCAGTACTAAATATCTGTTCATGCTTTTCAGCTTTCCATCACCAATGTTTCTTGGAATTGGACAGGTATGTTTGCAAGTAAAGCATACTAAAATTATTCATTGTTTTGTAAGGTAAACTAACAATAATAAAGGTAGATTTTAGGGGGTAAATTCGCTATAACAAGCAGTTATAGTGAACTACTTGTCTTCTGAATTAGATACTCTGTAAGGAACTGTTATTTGTTTAGTTGAAAATAGGCAGCTTTGAGCTTGAGTCAAAATTATTGCCTGGACAGAGTCATATAAAAGGCTGGAATGCTATTTTTTTCTCCTTGTAGAGTTCAGTAATTAAGGAATCTGGCCTTCAAAACTGTCTAGCTTTGTTGTAGCAAGTGCTTACATTCTGTGAGGGTCCTTGAGCCTTTGTGGACTACATGCAGAGATATTGCCTGTTTGTAGCCAAGCCATGTGTTTCCTCATAAATTTCACCTCATTTCCCAGAAGTTTTCCAGTAGAACCAGTGCAAAATTTTAATTCTTTCTTGCTTTACTTGCCCATGGGTAAGTTGCCATATTGCAGCAGAAATGTTTTTTGTTTTTTTTTTTTTTGCTATTAGGAGGCATCATAAAGCCAAAGTTCAAATACTTGTGGTCCATAAAGAAAATGTATCATTGCAGAGGGATTACTGATAAAGATTGAGCCTTGAAACAAGTATTTTTTAGGCAAACACATTTTATAGATAACTTGCTTTCTGCCAAGGCTACACAGCAGGGGGTAGTGGGGAAGAATTGAAAACAGGGTACTGCAAGTCTGACATCTCTGCTCTTAGAGAGAGTAAAATGTCTTGTAAAGACTTAGTGATGTGATAGAGTTTTATGCATCCAGACTGCCCAAGGAACCATAGATCATGTTTCAGTGAAAGGATAGGAAATGTGGCAATCATTCATGTCTTGATGCAGCTTTTTTCTTTGCAAAATCTAAGACTTAATGGCATTTCTGTTTTTTTATTGACTGATCCTTCCAAGGTTTTCCTGAACACTATATAAAGTCCATGTGATATGGTATAATGCTTTAGTCTGCAGAATATGACTCCACCTCATCCTGTAGATAGTCAGTTACAGTAATTTCACGATTACAAGCCACACCGATTGTAAACCGCACTTCTGGGGTGTCAGCAACGTTTTGTTTTTCCCCCATATATAGGCTGCACTAGATGGTAAACGGCACTTTCGTTCGCAGTGAGGATCCGCGTGCAACTTTCACAGAGTTGTCAGTTAGTAACAGAATCGTGGGATCGCGGGGTTTACTGGCTTGGCCCTGCTCGGGGTGGCCACCAGGGAGCGACCCCAGCCCTGCTCACCACTGCCGCCGGGAGGCAGGGGAGCGGTGTGCCTGGCTGCTGCCGCCGGGAGGAGGGAGAGGGGCTTGCCCAGCTGGTGCCACCACCGCGCCCCCCGGGGCCGGGCAGTGCTGCCACTGCGCTGCCACTGCCCCACCATCCAGAACCAGGAGTGCTCTGCCTCGGCTCGGGGCTGCTGCTGACTCGGACTTCCGGGTTGGGAAATTTCCAAAATTTGTTCATATATAAACTGCTCCTGAATGTAAGCCGCACTTCTGGTTTGGGAGCAAAATTTTAGTCGAAATGGTGTGGCTTATAATCGCGAAATTACTGTACTGTTTTTTTGTATTAGGAAAATTTGACCCTTTGTTTTGACTCCTTGGGGACAGCATTAACACCTATGATGTAGGATTGCTCAAATATTCTTCTTCATTCTGTTTGCATCTTTACTATTTCTTCCTCAAGTTGTCAACAGACAATCTCCATCTTACATTGCCAAAAACAGTTTTGGGAGTGATTCTGCAGACTAAACAATTCTCTGAATAAAAATTTTATGGTTTATTTGGGATTGTGTCCTATCTTATTTTCTCAGCATGCATTGTTTCACTAATTTTCTTCAGGATAGTAAAATATATGTGTGTATTTTCCTTTTAAATAAATAACTGGCAAAATTGATAAGAGCAAAATTATTTCAATCTCTTAATTGTGTTCTGCGCTGTTCTTTTAGAGAAATACATAAAACTTAGCATTTGTCAAATTTGTATTAAAGATTTTGTGTTTGAAGCAGTTTTTTCGTTCATACGTTACAATTTTGGTCTTACACAACTTCTAATTTTTTCTTTTTGTTTAGATGGCCGCCACTATACTTATCTTGTATGTGTCAAAACTAAATAAGATTGTTCACTTCCCTGATTTTGATAAAAGTATACCTGTGAAGGTAAGGATCACATATGTCCTGGTATTAATAGGAAGAGTTACTTCTTATAATAACATTCTTTCTTACAAAGACAAGAAAAACATTAGCATTTCTTTTTCAAATGGGATTATTTGTATAATTGTTTAATTAAAAATTTATTTGATAACTTTAATTTCCCTAAATTTAATATTCTAGTTTGGGCTATAGTGATAAACTCTGTTTGCAGAGAAATCTGGTGCCATTGTGTTATGCAGTACATGGGAAAGGTGCTCTACTTTTATACAGCTGGATGAATTCTTTTGTATTCCTGAAGGGTTTTTCTGCATATAGCTCTCTGTGGGATCAATGGGAGATGTGTTTGCAAAAGACTTTTGAACACAGCATGAAGAGAAAAAGACTGCTTGGAAATATGAATGGAGCATGGGATAAAATAATAGAAAAATAATGTGATAGATGAGAAACGAGAACAAAGTCTGACTCCCAGTATAAGATTTATGTTCCATAGGAGGGGCTAAAATAATGCCCACTGAAAATGCTGTAGCTGGTGACTAGCTGCATCATTAGATCTTAAATGTGTATGGTCTAAAGAGGCAGGACAGAACAAATGTAAGAGGACCTCCTCTTACCTCAGTTTGGGAACTAGGGTGTGAAATGACTACAGCAATGATCCTCGAAGATTTTTGCATCTGTGCAATGTTGCTGGAATGTTTCTTTGATGCATTAGCCTGTGTGTTTATGTCTTGTTGCAGGGTATCAGTTGTGCTTGCTCCAGGACACAGGGAGTGTTCCCAGCTCTGTTACAGGGCTCAGATAATATAGCTTTTCAGGCCCACATCTTTACTGCAGAATCTTGTCTTACTATCAGTATGAGGTTTACGATGGATGTCTCACAGATGTGTTTGTTCTTAATACGTGTTGAAATCATTGGGATTTCTACATGTACGAGTCTTGGAGAAAAATCCATGGTATCATTCATAAAGTGGATAATCCTTCTTTATTCCAGAATAAGAAAGGTTTCCCAGTGAGTAGTAGTGAGTTCCACACATAAACAACTTATTGAGACCTTGAGAAGTTTCTTCCCTCCATTCTCCCCAAGTCCTGCTGTGCTCCCTCTCTGCTGTTGTCTTCACTGTAACTTACATTAAAAAAATACAGCACAAATTTTCTTTATCCTAATAATATCTGTTGTTTGGAAGACTTTGCTGGATAGGCTGGGACCAGTCAGCATTTTAGCTTCCAGGACTTGCACGTTGTTTGTAGTGCTGGATTTGACTAGTCATAGTGAATCAGCTGGATTGCTCATTGTTGATTTCTCTACTTTTTAAGGAACCCTTAGGCCAATTCCTTACCCTTTTGTCAACTTTTGCTTTGACACTAAGATAATAATTACTTTTCACTCCTCAACTGGTTTATGTCTTGAGTGCATTCAACTGGAGTTTTAAAGTAGTGAAATGCTTATTTTAGTGATGAAGCTTTGAAGTTCCTGACCCTTTTTAAGTAAATGATTCACTGATCTCTTCTATTATGCTGGATGTTGTAATATTGTCTTTACAATGGAATGAATTTCAGAGGAAAGATAATATAATGTCTACTGTTTTTAGCCTATAAATGAAATGAATCCAAATGTTGTAAATAAAAGTCTGCAGATGAGATAGTGCATTATAAAATTTTTGCAAACTTATGTCGACAGGCTGAATATTTATCGTTACTCGTATTCCAGCTTTCTTTATAGTCCTGTTTACTTTTACTGTGACTTTCACTTAAAAGTTAACTTCAGTTGACTATCAGTTAACTTTTACTTCACTTTTTTTCCTCTCTTGCTGTGAAAGAAATGCAGAATTTTTAGCATAGATAAAATACACCCCACTCATCTGTGTACTTTTGCAGCAAAGTTTTAAGAATGCATAACCTTTGACTTTAGTGTCCTCTGAAGTGTCTCTATGTAGAAACAACACATTAAGATAGAGGATCTGTTATGTCTTTCTGCCATTTCAGCTCCTCTTGACAGACAGTGAGTGGGACTAAATGTACACACTGCCTTTGTCCCATTGATTATTTTGCTTAGTTTAAATCTTCCACAAATTTCACCCATTCTGTGATACTGTAATATTTTCTGTAACAGGAAAATTAATGGCTTTGAATTGCAGCTGATTATTGTAGGGATCCATGTCTTGTACTTTTTCTTAAGGCCCTGAACTTCCTTTATTGTTTAGCTATATTGTGTTATGGACCATATATTTCTATGCAAGTCAGTCTCTTTGGTAGAAGCAAAGTTTAATTTACTCATAATTACTTATCTTTCCTTTTTAGTGTCTCACATTGCGTAGTTTTCTGTGTAGATCTAAAATATTGTGGCTTCGTGCTGTACCAATATATGTAGAGTACATAGAGAAGCACAGCATACTTACAGTTTATTAACCTTTTTATCCCACCTCTTCACTTGCTTATTTAGCTACTTTTGTTAATATTACTTTAATATCTAAAATTAAATTCTAAAATGGGTATTAATCTGAGGATTATAGTAGCTAGAATAAAAGTGATTAACATTTACTCTAAATGGATTCTAAGTCTCATTAGTGGTAGATTGCAACTCTTTAATGACATCAGTGAGGCTATGGGCATGACCAGTCACATAAATGGGAGCTGCAGATGAGTTTGCAGCCTAGTTACATTTTTTTCCTGTTAAAAAGAAAAAACTTCTTTCTTGATAAAAGTGCATCTCATATGGCAGGTATCAAATTCTATCAAGTAAAGTTTCTCAACAGTACTTCTAAACAAAATAATCTGAGTTGTGCTTTTAATTTTATCACAGTTGTTTCCTCTGCCTCTGATTTATGTTGGAAACCACTTAAGTGGATTATCAAGTACCAGCAAACTCAGGTACAGTAAGTAGAAATTATAAGTAGACTGTTTGGATTTTACCCTTTTCTCTTGTGGGGTAAAAAAGGAACACTAAAGAAGAGCATTGTCTAGAGTCTTAAATTCATGTTGTGTCTGTCTGCCTGTCTGTCTAAACCCCCGGTACTATTATGGAATTTTTACCCAAATATTTGATCCGTTTATAAGTTGTCTGCTTCCTTTAAGGGGAGCTTAGCCAGGCCTGTACTGACATAAAAATCACAATATTCCTGTGTAACCATGAAAGTGCTTATACATTCACCTCACGCCCAAGCATCCAGCTTTTCCTGCCTGTCCTAACCAGAGAGTTGACAAACTGTAAGGTGTTTTTGAAGGAAAGCATAAGGAAAAAATTTGTTCAATGATGCCATGGCAGATATTTAGGAATCACCAAAACTGCTGTGTAGTGCAGTGGTGGTAGTGGCCTAACCCTGCTGAGTGCCAAAAGCAGATTGTCAGGGAGCACTGCTGAAGGGTGCCTTGACTCCCATGTGCCTGTGAGTGTAGACCCATGAGAGTTGCTTCCATGCTAGTGCTAAAAAGGTGTACGTAATGTAGACATGCTGTAACAGAATGACCATATTTTCTGTGCAAGATGAGCACAGAAGCCTGATGGCTGCAGCAGGACTGGAGGATACAATAGCACCATTGTGGTGGTTTTTTATTTCATTGCAGCCTCCTGAGGGTTTGGTACCAAACTAGACTAAAACAGAATTTTGCAGGTTTGTGTGCATTTCATAACTACAAGACAGATGCTAGGAAGGAAAATAGAACTTCAGAACTATAGAATTGTCAACGCTGGAAAAGACCTTTAAGATCATCCAGTCCAATTGTCAACCCAGCACTAGCACTGTAATTCTGGACCAGTAATCTTATCACCCAGTACCAGATCCAAACACCCTCAGGGACAGTGACTCCACCATGTCCCTAGACAACCCACTCTAATGCCTGATCACCCTAACAATGACACTTTTTTTCCTAATATCTAGTCTGAATCTCCCCTATGTCAGGTGAAGGCCATTTGTTCTGGTCCTTTCACTGCAGGCACACTAGAAGAGACCTGCCATCAGTTCACTACACCCTCCTTTCAGGGAGTTGTAGAGAGTGATGAGGTCCCCCAGGGTATTACTTTTAATTTGTTTACATTTCTTTTTCTTTATAGAATTAATATTCTCTAACTGTGAACACTAGATGCCTGATTTGGCAATTCTTTGTTGAATGTGTTCACAAACTGTTCCACTGAAACAGACAGAAAGACTTAGGCAGTACTGTGCCTAGTAGCACTTCAACCATTGTGAATATGAAAGTAGTTTCAAAAATGCAAAAGATGGCTTTTTCTTTCCCTTTTCTTTGACTGTAAATGTTAATGTTTAATAGGGTATGTAAATGTACCTTCTCCCTCTCTTGTGGCTGGTATACCTCTCCTAGATTTACTAGTTGTAACTGATTTTTACAACAAAAACTTTAAAATGCCAGCAGTGTTTCTACCATTAACAATTTGTTACACTGCATTTGTTACAATGTATGACACTTATTTATATCAATGAATTCTCCATCTTGTGTGCATTGTCTGGAAGGTGCAGATAATCTTATGCATAAATTCAAAGTATCTGTTGTAAAATTACTAAATATTGTATTAGGAATTGTGTCATCTATTAATGCAATTGTTAATAATTGTCTTAACCAGGGGATTAATTGGTCCATACGTCAATACTGTCACATTTACAAAGTGTGAGACGTGTTTTCTCACACAGAAAGGTTTCCAACTGCATTATTGCATGAAGATCAACAATATGTTGCTAAAAAACCCTGTTTGTTTGTAGTTGAGGCTGGGCCCACCTTTCATGTTTCTTGTATTTCCTCTAATTTTTTGGTCATGGATTTATTTTAATTTTTCTAAAACACATCTTGTTTACTAAGCATGTTTTCTTTGTATTTTATTTCTGTTATATGTTTTCAGAGACAGGTTTATGGTCTTCTCTTAAGTTTATAATATAAATAATTTTTATTTAACTCTGAATTTTGCAGAAAGAATTCTTTCATAAGGGCAGGTAGAAAATACCTACTCTATTCCATTTAAGTAATGCAGAGTGACCTTCAGAACATAGCCAGTTGCACTGATTTACAAACTGGCAAACTTGCTATCTTTCAATGATTTGGTTGTCTGATGTGCATCTAATATCAGACTGACATTTTAATATGAGTATTAAATGATTTGGTGTTTGTTTTGGTTTGTTATTGCTGGGCTAATTGTTCCATTCCCTGGGCTAGTAAAATAAGAGTTAGAATGTAAGAATACTGTTAATCTGATACTATGCTTGGATTTTTATTTTGTTTTTTTGACAGTTTGCCGATGTTTACAGTGCTCAGGAAGTTTACCATTCCACTTACTTTACTGCTGGAAATCATCATACTTGGGTGATCCTTTTTGTTTGTTTTTGGGGTTGTGTTTTTGCTTTTTTGTTATTTTGTTGGGTTTTTTTTCATTTAAGATACCTTTATTTTAGAACATATCAAATTAATTACTTATGTAATCTCATCAGAATATTCAATGAGTGATTTTTACTTACAAATAGAGAAAAGCAAAGAAACTGATTTATGTAGCTTTTTTGAAGACATAGATATATGCATTTTAGTGAAGGGAAAAAAATCTACTTGCCTTCAGTTTCATATCTCATTCTCTAGACTGTTACATGGGTTTCAGGTCAACAGACACAACTCAGACACTTTCAGTGCTTATGTTTGTGTCTTATCTTGGAGACTTCTAAATTGCTTTAAACAGAGAGATCCTTATGTCTCCAAAGAATGCTGATAACGTGGCAGTCTGCTTTTCTAGAGTAACTGTCTGAGTCAAGTCAGGAAGGTTACCAGCTTAATGAAGCAAAATGGCATCTACCAGTTGTTAGATCATAGTATTCCTTATTTACAGACACCTGTGTTATTTTTCATGAGAAATTACGAAGGATATGCTAGCTGCTCAGAATCTCTAATTTCAGTAGTACTGAATTGGAAGAACAGGAGTATAAATACATCATACTTTGTATAGAACTTCATAGTTCTATCCACATGGCTGGTGCTGGACTCACAAGATGAACTCACAAGGAGAAAAACAGCTTGCTGAGCTGAACCCAGGCAATACAAGAGTGATGGTCAGGAGAAAGCTAAAAAAGCAAAAAGCCCTCAGGTAAGCAGTCATCTCCTTTTGGCTGAAGCAGCAGTTAATTGATCAGTGTGATTCATGTGTGGAGATGCTCTGGAATTCTTTAGTAGTTTTAACTTCTGTATGGGAAGCAAGACTTACTGTCTTCTGTTGGCCTGAAGACTTCCACAAGGAAGTGAAAAAAAAATGTGAGTCAGTGAGATGAGAAGTGCTTAGCAGTGAAAAACAGTGGGCATATGAGTGCAAGCAACGTCCTAACCAAAGGAAAGTTTGGGAGGAGAATGCTGTATTGGTGCAGACTGACAATGTATTTCCTCGGGGCTGAAAATGAAAGGACTCTAGAGAGTCTGTGCAGGCTTATATCAGCATTTTTGAAACCGTCAGGGTCTGGGTTGTTACTCTGAGAGTCATTATAATCAAAGCCTAATTTATCTAGAGTCTGCTCAGCGCTTTATTTTCAGGACAGTGGTCCAGAGATGTGCTGCTTTACACATAGGATTTCTCCCAGAGCATTTCTTCAAGAGTATTGTATGTCTTATTTTAATGGATCTTCTCTCTCAGTCTATCTTGACAGAATAAGGACTAGGGGAATATTTGTAAGGCATACTGGAGTGTAATGCAAAAAATGAATACTTAAGGTATTTCCGAATAAAGTCGTGTATAAACCTTTTTATAGGTTTACTGTATGCTTTTTACTACTCTGTGGCAGCACTGATGTGGTAGTGAAGAATGTCATAAGGCATTTCAAGTACAAAGTTTCAGTTTGAGTTCCAAATAAGTATCTATTTAAAAATAATCCAGAGAGTGTACCGTATATTATCTTCCTCAACAAAGGTGACATGAAAAACTGCATGAGAGATGTACAGTGATTTTCCTTTATTGGACTGCTGGAACACATTGAAATGTGTCTATTATGAGTATCCGTACACATTAAATTTGTTGAGTTCAGTGCTGTTACTTTGAACCTTTAATCTGTGCTTTTATAATTGTCTGGTAAGAGAGTGCTCACAGTGCTTTTTCAATCTCCATTCTCAGGGCCAAGGTCTGACAGCATGCCACATGGGCAATCACGTTGTTTCTGTAAAGTTAAGACTTTGCCCTCCTGTTAAATGTTCTGTGATTATTAATTGCTTTGAAACTTTTCAGGCAGACAGCCATTTAATCCCTGCTTCAAATAATGAAAATGTGAACTGTTTCAATTTTTGCCTACAGGAAGCGATACCCACTGAATATTATAGTCAGCGTATTTACCATCATTCTTGGGGCTTTCATAGCCGCTGGGTAAGGTTTTAATTTCTCATACAAAGCCATATTATGAGGGGAGGGACAACAGGAGGACTTTTTCCTTGTTTAGTTCTAAGTAAACCGAAGTTGAGATCAGTTACTCTGGAGCAAGTTGATTTGTGACATCTAGTGGCATCACCGAGAGGTACAGTTATACAAAAGAAAAGATATAATTCCTACTGACAGGAATTTGGATGTGCCTTTTTCCACCTCTAGGTTTTCCATGTTGGCAGGATCATAAGTGAAGCAAGTTAAAACTATGTGAGGAATGTTGCTTTTATTTCATGGTATCAGTGTATTTTAATCGTCTTGGAAAAGTATGTTTTTGCTCTGGATAGAAAGACTGATATTTTGGTTGTTAAATGTAGGTTAGACCTTTTTGTTTTAATCATTAAAATCCCACCTTTTTTTGGATTAAGTTCCACTGTGAGATAACGTTCACAAAGAACCCATATGCTGTTGTCCTCTGTTTTCTGTTTAAACATTCCTTTACCTAACAGGAAAGGTAATATTTTGATTGTTTGTTTCCTGGCTTTTCTATGAACAGGGGTAAATAATTTCCATGTGATGTGACTCAGAGTCATGTCCTATCACATTAATTACCCTGTATTTATGAGGTAACAAGTCAAAACACAAGGAGTGACAGTATGTCTGCTCTGACTGTAAAAAAACAGTCAAATTTTATTCCCTAGCCACTTTTTGTAATAAAAGAAATAGGTAAGTATATTCAGTTATAATTGCACTGGTTGTCAGGGTTGAGATGGGTGGAATTTTTCTCTGTATGAAAACTGAACATTTCCTGCCACTATAACACTGAGTATTAGAAACTGTCTGATGTCTCATTTGTGATGGTCCTGTAACTGGAGGAATGGAAAGTACTTTAACTTACAAGGAAGGCTTGAAGCAAAACCTGTGATGGCTGGAGTGATTTGCATATCCTCATTCACAGTTTTCATCTTGGTAAGCAAGGTAATACAACACATTGCATATTTTTTGCTTATTTACAATATAGTGTTTCTTTTTTTCCCAGATCTGATCTGTCTTTCAATCTGGAGGGCTACATCTATGTGTTGCTAAACGATATCTTCACAGCAGCAAATGGAGTTTATACAAAGCAGAAAATTGATCCAAAGGTAACTGTGGGGTGATGAGATTGAATTTAGCATTATAACAATATGATAACTGTGGGCAAATGTAGGGAGGAAACCTCCTAAGGGATCGCTCTAGAAAGCAAATTCAAGTGGCCCTTCCCCCTACCTGTTCAGGAGATAAACTTCCCTTGAGAAAAGTAAAAAAAACCCTGTTTATTAAATGAGCAAAGTAGTCACAAACATGAAAAAAATTAATATTAAACAATGGGACCTCTCATTGTTCTGAAGAGATGGCAAATTCAGATAGAGAATCCTTTTTGGGGGGTGTAGCTGGGCTCGCTCAGTCTCTTATCAGTCCCTCCCGTGCTGGTAAAAGCCACATCCCAGCCCCAGTGGGCAACAGGTGTGAGCTTCTGGTGCTTTTCTGGGTTTTCAGTCCAGAGCAGGGCTAATCAGTTCCAAGAAAAAGAAAAGTCACAGTCCAGGGAACTTCTCTGCCTCAGCTAGCTAAAAAACTAACTAAAAGAGAAGGAGAGCTCTCTCCCATTGTCTGTGCTGCAAACAACACACACTGAGAGAGAGAGCTGAAGCTCTCCATGTTTTTGAATACAACCACCTCAGACACTTTACCTCTTCTCCTTTTCCCTCCTTTCACTCTTGGACCTAGTTTTAAAGTCACAAAACTTATTTCTGGGCTAAAAAGGTGAATGGGGATACAATTCAGCATCATAAAATCACCCCAGGACATTAGTCACCCCAAGACAGCTACTTATTACAGTAATTTCACGACTATACGGCGCACCCTTTTGACTAAAATTTTCCCTCGAACCCAGAAGTGCGCCTTATAGTCTGGTGCGCCTTATCTGATGTACAAAGTTGCGAAATTTGCCAAACCGGAAGTGTGAGCTGTGAGCCATGGGGGGAGCCGGCAGTGCCACGGCAGCCAGGTGGAGGTGGGCCCAGGGGTCCACGTCACCGCCCCTGCCGGGTGGAGGTGGGCCCGGGGGCCCACGGCTGCTGGGTGAAGGCAGGCCAGGGGGCCCCACGGCACAGCCCCTCCCGGGTCCAGATGGTCCCAGGTGGCCACGGCTACCGGGTTGAATGCGGGCCAGGGGGCCCACGGCACCTCCCCTGCTGGGTGGAGGCGGACCCGGGGGCCCATGGCTGCTGGGTGGAGGCGGGGCCTCAGCCAGCAACCGTGCAGAGGGGTCTGGGGGCGGAGGCTCGCTGCAGAAAAAAATTGCGCCTTGTAGTCCAGTGCGCCTTTTATGATCTACAAAGTAGCGAATTTTGCCGACTCCCTGGGGGTGCACCTTATAGTCCTTATGGTCGTGAGATTACTGTATATGACTTTTATGTACTTACCATTATAAACTCCTAAATAACTTCATTTACTTTCTCATTTCAGTTGATATATACATTCTTGATACAAAACATCCTGGAAAAAAATTGTTATTTGTATCTCTGGCCAGTCTTTGTATTTTCTCTCAAGTCTTTCAGGCAGAGTTTGTAGTTACGTTAAAAAAAAAAATCATAAGCAAACAGTTTACCTCTAAATTTGATACATATTTATATAGGGATGATGACATTTTGACTAGAAACACACTTTATGTGAGGTTTATGTTAAATAGACAGAGAACTGTCCAGCCTGAGTCATAACCACAGAAACTGTAGTCATTTTTGATTTTCTAAAAGCAGGTCTGAGCAAAGACAGGTGTGAAAAGGAATTAGCTGATACCGAGATACATTTTACTTATGTAAATGTTGGGCAGACTGCTCTTCAAATGCAGTGGCATGAAACATACCAAGCTATAGCAAAGCGGATAGAGGTTTGGTTTCTGACTTCTGTGGTTTACTCTGTACAGCAGAAATATATGTTTTTTTAATAATCGTAGACATCTTAGTCGATTCCAGACTGCATTTTTATTCATGAGCTACACATAACAGCCTCACCATTTTCTGCAAGATACGGGAGAAGAGATAGGCTGGAGAGATTTTCTAAACAACATGGCTGAATCTGGAGGAAGGGAAGGCTATTTTTTCATTGTCTTAATCTTCTGCCTTTGTGTCAAGCAAGTTAACCCACAGGTTATATGGCACCCCTCAAGTTGCATAAAGTTACATCAATTATCAGTGATTACAGAGCTCTATCCATGAGTCAAACTTCATTCATTTTCCTGTTACGTGTTTTTATGGTTGATTTGCAGTAGAAGGACTGGGTAATTCCTTGCCAGGCAGAGACTTCAGTGAAGTCAACCCAAAGAACTTCTAGGACTGGCACTTTTGAAAGTTCCTGGTCTTGTATAGAAAGTGTCCAAGGTATAACAGAGCAGTAATACTCTGATGAGTGCGCAGACAAAGTGACTGAAGTGGAAATTCGGCTTAGTACAAAACACTGAATCTGATGAATGCAAGTTTGTGTTTTAAATTGATACGTATTCTATTCTGTTTACTTACTGACAATAATGTCAGAAGAATTACCAAACTAATATGTCGTATTTTGCTCCCAAGTGGTTTTTAATGCCAAAAGCATGTTTCATTTTTCACAGGAGTTGGGAAAATACGGTGTCCTGTTTTATAATGCTTGTTTCATGGTGATTCCAACAGTTATTTTTAGCTTTTCTACTGGAGACTTTCAACAGGTAAGTAGCAATATTGCGTATCTCAGACTGATAATGTTGTTTTGTTCAGATTTCTTTTGGGGAGTGGGAGGGACTTTTTGTTTGTTTCTGAAGAGGTAATCCTACCTCTTTGTTAGTGATTAGTGTTTAAAAAGTGTAAGTTGGATTTGTCCTTTACAGATAAGAACTTGTGATTATTCACTTAAGGAGAAGCTGTATTTGTGCAATAGTCGTTATTTGAGTCCTTGTCTGTGAACTAATGTATGTTTGGGGACTCCCAGCTAGAGCAAATGGTTGAGAATCCAGCTGCACTGTGTGGTTTACCACATGCTATAAAACAAGATTACAACTATACAGACAATTTCAAGTCCTTCTCACATGCTGATGTCCAGGGCAGATTTCTGTTAATCTCAGCCAAATCAGGTAACCTACATTTTTCATTCTCATAGAATGAGAGCGTGACTTTCTCCAGGTAATCATATTACAGTATCCATAGGCAGTATGTCCTGACCTATAAAATATCAGACCAGGTTTTCCTGGCTCCCTCACAGACTTGCTAAGTTGCGTTTTTCCTAATAGTAAAGTGAGTCCAGTCTCTTATATTCCTTTCTAGAAATATTTTACATTTGCCGTGGAAAATTCTTTGGAGGGTATAAAGCCATTGCAATGTTCTTTGTTGTATTGCCCTGAACTCATATTATTTTGTCATTGTGCTCTTAGGATTCTGCTATAAGTAGAAAAATTATGATTCCTTGAAAGTGCTGGAATTAGGTCTGCTGTGAATGTGAAATTTCTTTATGTCATCAGTCCAGCATGACCTTGTGCCATTTAGGAAAATGTACCTGCTGCCTATCTTGGAAAAGTTTGTATAGCTGTAAGATTTCAATTGCTTTTCCAGCACACAGGGTTGGAGACATTTTGGGAGACCTGGTCAGAGAAGTTTATCTTGTTGGGTTTACTTGTTACCTTGTTGGGTTTACCTTGTTGGGTTTACTTACTTTCAGGGGAAAATAAAGGAGTGTGTTGTGCCCACTGGCTGGTTTGCTGTAAACAACTTAATTCTCAGTTATCTGCAGAGAATAAACGTCTATTAGAGAAAAACATTGTGCTTGCCGCGCATCACCTAGTTTAATCACTTAATAGTAGAAGTCCTATTAAATGATGCAGATAACTAGTATCAGTGTGACACACAGAAATCAAATCATGGAGAAAACATAGAAAATGGAAGAATACTGATGACAGGTCAGCAAATGATGGTAGATAACCCTTGTACTTAGGAGATTTTTAGACCAGTTTTTGCCCTGACAGAGCTTCTTCCCTTCACACAGTGTGCGTCTTTTGCTGTGAAGTCAAAGTATCAGTACCACGTCTGTGTGATAGGGACATGCTTCTAGTCCCCTAGATAGTTCTGCAATCTTGAAGAGATTGCAGTCTGTGAGTCAATGTCTGAGTTACTAATTTCTCCTTCACCAACTGGTTCACTATGAGGACAGGAAAGCATAATGCAATGTAAGAGGAAGGAACCCCCAGAATGGCTCTCTGTTACACTCTGCAGCTTCTTGTTGCACACCGGCACAATTCTAGCATGGCAGAGCTGCTAGATCCTTTTTACCTATTACCTCACATGGTGGAGGTTCAGCTGGCTGTAGCTCAGCTGGCTGTAGCTCAGCTGGCTGTAGCTCAGCTGGCTGTAGCTCAGGATGGACTAATGGCCTGTATTCTCTTCCTCAGGGATGTGTTCAGCCTTAGCTGAATTTGGTGCTTATGCAGCAAGTGTAAACTAACCAGATTAAAATGAGGCATATCCAGAAGTTACTAGAGATGGAAAAGAACCTGTGACATGTTTCATAGTGACTGTGTGACACTGTGTGTTTGTTTGCTGCACTTCACTATGGAGGATACTTCAGAGTGATTGAGCCTTTTCATTGATCTTCATTGTTGAGAGACCTTAGTAATGCTCAGAAACACAGCCTTGGGCCTTGAAAGCTGCTCATGAAGCAATCTGTGGTGGGGAAGAGATTTAGAGGAAATTATTTATGTATTTGCTGTTTCCGTCTGTCTCACATCAACACTATTATATGTTATTATTCACAGTGTTAGTATCTGTCGGTAAAACAACAAAACACAGTTTTCTGTATACGTTTATGTTCATTGCTTACAGTGTGTACTTGTGTGGTTCATAATTTTGGTATGAATTAAACATTTTTTGTGAATTTACATATTTTCATATTAAGTATGTTTTATATGTGCTTACAGTTGATTATATAGCACATAATTCTCTCTCTCTTTTTTTTTTTTTTAATAGGCAACACATTTCCAGCACTGGACAAATATTTTATTTGTGTTTCAATTTATTCTTTCCTGCTTATTGGGGTAAGGACATAGGGGAACCAAACAGGTTGCTTCCATGACAGTGTTTCAAATTGCAAATCTCAAATATAAAACTCAAATACAAGTTATGTTACAGTTTAAAGGAAATGGTTTTTTTCCATGTCTTAACTTTTAATTCTCTCCAATGGTGTAAATAACTGTTCAATGCTGTGTGGATTTTTGACCTCACAGTTTTGGCTTCACTGTACGGTGCTGGACAACATGACATTTAGCTTTTTATTTTCTGTACTGTGTCTTCCGTCTGTCTCTTTCGATCACCTACCTTTTTTGCAGTTAATAGCACGTTAAGTCCTTGAGTATAGGAACTGTTTCAGTGTGTCTGTTCTTTAAAACAGCTGGAAAAGTGTGGGAGACTTAAAAGTAATGAAACAATGCTTTCATACTGTTGAAACTGCAGAGTAAAAAAGAATTGTATAAAGTTGTATAAATTTATTCTCTTCCACATTGCAACTGAGAGGTCAAACTAACTTCAAATACTCATATATAAACAGCACAGAAAGAAGAGATGTTTCTGCTAGAGCTCAAGTAGCATATTTTCACATCTATTTTGAATATTCTGTATATGCCCATCATAAACTTTAAACAGAGATTCACAGAAATTCTTTTATAAGGGTTGGAAACAGATGGGACTACAGAGCCTAGAAAAACACTGATCCAGAAAACGTTGACCATCTTGAAGTAATGCTAAACTTCTTAGCTCCCTGGCAGGAATTTATAAAATTTTATCCTTTATTTAGGTTTCTCTTGATGTATTCTACTGTCCTGTGCAGTCATTACAATTCTGCGCTCACAACAACAGTAGTTGGTGCCATCAAGGTGAGTTATGGACCAGAAGAGGGAAATATAAGTGCTCAAATAGATAGGAAAGAGCATTGGCTCAGCAGTGATCTTGATTCTTCTTTGGGATGGAAACTCAAAATGAGGGCTAATACTGAGACGCTGCTTGTGCCAAAGTCACACCACAAAGTGACCCTGTTCTCTTGCATTGAAAGTCAGATGTGCTCCAGAAAACATTGTTACTATTGATCTATTTTTATTTCTCCTACAAGAGAAACTGGAACAATTTTAATTAAAGGATGTACATTTAGCCACATTTCCTCAGGCACTATCTTATGCCTCTGTTGTTTATTAGGTTACCGTGTGTTAGTCAAGATGCCCTGATGCAAATCCAGGTGAACTGATAGGGACTAACCCTCTTTTACTTTGGGCTAAACTGATTTCCTTTGCAGCTGATACATAGGGCTTCCATAGATACAGAATAATGACTAACCTGAAGTAGAGAGTGTGCTTTATGGTTAAGTGCCTCAGCCTCTGTGTGAGAACTAATGTTCTAGCTGAAGGGACTATTTAATTCCAGTTTCTACAAATTCTGGTCAATTTGATCAACACCGAAACATGTATGTCTTAAAAGCTGGACCTGGTGTCCTTGCAGTCTGTTTTCTTTAACCCAGTTTAATTTAAAATTGTGTATCTTGCTTTGTATTGATGAGGACAGCAGGTCTAGGAACATCCCTCATTGCCCGTGCTCTTTTTTTTGTAGGCCAGTTTGGAGAGAAGCACAGAACTGTAAAGCTGAGAGTTTGAGTAAAGATAAAACTTAAGCAGCTGTGAGCAAAACATTTTCAGAATTCAAACTAGCTTAAGCACACTAGTGAATCCCATCCATGACTAAGGAAAACAACACATTCACCATAACAAAATCTGCAAAAGGAGAGTGGTACTTCTCTTTCTACATTCTTTTTCTTTTTTGAAAGCTGCAAGATTAGTTTAGTAGTTTTCGTTCTGTGGCCCTGAAAGTGTTCTTTTAAATTTCATATATCTGCATCAAACTATTAAGTCAGGGCAAGACCATTTCTGTTTTCTATGCTGTAATACTCTTTGACACACTTTGAGCAGCTCTGAAGTTGAGAATCAGGTTATGTTGCAGCGCTCTCCATTAGATACTGGTAGAGACAGATGTCATTGTCCAGGCCAGCTGCTGAAACAATTGAAAGCAACACCGTGTTGGTAAAATGATTATACATTTCTACATCTTTCCTTCTGTCTTTAGGGGGCTATTTTTCCAAAACTTGATGCAGGTAGATGAGAGGTAGAATCTTTAAACTGTGCCTGTCTTGAACCTGTACCAAGTGATTTCACTGCACATTTAGTTGGAAAAGTAAGCAGATAACCCTCTTAAGCTGATAATGATGAACTTTTACTGCAACTTTTTATGCTGGAGAACCCAAAACTCACTTTTAAGAAATGGGATTTGAATTCCGAAGATGATAAAGAAATAAATTTTGAAAAAGTGGCCTTAGCTCCATTTTGCCTAATATCAGATAGTGCTTTTTTCCCCTAGAAGGTCACATACATTTAGAAAACATACTGATTTTATTAATCTTTTTATTGCTACATTATCTAGAAGGCTGACATCCCATGAAATGAATTTAAAGGCTGATATTAGAGTGGTCAGCAATACAGTATAGCTATTTCCTTAGAAAAGCACTTGTATTCATGGAGATGAAATCAGACTTTAAAAAATGGATTACTTTTGTTTCCTTTTCAGAATATATCCATTGCTTACATTGGAATGTTGATTGGTGGAGATTACATATTCTCCATGTTGAACTTTGTAGGGCTAAATATTTGGTAAGTGAAACTTGAATAGCTTTTTTTTATTAAAGCTGAAAATTTCTCAGTGAGTTCTAGTTTTAGGTTTCACTTGACTGGACTCATTTGCGTGATGCAATTTTGAAACTACTGGCCTGAAGAAGCATTACCTCAGGATGTAAAGTTCATTACAGTTAGTTATGTCTTTTCATGTTTGTTTTCAGATACTAAATCTTACTGTGGTAAGACCTAATTGTGAATATATGCCCGCAGTTTTACTGTGTGGAACTGAATTATTTCTTTTTACTTCTGTTATGAGCAGCAGTTCTGAGCTGTGAGGCTGCCAAGTAAAAACCAGGTGTGGTGTGGGAAGTGAGAACACTGACTGAATGAGTTGTGCCCACTGAATATAAGTTCTAACTTCCTGTGCTTAGATTATCGTCTGTGTTTATGAATCTGTGTGAGCAACTAGTAGTTGATCTTTGCTTGCTCAGGGCTGCTTTCTCAGATGGATTACATAACTCTGAGGCACTCCTAGTTTATGATAGCTGGTGTTCTTTAGCCCTTCAGGAGGAAAGGTACATACCTATGAAATGACATCTGTGACATATCTCTGACACCACTGTTCATTCTCTTTTCCTTAGTATGGCAGGAGGACTGAGATACTCATTTTTAACATTAAGAGGAAACAGCAAGCCTGCACAACCTGGGGATGAAGAAAATGCACTTTCAATGTCAAAGAGTTAGGCAAAATGCCTGCCTTGAAAGAGACTGAAGACACAAGTTTCTTTAGCATTGCCAAGACCTTAAATAAGTATATGCTGGAACATATTTGGAGCAACAAAAAAAGTCTACCTCAATTGTGACAGACATGCACACAATTCTCTGGCTTAGAAACATTCTTGCACACCTGCACACCATGTTTTTTACATGTAAACTGGTTTGCTTTTTACTTTTTTTAAATCTGCAAGCCATTTTATAGGAAGGAATGCTATGAGAAAATCTCAAGTTGTGAATTTCTGTGTTTACCTGTACTTGGGTGCTATTTCAACAAGATCTTTGAGTTCTGTTTCAGTGGCTGCCTGTAGTTTCTTGAGGCAAAACTCCCTGTAAAGATCATGAGGTTCATTCACCACTGCCTTATTCCGTATGCAATCCTTGGTATCAGTGAGGAGATGAAAGATCCTAGTGGTTCAGATTGATTTCATGCATGTATTTACTCTTGGGTAAGTGATACAGAACATATGGGGCAAAGAGGATATTTGCGCCCAGATTGTTCCCTGTGTAAGTGTCAACTAAAATTTTCAGGCTATGTCCATATATGTGCATTGTGTAGGCATTCTCTCTCTGTGTTTTTGTCATCCTCAATCACACCACAGTGTTCTGCAGCAATTGTCACTGTTGTTATGAATGAGCCCTCATAACTTTGCAGCAGAGCAAGGAGAGTAGGGAAATGACAGGGGATTTTTTAATATTTAAAGATTTTTGTGTGTGTGTGTGTCTGTGAGCCAGTATCAACAAATCTATTTTTGTTAAGATACATTTTTCTTTTTATATCACAGTCCCCTCCTCTCACATTTTGCTTGTAACCGCCTCTCTGCAGAGAAGTGGTGCTACTATGTATAAACATGGTAGGAAAAGGAAACATAGATATGTGGAGGACTGACTTGTGTTTCAATAAGGAGAAATGGCTAGTGTCCTGTTGTGTCTTATATATACAGTAAAAGCTTATCAGCAAGGAATCATAATGAGCCTGGGGATTACTACAGTAGGCTCAGATAGTACAGTGGTAAAGAGGTCCAGACTCATGGACTGAGTTATCATCTGGGTCAAATATGCCCATATCTATATTTCAATAACACCTGCATCTATATTTCTTTCTTTGAAAATACTTGACAATGCTTATCTGTTTCTCTGAGGATAAAGTGTGAACCTTTGAAAATGTGGTAGGAGCTTTGAAGTGTTGGAAGACAGCAGAGAAATTAATCTTGTTGAAGTTCTCAATTCCCTGCAAGCATGAGCCAAGATTTTTGAAAATAATCAAATCAAAAGAAGATTTTGAAAGACTTTGACATGGAACCATGGTGGTCTAATGACTTTTTTGATCCCCACTTGAATTAAAATACAGTTAAGAAAATCTGAAAAGCATTACTCTGTGTGTAGCACATCAATGACCAGTCTGAATTGGATCTAAGAAACGTGGGTAATTCACACCAAAAGCTTCGGGAAGTGACTGCCTTCGTGGATTTGAATGGCAAGAGGAACAGTGACTGCAGATACTAGAAGTGGCATTTAAAGGCGTAATCAAAGTGAGAAGAGAAATCTGAGCTATCCATTTTCTCACTGCTGGCTAAGAATGTGACTTTTATTTTCTGTTTGCTGAAGACCTGTGGAGGGAAAGCATTGCAGCAAATATTTTTCAGTGATCTTCTGTTTTTAAATATTTCCTTTATGCTTAAAAACCAACAATATTTTTGGGTATATTCTTTTATAAGGTTCCTCCTTCTTCAGATCATTTCTACCTCCATAATTCCAGTCACTGAACCTTAACTCTGCCATGAGATAAGGTATTGGAAGGTTTTCATTAATTATGAAGTTAGTATGAGTGCCATTTGATTGCAATACTGATGAACACACAAAGGCACCTGCTAAATAAGGTGTAGTTCCCACAAAGGAACATCTAACATATGCATGTAATTCATTAATATTTTGCTATACCTTTTATAAATAAAAATATACAGATTAACAGGTGTTTTGTTTTGGTTTTTTCTGGGGGGGATGGTTACATGTAATTGTACCAAGCACATGAACAACACAGATATTTGCTTTTTACATGATCATCTGCTATAATGTTCCTAAAATAGTTTCTTTAGTTCATTCTGTACCACAGTGGAAGTGATTTTATTTAATTTCTTGTTCATGTAATAGTGCTTCAGACTTAGATTTCTCACCTGAAATACAGACCTGGTAATCATAGTCTTTATGACAGTGTTAATCAAGATTGTTTAAAAAATAAATCTAGGAATAACAAGAAATAGGTACTATCTAGAACTATTTGCAACTGTTTGCATATTTTCACAAAGAAACTCAGCTTCAGCCACTTATGTGTTTTCCTCTATATATCAGATACTGTTGATTCCAGTAAATTTCTAATTAAAATTCTGGAAACATGGACTCAGCCAGGCAAAACTATCATGCTAGAATTTAGGAAATTGCATGGCTGTTTCATCCAGAATGTCAATAATTGTGTCTTTCAGTTAATAAGATAGGAACTCAAAATTGATTTTTTTAGGATACAGCTGCTTACTTTTCTACAGATTTCGTATTAATAAACTTAAGGTTTTAAATATGATATTCATACCATTACAGGTGTCAGGGAATATTTACATGGAAATATGCAAAGAAAAATAATTACTGGACCAGAAAACAATATTGTCCTGTGCATTGACCTGTTCATGCTCAAAATTTTATGGGAATTTTTTAGCGGTGGCCTGGCTGTACTGAAGGGAGATTAAGTGAGAAAATGTGGTCACCGAAGGAACTTTCTACCCATTCACTGTGTAAAGTTCTTTCAGTGATTCCTGTGGAAATCAGAGAGGTGAAAAAACCTTACCTCAGAAGCAAAACATACACGGGCCTCAATGAAAAATTCCTCACATTCTGAAGAATTTGTTCATTTTTTTTCTTGTTATCTTGGCCTGATTTACTCATATTGGGCCTGTGAAGCTCTGTAGACCTATCCGAGACCCATTACAAACCGCAGGAAGAGGAAATGGAAACAGAACAATGAAGTCCAGAAGAGAAGACTGACAGCTGTGGAAGACTGTGTTTTGATTCCATTCATCAAATAGAAGGGATTCTTTTAAGTTTGGAGGCATTAATTTAAAATTAATTTCAAATTAAAATTAATTTAAATTTTACCATTGTTTTTTCATGTAGGAAACAGTGAAACCTCTTCAAATTTGAAGTATTCCTTGAATAGTGAGTGATTCTCTGGGTTATTCATGACTGTTTGTAAATACTTTTGTAAATGTAATATTCAAACCTTATTTATTTGACTGGGCTTACTTTCCCTGAGGGGAAAATTAAGACAGATTTAGTGTGAGGAAACTGGGTTTTGTTAAGCTAAGACAGTTATGATTTTTTTTTCTTCTTGTTACAGATAAGCTAGTGTTACCTTCCATGTGATCTAGACATTTTCTTTTCTATCTGAAGGTGTCAGTAATGTAACATGATAAATCTATTTCTTTTTTTTTTTCTTTTTTTTTTTCTTTTTTTTTCTGGTGTCAGTGTGAATTTGTCCCAGAAGTGTTGGGGCTATAATTTAACTCTTCATTGTAAGAAGAAGTGTTGATCTCTATTTGGAGTATTTTTTTTCAGAGATTTGGTTTAGACCCATCTCTGGTCCCTGTGAATGCAAACAACAACAATAAAATTAGTTTTTGGGTTTGTGCAGTTTCCAGAAAAGGAGTGAAACCTTTCCCCTAAGGCAAACATCAGAAATCATTGTTTAATTTGGATTATCTCAGTAGTTTACAAATGTGGGTGTAATGTAGGGATGTTATGCTAATCTAAATCCTGGACATTTCCTGGAAAAATCATGTGACTTGATTAATCCTCTCACTTTTCTGCCAAGTATCAGAGACTAACAGTGTGCTGGAAAGAGGCATTTTCCATGCAGAGTGTCTGATTCATACAAGCTCACTACCTTTGCTTGCCATGGAAGTGTTCCAGCATCAGCTACTCAGTCTTGTTGGGGGTCTGATCTGTTTCTGTGCTCTGGAAAAATACATCAGATTTATGAAAGACCTTTTCCCATATATCTGGAATTCTTTACCTTAGGCTTTCTTTCGGTCAATGGGAGAAGGGCAGGTAAGGGAAACTGCTTCACTTTCTACTTGTTACATTACTAACATGGAATAGCTTTCCTTGCATTTCTTTACCCTATTCCTTCAAATGAAACACAGTTTCTGATATGTATGGTTTGGTTGGGTCCTTTTTCTTTTCTCCTAAAGCTTTGGGTTTATGAGCCTGTAGGTTTTGTGTCCTTGGGAAGAATAGAAAACTAGTCAGACTGGTAACAACTCGCACTCCCGGTATGTGGATGTGAATTCTCTCCCTGTTGCTACTTCTGATGTTTTCTTTCTGCTGCAGATGCTTTTATTTTAATAGCATTGCCCAGATTCTCAGTTTTCTGGTATGCAAAGCTGCTAGTTTATGTCTAACATATGTTCTCCAGTTTTCAAAGCAACTTTCCTACTCCTGTTGATGTTGTTCCAGTGTGTTCTTTTCCAAAATGCTGACCTATCCTTAATGATACCATTAATGAACTAAACTTACATTAGTCTAAAATCTTCAAAGGCATTTGGCAGTGTTTTTGTAAGATAGTATGTGTTTTCATAAAATAACACAAAGTTTAACAAGCACCTTTTTCTTCCTATTGATCACTGATGCTGTTCTTAAGTTTGTTAGATCATTAGAATAAAGCAGGAATGAACAGATGCTGCCGTTCCTGAGTTCCTTGGCTACTGATGTTGCTGATGGCAGCTTGTTGTTAAGAAATTACCTGAACAGTAGACTTGTGGTTGATTCCTTTTTTCTGCATTAGACTTGATGGGACTAAATATACAAAATTATTAAATATATGAAATACTTCTCTTAAATATGTAATTACAGTAATTTCACAACCATAAGGCGCACCAGACTATAAGGCGCACCCCCCGGGAGCCGGCACATTTTGCAACTTTGTAGATCAGATAAGGCGCACCGGACTATAAGGTGCACTTTTTTTTTGCCGCGAAGATCCGTGCCACACGCAACAAAGTAACGAATTAGTAACGGAAACCCGCGATCGTAGAGTTTACTGGCAGGGTCTCAATTTGGAAACATTTTTCACAGATCGGCGTAGGCTTTCAAAGGCAGCCCCAGGCGCCCTCCCCGTGCAGTGGGCCTTGGCACTCCCGCCCGCCCCCAGTGCCGGTTGGCGCGGCTCAGCGCAGCCGCGGGGCCGCCTCCCCCTTGCGACTCCGTTCTGCTGTGGTGCTGTTCCCCCTCATGGCTCCGCGGAGCCACCGTGCCGTTCCCTCGCTCGGCTTGGCGCTCCTGCCATGCCGCCTGTCCCTCACTGGGCTCGGCGCCGCCACCATGCCGCCCGTCCCTTGCTCGGCTCAGCACTCCTGCTGTGCCGCCTGTCCCCTTGCTCGACTCGGTGGCGCGGCCGCCCTGCCGCCCGTGTCTCGCTCAGCTCGGCAGCGCCGCCGCCATGCCGCCTGTCCCTCGCTCGGCTTGGTGCTCCTGCCGTGCCACCCGTGTCTCGCTTGGCTCGGTGGCGTGGCCACCATGCCGCCCGTCCCTTGCTTCGGCTCGGCAGCGCCGCCGCCCTGCCGCCTGTCCCTCGCTCAGATCGGCTCCGCTGCCGTGCCGTTCCACCTCGCAGCTCCGTTGTGGCACCATGCTGTTCCCCCTTGCGGCTCCGCGGAGCAGCCCTGCCACCCGTCCCTTGCTCGGCTCAGTGGTGCCACTGCCCTGCCACCCATCCCTCGCTCGGCTTGGTGGCGCCAACTGCCCTGCCTCCTGTCCCTTGCTCAGCTCGGCACACTGCGGCCCCGTCGGCCCCTATCGGGCTGTGGCCCCGCTGCCTCCAGCACCGCGGCTCCATTGGCCCCTGCTGACCGCAGCCCCGCTGGCTGTGCCTGCCCCTATCAGCTGTGGGGCCGCAGCCCCCAACACTGCGGTCCCGTCGACCCCTATCGGGCTGTGGCCCCGCTGCCTCCAGCACCGCGGCCCCATTGGCCCCTGCTGGCCGCAGCCCCGCTGGCCGTGCCTGCCCCTATCAGCTGTGGGGCCGCTGCCCCCAGCACTGCGGTCCCGTCGGCCCCTATCGGGCTGTGGCCCCTCGGCTCAGGCCGCCGCGCACAACAAAGTAACAAAGTAGTAACGCCTCCCTGCCCACGCTGCTCCCTGTGCCTAGGGCCACCTGGGGCCGCCCCCTGCCTTCCAGCCCGCGCTGCTCCCTGTGCCTAGGGCCGCCTGGGGCCACCCCCCGCCTTCCAGCCCGCGCTGCTCCCTGTGCCTAGGGCCGCCTGGGGCCGCCCCCTGCCTTCCAGCCCACGCTGCTCCCCGTGCCTGGGGCTGCCCGCGGCTGCCCCCCCCATGGCTACTCGACGCTCCCGCGGCGCTGCCCCCCCTCGCGGCTCTCACTTCTGGGGTGGCAAATATCGCAACTTTGTTGATCATATAAGGCGCACCGGACTATAAGGCGTACTTCCGGGTTTAGGGGAAAATTTTAGTCATAAGGGTGCGCCTTATAGTCATGAAATTACTGTAACTATTAAATGTATGTTTACTTATCACATCTCATAGTGGATTAATAAATTAAATCCATTCCCATGTAGAAGACTTGCCTGAATACCAGATACTTCTAAGGCAGTGCATAAGCCTCATTTTGATTTAAGTGTGGCAAGGACCTCCCTTTCTGTGTACGAGATGAGGAACAGCATGTGGAACTTTCTGTGTAAAATCTTCCTTTCCACTTAAGGCTGGAAGGCTTGTTTCTGTCAATGGACCTTTACGCTCTGTATTTATAAACAAAGTCTTTTGGCCCCAGTCAAATTCGTAAGGCTCAAATAATTTGCGGTGTCATGTGGCACATGAGATTCTGAAAATCATGAAAATTAAGGTTGGCATGTGGAAGCTTGTTTCTCAACAGACTATTTGCTCTTCATCTACAGCTCTGTTAGGAAACTAAATATCCAACACTTCCCTGTGAAATGAGAGAGTAATTGCTCTTCTGTTGGCAGCACCTAACCATTCAAAAATACCTTGCTTTCTGTGTCTCTGGCCACACAGAAGTCCTGAATCCATTTTTTTTAATACTGACTCATTTTTCATTTGCTCTAAAACTTATCAGGTTTACCTTGGAACAGCTTTGGTGCTTTGCTACTTTATTTCTTCTGTATTTCTAAGATGTTAAGGATATTTATTTCTATAGCTCCTCTTTGGTATTTATATGCATAGTGTTTGAAGTTCAGGGTACTTTATGAATATCAGCACTTGTTTATTTTCCCAGTAAGACTAAATCCAAAAGTAGACTGTGTAGTACAGCTCTGAAGGAGGAGCATTTTATAGATGGTGGCAAGTTTGATGTGATCTTGCTTTACAGACAGAAATCCTGTGTGAGAAATTGTGTATCAGTTTCAATTACCAGTTAGTCTTTATCTCCTATCATTCTGCCACCAGCATATAAATTCAAAGCTTGCAAAACAGAACTGGTGAAAATACATATATGGAAGAAAATTCTCCTAGCTTTTCAGCAATAGACTTGTTGCTTGTTGACACCACTGAAAATGAGAGCAATAACTATGTCCTGTACCACATGGGTTATCTTGGGGAGAGATTTGCTTTGAAGACAGTGCTGAATGAACTAAGAGATGCATAGGTCACAAGGAAAAAAATTTAGAAGATTGATTCTATTCTTCAGTGGAGAAATTTAGGTTGCCTTGTTCAAGGAAAGCAGATGATGAAGATTAAACAATTCAGAGAGAAGAGGCAAAACCAGAGCTCCAAATGTAATCTGTATCTTTTTTTGCTTTCTCCAGTGGTCACAGGAGCAGGAGACAAGACTGGAAAAGCATATTCCTTCACTTCCTACACTTCATTTTATCTTAACAAAATGACAATTGCAACCCCTCCGTCAGTGTCTTCAAATCAGCAAAATTATTATAGAATTCAAAGCTACTGTGGCAAAAAGGCTACTGCCTTCTCTCCTGTATAACCGGAATAGCATTAATCAGATTCTGAAAGGAAACCAGTGCTGCATTTCCAAGGAAAGTCATTCAGTCCTCAGTGGTCTCATCAAACCAGGGAATTATAATGAGTGATTCAAAAGAGGGCCTATTGTCTGTACAGAGAAAGAAGTCTCCTAAATTGTCCCTTTTTTCCAATTTCACAGCTAATCTGCAATGGGCTGGTCCACAACCCACAAAATGTAGTTTTCTAGCCCTTCACTTGCAAAAACATTTTGAAAGTTTTATCTGAAATAACCAATAAGAGATACACTAGTATAAATTAATATAAACTACAAGTTATGGAAACTATAAGGAGTCCTAATGGTTTAATTCAGAATCAGGAGCTCTGGGAGGCTGCAGGAGGAAGAGGATCTTCATGCTGTCCCTGTAGTCACTGCTGTGCAGAAGCACTGCAGCAGTACCTTCCTATTCACCCATAGTAGTCAGCACTGAGGGCAGGATGGCCTTGTACTGTGTTGTACTAGTCTTGCTATTACTGATTGTGACTGAGCAGTACATCTTCTAAACTGGCTCCCTTTCTAGAAGCTAAACAGCAATGAATCATGAGTTCCTGTCTTCAGGGCTGAGGTGACTGGTTGACAAAGGACATTCTATAACATACATGCAAGAGTTTAGATATTGATGTCTTCTGCTCATAGACTATAAAATGTATTTCACAGGAAAAGAAAAAAATTATTTTTAATTGATTTACAGGATTTTTGCACTAGTCTTTTCATTATGCATTGTTTAAACACCTATATACCTTATGACTTCCATTACTGGGAATGACAATACAATAACTACTTTTTAAAGAACATTGAATGTAGGAAGCTCAATGATCAATACCAGGTATTAGAGTTTAACATTTTTCATAGTTGTGAAAAAAATCCCATGGGAGAAAAGGGAAAATGCTGGCTCCTGTCTACTCACTGAGTTGCAGTATTAATAAGTAAATGGGAAGAGCCAGGGTGAATGAGATGGGATCAATACAAGGAGAGCAGGCATCAAAAATGCCTAAACATTATTGTCATGTCTCTGGGTGAAGTTTTCTGTTTATGCAGCTTGCTGAACTAATTTTCTGTGTCAGCACCTGGTGATATTTTATCCATGTGAAGGCTACAAGAACCTGTGAATGTCTAGATTGGAGCCTCTGTCATTGTTCTCCTTCGTTTGTGCTGTATGGGTTATGCAAGAGTAAATCCCATTAAATGACCAGCTATCACATATGAATGGCTGCATTATGCCATAAGAAAGAGTAAACTCACTGCTGTCCTTTTTAAAAAAAGACTTGGCTGGAGCTGCATGGATTCTGTGGAACGTTTGTTCATTATTTTTGGCATGTGTGGGATGACTGAGAGTCATCTTTCTCCATGCTGAGCTGAACCATCTCTCTCCAGGTGGTCTCTTTGACGGAAGCTGTGCTCAGCTACTGCTCTGTGGGACAGATCCCAAGCCCACACCACATGAGCTCATAGCTTGGCACATCATCTGGCTGGCTGCAGTAGGAGCACACACTTGTGTGAGGCTTGTGGATAAATAAATCTGATCCTGCTGTTTTAATGTTTGTGTGCCTTCAGAGTTTCTGGCTCAGAACTGCTGTCTTGCTGCTCTGGTATCAGGGTACAAAATTCTCTGATGTTCTTCAGGTGTAGGTTCCTCTGGGGTTATATGATAATGTGAAGGCAAGCCTTGTTTGATGGACACAGTCTTCTAGAGTATTTGTTCTGATGTTAAGTGCTGAATTTCTTTCTGATGTTCTGAGCTCAGGCATGGGCTGGTAATGAGTCACAACTAATTTGAGGACACCACACTTAGTAGCATATGCTATGGGATTCTAAGGAAAGCAGGTTTTGTGTTTTGGAAGCTAGTGGAATGTGGTTTCCTGTGTTCAGCTTTATGTGGAAATCCCAGTAGGTGGTTTGTGGGGTAAAACTCAGCAGACTGAGGTCCAGAGAGAGATTATAGTATAAACAGGTTCCGTACTCTTGTTTCCAAGGTTTATGCCTAGATACAGGACTATGCAAAGTCTCTTAAACTCAAAAGCTGCCTGGGGCTGTGTGCAGAACCTGGCAGCCGTGAGGTCTCAGAACACCGCTTTGTTGATGCCAGGATACAGACCATTAGTTTCACAATCTTGTATTGAGAGGCAAGCACACATGGAAATCAAGCTTATCCTCTTCTGAATGAGCATCCAGGCTTCCCTAAAGGCTCTATGTGTATTTTGAGTAGACAGATTATTTTGAATGACTGACCTTCTTGAGGGTGAAGACCCTGGCCTTTTAACTGACTGTTGTGATGTCAGAGTATTGGAATTCTGGATCTAGTTTGCATACATATACTTGAAAAGTCAGGCTTCTGTTACACGTAGTCCATGGGTTCTTGGGCTGATAGGGTTTAAACTCACCACACATACAAGAAGAAAAAAAAGCAAGTCATTTGTGAGTCTGCTGTTGGTCTGTCACATCTCTACCCCAAGGACTAGCATTTCAGGTACTGATAAAGTCTTGTTTATTCTGCTTTTATAGTGTGGTTACTACAGGTGTGCTTGGTCATCTGTTATTGACATAGCACCTCAGACGTATTGAGTTTATGGACAAGGCCGTGGCATACTCCGAGATTTATGGTTTGACCTCTTCACACTTCTCACGTGATGTCAGGGCATAATCAAGATGTGTTTTGTCTCATGTGGTTGCCATTCTTGCAAGTGTTAATAGTTCATCACTCTCTTATAAGTCAGGCCAGTGCTTGTGTTCAATTAGTGTTTCAGCAGACCGTTTTGAGACAGGCTTTATTCATCTGAGATTCATTCATTTCATAATTTAACAGCTCCTCAAATCTTAAATACTTGGTTTTTGTCCTGAAATTCTGTGTAGTACTACCTGCAGTATAACACCTGTTAAATATGATCTGGATCCTGCTCCAAGAATACTTGCAAAGTACAGTAATTTCACAATTATAAGCCACACCTGATTATAAGCCGCACATCCGGGTGTCGGCGACTGTCTTGCGTAACAATTACAGAGTGTGATAAAAGGTATCTATTCTATCACCATCTGTTGAGGGTGGGGGCAGTGATCCTTATCTCTGTGGGAGATATTCTGCTAATGGGCCATCCATTTAAACCAGGCAGGGCGTTGTTCTTTATCTTTTCACAACCCATCCTTCCTCCAGCAAGTCATTTTCTGCTAATGGCCCATTGAGTCCCACTGTGAGACTGATAAAATTACTTCATCCCATTGGAAGTTGCTCCAGCCAGGGGAAAGAGCCCAACATTTCTTACCAAGATAAAAACAGAGGTTTTGGGACACTAAGAGAACCCTTTCTCCACTGGACTCCAGAGGAAAACCGGATTTCTCCACATCACCACTGGACCTATAGAGGGAAACTGCACCTTCTGCAGGAGCACTGCTCCAACTGAATCACATCTGTCACTGCAGGAGGATGCAACCACCATTAAATGGGACTGCTACCAACACCCTGCCTGACAGGGTGTCAGGTTGTACTCTGACTTTGTCAGGGTTTGGAGTTTGTTTCTTTGTAGTACTGTATTTCTATTTTAATTTCCCTAGTAAAGAACTGTTATTCCTAATTCCCATATTTTTGCCTGAGAGCCCCTTGATTTTAAAATTATAATGATTTGGAGGGAGGGGGTTTACATTCTCCATTTCAAAGAGAAGCTCCTGCCTTTCTCAGCAGACACCTGTACTCCAAACTAAAACAGCAATTTTCCGTTCTTTGTCCATATATAAGCCACACCTGATTATAAACCGCACTTTGGGTTCGGACCAAAATTTTAGTAAAAATGGTGCAGCTTGTAATCCTGAAATTATTGTATTCTATTTTCTTCACTTGGTCTTGGATTTATTCCTGGAAATACTGCTTTTCTCCTTGCATTGCACAGAGCACGCAGAACTAGCAGAAAAATTTTAAGATCATCCTGCCCTGTCATCTGAGTTCTGGCCTGCTGGACCAGGAACAAAGTTGAAATATTTGAATCATACTTAGAATGAATGAGTCTTTGATTCATAGGGACCCCACAGTTATGAATCCCAGTTAAAGAGAGACAAAAGGTGAAACACAGATCATATCAGTACAGTCCCAGACAAGAGAGAATAATCTTTTTTCTAGGAAGTAGAAAATTACTGTAGGCAAGTACAGATTCCACGAAACATTATTAAGGATTTTAAATTATTACATCTAATGACCCATGTAGGTTCCAGCTCATTTGCCCAAGTGGTGCCAAAGTCAGGGAGCTGGCTCAGGATCCCTCTTCGGTTCTCATCTGCAGGATGATCTTCAGAGGGAAACTTAGAGCACTTCCTAAAGAACTCCCTGTGTGATGGAGTATGCATTTCTCCTCAGTGCATGCCTCCTAGTTGCAGTTCTGTTCTCAGTGGAGTCCTGTTTTCTCCACAGGCCTTTGCAGTGAGTTATTCCCAACAGTGTGCCTCTGCTACCATCCCAAATCTGTGGTTTCCTAGCCAACCTTGACGGCAGCTGGGGATCTACTGAGCATGACTGGAGATGTTCTTGGCAAAAATCCTCCAACATCATCATATCTACATTTGCTAATCGCTCTGGATAACATAAATCTGCACTTCTTTTAGTTGAAACATTTAATTTATTGCAATACACTTGCACTGCTAATGTACAAATACATTCAAATCAACTTCAGCATAAAAATCTAATTCCTTATAAATTGCTCCACCCAATCTGCCTACATATAAAGATATAAATATCAATGTAAGTCTTAAAAAACTAATTTATTGTTACAATCTTGCTATGTAAATACAGAGAACTATCAAATTCAGTTTAGGAAATTAAATTATTTCAGACCTCTAATCCACTCATACACAAAGACCATTTGAAGTTTAACGATTTATACCCTATTACTATGACTTTAAAGCCTATATACAAATACAGAAATATCCCATTCCTCTCTAAATAACCCTAGGCCTAAAACTAAACAACTAGAATGACAGAAGTATACAACTCCATACATATTTAAATAGAAATATATACATATATACCCATAACAATACATAGTGCAAATATGTATTAAGTTTTCCATATTACATATAACAAGACATATAAAAATATACATAACAAAACTAGATATAAACATATCGATGTCAATGTACTAATATAAAAATGCATACAGCTTCATCAGTAGAATTATACAAATACACAATGTATATATGCTAAGAGAACTAAATACAGACATGAATAGAACAACGTACATTTAGAGACAGAATGATACACATATAACTACAGTAATTTCACTACTATAAGGCACACACTTTTGACTAAAATTTTGGACCAAACCCGGAAGTGCGCCTTATAGTCCAGTGTGCCTTATATATGGACAAAGTTCGGAAATTTGCCAACCCGGTAGTGCGAGCCCACAACAGCCCCGAGCCGAGCAGAGCCTGCCCAGCGGCAGCATCAGGACAGCGCCGGGCTGGGCCAGCGCTGGTGCGGGGCGAGCCCAGCGGCATCAGGGCAGCACCGAGCCGGGGCAGTGCAAGCGTGAGGCAAGCCCGGCGGCATTGGGGCTGCACCGGCGCGGGGCGAGCCCGGTGGCATCAGGGCAGCGCCGGCACGGCAGGAAAGCCGGCGGCAGTGGAGCAGCCCAGGCGGGGGGTGGGGAAGCGCAGTGGCACAGCCTGGGCTGGGGGGGAAAGCTGGCGGCATCAGCATAGCACCGGCACGGGGCGAGCCCGGCAGCATCGGCGCAGCACCAGCATGGGGCAAGCCCGATGGCACCGGGGCAGCCCTGGTCTGGGGCTAGCCCGGCGGGATCAGGGCGAGCCCAGCAGCATTGGAGCAGCACCGGGTCAGGGCAGCACTGGTGGCATTGTGGCAGCGCCAGCATGGGGGAGAAGCTGGCATTGGCGGAGCAGCCCAGGTGTAGGGGGGAAAGCCCGGCGGTGCAGCCCAGGTCAGGGGGGAAAGCTGGTAGCATCGGGGCTGCACTGGCATGGGGCGAGCCTGGTGGCCTTGGGGCAGCACCGCATTGGGGGAAAGCTGGCAGCAGCAGTGCTGCCAGGCGGTGTGGGGGAAAGCACGGCAGCACAGCCCAGGCTGGGGAGGAAAGCAGGTGGCAACGGCACAGCACCAGTGTGGGTGAGCCCAGAAGCATCAGTGCAGTGCCAGCATGGGGCGAGCCCGGCGGCATCGGGGCAGCAACAACACCAGGTGAGCCTGGCGGCATTGGGGCAGCGCTGGCGTGGGGGGAAAGCTAGCAGTGGTGGAGCAGCCTGGGCGTGGGGGGGAAAGCCTGGTGGCACAGCCCAGGCAGGGGGGGAAAGCCGGCGGCGTGGGGCAGCTCCAGCATGGGGTGAGCCCGACGGCATCAGGACAGTGCCACGTCGGGGCAGTGCCAGCGTGGGGCGAGCCCAGCGGCATTGGGTCAGAGCCGGTCTGGGGTGAGCCCAGCGGGATCGAGGCAAGCCTGGCGGCATTGGGGCAGTGCCGGCATGGGGGGAAAGCTGGCAGTGGCGGAGCAGCCCGGCGTGGGGGGGAAACCCTGGCGGCACAGCACGGGTGTCGAGGGAAAGCCAGCAGCATCAGGGCAGTGCCGGCATGGGGAGAGCCCAGCGGGATCACGGCAGCGTGGCACGGGGCGAGCCCGGCAGCATCAGGGCAGTGCCGGCAGGGGGGAAAAGCCCGGGGGGGCGCGGGGCTCCCAGAGCGGCACGTGGCTCCTGGAGTGTCTCAGGGGTGCAGGGCTCCCACAGCGCCAGGGGTCACGGGGCTCCTCGAGCGGCAGGCGGCTCCCGGAGCACTGGGGCCCCACAGCAACATGCAGCTCCCAGAGCACCAGGGGGGCATGGAGCTCCTGGCGCAGCACGGGGCACCTGTAGCATCGGGGCAGCGCAGCGCTCCCAGATTGCCAGTGGGGCACGGGGAGGGAGGGAGCGGGCTGACGCAGAAGCCGCGACCACTCCAAGCCAACCCAGAAGTATGAGCCATGGCTGCGCCACAGCAGCCCCGAGCCGCCTTGAGTCACGGCAGTCTCAAACCGCCGCAAGCCACAGCCACCCTGAGCCGCGCCTTGTCAGCCAGCGCCGGGGACGGGCAGGAGTGCGGGGCCCACACAAGGGGAGGGCGCTTGGGGCTGCATTTAAAGGCTACACCAATCTGTGAAAAATGTTTGCAAATTGAGCATCTACCAGTAAACCCCGCGATCACGCAATTCCTTTAGTAATTCTTTACTTTGTTGCCCGTGGATCCTCGCTGCAAAAAAAAGGTGCACCTTATAGTCCGGTGTGCCTTATATATGGGAAAAGATTGGAATTTTGCCAACTCCCAGAGGTGCACCTTATAATCCAGTGCACCTTTTAGTCGTGAAATTACTGTACATGCATATATGTATATACCTGCACACATAAATACATATATAAACAGTAATTTCACGACCGTAAGGCGCACCCTTTTGACTAAAATTTTCCCTCAAACCCAGAAGTGCGCCTTATAGCCCGGTGTGCCTTATCTGATGTACAAAGTTGCGAAATTTGCCAAACCGGAAGTGTGAGCTGTGAGCCGTGGGGCGAGCCCGAAGTGCGACGGCAGCCGGGTGGAGGCGGGCCCAGAGGCCCACGGCACCGCCCCTGCCGGGTGGAGGCAGGCCAGGGGGCCCACAGCTGCCAGGTGGAGGCGGGCCAGGGGGCCCACAGCACCCCCCCTCCCAGGTCCAGGCAGTCCCAGGGGCCCATGGCTGCCGGGTGAATGGCGCCCAGGGGGCCCGTGGCACCGCCCATCCCAGGTCCAGGCAGTCCCGGGGGCCCATGGTTGCCGGGTGCAGGGGGCCCGGTGGCTCGGGGCACTGCCCGTGCCAGGTACAGGCGGGCCCGGGGGCCAATGGCTGTTGGATTGAGGCAGGGCCTCAGCCAGCAACGGCATGGGGTGAGCTGGAGGCGGAGCCTCGCTGCAAAAAAAAAGTGCACCTCATAGTCTGGTGCGCCTTATCTGATCTACAAAGTTGCGAATTTTGCCGACTCCCGGGGGGTGCGCCTTATAGTCCAGTGCACCTTATGGTCGTGAAATTACTGTATATACATGTTCTCTACATGACATCGTATGTGTGTGCATATTTAAATACAACTAAATACTTTTATGACTGTATCTATGCACATATAAATCTACATATGTAAATATGTCTTTTCTTGTGGCTATCTCATTGCAACACTACACATCTATAAATAAAACTAAATTAGGAGGGATTCCAGCTGCTGATATTCCCAGGCTCTTCCTCAGTCTCTTCCTCCCCTGCTGTGAAGCCTCCTGGACAGGGACAGCAGAAGGAACATTGGGCAAGCAAAGGGAACACTGAGGCAGTATCGGGACATTTCTCTTGGCAGCACCTGCACTCCCATCAGGGAAGAGAAAAACTCAGAACCTGCCCAGGACGGTTAGAAACAAAAGCCAGGCTGACCGAGCAAGGATTTGGTGAGAGCAGCCTTGGTGGGACTGTCCAGAAGCCCCTAGCAACCTGGCACAGCTGGCATGACTCCCAAACCATGCTGGAACAGCTGCCTTGCCTGAGGACAGCCCCAGTGACAGCCGGAGCAGCTGAGCTGAGCAGCCCTAGCACAGCCGGGTCTGCTCCAGCCCAGCCGAGCAGTGCCCATGGCCAAAGCCCACATCACTCTCACCCCCACCCTGCCTCACCGGTGACCTCACCCAGGTTCTTGGGGGACAGCAGCAGGTCCCCATTTCCTGCTGCCCTAATCCCAAGACAGGCCACCAGCTGCAACGTGGGGCCTGTTGCATATGCTTCAGGCCCAAAGGGAAGACGTCTGTCCACCGTGGAAGGGCAGAAAACAAGGAACCCAGGTGCTGGGACAGCAGTTGGAAGCAAGCCCAGCAGTCTGCTGCATGACATGAGGCTGTGGGCAAGATCCTGCCCCTTGGCTGCCATGCTTTGTGTGGCGACCACCTAGCCTCCTGGGCAACTTGGCTTATACCCATCCTCAAACTTTGGCTGCATTTACTGTCCCAGCACTGTCCTCTGGAGCTTCTCAGGTTCTCAAGTACGAGCCCTTGAAGCCCTCTGCTGCCTGGCCCAGCAATGTGTGACCTACAGCAGAGGCTTGCAGCCATGCCACATACTCAGACTGCTCTTCTGCTAAGCCAGCCCACCAAGCTTGCCTGAAAAATTCAGGGACGTATTCTTTCCTACCAGTTTTTCCAGCTTCCTGTTTTCCTCTTCCTGAGCACAGTGCCACAGTCTGAGAGCATTGGTACACTGCCCTTCAGCCCAGCGGAGCTGTTCAGCCATTTTTTCACATTGCCGCTTGCTGAAAGGCCTTACAGCTGTCAGTTCACAGCGAAGGCTCTTCACATCCTCTGCAAACATAACAAATGGTAACAGTGAGACACTACACAAGCAGAGGACTCTGCTGACCTTAAGCCCTTTCAGTTTCAGGCAAGGAGGGACCAGCCCCCAGCTGCTTCACTCCTCGGAACCCCTGCGGACAGAGCTGGCTTTGGAGCAACTGCACTAGGCAGGACAATCACCAGAAACAAAGCACATGAGGCTCTCACCAAGGATCAGCTCCTTGGCCTTTTTGGCTGACCGAATTGGCTTTCCAGATGGCTCTCGGTCATTTCCAGCTCCAAAACGTGCTGCCAAGCCTCCAGCAGGCTGCACTGCAGGCTCTCCTTCTCTGACCTACAAGTTGTGAAGAAGAAGAGAAATTGTTTCTGGCACAGAGTGGCAGTTTTTCCAGAGAGGTGTGCCTGAGATCTCTTCACCTGAGTACGGAAAATGGCTTGCACAGAAACTGAGATACAGTAAAACTATTTCTACCACTTCAAATAGCAAAGCAGGCCCCTCTAGGTGATTGGGCAGCCTTTCTTCATCACCTAACCCAGCACAGAAAGCCCAGCTGAGTTTGTAAGAGCAGCCAAAGCTCAAATTGCTCTTGCCTGGCATATCCCACACGGGTGGCTGTGCCCACAAAGTCTCTGCCAATGAGCAAAAGTCCAGCCTCTGCTCACAGCCCTGAGCTCATCAGCACTTCCAAGTCACTCTGCAGGTAGACAGAACACAGTGTTCTCCTGCCTGACTTGTCAATATTTAATGTCATTCATAGTGTACATATACACGCTTCATCTGCCAGATGCTCTCTAACTATATGTAACTAAAGGAATGCACCCAAATCTCCAGCTTCTAGAAGCATGAGAAAGAAACCAGAATTAGCTTCTTATCTAAACAAGAACTATCTCGGAGTGGGGGCAGGTATTCTGCTGTTGAAATTACTGGGAGTTCATCAACACTTGTGTCCTTTATTTATGGGTAACTAAGCCTGCAGTGCCCAAATGTCTTGGTAGTCTTTAAAAATGGAGAGGGACCAGCCAAAGCAATGCTGACATGTTACAGAAGTGAGTGAACAAGTGAGCAAGAATTAGTGCTCAGCAAGTATCCCCAGAGACTGTCCAGAAGTCACAAGACATTTCCCTTTTGCTCCTGCTGCTGCTGCTTCAACTGTGAGGTGGAAATTATAATTTGGCAGCCATTTGCCCTGCCCTTGTGCGTTTCACTGCTCGGCATAAGGCCTTGGGTTGCCAGGGCTCTGTATTTCCTTGGACATGCAAGTAAGAGCCTCAAACACCAGAAAGCAAATGATCATTAGAGTTAAATTTATTCCCTGAGCGTCTCTGTTCTATGTTTTCCTGTGATAGAAAGGATTCTGGACCTTAAGGCGGAGGGGTAGATGGTGCCTTCAGTCCTATTTCTGTATTTCTCTGGGAACCTCAGAATTTTGGCTTCACCTCTGAGGAACTCAGCCCAGAAAGTAATGTATTCTTTCTGTTTTTATTGGGGGATTTAAGGTATTTTGGTTGGTTGGTTGCTTTTTTTTGTTTTGGCTTTTTTCCACTGTGGAAAACATCTCTTCCTAATATCAGCGGAGCCTGCCCCCAGCCTAGCTGACTGGACCCTGTGGGCAAAGGCACTGCAGGAAGCCTGGAGAGGAGGCACTGGTGCTTGAGGAGGCTTTGTGCCCTGCCAGCTCAGCGCAGCCCTGGCAATCAAAACTCCCGAAATCCTGCACTCCATGGCAAGATTCCGTTCCTGGCAGCCTGCACTCAAGCTGGCCATGCCCTGGCTCTGTCCATGCCCTGGCGCTGTGCGCTGCGCACGCACACGCACGGCTGTGCCTCCGCACTCCTTCGCACCTGCCCGAGGCTCACCCCATCACAGAGGGGCCCCGCCCCGCCCCCGGCGCCCCCTGGCGGCTGCCGCGCCCCGCCCGCCCCGCGCAGGCGCGTTCCCTTCCCATGGCGCCCCCCAGAGGCAGCCGCCCCTCACTGCGGGCAGGGAGCAGGGATCGGGCCCTGCTGCTGATGCTGTCACTTGGCTCCCTTCTTTTCCATAGCAAAAAAGGCTTCAGAGGAAGCCTTTTCCTACCGTCTCCCTCTGCTTTACTTTGTGGGGTTCGAAGCTCTGTCCCGCAGGCGGCCCTGCTGTGTCCATAAGTGCTGCCGCAGGAAAAGGCCCCTTCGTTCTCCCGCCAGTTGTCACTGCTGGCTCAAAAGCATCACTCAGCTCTGGTGGCAGGAACAGCCCACGGCACAGTGGGTGCCATCCCTGCCCAGCTGAGGCTCTCTGGCAGAGCAGCAGCTGCAGCGTTTGCCTTGGCTTCACCTGGCTTCACAGCTGGCTGTGGCAAGCTGGAGTCTCTGGTTGCTTGGTGAGGTCTGACTTGAGGTGAAAGAGAGGACAGCTCAGCTTGCAGCCTAACACAAATGTTGTTCCTAAGGGCCTGCCTTTGAAAAGCGCTCCCTAAGACATCTCTGCCAGCTGCCTTACTGACACAAACAAATTTCTTTCTCCCAGATGGATGCGGGCCATGCCATCAAAGCTGCCCCTGTAGCAGCATCCTTCAAAGAAGCCTCCTCTGCGCAGCTTGAAAACCACAGAACCAGCAGTTCACCCAGCTCAAGCCAGGAATCAGAGCAGCTGCACCAGGAGAGAGAGAAGCATTGCCTGGAGCTGCTGAGTATGTCCTTGTGCGATCAAGCAGTGTGTTGTATCTTTGCCTCAGCATGAACTGTACCACATTTTCCTCCTCCTGACTTTGGTGTCAGACAGACATTTTGGAGTCCCTACAGAAGCTGTTCATGTGCTTGGAGGCACCCAGGGTGCACTTGGGTGACTCCTTCTTGCCTTTGAGGGCAGCTGGGACTGGGTGGGCTTTGTCTGTACTTCCCTTGCAGGAAAGGCAAAAGCGGGGATTGTTTCCTGAGCAGCAGAAGGCTGCAACACAGCAAATGACTCAGTGAACATGTGTGGGCTACTCTGGCCAAACTAATCAGAATAACTGGCTTCCTAGATGGCCCCTGAACTCCTGACTTTTCACCAGTCATTGGAGACAAAATACTTCAGAGGACTGTGGGCTGGTTTCATACTAGTGTTGGTTTAATGACTGTTAGTGCTTCTACAATTCCTTGTACAGTTCATTTGGATAGGAGTTGTACATTTTGTTTACCCCAACCTCCTTGAAAAGAATATCAGGTGACAGCATAAATACCAGAGGAAGAGATGTTTTCAAATGCCCCAAATATTAAAAAATTATATTCCTAGAACAATCCCTAGGAATCAGAGAGGAAGAGGTCTTTTCAAATTGCACCAAAAGAAGAAAAAGAGGATACTTTTTTTACAGTCCTTCTTTGATATGTTAGTTGAATGGCTGGGAAATACATCAGAGACATATCTATGTGGCACAGTCAGATAAAACTGCCCTGCAGGCAATTCCCAGGAGCAAGCCTGCAGCCCCTCTGCTGCATGTTCCTCCGGTACCAGAAACTTTATCATGGGTAATACCCAGCCAGTAAACATTCTTGGAATACTAAGTACAGTAATTTCACGACTATAAGGCGCACCGGATTATAAGGCGCACTTCTGGGTGTCAGCAACCTTCCGAACTTTTGCCCATATATAAGGCACACTGGACTATAAGGAGCACGTTTTTGCGGCAAGGATCCGCCGCTGGCTCCCCCCACACAGTTGCTGGCCGTGGCCCCGCCAACAGCCGCGACCCCATGGGCCCACCTGCACCTGACTGCTGCGGCCCTGCCAGCTCCCCCCGCAGCTCACAGCTCACACTTCCAGGTTGGCAAATTTCCGAACTTTGTCCATATATAAGGTGCACCGGACTATAAGGTGCACTTCCAGGTTCAGGCCGAAATTTTAATCAAAAGGGTGCGCCTAATAGTCGTGAAATTACTGTACTTACCTCAATCACTGTTTTGAAGTTTGCTTCTTGAATTTTTTTTCTTTCAGGACATGCTGTAAATGTGGGACATCTGGAAAAGAAATACACTGGGTGGAAATGTATTGGCTGTGGGTGAGTGCAGCCACGCTTACTTCTACAGAACCATGGGCCAGGTATTTTGCTGCTGTAATATCAAGTGGGAAGTCAGACCAGTTGCAAGAATTTTCGAACCCTGGCTGTAGATTGTCCCTGCCTCAGTACTGATCACTGGGCATCATCAAAGATAACTGGAAGTTGACAATGTCTTGCCTGCCTCAAGGAGCAGGACCTGCAAGCCCTCCTATCCCTCAAGTGTGTGGAAGCAGTTTGCTTCTTTTCCTAGGAGACATGATTTTGTATGGTTCTAAGTAATATAGAGCCACAATAATGGGTGAAGAACAAGCAGAGACAGAGCAGCTCCCCACCTGATAGTTGTCAAATAACAGCTCTCAGTAGCATTTCTTTCCAATATAATATGGAAAACAATTTCAGTGCTCAGGACCATAAGAAAGGCTGTGTCGTGTTGCCTGACTTTTAGAGATAGAATCAAAAGAGAGAGGTGATAAGGCCCAACAGGACTGTGTGCTTCAGTGCCTGGAAATGCATGACACATGCATAGACATGAAAAGGAAAGGTGAACAATATCCCTGCACACATAATCTAGTGTGTACATTTGAGATTTGTAGCAGTCCTTTTTCTTCCTGTTGGGCCAGCTTATCCCTTGGGCATGCTGCATGGCAGAGGGCTGCTGGGCTGCTGTGCGACTGGCTAAAGAGTAGATAAACCCTGGTGTTTGAGAGACACTGCAGGCGGCAGAGAGCTCCTGAACAGCTTCTCTGTTCTTGCCACTGTTCTGTTTCCAGGGGTTTTGGAACAGTTTATTAGGCTTTTGACACTACCACAGGACGAACGGTAAATGCCAACAGCCCATGAAGATTTTGCAGCTTTTGAGGCTTTCCTTCTGTGGACAGAGCAGAAGGAGAATGCTGCCTGGGGGTAGGCTGCAAAATGCATTCTGGACAGACTTTGTCCTTCCTACTTACCTAGATGAATGCAAGGATGGCAGTGCTGTCTTTCAGAGAGGGACAGACATTCTTGGATTTACAGGAGAAATATGCATAGATTAGCTCCTGGAAACAGCCAGCATTCTGGCCCCATTCCTTTTAAGCCTAGGTAGCCTAGACACAGATAGCATTTCCCATTGTTTTCCATCATGTGTTTCAACTGGAAGATGTAAGGCAAGACCTAAAGATGGAGAGATCTTGTCTGGAGTGGAGTTTTGCATTTCAGTCCTCAGGAGACTGGTCCACACATGCACGCACACACACACACACAGAATGATGAGAGGAAGTTGATGAAGAGCCTTAAACATTAGAGCCTTGTGTTGGTCCTGTATCAGTGACATCTCTTTATAGGATGGTGGTGTCTTGGAGAGCCCCAGTGCTCTTTGGGCTAAAGGTTCAGTGTCCTGAATTCTTGTTTCTGACTCTCAACACACAGAGCTCCATGTTCCTCGTAGTTTCCTTATCCACCTGCAGTGCTGTGCATTTTGACACCCACTAAATAATTACTAGTCTAAACCATGTTCAAGAATGTTCTTCAGAGATGCAAAATCCAAAGTGAAGGAGTTAGGATTTGCTAGGATAGTAACTTTATTTTGAATCGCCTTGGAGTTCTTTTTTGGACAGCATTTTCTCCCTAATGTATGTGTGTGTTTTATTTGGCACACAACCCAGAATGGCAGCAGTTTCTGAAACACTGGTCAAAGCCCCTAGAAATGCTAATGTATTTTCAGAGGTTTCAGTTTTTCCTCAACAGAGCAAAGACCATAATTTAGCAGAATTGTTTTGACTTGCAAAACGTGTGCAAATGATAATAGTGGTGACAAACAAAGGCCATTTGAGAAGTCTGTGTGTGCAGAGAGTGTTATTAGTGTTTTGTGGTTGATGTTTAGAGTCCTGTTTAACTGAAGTCACAAGGCATCCTGAGCAGGTGGAGAAAGAGGCTCTTGTAATGTCTGTTCCTAATGGCTTTCAACGTCGTTGTAGTAGGTGGCCATAAAACAAATTGATCTTCAGCACCAGGACTGTGAGGAGGTGTGGAAAGAACTTGTGGTCACGCGGGAAACGAAGAACCCCAATATTGTCACTTACATAGAAAGGCAATTAGTTGTGGTCTTTGGAAAGGTTTGTTTCCATGCTTGCAAGGCAGAGGATTAAAATCTCTTTGCTCGCTAGTAGAAAATTCATCTTTCTATTAACATCAATCCACTCCTGTATGAGGAATGGGAGGAGATTGCATTTTGTCCACATTCATGGTTCCTGGCAGAGATAGCTTGAGGATTGTTCTCAGAAGCCTGGCTCTCTTACTAAGCCAGCAGCCTGTATGTTCACTGGCTGCATGTTCTTGTGCTGCTTTGGGGAGTGATTTTTTCCACGTGGCGGAGGAGGAGTGCTGAGAAAGTATCAGAGAAATGGTTTGCCTTGCACTGTTCCTACTATTTCCATTGCCTTTCATGGCAAAAGACTACATTATTTTCCAGTTTTGAAATTGTTGTTCCCGTTTGCTGACTGACCTTTATACAAGGTTTTCTAAACGGTGTCCACAGTGTTCCACACCCACGCGCACTGGGTAAAAGCTGTGAAAACGTGTGTCTCCTTTTTGCTGGAGTTAATGGTGGATGGAATTTGTGTATGAAGATGATGAAGCAGTCGTTGGGATGTGTGCACTTCCAGATTTATCTTTGCCATAACAAAACTCCCTTTTCCCCCTGCTTACCACCTAAGCCGTCTCCTTCTGTGCAGATGTGCCTTCCTCATTTAGACAATACAGACTGCAAGCACTGGATAGCCTAGGCGGACATTGTCTTCATTTTATTTTAAGTTGTGCAAGTTTTTCCTGTTTTCCTGTTGTTATATGTGTTGTATTGACTTTGCTTAAAGAAAGGGTGCTTCCTGTGTAGCTTGTATGTGTGTGTAATTTCTGCTTCTGTTCTTTTTCTCCGGGAAGTAAGGGGTTTAACACAGTGAAGGCTGTGTGTGTGATTTAAGTTACTAGTTTTCCTATAGTAGTCCTTCTTCTCTAACCCATAAAATGAGTGAAAATCATAGTACAGAAGATAAAGCTGCATTTTATGCTTTGCTGGCTAAATACAATTCCAAACCATCTAAAGTGGGGGAAGAATGGGCACACAATAACTGATTTAATCTACAAAATGTGATTGATAGAATACAATCTTTGCAACATCAAACAAAATTCAAACTGGGCCAAAATAAGACCATTCTCTGCTCAGTTTTGGGAGCCTGCCTTATGGCAACTATGGAAACTCACTCTAGGCGAAGAAGTGACGAAAAAGCAATTATTGACTCTACACAAAATTTAGTGGAAATTTTGCAAAAACAATTAGATGAAAAAAGGAATAAGAATCACATTTTAAGGGATGAAATTAATTTTTTTAAAGCCTCCCTAAGACTAGAATATCTCCAAACATTAAAACACACTGACTCACCAACAGAAACAGAAGAGAAGGAAATCAATCAAATAAATCGTCATAAAGAACTAACTGGGATGAGAAATTGTGGGGAACATTGCTGCCCTAGCTTGAAACCGGTAATTAAACCAGAATTCAATTGTATCAATGATGAGGATTTTGACCCACAAGTAACCACTAAAGAAATCCTATTCACTGCTGCTGAATTGTCAGACCAAGTAATTAGTGGGTACTGGGGACATGGGGTTTCCTTAACAACAGGAGACCAACGTAACTCATGGTCCCTAACTCAGCTTATTGGGCAGGGGGACTTCACCTCTTGGAAAGGAAAGGCCCTGTAGCTTTAATTGGTACCCCCAACCAACTCATAGAAAACTTTCACAAAGCTGCCTGCTTGCAAATTATGCTTGAAATAAAATTCACTGCTGGCTATAAATCACCTGTGCAATTACCTGTAAATGTAAAACAATGCCCTCTTCCCTCTGGTGCCAAAGAAGGGATCAAACCAGTTATACAGGATTTGCAAGACCAGGAAACAATAATTAATACTAATTCTTCTTTTGACTCTCCTATATGGCCAGTGCAAAAACCCAAACCTGACAACGTGGCTGTTTATCAATTTATTAATAGTTTTTCTGTGGGAGAAGGCGAAATAGAAGTAGTGGGGAATATTGAACAAAAAATAATCTCCCGTTTGGAAAGCCTTAATTTTCAAATTACCCCAGCGAAAACTCAAGAACCTTCTCAGAAACTGAAGGCATTGAAGACAACCACCACTGGGACCCTCCCTGCTGACGGGTTGGTCCAGAGCTCCTCAGTAAGGAAGTGGTATGACCAGATAGAGCATTACTGTAGCACCTTCTCAGTGACAAAAGGAGCTGTAAAAAATCTGACAATTCAAGAAACTGAGAGCTTGGCTAGTAGCCAAAACAAACCTGCCTCGATAATCACTGTAGCCTCTCCTTTCTCCCCCAAACAGACAGGAAATTCTTGGTTTAAGAAAAGAATGATAAGAGACAGGGAGCTAGTAGTAGTTTGGAGTTTGCTGATAGCTGTTTGGGGTGTTTTCCAACCTGAGGTACAGATTGCCTCTCTTGTTTGCATCAACACTGACTCCTGTGCTGTGTCTAAAGGAGGTACAGAGTGGCCTCCACTCAACAGAATTCCTGTCCACGTTACATGCTGAATAGTTCCATCATTTTAACCCCCTGCCTCTTTGTGGCAGATTCTGTTGTGTTTACTTTTCACGGAACACTGCAGGACATGAAGATAAATTGCTGAATCCCTCATCAAACTTGTATATGGTTATGGCACAGGACCTCACAGCTGTATTCTATACTCTGAAATCTAAAATCAGAATTGTTGGTTTAACTTAATTGTTGTACAATTTTTCCCGTAAAATCATGTGTGGTAAAAATAATACAAAATACTGGGGATAACCTGATGTTAATGTTGTAACACCTAACACTCAACCACCGGTTATACTGAACCTGAAAATTTTTGAAATTGGACCGTATATACAGTAAATTCACGAATACAAGCCGCACGGAGTATAAGCCGCATATCCGGTGTGTTGGCAACATTGATGTCTTTGTCAATAAATAAGCCGCACCCGGAATATTAGCCGCACTTTAGTTCGCCGCGAACTTTCACAAAGTCGTCATTTAGTAACACAATCGCGGGATCGCCGGGGCTTACTGGCTTACTGCCGACCTCGGAAACATTGTTTCCAAGTGAAAAAAGACACACCCTTTATTTACAAGCCGAAAAAGACAGGAACAATAGTGTGGTCATTTTGCGAGCATTCCCAATGGATCTGCATTGCCTTTAAACAGCCGCTCAGCCGCGCGGGCAGGCAGCTGAGCTCCGAGCGGAGCCACATCTCCGTGCTGGCACAGGAGCGGCCGCTGTAGCCCTCGCAGCCCCGCGGGGCGAGCGGCCGCTCTAGCCCTCTCCCTGCAGGCTGAGCGGCTCCCCCAGCCCTCTCCCTGCGAGCCCAGCCAGCCCTGCAGCCACACAAGACTGAAAACACTTTAAAAAGTACAGAGAAATATCACACACTTTTATCGAACTGCCGAGGTAACTCGCCGAGGTAACTCACCCCGATAACAACCCCCACCCCTCAGTAACGCCGCCATCCACAGGCAGGCAATAAGCTGTTCTCTGATTGGTTCATCATCAGAACAACGGGAAACCATGGATTTCAAACTGTTTTGGCTTGGGACTGGACTGGTATGATACTAGGTAAGGGCAGATATCACATTTTTGTTCATAAATTAGCCGCACCCAAATATTAGCCGCACTTCCGGGTTTCCACCAAAATTTTTGTCTAATTGCTGCAACTTGTATTCGTGAAATTACTGTAATTAAAATTGTTTAATTTGGCATAGCTTTTCAAACAAGACAAATTGTCAATAAGAGACATAACCGGTGTTGTGGGAACAGGATTGGGAATTTTGAATAGCATTGATTCAGAAATACTGATGGATCTGATGGATAAATTTGCTATAACATTTCTTTAGCTCTAAGTTGTGTCCAGGCTCAATTGTGGATGCAATCAGTTGCTGCCTCTATTATAAGAGGAGGTGAGGAACGTACTTTTCCTACTGAAATTTGGTAATCTGGGATACTGCCACTAACTTTGAAAGAGAATTCCAATCCTGGTGGAACCTACTAAATTTTACCTACGACCCCAGCACAAACACAGCCACAGCCTTTGTACTGACAGAATGCAATGCTTCAGTGCATTCAATATTCCCTGTCATTGCATTAGGGCTGAATCATGAAGGAGCTGTTCTCTATCCGTTGAGCATAGAAAATGGGCCCATCAAATTGGTGGGAAGTGGCAAACTGTTAATTTGGAAACTTGCATTGTCTGGGAACAACGGGAGTTTATCTGTGAAAGTAACGCAATCAGAGCTCAAGATATTTTCTTAGACACAGAACAGAATGATTGTAACTTTGAAAATCATGCAAACGAAATTCCTTGAAACACCTTTAGGCAATAGATGTGCACGCTTAAAAACTGCTTGTAATAGTTTTTTTGTTTTTGTTTTTTTGTTTTAGTAGTGAGTACGGAAAATTATTCAAATCTTTGTGTCTGTAATTTCACTAAAAATGCAAGATGTGATTTTTGCTTTTGTAGAACCTGTTATTGATTAAAACTGCTTATTTTTTGTTTGTGCTGCATTTTTGAATATTAATTTAAAATTGCTTAGTTTAGTCGTTTTCCTTTTGGAATATTGATTAAAATTTATTATTTTAGTTGCATTGTATTTTTTATTTTCTTTGTAATCAGAAATTGATTATTTTCTACTTAAGGAAAAAAAAATTTGAATAATTGAAAATTGATTATTTGTTTGTTTTCCTTTTCTTTTTTTTTCTTTCCCTTATCTTCTGCCTGCTTTTCTATTCTGTCTACCTTCCTGTCTCTATTTTTCTGGGATGTGCTACCAACTTGGACAAGTCCTGAGGACTTCAGAACAACACCACAAAGAAGCACTCCTGGCAATGATCATGATTCATGGGGTGGTGTAAGGGTCGGTCTGAAGATTGCCTGATTCTGCCTCACAATCATCATCAGAGACTGAGACCCTGAGACCCCTGGACCCCACTTCTCACTCCGGGCAGGAGCTGCTGGGCCTGGCTAGGGTGGATGCTTGCCAATGGACTGTGTTCAGGTGTGTGCTGTACTGTCAAGGTGCACTGCATTCAGGCAGGTATGGCCTGAAGGAGCCGTACTTTCTGCGCCTGAGCGATAGGCCTCACACACAATAGTCCATGAATCTCCTTACCTTTTGGCCAGCAGCCACTCACCTTAAAATGGGCTATAAAATTACTACTTTCTGTAGAGACTGTGAGACTTCTTTCTCCCCACAGATGGAAGACCCATCTGCTGGTAGCTATTCCCCCTATTCTCTCTTCTCTACCTCATCTTTATCTCTGTCCCTCTCACCATTACCCCAAAACTGAGTTGTTTGCCCTCAATAAAGTGCTTTGCTGCTTGCTGCTGAACAAAACCTGTTCTATGGAATAAACCAGCTATTCAAATACAGTAATTCCACAAATACAAGCCGCACCATTTTCACCAAAATTTTGGTGGAAACCCAGAAGTGCGGCTAGTACTCCAGGGCGGCTAATATATTAACAATATTCTAAAAGCTGCCAACACGGAAGTAAGAGCCCGCGGCAGCCCCAAGCCAAGCTGGAGCCCGGCCAGCCCCAGCAGAGGTGGGAAAGCCTGGCAGAGGCGGGGCCAGCGGTGCGGGGGGCAGGCAGCAGAGCCCAAGCCAGCAGGGCGGGCGAGCCCGGCAGAGCGGGGGCTAGCAGTGCAGGGGAGCCCGGCTGCTCAGGGGAGCATGGCAGAAGCGGGAAGCCCGGCGAGTGGGGCTGCCCAGCGGCGCAGGGAAGCCCAGCAGAACTGGGGCTAGCAGTGCGGGGGAGCCCAGCAGAACCGCGGCTAGCAGTGCGGGGGAGCCCAGCAGAACCGCGGCTAGCAGCGCAGGGGAGCCCAGCAGAACCGGGGCCAACAGCGTGGGGGAGCCTGGCAGTGCGGGGACCTGCAGTGCCGGCCAGGGCGAGCAAATGCGGTGGCAGCAGTGCGGACGGTGAGGGGGAAAGACCGAGCCTGGCGGCGACAGCGGCAGCACCGCCTGGCCGGCCCTGAGCGGCCCCGCCGAGCCGTGGCACCGAGCTGGGCCACTTGGCCCCGTCAGCAACCATGAGCAGGTCGAGACTACCCGGCCCCGCTCCGAGCCAGTAAACCCCACTATGCCGCGATCCTGTTACTAATTGGCAATTTTGTGGAAGTTGCACACGGATCCTCGCTACAAATGAAAGTGCGGCTAATACTCGGGTGCGGCTTTTTTATTGACAAAGACATCAATGTTGTCGACGCACCAGGAGTGCGGCTTATACTCCATGCGGCTTGTATTTGTGAAATTACTGTACTTGGGGAAAAAAATTGTAAAAGGCATTATTCAGCCCAGACTGTCAAAGAACAGAGAAAAACTAGTTCTGTCTTACAGCACGGGATCACTTCTGGCTGGACACATCTTCCAGCATTCTTTGGCCCCAACTTGGTAAGGGTAATTGTTTGAGCTCCTACTGAGCTCCAGCTGAGGCTGCATTAGAAATCAAGATATTTTACTCTATATTTCCCAAAACACTGCTTGAGAAAGATGATTTACTAGCAGTAAAAGAAAACTTGTATACATATGAACCTACACAAACACAGTAGAGACTTGGACAATATTATGATTTCAGAAGACAACAAAAACATAAGAAAATAACTTCTCCCTTCAACAGTCCTTTTCAAAATGAAATAGGGATACAAAAATTTAAAGAAGACATCCTGCCATTTTAGAAACATTTACTTTCATCTAGAACTGTAAACCACAAATATTCAACCAAAACTAGAAAAGCAATCTAGATCCTATTCTCCCTTTTCAGACTGGGAAGGAGCTTGAAAACAAAATGAAAACTAAATATGTGGCGGGCATAGTTCTAAACAGGCAAATAATACTTCCAGGACTCACAGGAGGGCAGAGGGAAAACCTGCATAGCAGAAACTTGACCTTGAGTTTCCTGCATCCCAGAAGACTGGTTTAATATAAAACTTCTCTCATACATGTTTTAGCTAATTTTTTTTAACTTAGCCTTTTAAAACTGATTTCCCAAATAAAATATGACCATTGGAAGATTTCCAAGAAAGCTACGCTAGAAATTGAACTGATGCACATTTATTTATGCACACAGACATGAACACAGGGGAACACCTTCCATCTAACCACGAGGCTGAACAGAACTTTCTGCCACAGGTAAAAGCTGCACTGGCCATTCTTCCAAAACATCTGATGTGTGACAAACTACTGCCAGCTCCAGATGTGTGACTGACACAGCAACAGGAGCAAGGCACCAGGATTTCCAAAGCTGTCACTGATCAAAGGAACCAAGTTGCTTCCCTGGGGTTCATTGATGCCAGAAAAACAGGGTTCAGGATTACAGTAATTTCACTATTATAAGCCGCACTGACTATAAGCCGCACTTCCGGGTGCCAGCAACTTTTCATTCTTTGTCCATACATAAGCCGCACCTGATTATAAGCCGCAATAAAGTTACAATAAAGAACGTGATAAAAGGTATCTATTCTATCACCATCTGTTGAGGGTGGGGGCAGTGATCCTTATCTCAATGGCAGATATTCTGCTAATGGGCCATCCATTTAAACCAGGCAGGGCATTGTTCTTTATCTTTTCAAAACTCATCCTTCCTCCAGTGAGTCATTTTCTGCTAATGGCCCATTGAGTCCCACTTTGGGACTGATAAAATTACTGCATCCCATTGGAAGTTGCTCCAGCCAGGGGAAAGAGCCCAACATTTCTTACCAAGATAAAAACAGAGGTTTTGGGACACTAAGGGAGCCCCTTTCTCCACTGGACTCCAGAGGAAAACTGGGATTTCTTCACATCACCACTGGACCTTTAGAGGGAAACTGCACCTTCTGCAGGAGCACTGCTTCAACTGAATCACATCTGTCACTGCAGGAGGATGCAACCACCATTTAATGGGACTGCTACCAACACCCTGCCTGACAGGGTGTCAGGTTATACTCTGACTTTGTCAGGGTTTGGAGTTTGTTTCTTTGTAGTACTGTATTTCTATTTTAATTTCCCTAGTAAAGAACTGTTATTCCTAATACCCATATTTTTGCCTGAAAGCCCCTTGATTTCAAAATTATAATAATTTGGAGGGAGGGGGTTTACATTCTCCATTTCAAAGAGAAGCTCCTGCCTTTCTCAGCAGACACCTGTCCTCCAGACTAAAACAGCAACTTTCCATTCTTTGTCCATATATAAGTCGCACCTGATTATAAGCCGCACTTTGGGTTCAGACCAAAATTTTAGTCAAAATGGTGTGGCTTATAATCGTGAAATTACTGTACTCAAAATCATCTGTGCTGTGACAGGAAACAAATAAAAGCTTAATTTGGGGAAAAGAAGTTACACTGAGTGCCACATTGGAAGGACAAATCATTGTCTCAGAGGTTAAAAGTCAGGTGATTGAAAAAGGTGACAGAAATCAGATGCCTTCAGCACTGGTGTTTGAGTGTGGCTTAGAGCACCTGAAGTGGGAGACAGTCCCACAGCTCATGGCCCTGCCTTTGACGAGGATGCAGCCCCCCTCCCGTGGGGACTCCTCTTTCTTTCCAAGGAGAAAAAGTCAATCCTGCACTAAGCACTAAGCAGTGACCCCTGCTCCTCCTTTTCCCAGGTGTGCCATCACAGCAGGGCTTTAAAGACAAAATTTCGCAGGGGAAAGTGAAAAGCACAGTGAATTATTGTTTTCCAGAAGGAACCAGCCCATCTGCTCTTCTCAGGATGACAAGATTATATTGCTTGCATGCAGTGACCTATGGACAAAGGGCACTAAGGAAAAGCAGATTCTTAATCACCTTCCATGGTATAAAGAGATGCACATTAAAGTTGGAATGTTAAAACTTGGACTCTGGCATAGGCAAGGTAAACCTGGTGGCAGCACTGAGATGAAGAATATTTTACACAGTCCATAGTTGTCCTGTGTTCAGTCTCCTAAGGCATCACTTCAGAAAAGACACTGGCATGTCTCTTCAAATATCAAGATTTTCACTGTGTTTCCATATACATCCCTTGAAAAATAAAAATCCAAAAATATTTTGCTAATTAGAAAAATTAATTGGTTTTAGCTACTATCTAGAGTGCATGTATGGTTCCACATGTAAAAAAAGCCTCAATTGCAATTTCATGTGAGCTCAAGAAGAAGAAAAAAGACAGTAAACTAACACAAGATGGATGCTGTATTTATAAAAATAAAAAACAAAGTCCTTGACAAGAAAAATGAAACCAAGAGTATTTTCTATTTAACTGGGATGTAACAGGTAAGTTAAGAGCCAAAATGGAATTTCCTTTGCATAACAGAAGTTTTCTTATCTGGAATTTAATTCACATTTTAGCAATTCCCATTTCTAATATACTCCAGGCAGAGCAGAAAAGGTTTGAAAATTACCAACAGTATATTCCAAATAAGATGATCTTGCTTCACCCAGAGAAATATAATAAGAATATTTTTCATTGCTGAATTACTTACAAAAGTTATTTTTAGAGATGTTTAAATTGTTGTCAGTCATTGACACTGGGGAGAAAGCAGGTCTTATTCTCAAGATGAGTAGCAAAATATTTTTGTCAGGGATTTCGCTCTTAGCAGGAGCTGAGCATTCAAAAATTTAAGACCAAAGAAAACCATCCATGCTGCCAGCATTACCAAAGGCAGATTCCAGAAGTTTTTCAGTTCATAGCAAAGCTAGCACGAGCATCCTTTTAAAGATATGACTCAAATTCAAAATACTGAAGTGCAAAGTTGTTGTGGAATCCAAGTTATATTTTACAAAAGGAAAAGGCAGCTCTAAGAACTCCCACTGCACAGGAGGTTATTACAAAGCTGTGCAGAGCACAAAGTGCACCTATAAATTCACATATAATTCAAATAAACTGAGAGCCAGGGTCAGACCTGCTACCCACACCCCCAGCCAGTTCATAGCCTCCCCTGAGTTCCTCTCAACCTCAGGCACTGATTTGTTGTTCAGCACCAACAGCACAGCTGTGAGGCCACAGTCACCCTGAAACCCTTAAAGAAAAAAATAAATCCCAAAAAAAGACTATTTGCTAAACAGTGTATAAGCACCAGGCAAATAGCAAGGCAATGAAGTAGCAATGAAATTGCTGAGAACAGGCCACGTAGAGCTATTTTGGTTTCCTTGGCAGGGGAACTGTGCTGGCAGACATGGGACAGCAGCAGTTGTGATGTGCCCTGAATTCAAGAGGGTTTTCTGCCACAGCCTCAGGTGGCAGCGTCCTAAGCAAGCTCATGAAACAGGGCACAGCTCCTGGAAAATTGTACTTTAAAGTGTCATCAGTAGTTGGCTGTCAACTTGTAATTTGTAACTTGTAACTTAAAATTTGATCTTGTAAATGGTTCAGACTCAACTACCTTCAACAATTTCTTTACTGGCTAACACAATAAAATCAAGCAACTATAACAATTAGAAGGGTCAACATATTGGGAGTGGCTGCAAGAACTTTCAAAGACAAGACTTCAAACAGATTTTGGCAAGTTGAAGAAAAGAGTTCAAAACCAAAAGAGATAAGACAGATGAAGGAATGCCTACAGGTCTACATGGACATTAAATGGAAAATACAAATTCTGACCAAGAGGGTTAAATTGTTGACATTTATCATAAACTCATTGACCAACTGTGGGGAAAGAGTGCCTGCTAAAAGGCACAGATAGCTGAGTCCAGTTTATGCTGTAAGTTTTTAAATAGCTTTCTTGGTAAGTTCGGAGAAAGTGGAAGAGCTAAAGAACTGGAAAACACCATTTCAAGAACAGCTGAAGGAAAGCAGTTTTCTCTGAGAGGAAAATGTCATGTGGCCTTGCAAGACAAAAAAAAAGGTGTCAAAAGGACAACAGTCAATAGTTTTCCATTTCCACTTGAGAATGTATTAATTAGCTCAGTTTGGATGAAAGAGATTCACTTCAAACATCAGGATCGTGCCAACATGGGAGGAAATTAAAACAACACACTTTAGTTATTTGCAAAGACTTTGGAGTTCACCTCAGCTTTCTCCAAAGCCCATTTCTACCAGAAAAACCAGGGAATATTTAATTCCCATTACCCAAAAATGCATTAGACGATCCTCCTGGCTCTCCACTTGCAGCAATTTCTAGGAAATCCAGTGCAAACTTCGGCTCCATGGCTAACATTACATGGAGAATGCAAAGATACCACACTAAGAAATACATGAATTAACTAATGTTTCATACCTGCAGGCCTGTGTAACTTGCTCAAATTACCTGCAGAATGGCATTTATAGCAGAATTTAATCTGGATTATACATGACAAACAATTAGCAAACAATGCCATGGGTTCATGGGGGATTTTTAAGCCTGCTACCAGTTCTGGAGTGTAAGTATGAAGCCAGATTACTTTCTTCTAGGATGTTTTGGCTCCACCTGGAAACCTCTTCGCTAGTGCTGCTTACCCTTCCTTCAAACTGGTCAATTTAAACAACCAGGGAAAACGACCCATGGCCACTTTAGGGAATGCATGGATTAAATCAGAAGCTTTGAGGGGAAAAGCTGCAAACAAGACAATGGGTTTGCACCTCTGTGATGGACATAAAACCACTCACAAAACAAATGGTGTGATCTGCAACATAAGAGCAGACAGGAGGAAGAAAATCTGCACTAAATGCCAAGAGCCAATAGTCTGCAGAACCAGCAGAGATTTGGAACAGCCTGTCTGATGGTGTGGACAGGCACTGAAGACTACAGTGGAGTTTTGTTCCTACAGCCTTTGTAGAGTGTGATAAGAACCAGTAAGAGCACTGAGATGCTGCTGCTTTAGAAGATCCCCAGCAAAAGGCCATGGCTTGCTCAGCTCCAAACCTCTGGTCTCAAGTCAAACCCAAACTGGTCTTTTCCAAGTGAAACCATTTTGTATGAAGGAAGCAGAGTGACATACCAGGATGGGAACCATCACATGGGACAGATGATGCTGAGAACCCAACATGGACCGCACAGAGTTTTTAGAGTACACAGGAGAGCAGGAGCAATTACATCCCAGCCTGAGTAGAAGTGCACTGGATGAGCTCCCAGAGTCCATCCCCAGCTTTTTGCTACTCAAAAATACTCCAGTGTGGGTGCTCCCAAGGATGCTACTGTGAGAAATTGCAAAATCCACCCTCCCTATGAAGACATTTCCCTAAGGAGTCCCTATGGACACAGTGATTCATCTCTACCTTAATCAGCTTGAGAAAGCAAAAACAAAAGTAAAAGAATGGCACTACTCAGTTACATTTACTGCAATATTTGGGCAATTTCCTTTCATATTAAAGCACCTATTAAAGCATGAATAGGCAATAAAAGTTCTACAAGCTGTTTTTATTTTTAAAGCCAACTGCAAATCATGCAGTGTTGCTAGCTTAAAAAAAGTAAAAAAGCATTGTTCTGCTTTGAAATCGATGAAGACAGATTTGTGTCCTTCCTGCTGAGGAGCACCCCTTTGCTTTCTAAATTCTTTATGGCATTTAGGTGTGTCTAGGTCTGATCTTACTTTCAGACTTGGAAAACTTTATGCCTAATAGATTTATCTATACACAGTTTGTAATAATTAATATTGAGTAGCTACCTGGATTCATAATGTTTCATAATTATTAATTCAGCATACTGTCAGTCATGAAGGATCTGTTCCAGGTAAATGAGAGTTAGCTGGTGTGCAATCTGTCTGCAGTTCAGGCAAGGCTCAAATTGGGCTCATCCTGGTGGTAAAATGTATAGACTGGAGTAGTGGTCTGCCGGTCAATAGTATAGACAACACAGATGTCTTCATTTTAGCTCTGGTATCTTGTTCTGTATGTTGATTATCTTGCCTTCAGCTTGCAGATTCACCGTAGGACATGAGGATTTCTTCTTCTTCAAGACTTTGGTTTTTTTTGGTCTCTGGAGATTGGGATGTGTCCCACAGGACAATGAAGAGCATGGAACTTTAAAAGGTCTGAAAAATCAAGACTGTCAGAAAGGAAAAACTGAGAGAATCAGTCACAAGTGGAGAAGTGCAGCATTGCACTTAATCTCATGGGACATTCTTCATTGCACCTGTTGTGAGTAGTATGTTAACTGTCTGGAGATCTGCCAGAAAGGAGAATCCTGTTCATCTGACATGGGGTCAAAAGAAATTTTATTATACACATTTGAGAATGGAGAAACATAGCTCCATAGAAGACACTTATTAATTGAACACCTGTCTCTCTACTCCATGTTTCTGAACTGTACTTGGCTAAATTGTAGAGTAAAACTTACACCTGCCTGACACATAGATGGAGTTTGCTCTACTTTTTATTTATCTTGTATTTTTTAACTGGAAATACTCTCTCTTACATTAAAAGACTATAGTAGGTTTAATGCCTTTGCATGTATAACAGAAGACTCTCCACAGATCTCAGTCCTACTCTTATTTTTTAAAGAATACTGGAATAATGTCAGTATTTTAGAAATTGGGGTTTAAGTGCAATCCTTTTGATCGCAAAACATATCTTTCTGTTGGCAGAGTCAGTTACGGGACAAATACCTCCTGTGCATTTAGAAAGGAATATTTCAGAACCTCTACTATCTCCATCTATTTCACCTACCAATGGAGTATTTCCTCACAACTTCGTACACTTAGTCATTAAACAGAGCAATAAAATTACAGGCTTATTCTTGGAAACTATTAAGGCATTGTATATATACGTGTATGCAGAGCTGGGTGAGTACTGAGAAAACATTTCTTAGTAAATCAAAAGTGCTTATGCCATGCATTCTTGTTCTACTGAGCTCATGTGGTATCTGTTTGAATAACACCTTCCGTGTGAGGAGAGATTTATTTGAGATGCCAAGGATGGTGGTAAAGATCCTCCCAAAGAAGTAGTGTGCATATCTGAGTACCTGTGAAGTGTTTCGCTTGTGTGGTAGCCACTGTCAACGTATAAGTTTCTCTTGTCCTCTGTACACACTATCAAACAGAACTAAAGAAGGTTCTTTTAAATAATGGATATACAAATGCCCTCTTACCCAGAAATGCAGTTTTTCACTTTTCTCCATTTCACCTAGAATTGATTTTATTATATAACTGTTCCACAGAATTGCAATAGAAACTGTATTGTTTAGATTTAATCCTAGTACAGGTGCTGTCATTAGTAGAAGTACTTGAATGTGAGAGTAAAATAAGGAAAATTCAATGTTATAATTTGCATTTGGAAATAGCATACTGAATTTGTTATTGTATAATCAGGCAAATCTTTATTGTTTAAGCCCGTAGCGGAAAAAAAAAGGAGCATCACAGTGCAACAGAAAAATTATAGTGTAAAATTGGCTTGTAACCCTAGAAAGTAAGTAAAGTTTGCCTTCACCATTTGTTTTGAAAGATGGGACGTTTTATGTTGCAATTTTTCCCTTGCAATTCCTACTTAGAATAAGATATAAACCATGTCAGTCTTTAAAAGCAAAACCACAAAAGCCTCTTTAATGTCTGATGATTATATTCTTTTTAAAATTACTTTTTGTCAGGGATGCTGTCCATTTCATATAGAAGACACAAAATTATGAGGCAAATATGAACTAATTGACTGTTCCCAAGATACAAATGTCCTTGATTTGAAAATCGTATGTGGCAGTCAGTCTCAATTTAAAGCAGCCTTGGCATTTAAGCAATAAGGTACAATCAGTCAATAAGCTGAGTGCAACAGCTCCTTGTTAAACAGTGTGGAGGCCGATGGCCCACCTGGGACAGAACTTGTCCCCCTCCCCTGGAGGAAATGCCTTTAAGCACTCCCTCTTCTTAGTGGTGATGGAAAAGTTATCCCCGATATGCCCCTCTGTTATATGTGTGGCCAGCGGCGATCTCTGTTAGGGTGTGAGATCACTCACCGCACATAGTGGTGGTTTGAGAGTTCTTATTTTTCAACCCGGGCACCGAAGGAAGAGTCAAAAGCCGTTTTCTGAGGTTTCCAAGGTTGTTCATTCTTTCTTATCTAAGGAATTTTCTCTCTGACTTGCAGCGGTTCATCCTGCACCTCCTTCAAGGCTTTCTGCCTGCCCTCCAGGGCAGAACTTATCTTTTATACTATAAATTACTCATACATTGTTTATAATTAATCTCCAATACATGACACCTACATTGCGTTGTCCAGTTTTCCCTTAAACCAGTCCAGAACTGACATCCTAACCCAAAAGATGGATGCCGTGAAGAAGAAGAGACATACTACGCCCTAATTCCTCCATCTTGTGTTCAGATCCCTAATATAAACAATTTTTAAAACTTCACTTTTCTACTTTCTAACAATCTAATTTATACTCTACTTATTTTTTTGTGACTTTGTGATTCTTCGTATAAAGACGGTAATTTCTCCCAGGGACTTAAATCGAACTCACAGTGGTTTTGGACATCTTGCCAAGGCACCTTGCCCAGATTCCAGGGAAGCCAGGGGAATATCCTGGTTTCCCACAATATGTTAATCGGTTGTGCCCTATTGCCCCCCCCCCCCTTCCCCTTTGTACCGCCCCTGTTATCCTCAGTTTCATCCCGTGTATGAAACCTGCTCCCTCAGACCCCTCGAGCTAGTTCATCCCTGGACCCCTCTGAGGAAGAAGACCAATTCGCCTTGGAATTCCAAATGCTGCTCCCGTCCCTCTCTCCAGTGCTGGCCGAAGCGGGGCCTCACAAAAAAGCTGGTCGCTCCACCCGGGAGCGAGGACATGCCTGTGCCTCTCAGACGTCCTTTCCAGAAGGTCGCGGCACTCCACCACCGCTCACCGCCGCAACAGGGGAGAACACGGACGACATGGGGAAGAAAAGAAGAAAGGGGAACACCAAAAAAAACGGGTGAAAAAAAAAGGGGGGGGGGGGGGGGAAAGCAGGGCAGAGGGGGGCAAAGAATGGGGGGAAAACCACTCGACGGCGAGCGGGGGAGAAAATGGGAACAAAAAGATGGGCGGGGAGGGGACGGGACACGTGCGGGAGAAAGGGGCGGGGGGAAAACCCAGGGAAAAGAGCGGGGGAAAAAGGAAAAAAAAAAAAAAAAGGGGGGGGGAAAATCAAGGTGGGGAAGAAAACTCGGGGAGAACGGGGGGACGCGACATGGGGAAGAGAGGGGGGTGAGGGGGAAAAGAAATAGAAGGGCAAGGGGGAACAAAAGAGGAAGAAGAGAGGGGAGAACGTCCCGGAGCGAAAGGGGAGAAGCGGGGGGAAGGAGGGACGGACACCGAGCCGGGGCAAGACAGGGGCAAAGCCGCGACAGACACAGACGGGAAGGGGAGGCAGTTCGGGGGGAGCGGGGGAAAGGAACGGGAAAAAGGCGAGGGGAAGGAACCAGGGACAAAAGGGGGAACGCCGGGGAAAGAAACGGGAGAACTGGGGGGAAAAGCGGGAGGGGCAATGGGGGAAAAGAGGGGACAACCCGGGGGGAAACGAAAAGAAAGGGAAGGGAGCCGAGGGAGAAAAAGGGGAAAAAAGGAGGGCAAGGGGGGGGAATGGGGGGGGGGGGGGGAGGGGAGATAGAACTCAGAAAAAAACAGGGGGAAAAGAGGGGAAAAAAACAAAACCGGGGGGGAAAAAAACATGGGAGAAGGACGGGGGAAAGAAAGGGGAAAAAATAGGGGGGAAGAAGGGATCGAATGGAAAGACAAAGAATGATAACAATGCAGGGGAAAGAGGAAAGAGGAACGGGGAACGTGACAGGGAGGGACGGGAGGAGAACGGAAAGAACCCCCGGGGAACGATGTGGGGAGATGAGGTGAAATGGGGGGAAAAGGACAAAACACCCAGGGAACGAAGGGGAAGGGAAACTGAAAAGAGGGGACGAGAAAACGGAGGGGAAAGAAAAGGGGAGGAAAGGGAAATAAAGGCATAAAAGGAACTGGGGAAAAAGGGGAAAGGAATGGGGGAGGAACGGGGAAGAATGGGGAAAGAAGCGGGGAAAAGACCGGGAAAAGAGGGGAACGACCAGGGGAAGAAGGTGATCAAATGGGACGAAGAAAGCGATAAAAAGCGGGGGAACGGAGGAAAGAGAAAAGTGGGGAAACGACAAGGCAAGAGGGGAGGAGAAAACTCAGGGGGGAAACGAGAGCGGGAGGGCAGCAACCGTGGGAAAACAAAAGGAGCAAAAAGCGGGGCAACGGGGAGAACGATTGGGGAAAAGAGAAGACTCGGGGGAAATTGGAGGGAGAAGCAGGGGAGAAAAGAGCCAAAGAGGGGAAGAGGAAGAGACACCAGCGGGGGGAAGAGAATGGGAAAACGACGGAGGGCAAAAAGGACAGGAAGAACAGGGGAGAGGGGGGTCAAATGGGGGTAAAAAAAGTTATAAGAACGGGGAGAAAAGAGGAAGAACAAATGGGAGACGTGCCAGGGAACGAGGGGAGGCGAATGGCAAGAAACACTGGAGGAACGATCGGGGAAAACGAGGAAGACTTGCAGAAAAAAATGAGAAAGCCCAGGAGACGCAGGGGAAAAAAAAACCTGAAGCGAGGCGGGAGGAAAAATGGGGAGAAAAACCAGGGAAAAAAGGAAAAGAAGGTAACAAAAACCCGGGGGGAAATGGGAAAAAACAGCAGGGAAAGAAACAGGAGAACCGGGGGGGAAAGGGGGAAAAAAAAACGGGGCAGCAGGGGAACAATAGGGGGAGGGGGGAAACAAAAACTTGGAACGAAACGGGGTAGAGAAAGCCGGGGAAACAGGGGGCAGCCGGGGCAAGAATGGAAAGAAACAGGGGGAAAAGGGGGAGAAACCGGGAGAAAGAGGGGAACTACGGCCAAGTTGGGGGGTAAATAGAAACAAAGTGGGGAGGAAGGCTGGGGAAAAAAGCGGAAAGAAAACAGGGCAAGGGGGGAGAAATGGGGGGAAAGAACAAAACCGGGGGGAAAAAGGGGAAACTCAAGGCGGGGAAAAGGGGAGAAAATCCAGGGGGAAGATCCCGGCCAAAGGGGGAAACCGGGGGCAAAGCACGGGGAAACCCGGGGAAAAACTAGAGAAGAAGCCGGGAAAGAGGCGGGGCGGGGAGCAAAAAGCGGGGGAAACGAGGCGAATGGGGGAGGGGGCTGGAACGGAACGGGGAAACAGCCTGGAGAGAAAGTGGAAAACCGGGGAAAGAATGCGGAGAGAGAGGGTGAAAAGGGGAAAGGGGGGGAAAACCAACACCGCGGGGAAAAAAGGGGGAGAACAGCAGGGACTCACGGGGGAAGGAACCCCTGAAGAGCAAGGGCGGGGAAGAAACCAGGCAAAAGAGCGGGGGGGACCCCAAAGCGCCAAAGCGGGAGAAAAAAAGAGAAAAAACACCGGGGGGAAAAAAAGAAAAAAAAAATTTCGGGGGGTAGAAAACAAGGGCAAAAGCAGCGAAGGAACAGGGCCAAGAGGAGGGCACCAAAGACATCTCTGGGCCAGGCCGGGGCAAAAGAGGGGGAGAACACAAGGGCCCGAAGCGGGTGGCGCGCCGCGCCCCGCTCGCCGTGCCCTGCTATGCGAAGTGCGGCGCAAAGTGCCACGCTCCCGTCATTTGTCAGGCTCCCACTCACCTTTGCCGCACTCCTCACACATTGTGCAGGGCCCGAGGTTGCGCCGGGACCCCACCTGTTTGCCCCCTCCAGGTCGCCGCGCTCCCCGCGGAACGCTTCTGGGCGCCGGGGCCGGGGGAGCCCCGCACCTGCCCGGGGGCCAGGGAAGCGCGGCTGCGGCCGCTCCCGGGACAAACAATGGACCGTCGTCCCGGCTACTGGTGGGCGAAGGCTGCGGAGAGGAGCGCTCAGGAACCGCAAGGGGAGACAGGCGGCCCGAAGGACGGGGAGCGGCGAATCGGGCAAAACGGCGCAAAGGCTCTCCTGGGTAACGCCGAGGGGCACACGGGCAGAGACAGCCCGGGCAAAACCGCGGAGAAAGCAAGATCAGGACACATCGGCGACAAGAGACCGGCCAAGACCATAGGGGCGACTGACGGGCAAACCGACCACCTGCGGGGCCCGGGCTAAAGAGACTCCTGGGTAACGCCGAGGAGCACATGAGCAAACACAGCCCAGGGCAAAACCGGGGCAAAACACCTGCGCCACGGCGGGAGCGTGGAGGACAAAGCCACAACGAGACTCCCGATGGCACAACTGAGGAACGCCTCCGGAGGGAAAAAGAAGTCACCCAGGAGAAACCGGGCAAAGGAAGTGCAAAGACACCGGACGACCTGCGACAAGACCGGGGCGACATCGGGGAACACAAGGCAGCCACGACCTGCGGGATGTGAGAGGCGCAAACAGGGACCGGCCAAAAGGCTACCAAGGAGACCCCAGGCGACTGACGGTGTCCCATGGGGAAAAGCTCCAGGGGAAAAACAGCGGCCACACATCAGGGCACACAAAGCTTCGGGGAGAAGAGACCGTGACCAAGTCGCCAAGCAAGACGCCAAGGACCGGCAAAGACTCCCGGGGTAAAAACGAAGAGCAACAACTGCACACAATGGACACGCGCCCCGAGGGAATCCAGGGCCAAAGGACCGCAGGGACGCAGCGGGAAGAACAACAAGCTCCGTGACACGGGGAACATCACGGCGGGGGAAAAGGCATTCGGGATCAGGACGAGGACACCGGCAAGGACACGCTCTGACTCGGGAAGGGACCGGCAAGACCTGAGGAAGACACCCGGAGGAAAGAGGGGAACATCAGGGAACGACAAACCTGGAAGGAGACATAGAGGGAACATAGGACGGTGAACGAGGAACCGGGAAGCTCAGGGCAGGAGATCCCGGGCTAAAGACAGTGGGGACACGCGGGGAGAAGAGGACCCGGGGAGAGCCGGGAGACGCGGCAGACATCAGGCACGGGAAAGGAGAAGGACCGTGCAGAAGACGGGCGAACTGTACGGACGTGGAAAGATCGGGGAGAGCGAGTGGGAAGAACCCGGGGACACTCGGGGAAAGAGAACGGCGAGACGATCAGGAGGACACCACAAAGAGACCGGCAACGGACAGGGGAATGGAGCGGCCCAGAGGAGGGGACCACCGGGGCACAGAGACGGGGGACGAGCTCGACAAAGAGGGTATGAGGGGGAACGAGGGGCACAGGGTCCCAGCAGGAAAAAGGGACGGGAGAGCAATCCCGGGGTCACGGCAGGGACACTCGGGGACAGACGGGGACAGAGGCACCGCGGGGAGAAGCAGTAGCGAACCGGGAGGTAAAAGGGAGCGGGACCGGGCAGAACCCGCACGAAGGCGGGACGAGACGGGGTAGGGCGCGGGGCAGAAAAGAGCCCGGGGAGGGCCCAGGGGGACGACGAGGGCGAGCGGCCCGGGAGGAAAGACCGCGCGAGCCCGGCCGCCTCGGGATTGCCGGCCCGATACTCGGGGGGCGGCGGGGGGTTGCAAGGGTTGGTCCGAAGATCGCCCGATCCGCCTCACGATCGCCGTCAGAAATCGAGACCCCCGAGACCCCGGGACCCCGCCTCTCACGCTGGCCAGGAGCTCCGCTCTGCCCGAGGGACCGCGCGGAGATGCTTGCGTGTGCGCCAGGCCGGCACGGTACGAGGGACTCGGGCGAGTACGGGGCTGGAGCGGCCGTACTTTCCGCGCCTGACTCTCGAAGCCACGGTCCTCTGAACACCATAGCCCGTAAATCTCCCTGCCTTTCGGCCAGCGGCCCCTGGCCTCGAGATGGACTATGAAATGGTTACTCTCCGAAGGAACTTTGGAGATTTCTTTCTGCCCACGAATGGAAGACATGGTCGGACGATCTGGGGACGTCCCATCTGTTGGTACCTATTACCCCTGTTCTCTCTGTCTCTCTCTGTCCCTCTCCAGTCCGTCATCTTCTCACCTCTCTCCCTCTCGCCATTCCATGAACCGCTTCGCCGCTCGCCGCCGAACGAAACCTCGGTCTCTCGCCGTTGTCTTTGGCGCCCCGCGGTCGAAAGAACCATCGCGACCCCCGCTCGGGGGCTCACGGTCGGAGCTCGTCGTCGGCTCGCTGAGCCCGAGCTCGGGGTCGTCGCCGTCCCGATCCGCTGCCGCGGGACCCCGACGCCCGGTCCCTCTCGCCGCCCCGACGCCTTCGGGATTCCGACGCCGAGCTCTTTTTCCCGCGGCCGTCGTCCCGACGGCAGGGGGTTCGGATCCCGATCTCCCGATCGCCCTTCCCGACCACTCGGGGGCTGCCGAGCCCGAGCACTCGGCTCGCCGGGCCCGAGCGTCGGGGATCCCGGGCCCGGGACACTTAGGCGTGGGGCGAGGGGAGGAACGCCGTCCCCGGTCTTCGCGGGGCGCCCGTCCCCGCGCTCGGGGCAAAGGGGTCCCGAGCTCCGGGGCTCCTGGCCCCGATCCTCGGGGATTCCCCCCGTCCCGATCCGCGTCGGGGCGATTCGGATCCCGAGGTCTCGGCGGTCGCCGCGCCGATCTCGGGCGGCTCCAATCCTGGCCTCGGAGGAAGCGGCGGTGGGGACCGGGATGTCCCCATGTCGGAGAATTTTTTTTTCCGTCCCGATCGTTCGAACGCCTCGGGCTCCCGTTCCCGAGCTCGGGGCCGTCTCCCGAGCCCGATCCTCTCGGGGCCTCTCCCGAGCCCGACCTGGAGGATCCGCCCCTCGGGCCTCGGAGCACGACCCCACCCCCTCCCGGGGACGCCCGCCGGGCCCGACTTTCGGGAGCCGGCTCCCGACGCCTCGGTGCGGGGGGATCTCGACCCCGAGCGCTCCGGGAGCCCGACCGCGACTCTCGGGGACAAGAGGGTTCCGAGCCCTCGGGGTTTCGATCCCTCCCTCGGCACTCGAAGAGGGGGTGCCGTCTCGCGTTCGCGGGCGATCCCGAGTCCCCGGGACCCGTCCCGGTCGGCGGCGCGTCCCGGAGAGAATGGGGACGGGAAGGCGGCCGGAACGGAGGAGCGGGAGGAGGAGAAGGGGAAGAGAAAGGGCGAAAAGAGAGCGAACGAATCGTACATGTTCGATCGCTCGGCCGTCTCGTGACGCGGAAGCGATCCGTCTCCGGTGGGAAGGTGATCGTCGATTTCGACGAGACGCACTGCGCGACCGAAGGGATCGATTTCGCTCGACGTTCGACGTGGGATGCGACCAAACGGAGCGACTTTAAATTCGTATTCGAGGCATAGGACAATCCCGAAGAATGAAATGATAAAGATTCCCAAATTTTCTTTCCCGAAATACCAAATTTTCCTTCGTAAGATCCCGACATTTCCTTCGAAAATTCCCAGAATTTCCACCCAAAAATCCCACGTTTTAAATTAAAAGATCGCGAAGTTTTTCTTCTGGAAGATCCCAAATGTTCGGTGGATATTCCCAAGATTTCCTTCGAATAATCCCAAAACTTCTTTCAAAAGTTCCCAAAGTTCCTGTTAAAGCATCCCAGATTTTCAGTTAGAAAATCCCAAATGTTCCTTCTAAGATTCCCCAAATTTCCTTCCCAAAATCCCAAAGTTTCCATTGAAAAGATCCCGAGTTTTACCCCGAAATTCCCAAGATTTCCAATTAAAAGCATCTCAATTTTTGTCTTCCCGAAAATCCCGAATTTCCATTTAAAAATCCCATATTTCCTTTTCCTTATTTGGTACAGTATAAGCCAGCTTATACTGTGACAATTCCCAGTTTCTTTTTTATTAATTTGAAAAAAAAATTTAAAATGCAAATATGCAGCTTGTTCTTTGTTATCTTACCTGTAAGGATCCTTTTGCATGCAAGATGACATTGACAACGTATTTAAAATTTTGCCAAATTTAGTTTTCTTGGTCGTCGATGGATTTCCCATACCTGAGGCTGCAATACTTATGTTCAGGAATTATTTGGTCTTTTAAACAACATTATAACTTAAAACATTTAACTTCAGAACTGTACAAAATTTCAATTTAGCAAAACAATTTATAAGCAGGAGAATATTTTGTAGCTTTAAAACTGCAAAATTTCAACTTAGCAAAACAATTTGTAAACAGGAAACTATTCTGAAAACAAACAACTTTGTTATTTCAGTGTCCTTCAACTCTGCAGTAGGAGATAAACTCAGTTTTGTGACAGGTGAACTGGGCTTTGCTGTTGTGCTCTTTGTAGATTTTATACATCTCAGCTTTTCTTGCTGTGTAAATCCAGGGGTCCTGTCTAGGTTCTGGTCTCTCCTTGTTGTTATCTTCACAAGCAAGTGTGGAAGATATACCCTCCTTTTGATCACCAACATGTGCTAAGTCACTGAAATCTAAAGTGTCAGTTATCAGCAATTTCTGAGATATGTACTATCTCTGTTACTCATATTACAGGTTCAATTACAACGTTCAATTATAATGTTACAATTCAACATTAAAAATGAACCATTCGGTTTGAAACCATTAACATTTTATAAGCAAAATACCATTTAACTTAAAACCATTTCTAATAAGAACATACATCTTTCTTTTATTCCTTAGTCTCCCGTTTTTTATTTAACCAATAAACCTTTTAACTTAAGACTGTTTCAATTAAGAACACAAATGTTTCCAATTCACTTTACTCCCCCTTTCTTTGTTTTTTGAAATTAGAACAGAGAAAATGTGCATTTTGAATTACCTTAGTTTGGTGAAAATCATAATTGTTGATATTTTACAATCCAATTTTATTGTTTAATACTGTTCAAGTATTTTCCTTTTAAATGATAACTTAGGAGAATTTTCTCTTGATAAGATTCTTTATGTTTACCTCAAAGTAAAAGGTTTTAGCTTTTGCAAGGCTATTTCAACTAGTCCAAATTACTTGTTTTCAATTTTAACTCAGAAATATCTGAATTTTATAATTTTCTCTCTTTGTCAGTCAATCCCAATCTGGCCACGATTGAAATAGACTGAGAAGGTTTTGATGGTACACATTCCTTTGGCTTAGTCAGTATTCCAACCTGGCCAGAGCTGAAATATTAGGTTAGGTAAAATATTTTTCTATTATATTTTAAAACCAAACCTTTGCTAAATTTTGAAAAGTGGTAAGTATTTTAGAAAACCATGCAATTTTAATTTGACAATGAAATACCCCCTACCAAACTAATTCACATAATTTTTATTCATTAAATTTATAATGTTAAAGGAAGTAACATCCTCAAGTTTTTCTGGATGGCTAATGATATATAATGCTAGTGCAATGTATACAGACAACATTAACAAACATTGTGGTGCCAACTTCAACATATACTTATAAAATATTAACATGTATTTGCTGCATTGATAAAACACGTTTTTAGCAACTGTAGGAGAACAAGTTAACAAGGAAAATATTAAGTTAGTAAAGTTTGCAAAATATACAGGCTTTGACGAATTTAGATTAGAGATGGGCAAAGCAGCTGCTGAACCCTCCTGAGGGTAAACATCACTTGGGTTAATGTCTTTAAGTTTTCCAGTTTTTATTTTCACTGTCTCAAGACATGAGGCAAGTACAGTAATTTCACAACTATAAGGCACACCCCCCCGGATTTGGCAAAATTCGCAACTTTGTAGATCAGATATGGCGCACTTTTTTTTTGCAGCGAGGCCCCGCCCCCAGCTCACCCCGTGTGGTTGCTGGCCGAGGCCCCACCTCAACCCGGCAGCCATTGGCCGCCGGGCCCGCCTCCACCCGGTAGGGGCGGTGCCGCGAGCCACCAGGCCACCCTGGACCCGGCAGCCATGGGCCCCCGGGACCGCCTGGACCCAGGAGTGGGGGTGTCGTCAGCCCCCCAGCCCACATTCATCCGGCAGCCATGGCTCCCCGGGACTGCCTGGACCCAGGAGCGGGGGTGCCGCCGGCCCCCTAGCCCACCTTCATCTGGCAGCCGTGGGCTCCCGGGACTACTTCCACCCGGGAGCGGGGGTGCCGCGGCCCCCCTAGCCGCATTCACGCGGCAGCCAAGGCTCCCCGGGACTGCCTGGACCCAGGAGCGGGGGTGCCACGGCCCCCATAGCCCGCATTCACGCGGCAGCCATGGCTCCCCGGGACTGCCTGGACCCAGGAGCGGGGTTGCTGCCGGCCCCCTAGCCTGCCTTCATCCGGCAGCCGTGGGCTCCCGGGACTACTTCCACCCGGGAAGGGGGGTGCCGCCGGCCCCCTAGCCTGCCTTCATCCGGCAGCCATGGGCTCCCGGGACTGCTTCCACCCGGGAAGGGGGGTGCCGCGGCCCCCCTAGCCCACATTCACCCGGCAGCCATGGGCTCCCGGGACTTCCTGGACCCGGGAAGGCGGGTGCCGCGGCCCCCCTTGCCCACATTGACGCGGCAGCCATGGGCTCCCGGGACTGCCTGGACCCGGGAAGACGGGTGCCGCGGCCTCCCTAGCCCACATTCACGCGGCAGCCATGGGACCCCAGGACTGCCTGGATCGGAGAGGGGCGGTGCCTCGGGCCCCCTGGCCCGCCTCCACCCGGCAGGGGCAGTGCCACGGGCCTCTGGGCCCACCCCCAGCCGGCTGCTGTGGCACTTCCGGCTCCCCCCACGGCTCTCAGCTCACACTTCCGGTTTGGCAAATTTCGCCGCTTTGTACATCAGATAAGGCGCACCGGACTATAAGGCGCACTTCCGGGTTCGAGGGAAAATTTTAGTATAAAGGGTGCACCTTATAGTCGTGAAATTACTGTAATATCCTGCTACATATATTGAAAAGATAGTTTATATTCTGTCGCTGTGTTTTAGCTTTTCTATGTGTCTGGTGATATCTTTTTAGATTGACTTGCTTGCTATTGTTCCTACAGAGCTTTATTTTGGTAATTCTTTTTTTGCTGATTTTCACTTGGTGGGTTCTTTTAAAGGGTTTTTCCCCACATTCTGGTTTGTGAAGGTTTTTGAGTTTCACCCCCTCCTTGAGATGGTGGTTTTTCATGTGGGCTGTTTGGAAATGATACTTGGTTGCAAACATTCCCTTTTTATATCTTTTGTGTTTCTCCCCTTTATAGCTTAATGAAAGGTTAGTGTGTGTTTCTTTTCCCGGGGAAAAATTTCCCTGTCCCTATGGACGCTGGGTATTGATTAAACTAGGCAGTTTTTCTCCCTCTTTCCTTAACAACTTACAGTTTTCAGCTGGAGATGTAAATGAATTTGAAAGTGTGGTCACTACCTTGGCTACGGAGATCACTGCAGGATCAGATGGAGCTGGAGCTGTTTCCAGCTCTTTGATAACATTAAGGTGTTTTGCATTATTTTCCTGGATGTCCTGAGTGTTTTCTTGTGCTGCAATCTTTTGGAATTGATCCATTTTCGGCTTTTGATACAATGAAACAATTGCAGCTGTGGGAACCCAGGACATTGCCCTGGCTTCCCCGGAGCCTCTACAGGGGGCTCAGAAGCCTTGGCAAGGTGCCAAAAATCCCTGTGAGTTCGATCTAAGTCCCTGGGAGAAATTACCATCTTTATATACAGAATTACAGAGTCGCAGAAATAAGTAGAGTGTAAATTGGTGTGTTAAAAGGTAGAAAAGTAAGGTTTTAAAGATTGTTTATATTAGGGGGTTTTGGACACAAGATGGAGGATTTGTGGCGTAGTAAGAAATTCTTCTTCTTCTTCATGGCATCCATTTTCTGGGCCAGGATGCCAACTCGGGATTGGTGAAAGGAAAACTGCTCGGTGTAAAGTGGGTATAAAGTATTGGTGATTAATTGTAAATAAAGTAGACGTAAATTAGGGTATAAAAGATAAGTCCTGCCCCGGAGGGCAGGAGAACAGCCTTGGATGAGTTGCAGAGTGGACCGCTGTAAGGTAGACAGAAAATTCCTTAGATAAGGAAGAATAAACAACCTTGGAAACCTCAGAACATCAGCTCTCGAGTCTTCTTTCGTGCCCTGCTGCGCCCTGACTGCAAAATAAGAACTCTCAGACCACCCTTTACTGTGCAGGTGAGTGATCTCTGACCATAAAAGAGGTCGCCGCCTGTCACAGTTTGGCGTCCCTGGGTGGGCACGTGAAGTGGGCATCAGCTCTGGCCTCGGCGTGGGCGTGAAGTGGGCGACAAGCAGGTGTGAAGAGGGCCAGCAAGAAGAGGGCGAGAGCGCAGTGGGCTCGAGGTGGCTTCACAAAGGTGAGCACCGTCGACCGAAGACATCCCAGAGGCAGGCACGCCAGAGAAGGCTGCAGGGAAGAGATTTTGACCTTCGCTGAGCGGAAGACAGCTCTGTTATAGATAATAAGCGAATCAAGTCGAATTAAATAGCAAAACAGCAATTTTTATTTTTGCGACCGAAAATACGGTCCTGGGAAGCCACAAGCGAAAACACGACAGCGCCGAGCCGGGGTCGGCACTGGGTGGACACACACGCTGATCTGATTTCTACCGCATCAGATCCCCCTGTGTTTACACCCTGCCATCTCAAAGAGTCCAGCTTTATACAGTTTTTCCTGGCCTGAGGCGAGAATTTCCTTTGTTCCTGCTGCAGATTCTCATATTTAGATTAAATCTTTTTTTCTGGTGCTGCCCTGGACAAAGGTCTTTCCTGCGTGTTGATGAAGGCTGTGTCTGCTCTGCATTGATGTGTAATTTTCCGTGGGAGTGCTTACGGGAACCAGCGGAGGTGATCAGCTGTCTGATATGTGGTACTTAACAGGTCCTCTTCCAGTCCGTTGTGGAGATAGCCGGGCTAGGTCTGTTGACATGCTAATTACGGCCCTTGTCTATGGCCCCGGGTGCTTGGTGTTTTAAGTGTCTTTTTACTTCATTTTATTTCATACAATCCTTTTATATAAACACGAATTATAACATATATCACAGCTCCAAGCCAGAATCGGAAGGGAGGAAACCCGGGACTCCTCTCCTGTGATCTGCTGGCCAGAGACCAGGAAAAACCATCCGGCTCGACTTAGAGGACTTGCTTTTGGTAAGACAGGTCAAAATTCAGAACATGGGGGGTGGATTCAGCCAGGAACAAATCAATCTCCTAGCCACCCTAAAAGGGGAGATGTCAGCTCATCCCATGCCCATCCCAGATAAGGAACTTAAAAGCCTGCTTTTATGGGTGAAGCTCAGGTTTCCAAGTGCCGAGGCGGATTTATTATTCGAGCCAAGTTTTTGTGAACAGATCAATAGATCTTTGTACCACTTAGCAACTTAGAGAGATAAAGAGGCGTTAGAGCTCTTGTCTCCGGCACGGGTGATGCTGGAAGTTATTTCGCACAGAAGTGCAAATTTACAGAGTTGCCGAAGAGCGATACTGGGTCCCTCGGGAGCAGAGGGAGGATCCCACTCTAGCCAGCAGCTGGGGGAGGGAGGTCTTTTGCCGTCTGGCCATCAGCCAGCGGAGGAATCTTGCTATCAGCAAGGGGCTTCAGATATAGATGAAGGACCCGAAGAAGGTCAAGGTGTATCCCTAGAAACCCCAGGATCCCCAGGAATACCTTGAACACCTCATCCCAGGAAAGGAAAGCTTAAGCTAGAAATTTTCCCGAGTGAGTTGGAGGACTTAGATTTCTGTTTTTACAGCCTCTCAGACACCTTGTCCCCAGAGCGCGGGGGGGCGGTACAAGCACCTCTAGGGAGGACGGGTGGGGCAAGAGGCGGAGACGGGAAAGTCAAAAACTACCGCGGACACTGCGGGGAAAAGCGCGGATTCGGTGCGCGCAGTCGCGGGGATAGGCGGGACTCAGCCAATCGCGGCGGCGGCCGGGACGCGCGGGACGGGTGGGGCGGCCGGGGTACGCGGGCCAGCCTCAACCCCAGGAGCGGGGAGGGCTGCGCTGACCTCCAGCCCCGGTGTGGGCGGGGCGGCGAGCTCCATGCCGATCGCGGGAACGTCGGACGCGGCATGCGCGGATAGCGCGGGCGCGGCGGCGGCGGCGGCGGCGGCGGCGGGGGGAGTAACAGTCCGAACCGTAGCGGACACAGAAAAAGCAAGTGCGGTGACCATAGCAACGGGGACAGCGTCGGGCGCGTGCGCGATGGCGGCGAAGCGCGGTGGGCGTGCGCGGGGAACGCGAAACACGGAAGTGTCAGCGATAGGGGCGGAGAGTCCGGAAGCGAAGAGGGGGCGGAGCAGAAAACAAAGTGACAGCTCAAATGAGAGCGAAGTAGGCGGGTCTAGCTCGGAGGGGGCTGAGACAAGTGACAGTGAGGGAGATCAGGATACGAGAGGAGGCGTGTCCAAGGGCAGGGCTACGTCGGTGCGGGCAGTGGGGAGGCGTGGTCGGGACAGAAGTGACCACACCCCCGGGGTTCTGCAAGCGGAGACGGGGCGTGCCCAGGCAGGAGGCGTTTCCCTCGGCACAGACACAGCTGGTCTCGGCAGTGAGTCTCCGCTTCCGTGGCAACCAAGCAGACAGTTTCACAGGAAAGCAATAATTGAAAGTGTTTCACAGAAGTTGCAGGAACTGTGTGAAACTTTGAAGAGTTTCCCAGATTCACCAGAAAAAATAAGCAGCAAAAAGGTGAAACAAAAGGCACAGTCAATCCTAACGGGGCGAACAGCTAGTGGCAAAACCTTAACAATACAAGACTTTTTTCCAACTTCTTACAAAAAATCCTCTTCCAAGAAAAGGTTGCAGGAAAGTCCGAAAGAGCAACAGGGTGATACACTGTGTATTACAGCGTCGGAGGGGATTCCGGCGTGGGCAACAGGTGCTAGTGCATCAGGCCAAGGACAATCAATTATGACTCCAAAAGAAATTATCAAAGCTTTTTTGCAGCACATAGGAGCAAGCTTGGAATCTCATCCAGAGATGAGGGCAGAGATTCCACAGATTTTCCGGACAACTCAAGAGTCGCAGATCGTTGTTCCACAGCCAAGACCAGAAACAACACAGAGAGTGCAGGTACCAGCAATATCGGTGAGTGAAGCGGCATAGACCCAGACACAGCAAATAGCTTCTTCCCACAGGTCAGTGCCAATGGAAGCACAACCATCTGCACCGCAGGCAGTGATAGATTGGGCAGACATAAGAAGAAATCTGGCAAGAGATAGAGCATGTCCAGTGATTGGTACAGGGGACATTGCAATGCCAGTGGCTTATGATGCCCAAGGGCAGAACCCAAGATGGGAGAGATTAACTCATGAAGTGATCAAGGATTTGATCAGAGCAATAAGAGACAATGGACTGGGATCTTCATATTTTAAACAACTTTTAAAAGGTACTTTCAACATATATGATTTAACTCCATATGATCTCAGGTCTCTTGTGTCATTGATTCTTACAGACACACAGGCACTCATCTGGGACAGCAGATGGAGAAGGGCTCTGCAGGAGCTGAGAACAAAATATCAAGGTGGGCCAAATGCAGCTCTCACTTTGGCGCAGTTAGCAGGTGATCCACCAGAGGACAACCCAGCTCAGCAAGCAGCGAGACTTCCACGTGATGTATTGATAGACATAAAAGAAGCTGCCCGTAAGGCAATTCTACAGATTGCACCAGCAGGTATGCAAGACACAATTTATACAGAGATCAAACAAGGTGCTTCAGAGAGTTACTCCTCATTCACAGATAGGCTCACTCAAGCAGTGGATAGGCAAGTGACTGATGAAGCAGCCAAACTGCATTTGTTAAAAAGTCTTGCATTTGCAAACGCTAATCAGGAATGCAAGAGGGTCATCAGTGCAATTCCAGGTCAGCTTTCTTTAGCAGAGATGGTTGAAGCCTGCAGCACAGGCTGGAGCACCCTCAGCACACCTGGACATCCAGGGCCCATCTGGGGAGTAGTGCTGCCCAACAGGCAGCTGCCCGTTTCTCCACACTCCCCACAACACAAGGCAAGAATCTATACCTCCATACTGCTCACCTGCTCCCAAGACAATCCTTGGTGCAACCAGGCTTTCTTTGTTCTTACCACTTTTCTGCAGCTCTTGGGTAATGAGAGGACCTTTCAAACTACAGTAATTTCACGACTATAAGGCACACCCTTATGACTAAAATTTTTCCCTAAACCCGGAAGTGCGCCTTATAGTCCGGTGCGCCTTATCTGATCTATGAAGTTGCGAAATTTGCCACCCCGGAAGTGAGAGCTGCGAGGGGGGGCGGTGCCGCGGGAGCGCCGAGTAGCCATGGTGGGGCAGCCGCAGGCGGCCCCAGGCACAGGGAGCAGCGCGAGCAGGAAGGCAGAGGGTAGCCCCGGGCAGCCCCAGGCACAGGGAGCAGCACGGGCTGGAAGGCGGGGGGTGGCCCCAGGCAGCCCTAGGCACAGGGAGCAGTGCGGGCTGGAAGGCGGGGGGCGGCCCCAGGCGGCCCTAGGCACAGGGAGCAGCACGGGCTGGAAGGCAGGGGCAGCCCTGGGGGCCCCAGGCACCGGGAGCAGTGTGGGCAGGGAGGCGTTACTACTTTGTTACTTTGTTGTGCGCGGCGGCCTGAGCCGAGGGGCCACAGCCCGATAGGGGCCGACGGGACCGCAGTGCTGGGGGCAGCGGCGCCACAGCTAATAGGGGCAGGCGCGGCCAGTGGGGCCGCGGTGCTGGAGGCAGCGAGGCCACAGCCTGATAGGGGCTGATGGGACCGCAGTGCTGGGGGCAGCGGCGCCACAGCTAATAGGGGCAGGCGCGGCCAGCGGGGCCGCGGTGCTGGAGGCAGCGGGGCCACAGCCCGATAGGGGCCGACGGGACCGCAGTGCTGGGGGCAGCGGCGCCACAGCTGATAGGGCAGGCGCGGCCAGTGGGGCTGCGGTGCTGGAGGCAGCGGGGCCACAGCGCGATAGGGGCCGACAGGGCCGCAGTGCGCCGAGCTGAGCGAGGGACGGGAGGCAGGGCTGTTGGCGCCGCCGAGCCGAGCGAGGGATGGGCGGCAGGGCAGTGGCACCACCGAGCCGAGCAAGGGATAGGCGGCAGGGCTGCTCCGCAGAGCCGCGAGGGGGAACAGCATGGTGCCGCAACGGAGCCACGAGGCGGAACGGCACGGCAGCGGAGCCGATCCGAGCGAGGGACAGGCGGCAGGGCGGCGGCGCCGCCGAGCTGAGCGAGACACGGGCGGCACGGCAGGAGCACCAAGCCGAGCGAGCGACGGGCGGCAGGGCGGCCGCACCACCGAGCCGAGCAAGGGGACAGGCGGCACAGCAGGAGTGCCGAGCCAAGGAAGGGACGGGCGGCATGGTGGCGGCACCGAGCCCAGTGAGGGACAGGTGGCATGGCAGGAGCCCCGAGCTGAGCGAGGGAATGGCACGGCAGCTTCGCGGAGCCATGAGGGGGAACAGCACCACGGCAGAACGGAGCCGCAATGGGGAGGTGGCCCAGCGGCTGCACCGAGCCGCGCCAGCCGGCACTAGGGGCGGGCGGGAGTGCCAGGGCCCACTGCACGGGGAGGGCGCCTGGGACTGCCTTTGAAAGCCTACACCGATCTCTGAAAAATATTTCCAAATTGAGCCCCTGCCAGTAAACTCCACGATCGCGGGTTTTTGTTACTAATTCGTTACTTTGTTGCGTGTGGCACGGATCTTCGCGGCAAAAAAAAAGTGCGCCTTATAGTCCGGTGCGCCTTATCTGATCTACAAAGTTGCAAAATGTGCCGGCTCCCGGGGGGTGCGCCTTATAGTCCGGTGCGCCTTATGGTCGTGAAATTACTGTAACTACTTGGGGGAAGGGTTTTGCTTGTGTCTCCACAGAGAGAGGGCCGAAGTGGGTGCCAGCAAGAAACGTGAAACCGTATCGGGCTCAAACACAAGCAGATACAGTCCCTGGACGTGGAGAGGAGAGCTCACGGACAGAACCAGAAGCAGAGATCGTGAACTCCTCTTTGGACAACACATAAAGAACTTAAGGACTGGAAATTGAAAATGTTCATTCCAATGGTTTTATGTCTAATGATGCTGTCTATTGCGTTAAGCAGTGGGGCGGATTTACCAATAATGCAACCAAGGGAGAACGTTTGGGAGAATTTAGCTCATGCGGCGGGTTTAGACACCATATGTTTGACGCATTCCAAGCCAAAGAAGCCATTTACAACATGCTTGGTGGGTTCAATTTCTTCCAGTAGCTCCTTTTGAACCTCAAGAATTAGAAATTCTGGGGTCAACAATGATGGACTTTTGTATAGAGTTTAACATTTTGGGAATAGCAGATAATAAGACGTTAGATGTCACTCCGATTCGCAATGTATATAAAAATGCTTCTTTTTGGTGTAATTATACTAGGGTATCAAACAAACCATCCTTTCGAGTTCCAGCACAATTGCCAAGAGCAACATTTTTCATATGTGGGGACAGAATTTGGCCAGGTATCCCTGCAAACATATAGGGAGGTCCATGCAGCATTGGGAGGCTTTCGCTTTTAACACCAGACTTGAAAATTTTGAAAAAGTTAAAAAAATAGAAATAAGACAGCAATTTAACAATATGATCAGGATTGTGATGATAATGTCTACACATGGAATAAGGCACGGAGAATCGCAGCAGCGATTTTCTCACCCCAGATAGCTTCGGGGGCGGCCTTGGCACAATTGGATCATATAGGTTGTTGGCTCAGCAAACATTCTAAAGCAGTTTCACTTGCAATGAGTGACTTGTTAACAGATGTCGACAGTGTAAGGAGAGCCACTCTTCAAAACAGGGCAGCAATCGATTATTTATTGTTAACTCATGGACATGGATGTGAAGAATTTGAGGGAATGTGCTGCATGAATCTATCCAATCGTTCCAAATCAATTCACAAAGATATAAAACAGTTACAGGAAGGTGTAACCAAACTTGGAGAAGTTACTGGACCGTTGTTGGATGGTGTATTTGATTTTTTTAGCTTTTCGCCAGTGTGGAGGGAACTTTAAAGGATAGGATTGTATATATTGGTAGGACTCGTAATTCTGTTGTTTGTTTTGCCATGCATTATTCAATGCATATGGTGGGCTATAGACAGGGCAACTAAAGGGGTTCTTGTAGTGCAAACAGAGGGGGGAGATGTGGGAACCCAGGATATTCCCCTGGCTTCCCTGGAGCCAGTACAGGGGGCTCAGAAGCCTTGGCAAGGTGCCAAAAATCCCTGTGAGTTCGATCTAAGTCCCTGGGAGAAATTACCATCTTTATATACAGAATTACAGAAATAAGTAGAGTGTAAATTGGTGTGTTAAAAGGTAGAAAAGTAAGGTTTTAAAGATTGTTTATATTAGGGGGTTTTGGACACAAGATGGAGGATTTGTGGCGTAGTAAGAAATTCTTCTTCTTCTTCATGGCATCCATTTTCTGGGCCAGGATGCCAACTCGGGATTGGTGAAAGGAAAACTGCTCGGTGTAAAGTGGGTATAAAGCATTGGTGATTAATTGTAAATAAAGTAGACGTAAATTAGGGTATAAAAGATAAGTCCTGCCCCGGAGGGCAGGAGAACAGCCTTGGATGAGTTGCAGAGTGGACCGCTGTAAGGTAGACAGAAAATTCCTTAGATAAGGAAGAATAAACAACCTTGGAAACCTCAGAACATCAGCTCTCGAGTCTTCTTTCGTGCCCTGCTGCGCCCTGACTGCAAAATAAGAACTCTCAGACCACCCTTTACTGTGCAAGTGAGTGATCTAGAAGTTTTCGGAGCTAAAGAGTTTTTCGGAGCTCTGGCGCTTTCTATTTCTGGTTCCGGTGGCTTCTCAAGGTGCTCCTGGGTATTCCTAGAGTGCCGTCATCGGGGATTTCCTTCTCCGGGCAGCTGTGGGCAGGGGTTTCCATGGCGACTCCGGGCAGGCCCGCGCCTTCTTTCTCTGCCGACGACACGCCCTGCAGAGGCTGTGCCGGGTTCGGGACTCCTCCCCTCTGAGACAGGGCCGTGACCGGGAGCACCACCCAGCTGGGTTGGGTCGGAGCAAGGGGTAGCTCCCACCAGAGCTGGTCCGGGCTGGAGCTGTGCTCCACCTGGTATTTTTTTGTTTCTTTTTTCCGTGCGGCTGCCATGCGGTCGCCGCCATGTTGGGGTTATTTCTCTCCCCGCTCTACAGCGGTCGCCGCCATGTTGGGGTTAATTCTTTCCCTCCTCTACAGCCGTTTTGGATAAATTAAGAGTTTCTGAGCTGGCTATTAAAGTTTTGCCGGTCAGTAAAGTCTCTCCGCATAAAGTAGGTACATTTTCTTCCATGCAGAAATCGGCTTTTATCTTTTAGCAACTTCAAGATAACTTTCCATGGTTTTAAAGCATTAATTGCGTTTTTATCATCTTTTAAAGCAGCATTTAACATTTGTTGTCCAATATTAATCCAATTATTTATATTAAATGCAGTTTCATTAGTTAGTTCTATCCCTTTGCTATTATCAGGAAAGTTAATCCACAAACCCTAGAGGTTTATGTCCAAAAAGGAGACAAAGGAGTCCCTTTTGCCTTATTCAAATAAAGGGAGAGGCCATGGGGCATTCCCCTGGGATCTCTCAGATTTTTGGAGGACGCAGCCTCCTTTTTATCCTATTTTCCCTGCCGCGTTTCCCTCTCTCTTTCCCCATTGTCTGAGGTACTTGAGAGGCACAGACTTCCCAAACGCCTAAGATTCCCCTCTAATGTATAACCGTCCCTTTCAATTTTTAATTCTTACAGAATTCATAGTTTCCCCCCCCATTGTTTCTTTCATCTTCCAATACCCAGTTTCATTTCTACAGTTTGTTTGTAAAGGCAAATGTCTTTTTCCATTCATTAATCAGTGCAATCAATCCCATTGTTTCTTCTATCTCTGAGTGCTAGCCTTATCTACCAGCAGACCCACAGTTTGTTTGTAAATACAAATCCAGCGTTCCTCTCAATCCCTCCCCTTTTAATTTTTATATAACTGTCTTTACAAACTTTATCTATCATTAACTTAATCTCTTGTTCCTAGGTCCTTTTTGGTTTTGCAATTATTTGCAGTGACATCAGTTTCTGTCCTCCTATAGCCATCTCTGGATCAGTAGGCATGGCTATTACCTCCATTCCTTCGATTGCATGTTGAATAAGTTGTACTAAGCAAGGGATGGTAAAAAGATTAGAGTTGCTACAGCACATAAGAGGAAGAAAAGCAGTTGTTTAACCCACAGATAGCCATGAAAACATGTCCCATTCCCATCCTTTCCATGTTTGGACGGGTACATGAGCTAATTTTCTTACTCCTTTTGCTATTTCTTTCACCACCTTTCCATTGTCATCTATTTGCAAACAGCAGTTTGAGTCATTAAATTTACCACACACTCCCCCTTCTTCTGCTAATAAATAGTCTAAGACCATCCGGTGTTGGAATATTGCATTTCTCATCTGAGTAGACTGGTCAGCAAGAAGGTCAAGAGCTGTAGCTGTCTGGTTGCTTACTATTTTAGAGACAGCTTGTAACCTAATTATCCTACTTAAATTTTTATGATTTATTTACTGATTGTGAACAGCAATAGTTTGAAGAAAGTTTCACTGAATGGCTGATCAATTACCTGCAACAATAAATTGTCTTACACACTAAAAATCTCCTGGATTGTTTGTGCCCAGTTCTCCTGCCTTTACAGCAAACATTCAGATACAGATTCTTGTGATTGCAAATTTTCTTTCGGCTGTTTGCAGGCTTCATTTATGTCTTAGTTTTTTCTTCTGCAGCACAAGCCTATGCTGCCCATGACAGTCTCTTCTCTAAACTTAAACAAAAATTCTCAGCAGACTCATCACCACTTCCTCATTGGTGAAAGCTCTGTGAACTCCAACCATTCCCTTGTGTACAGCAAAACCCTTCCTCCTCACCTTTCCAGCCTGTCCCTCCTGAAAAACCATGCGTCAGGTCATTGGAGTGCTCTGGTGAGATCTACCAAACTACATCTCTGTAAACGTAATGGTGTCAACCTCTGCAGCTCTCATGTGTTTCCCAAAAAGTGGACTTTTCCATCACCTACAGTCTTCTTTTAGCAGAGAAGAGAAAGAATGAAAACATGCAAGTTTCATTTCCCTCTGGTGCCCTAATGATTTTTTTACTCTCCTGCACCATGCCTTCTCTTTGAATTATGACAACACTACCCCAATATACCTTAGCTACAGTTCTTCTCTCCAGGTTAATGAGCCCATTTGCCAAAACACTCTTGCCTCATTTCATCAAAGTACTTTTTCCTCAATCACAGAGGCCAAAACCTTGCCTGTGCTGCTACTGATACAGCCAGGTCTTCATCTCGTGGGTATGCTCACACCTGCCTCCTCTTTCACTGTGAAGAATGACATGAAGATATTTCTTTGAATATCTAAGCTTTCCAGACACTGACATTTTAAAGCTATGACATTTGTATCAAACTGCTAGAGAGCCAAAGTTTTGGAAGTGCCTTTGTCAGACACACAACAACTTTAGGTGAAATAGTTAAGCCTTTTATGTAGAAAGGAACACCAGAAAATAATTTATTCTGAAGGGCAACTAGACAAAGTAATAATATATCAAGGTATTTCATACTTTTGTAATAATGGAAAATGGAATTTGTGGTACTTCTGCATGAATTACTTTTAATGTTTCTGTTTTAAGTTAGATACTTTGTTTTTCTTCTAGAAAAGTAGATACCCAGTAGATTATGATTTGTTTGAAATCACAAACCCTCATTCAGTTTTTAGTTAAAAAAGTGTTAATTTCTTGTCAGTAAAACAAATATTTGTTATTGCTAATGTATTTTCAAGGAAAGCATAGCACTGCGTAGTGTTTAAAGGAATAGTGTATGTAGTGCACTGCTTCATCATGAATTCATGTCAATCATTTCACTATTGCAATAGAACTTTTCTGAAAGCAAATACATTTTCCAGTCACAAGCAGGAAATTGAATTCTATTCTATGAGAATTCCAGGGACACATGGCCATTGAACCATCAGATTCACAAGTTAAAGTAACATAGTGCCTTTTCTTGTGCTGCACCTAACATTAATCACTTCTGAAATACTGTAATATTTAAAAATCCAGCTGAAAAGGCAACTTAAATGTACATTCTCACTCACTGTGACAATAACTGTCATAAGTAAAGGCAATTTTGTTTTATTTCAGACAGATTTCTGTCTCCATCTTTATGACATGTATAACTGCTTCTTTCTCACCAGTACATGATATTCAATAAAGAAACTACAGTAATTTCACGACTATAAGATGCACCCTTTTGTCTAAAATTTTGGCCCGAACCTGGAAGTGCGCCTTATAGTCCGGTGCACCTTATATGATGAACAAAGTTGTGACATTTGCCGCCCCGGAAGTGCGAGCTGCGAGCCGAGCTGGGATCTGAGGGAACCGCGGCCGCCATGTGGGGAGAAAACTGGGACCCAGGGGAGCCACAGCCGCAGTGCAGGGAGAGAACTGGGACTTGTGGGAGCCGCGGCTGCCGCATGGGGAGAGAGCCGGGTCCTGCCACGGCTGCCGCGCGGGGAAAGAGCTGGTAGCTGCGGGAGCCGTGGCTGCCGCGCCGAGAGAGCTGGGACATGCCGGGAGGGAGCCGGGAGACATTCCATTGTTGGTGTTGGTGTAGTTGGGCTACCTATTAATTTGCTTTTTGGTGCTTTTTTGTGACATATGTAAGTTTTCCGTTACAGGTATAATCAGATTTTATGGAAATTATCTGTGAAACTCTAACCTACTTCATCTTCTTTTTTACCATAAAAGACTGAGTTCTTCCTGGAATATCTGTGTTTACAGGAGAACAAGTGTCAATAATCAGTGAACATCAGGTAGGATTAACTGCTGTTCCCCAGAGCTGTTGTCTTTCTGGGACCACTACGTGGCAGCTCACTAAGGGGCAGATACCGTACTGAATATTGCAGCATAAAAAGGCAGTTTGGAGGAGAGCTCTGCCTGCTAAAACCAGGAATTTCCTAAAGGTCATGTTTCTCTTGTGAGAGAGAGGAGCAACGCAGCACCAACAGTGGGTGTACAAAGAAAGTGAGTATGCTGGCCAGGCTGGAAAGTATCCAAAATTAATTTTGTTTCTAAATTACCATCCACCCTGAAGGGAAAATTCAGGGTCTGATGAGGCAAACTGCATTGGTGTCCTGTCTACAGGGAAACCAGTTGGAATACGTTGAAAGTGTGGTTGTAGCTGTGTCTTCCCCTGTTCGTGCATCTTCTGCTTTAAAAAATGAAGAGAACATAGCAGACTTTTGTTACACACCAACAAAATCGTTAAAATGGAATCTCTCAGTAATACTGATTGAGAAGTGATCATGTTGAAAGCTTTTAATCTCATTCAGTTTTATCTCTAGATGAAGTGGGTGTTGAAAGCCTATCCTGTGGTATAATAAACATACACTGTGATACAATATCACACACATTAATGCTCAGATCTTACTGTCAGTACTATTCATGGTCATGTTTTCATACTCTGGCAATGAATTCTTCATATTCCTGCACTTTTAATTTTTTAAATAAGCTTGGAGGAATGAAAACACCCTTCTGGAATCAAGGCTAATGAACAACTCAACCAGGAGAGGTCATCACATGATAAAAAGTAACACAGAAAATACAAATTTAGTACTTTACAGTCTTTTATGTGGCTAAGATTAAATGATAAGAATATGAATATGGGTAGACTAATACTCATTTGTATTCCTATAAAAAACCCAAACACACAAAGCAGCAACCTTGTTACTTAAAAAGAATGTTCAAGGTATTAATTATAGGATCATCTCCTTCGCTGTGAAAGGAATTCACTTTGCAAGTAATTATCTTTCACAGATAAGTTTTTTCTTGTTTTTATATCATGTGGTTTTTTATGCAATGCAAATGTAATCGGTACAGAGTTATTAAAACTTCTAGTTCTGATACTTGTCTTACTTTAGTCATAGGTCCCATAGCACTGCTCAAACTGAAGTTTGAACCCATTTTACAAGACTTGGTACAGAAATCAAATGGGAGGCATGTATAATAAATCATTAAGACATGTTACAGAAAAAATATGCATCTTTTACCTTTGACTGCACGACACCCAGATTTTCCTGAGAAAAGTATTGGAAAGGAGTAATGTCCCTTTTGAAAGAGCAAGGCATTGTACAAGAAAGTTCTTTTTAAGAGGCCAGGTTGGGTTGAGCTCTGAGCAACCTGGTCTGGTGAAAGGTGTACACCTGTCCTGGGCATATGAGATGTCATCTATTCTGTTAGATAATGTCTCAGACCTAATGATATTTTTGGAAATCCAATAAATTCTTTAAGAAAAGTTCTTTAATAAGTCCAATCTAAAAGAAAGTTTGAAGATGAAGTTGAAGACTGTGAATCGAAAACTTGTTTCTGAATAGTTTTTTTCTTTTGAAAGAAGATGAGAAATATAATTTTATTTTCTCTTTTTGTTTACTTTTTTTTAAACTCGGGTACTTTTAACACAGGAGACTATTTCAGTTACTGCAGTTGTGATAGGAAATTATTTATATATAATTAATTAGAAATAAGACTGCACCTCTTCTTTAATAAATCACATTACAACGAATCTGTTACAGACAGGAGATTTTCCTTTAGAAGTTCTTCAGGACTTTAACTTGGATCTCTAAGTCTTTAAAATTGTCAGATCTCATGTTTACAGTTTAGTATTTGTCACAATATTTAGGAGTTTTTAAGACTGTAATACTTTTAATGTTTGGGACAATAACAAACTAAGCACAAACCATGGGGGAGTTTCTGGATTTTCTTTTTTTAGATTTTCAAAAGCTGATCTCACTCTGAGTGATCAGTCTTAAAGGTCAAAATAAGGTAACTGGTTAAATTTTGAGGTGTTCCCCTGCTCGTGTCTATGTCCTGAATAGATGTCATGCTCATCATATAAAAGTGCAATGTGTAGGAAACTTCAACTAGGAAATGTTAGAGAAGAGAGATGCGTCTTCTTCATTAGATGAAAAGATGAGTCACTCGGTAAATGTATTAGTCTTAAAAATTTTAAATAATTTAAAATTATAGCATTAATTTCAAAATCCACATAGAGATTAGATCCTTCTTTAAAAGTTCAGGAAGACCTGTAGGATAAGAGAGCAGCCCATTAGCTTGTGCCTTCTTGTGCTGAAGAAAATGGAAATTATGGCACAGATTTTAGGAACAGTGTGGTTATGTTTTTTGTTAATGAGTTCATGATTCAGTCCATTGGTATGAGATACTAGAAATTATTTAAAAAGTTCTTCAGACTTCAGCCTTTGAACTAACATTGATTTTATCTGTACTGCACTTCATTTATCCAGCTACTTCATTGGCATTACATAGGTAGATAATCTGAGACTGCCAGCTAATTGCAGAACATGTTAAAACTCTAAATTTGGTGATGTACAAAATTGCAGTAATCAGTAATCAATTCTTTTGAGCCACTTGCAGTTCCAACTGTGAAGACAACATAGGTAATATAAAAGAATTCTTAAGTCCTATGCTTAACATTTACAAAGAACTTGAGCACTTGATTTTAATGACTCTGCAATAAAGCTGAGACCTTTCTTACCTCAGAAATTGTCTCAGTATTCATTCACTGTAGTAGTAGACAGCCTCTTCTGATTGGGTCTTCCAGGTTGAACAGCAGATAATTCAGAGCAGAAAAGGATATTGACATTCACGTTTACCTCTTTTCTCTGCCTAAAAAAAGCTAGAGATTTTTTGATTTTACAGTCTCCTGGTGGAGAGATGGTTCTTTCGGACATTTTACTTACGCAAACGATCATGCTAAGTCCATTGAGGGATGGGCAAACTTATTTACACTTACGGTTCATTATTTGATGTTAATATTTATCACCATTTGAAATATTTATCAAATATTTTATTTTAAGAGGTATATGCGCTCCAAAAATATGTTTTAAATAAATAAGTGACTAAAATTGACTCAGCATGGCTAAGAACTTTGTTGCCAGTTTTGCATTTAAATGGATAAAAGCTCAAGTTGGGTTACAGCTTTCAATGTGTAAATAAATACGCAGCTAAAAATATTTTCTAGAAGCCAGAAAGCATTTGAACTGTTCTAGCCAAAGGATTTTCTGTCCCACAAACAAATATAATGTTTTAGAATGAACATTTATTATTTGTATCTAGAATATTTAAGTCCCAGCTTAAAGGGAAAGTATTTTTTTCTTGTAGAAATTTAAGGAGAGTCTAAATATAACATAAACATTCTGTTTGATTTTGTAAAACTGATATATCATCACCTAAATATTGATAAAATGTCTCTTATTGATTGCTTAATCATCTTGTGTACTTAAGCTGGCATTTACTGTGAACCCAATGAAAACCTGGAATATAAAGAGAGAGGCAATACAAAAGATATGAGCTGAGGAGACTGCAAGGGTCCATTTCCATAACGAGAAGCACAAAGTCTGTGATGGAAGGTTTGCCAGAGAAGAAAAGGAAGAATTATTGTCTAAAGGCCTAAAGCAATGAGATGAAACACAGTAGGAAACACAGCCTATTTAACATTTTCATGTTTTACATACTGGCTTTAAGTATCATTGTTGTAAAATTATTGGAATACACTTTGAAATGCAATTAAATTGGGATGTGCTTTACTAATTTTATGGAAATAGAAGGAATACTGTGGTTTGGGAAAAGCAAAAAGCAAAACAAAACAAAACAAAACAAAACAAACCCTCTAGAGCAGCAAACCAACACACAGGAAAACAAAAAAACCCCTAAATTTACATCCTGTTGACTCAGGTTTCAACCACAGATACCTTCCTAAGATCTTTAGACTCTACCTACATTTTGCGTGAAATATAGTAACATATTTTCCCTCAACACCAATAAAAATTCAAATATCTTTTAAAAAAAAAAAAGGTTAATGAATTAATTTTAAAACACAGTCAGAGATTAAAACTAGTGGCCACCACCACTGTTCTGGGCTATGGGAAAAAAAGGGAGAGGGATGTGCTGAACAAGGGCTCAGGTTGTCTCCCACACAATATTTATTTTTCTTCTGAGGAATGGAGCCACAGGGAGTAGTTTGCCCTGTCCACAGCATTAGCATTGCATGAGGAAAAGAGGGAGGTTCTGTGAGGAACAGAGTCAGAAGCATATCCTCTACAGGACAGGCTCTGCTGGATACACGCTCCCAAGCTTCAGCAAGCTGGCTTTTTCCTTTGGTTTTACAGCCAAAAAATTATGCTAGCGGGCATACTGTCATTTGTATGATGAGTGCCCTACCTGCTTCTTCCCTGGTACAGCCAAGTTGTTAGAAATGATAGAAAAATTCTCCCTAGATAAGAGAAGATATCTATTACTGTTCCAAACTTTTTCCAAAAAATGTACACCAGCAGATCATACACCTGTTTGCTTCTGCTCCTAATTCATTTGCCATTTTTCACATGCCTCCGTTCTGATTTTGTTAATCATCTTACTTCCAACCCTCTGCCCTCTTCCTACACTTTCCTCTAGCAATAAACTGACTCCATTGGCTTTTCTTTGATTCTCACTGTATTGAGTACAGTAATTTCATGACCATAAGGCACACCGGACTATAAGGCGCACACCCCGGGAATCGGCAAAATTTGCAACTTTGTAGATCATATAAGGCGCACTGACTATAAGGTGCACTTTTTTTTTGCAGCGAGGATCCACCTCCAGCTCCCCCCACGTGGTTGTTGGCCGAGGCCCTGCCTCAACCCGGCAGCCATGGGCCCCTGGCCCCACCTGTACCCAGCGGAGCCAGGCTATGCCTGCCGCTGCTCGGCCCCGCCTCTCCGGGGCTGGGCTATGCCCACTGCCGCTCTGTGCAGCCTCCCCGGGGCTGGGGCATGCCTGCTGGGGTGCTGTGGGCCCCCGGGCCTGCCTGTACCTGGCAGGAGGGGCGCTGCAGGCCCCTGGACCCCCCTGCACCCAGCAGCCCCAGCCTCATGGCCCCGCCTCCACCCAGCAACCTCGGCCCTGCCGGCTCCCCCCGCGGCTCGTGGCTCACACTTCCAGCTTGGCAAATTTCCGAACTTTTACCCATATATAAGGAGCACTGGACTATAAGGCGCACTTCTGGGTTCGGGCGAAAATTTTAGACAAAAGGGTGTGCCTTATAGTCGAGAAATTACTGTAATTTGCTGAGCCTGAAACTAAGGGAGATAGTCTTCATTGATTCCTGATTAATTAAACTGTTTGTGAAAGCTAGGTACACAGGTAATAACTCAATTGAAATTCCTTCACTGCTTAATTGCTGTGCCATAATCCTGACCTGTTAAATCTGATAATCAGATATTACAAATGAAATTGAGATTTATTTTTTTTCAAAACACAACTATTAGAATCTAATTATAGGGACTGTTTTTATTAACTCTGTTCATAATTATACATAAAATGCAATTTTAGACTTTAGGTCAGTACAGCGTATAGGTTTTATTCATATGGAAAAAAATTGTGTGCGAGGAATTCTGTGAGTGAATTATGCTACCAAATCTACATATTCATAACTTGTAAAGCTAGAAACTATCCAGCCCAGCTATAGTGTTATGGTAGATTGTATTATTACTTCTTTCTGCTTTACAGATCATAGAATCAGTGAACCAGGGAATTGTTTGGGTTGGAAGAGACCTTAAAAGGTCGTCTAGTCCAACCCCACCCCACAAGTAGGGATACATTTCACCAAACCAGATTCCTCAATACCCTGTCCAACTTGACCCTAAACCCTTCCAGGGATGGGATATTTGCAGCTTCTCTGGGCAGTCTATTCCGATTCATTCCTTCATCTGCCCTCTTTACTTTAAAGATGTTCCTCTCATACTATCAGTACATGCTCTGGGAAAAAATATGTCTTTATCTTTCTTGTAGGCTACTTTTAAGTATGGAAAGGTCTGCCTAGAGCCTTTTTTCCCCAAGATTAACCACTTCAATTCTTTCAGCTTCTCTTTATGAAAAGGAGAAGCCCTCTGACTGTTTCCATGGCCCTCATGCCAACAAACTCCAATATGTCAATGTCTTTCTTCTGCTGGGGGCCCCAGAACTGGGCTCAGTGCTCCATATCAGGTCTGAGGACAGCAGAGTAGCGGGGCAGTGTGACCTCTCGCAACCTGCTGGCCATACTGCTTTTTATGCATTCCAGGATCCTATTAGCTTTCTGGGCTGAAAGCGCACATTGCTGGCTCACACGAGTTTTCATCTGCCACTATCCCCAAGCACTTCTTTGCTCTCAATCCTTTCATTCCCCAGTTTGTACTGCTGCTGGAGATTGCCCTAACCTAGGTGATGGACCTTACACTTGGATTTGTTGAACTTCATGAGGTTCACATGGAACCACTCCTCAAGCCTGCCCATGTTTCTCTGGATGGTATCTGTTCCCTCACTCACATCAACAGCACCACTCAGTTTGATTTCATTCCACAAACTTGCTAAGGGTACACTCAACCCCATAGTCTAGGTCATTTGGACTTTGAGCCATTGACTTGTTGGGCATGGCTGTCCAGTAAATCCTTATCCATCTAACAATTAATGTGTCAAACCCATATTTCTCCACTTTAGAGACAAGTGTGTTGTGTAGAACTGTGTCATTGACCTGGTAGGTTATATCAGAAGCTCTTCTCTCGTCTACCAACAGAGTTATTCCTTTGTAGAAGGCCAGCAGGCTTTTCAGGTATGATTTGCCTTCCATGATACCATAATTACTTTCCCTACTATATCTCCTTGTCATTCATATTCTTTGGCAGAGTTTCTAGGAGAGTCTATTTCATGAACATCCTAGTCACAGAGGCTGACTTGTTGACAGTTCTCAGTGTATCCATTTTTACACATTTTATAAATGGGTGCAATGTTTTCCTTTTTCCAGACATTAGGGATTTTGCTTGACTGTCATGACTATTCTGAAGTGATAGAGAGCTGCTTATATCTGCCAGTTCCCTCAGGACCCCGAGATGCATCTTATCAGGTTCTATGGACTTAGGTCTATGTTCAGGTTCCCCAGATGGCCTTGAATCTGGTCTGTTCCTATGATAGAGTGAGTCTCTGCCTTTATATTCAGGGTTTTGAGAGATGTGGGAAATTCAGTTGGCAGGGAAAACTTGAGGAAAAATGTTGCTGAGCACATCAGACTTCTCCATGTCAGTTGTCATCAGATTCTCTGTCTCATTTTTCAGAGGGGTACAGTTTCTTTGTCTTCTTTCCCAAGTCACATACCTGTCAGGGTTTTGACGTATTTCCTCCTGGCATTGAATGTCCTGGTCTGGAGCTATGTCTTTACCCTAAGTTCATGATTTCAAACATGGTCACATTGAAATGCCTAATGCTTCCTTTTACCAGCTGACTTAGTTGTCACAAGCTTTTGACATGAAAACTTCAAGTCATCTTCAGTTTGATAGACTATGCATTTTTCTGCTGTTCAAACAATGAAGAACTGGAAAACAGACTTCCACTGGTTTTCACTAGAAACCACTCATTTCCTTTGTTACGATTACATTTTGAGATATTTAGAGTGCCACATTTGCAATAATTTTGACTCTTGGTTAAAATAGTGTACACTGCCATTCAATTGCCTTCAGAAATCAAAATACATACTATATTAATGTATGCAGAAACAGACATATATATGTATATCTGCAAATTCCTTGTAATCCAATCTCGTATTCTCAGAAATGAAAGAAGCTTTCAGAAGATCAGGATGCTTTACTAAGATCTACTTTTAAAAAAATATGTTAATTTTCAGTACAGTAGTTTAATGACCATAAGGCGCACGGGACTATAAGGCGCACCCCCTGGGAGCCGGCACATTTTGCAACGTTGTAGATCAGATAAGGCGCACCGGACTATAAGGTGCACTTTTGTTGTGCAGCGAGGAGCCGTGCAGTGCGCAACAAAGTAACGAATTAGTAACAGAATCGCGCCATTGCGGGTTTACTGGCATGTGCTCAAATTGGAAACATTTTAAGAGATTGGTGTAGCCTTTAAATGCAGCCCCAGGCTCCCTCCCCGTGAGCGGGTGGGCCCCGGCACTCCTGCACGCTGCTGACGCCGGCTGGTGCGGCTCGGGACTGCCCACGGTTTGGGGCGGCTGGGGACTGCCCACAGCCGCTGAGCAGGAGCTGAGAAAGAGCTGGGAGAGAGCCGACAGAGAGCGGGGACACAGCCGGGACAGAGTGGGGAGAGAGCGGAGGCAGACAGCTGGCAGACAGCGGGGACACAACTGGGACCAGCTGGGAGCTCTAGCCGCGAGGAGGGAGCCGGATTGCACATGGGGAGGGTCTGCTCGCTGGCGGCTAGGATCTGGTGTGGTCCGTGTTGAACTCACTCTCGCCGTTAACAACCACCCTCAGTAACGCCTTCACTCACGGGTAGGCAAGAAGCTTTTCTCTGATTGGTTCATTGTGGTCAGAAACGCGGGTCCCAGCTTCCCCCTGGGATTGTTTGGGCGTGGAGATTTAGACAAATCCCACATTTCTGACCACGATAAACCAATCAGAGAAAAGCTTCTTGCCTACGTGGCGGGTGAAGGCGGTACTGAGGGTGAGTGTTAATGGCGAGCATGAGCTCGGCATGGCTCCACAGAGGAGACTAGCTTACGAGGCAGATTTTAAATTAAAAGCAACCAACCATGCAAAACAACATGGAAATAGAGATGCAGCTAGGGAGTTTTTTGGGGAGTTTATTTCCCTTCACTCTTCTCAAACCTGGGACGACTGACCTGGTGGTGCCATCTCGCTTCACTGCTCCAGTGGCTGCAATGCCTGAGGGGACAACCAGGTCCCTTAGTGTAATGAAATGCCCTTTGTTATCTAATCCTGGTAATTAGGGGCTTATAGACACTGAGTGCAATACTCGTTAGCACGTCTTCTGTTGAGTAAATGAAAAGCGGTTCCCAGGAGACTACAGAGACAGACCAATACCAGAGGACATGCTGAGAAGGGTGACCACACCAGATGGCCAACTGAGGGCGAGCAACCCTGAACCATGGCAATCCCGAACCACAGGCAGTCTGGGTCCCTCCCTGTGGCTGCAGCTCCCGGCTGTGTCCCGGCTCCCCCCCTCAACTGCACTTCCCTGCGGGTCCCAGCTCTCTCCCCGTGCGGCGGCCGCGCCTCCCGTGGGTCCCAGCTCGGCTCGCAGCTTGCACTTCCGGGGTAGCAAATGTCGCAACTTTGTCTATCAGATAAGGGGCACTGGACTATAAGGCACACTTCCGGGTTCGAGGGAAAATTTTAGTCAAAAGGGTGTGCCTTATAGTTGTGAAATTACTGTAATTGCATTTACAGCATTTAAATTTTTATTAATCTGTCTCAATTATTTTGTCTAGCAGCAATGTTAGTTGGAGTGGCTGGTCAATGTGCAGGTCATCTTTTCAGTATTTGCACTCCACAGTTTCTTTCAGCCTTCTGGAATTTCCTTGGTTTTTAAAGGTTATTGGAAATCAGCAATAATCAGCAGAGACCGTCTCAGTTACAGCTTGCCCTGCTGGTTGAAACTATCTAGCCTTGTTAACCTCTGTTTAACATCTTCCTCTGCTTTTATTAGAATGTAAATTGTTTTGTTGCCACTTTGGGATATAACTATACAGTCTTGTTTGTTTTCTTAACACTGTATGTTTTTGTCTTTTCTACATGATTGGCAAATTCATCACTTATGTGTAGCAGTCTTTTGGTATGGCTTTTGCTCCTCAACTCCTCTCTCACTTCTTGAAGAAACCCCCCAAAATACAAAATCCGACACCCACACCTGTGGTTTTGTTTTTTTTTTTTTTTCTTTTAATAATAGTTCTTATGATTACCATGCCTAGACAAATTAAACCTTGTATATTTTTGCTTATAATTTTAATGTATTTTTAAAATTCTACTTTACAAAATCACAGAATGGTTGAGTTTCTAAGGGTCTGCTGGAGGTTATCTTGCCTTGCTCAAATAAGGTTCCTTATATCAAATCTAAATCTGTCCTCTGGGAAGGTTGTACAGCAGCAGATAGCAGGACCTTAGTGAGGCTAGAACAACGTGGCTGTTGGTTTCAGGCAGGAGGATGTAATATCATCTGTTCCGACCAGTTCTGTCCTTAGTATTGCTTCAAATCAGAACAAAAAATTCATTCGGATTTTAGGGTTTCTCTGAATTCTTAATTTAACAACTTGCTATATCACTAAGGCCTGTCTTATAGAAATACCACTCCCAGACTTCACTGACATCTTTTTCTATATTTATAGAGAATTGCTAGTTCAGAATTCTTGATGTCATAGAGAATATTTATATTCTGAATTTGAAAACCAATTCTCTTCTGTTGCTGAAGATCTACCTTTTATGAAATATTAGTAAAACCATTATGTCCATTGTAAAGAATGTTCAGAGATACAAGTTTATTTTATTTTTCTTCTCACTGGGAAAGGAAGTTGCTTTGGGTATATATTAAATCTGAAATTGGGTAGCTTAAGCTGTAATTGCCTCACTAGGTAAAAACAATTGCTATTACTTCACTAGGAATTATTTTTTCTTCGTTGTACAGCTACTGAGTCTGAAAAATATATTTGCAGACAGTGAGAAATAGGGAAATAAATTTTTATATGCTGAAACAGGGACACTCAGATTACAGGCCTATCACAAAACCAGACACACCAAGAAACAGTCAAATAAGTGAGAATTCTGTCCTCAAAGTTATGACCTAAAAGTTTCCTTTAATTCTTCTGACTAAGTCTAAAAAATGGAAGATGGAACCAAACTAGAAAAATCTTGAGATGGAAGTGAGTACTGAAATTTTGGAAATTACTCATATTCAAAATTCATTGGAGTGAGATCAATATTTCTAGATCAGTCATGTCCCTGCATATTTTCTTCAAACTCTATATCAGGATCTATTTGGCAATTTTTTTTTACTGATGAGGGTGCACATGCAACGTCCCTTTGGATTGCTCAAGACTCTCTGTATCACATACCCAGTATCGTGTTGATGTAAGGATGGATCCCCCAAATGTTGTAAGGTGGCATGTTTTCAAGTAAGCCGCTACATGAAAAGTGCACGAGTAACAGAATAAAAGGAGATAAATGTAAACCAAAATAAAATTAGACTGAATTTTCAACAGAATTATAAACAAAATTGTATCAAATATTTCAAGTATGATTGTAGGAGTGAAAATAATTTATTTGCACTTGTCTGGTTTACACAGAGACACAAAGATAAGCAGAGTGCTGAGAATTTCTCAGAGAATTTTTGGTGCAGTTTCAGAGGTATGATTGGCATTTTATGCATACATTTAAGACAATACTTCCCAAAAAGAAAAATATTGTTTTCAAGTATAGCTTGTTATTTGTATTTATAAATCTGTGTATTCCTTGCTTTGCTTTAGTAAATCTGATTACAGAAAGAAATTAACATGAAGCTATGAAGGATCTCATAGTAATTCAGAATATACAAATACTTCTAATAACACGCAGATTTTATATATATCAAAGAAAAATTGTTCTGGTGTCCGTTTTAGTGAGGAATATAGATATTTTTCAGCACTGGTGTTTAATACCTAAAACGTTTTTGTTTTCTTGCCTTCCATCTTCCTTCTGCCCTGGGCAGACATTTCAACTAATTCAAATAAAAATACTTATGTGATATTCCAGAAGAATCTTACCCTTTGATTTTGGCAGAGGAGCAAGATGGAAAACACCTACATCTTTCTGTATATTCCTACAGGCAAATCCATACTAATATCTGAGGTGGATCCATCAAGAGTTGAAAGATGTGAATAAATCCTGAGAGATGTTTTATGATAGAAGGGATGTGGTGACCATAAGGGCAAGAATCAGGATTTCCTTCTGTAAAATGCTCAGCTCCTTGAAAACAGTTCAGAGGCTCTGGGAGAAGACAGATAACCTGGTGCTGGTTAATTCTCTAGTTCCCTACAGTTTTTGTTGTACATTTCGTGTTTGGGCTACTTTTTTTGTGGCTATAAATAGAATAAATATGCAAACCATTTGTAAGAATTAGCCTCAAATGTACATCTGACTATGTGTTATCTATGCCTTTAATAATAAGAGCGGTGTGCATAAAACAGTGTTTATAACACAACTGATAGCTGTAAAATTTTTCAGTGCTAGATCTTTAATTTGTTTTTAGCAACAGTAATATTTTCATAAACCATACTGAAATAATCCAGCCACATTCTATACAGTAAAATATCCCTTAGATTTCTACAGAACATTTATGAAATCTGGCTGGCAGAAGGCACCATAAATATTTTCAAAGAAGAAACCTGATTCAACTGCAGAATTGCTCTTCAAATACAAGCTTTGTGTTGTTCTAGATTTGTTTAAATTGAATTTAATACACATAATCAACCAGTCTGCTAAATGGACTTCATACCTAAAGCTTGATTTTCTGGGAATAATAACAACTCAGCTAGTATAATTTCTGTGACTCAAATAATTTTATGGTTGAATTAATAAGGGACCATACTCTCATAGGCTTAGTGAAGATGGGAAAAAAAAAATGAACATAACAGACATTGACTTCTAGGAACACAATAGTACACACATCAACAACGTTGCTCAAGGTTATTTTAGGGTTTATTGACTTATGTGCAATCATCCTAAACTACTACTTTTTTTTAGTTATCAAGTTTATTTCTAGAGAGGATGAGCCCTTCAGAAATGAATTCTTAAGGATTTAGAGTTCCAAAGCTTATATTCTGTTGAATTCAGAGATACTAATGTATCAAATTGGTACTAAGCACCGAATTTTAGAATACACAAAATCTGTTCATTAAAAATAGCAGCAAATTAGGCCATGGAATGTAAGGGATTTGGCACATACAAGGTAGGGTTTTTTTGACTGTTAAGTGCGGCTTTTCGGCTGACATCAAATGACTTTAACAACATTCTGGAGCTTAAAATAATAGAATAGTATCAAATAATTGATTAGGAATTTAATCTGTAAAGAATGGATAGTTTAGAGTATGATAATCTTGTATCAGAATATCTCTGATATTTTGAAATCCTAGCCATTATCTTTTCCCAGAAATACTATAAATTAATTACCCTCTAGTGGTCATTAAAGCATCTGCTCTTCCAGTCCATAGGATCAGTAAAGTAATATGCATCTAACATTATTTTTGATCTGAAAATTTTTTGATCTGAAAATTATTTTTGTTCTGAAAGTCTGAACTACTCATGTTTTGCAATGGATTGCCTGCCAATATCTTTGTAATTTAAAATAATGTTACACTTGACAGAACCTCCAGAGATTTCTCGAAAGTATTGCAACTTGCAACAGGTTCAAGGGATGGTTTAGGCTCATTTTGGTCACACTGGAAGTCTGGTTTCCAGATAAGGGAAGAGACTGATGAGAGGTAAATCCTGAGAGGTGGAATAAGTCCTCCTCATCATGGCAATGTCCTTCCTTACATAATCACTAATCTGTGAATAGTCCCTTTCTAATTGAGACAGGGACATTGAGATGTAGGATGAAGGTATTCGTCTTGACTGATGGATCGTGATTGATTCAATTACACTGAGAGACAACTGCAGCATCTCTGAAGATGTCAAAGACTCATAAAATATCCCGAGATTCACAACATTACATCATCCAGTGAGAAACTCTCTGCCCAAGGGAAGATGCCTAGTCATTCCTACCTGAATCTGAGTGACTATAAAAGCAACAGATTCTGCATTCTGTGGATTCTTTCCCCCTGCCACTTGTGGATAAAGTCACTCTCTTTCTTTCCCCCTGCCCCCTTGTTATTCTGTTTCTCTCACATTTGCTGCTAAATAAAATCTGTGCTATTGCTTTTGGCATATGGTCTCACTTGAACCTTAATTTGGGCAGAGTCATCTCTAGTAATTTTAATAATCTGATTTTAACACCATCAGATATGCTGTTACATCAGAAATAGATTGCACATCCATATGTCAAATATTACTGTACTTTGTACCAAATTTTATGTTTCATATACTAAAAGACTAATTTGCTATGAGCACCTTGTTAGCTATAATTTCTGAAAACCGCTTATATTTCCAAAATTCTGGTCTGTTTTAAAAAACAAAACCTTGGAGACTATCTTGGCAAGGAGATATATCAGCACAACATGACAGTTGAAGCCCCAGAGTTTCAGTGCTGCATAGTGTTGAGGAGGCAACTCTGAATTGGTGCATACGTGGTAATAAAACTCCGCTTGGAATGTCCGCTTGAAATGTCCACTGGGCAGTGAAAAAGGAATTTAGAAATCAGTTTTAAAATAGGATAAAATTTATTAGGGCCACTTGTACTTTGAAGTGAACACTATGATTCACAGTGAGCCAGGTTGATAATATGAATAACTCATATTGTTGCTGGATTATGTGACTGCTCATAAGATCAGTAAAGACTTGATAGATATAACTGTTTGATTGCTGACATTCATTTGCATGCATAAATAGACATGAACCTTCAACTTCTGAAGGTCGAAGTCCACTGGGTAACTTCATTAATTTCATTGTTAATTCAATTTCTGGGAGCAAGGGAACAGTTCCTGAGGGATGCAGTTTGAATCATCAAGCATAATATTCTTCATTCCCATCGCACAAGGCTGGCCATTTGTTGTTGAAGTTCCTTCTTGAATCCATCTGCAGTGGGGCAGCTCACTTTTTTTAGAAGTGTAAAGATTTGTTCTGTGCAAGTGCAAAGGTTGATGCCTTAAAGACCTTCTTGCAAAGAATTGGTGTAAGTGGTTTGTAGTACTACTTACAGTAAATTCACGAATACAAGCCGCACTGAGTATAAGCCGCATCTCTGGGTGTTGGCAAATATTTCGATTTTTGTCCATAAATAAGCCGCAACCGAATATAAGTCGCTCTGTCGTTCGCAGCGAGGACCCGTGTGCAATTAGTAACAGAACCGTGGGAGGGTGGGGTTTACTGGCTGAGCTAAGGCTGTGCAGGCTCGGCCCGCTAGGGGCTGCCGACGGGGCCAGGTGGCCCAGCCCGGTGCTGCCGCTCGGGGCCGGCCGCCGCTGCCACTGGGCTCGGTCACCCCGGGTCGGCGCTGCCCCGCGGTGGCAGGCAGGGACGGAGCTTCCCCCGCTCCTACGGCAGCGGCGGTGGGCGGGGACGGAGCTTTCCCGCACCCGTGGCGCCGGCGGCGGGAGCGAACAAAGCACCCCACCTCCTCCCCGAGCCGCGGCAATGGCTGCGCGGGGCTCCCGTCGGCTCCCCGAGACGCGGCAATGGCAGCGCGCGCTTCCACCCGCCTCCCCGGGCCACAACAATGGCTACGCGGGGCTCCCGTCGGCTCCCCGAGCCGCGGCAATGGCGGCGCGCACTTCCTCCCCCCTCCCCGGGCCGCGGCAATGGCTGCGCGGGGCTCCCGTCGGCTCCCGGAGCCGCGGCAATGGCGACGCCTCCCCCCACCGTCCTCCCCGGGCCGTGGCAATGGCGGCGCAGGGCCCCCGTCGGCTCCCCGAGCCGCGGCAATGGCGGCACCCCCCCCCGTCGGCTCCCCGAACCGCAGCAATGGCAGCGCGCCCCCCCCCCCGTCCTCCCCTGGGCTGCGGCAGAGGAGGAAAGAGAGCTCTCCCGCCTCTCTCCCCACCCCCATGCTGCCTGCAGGGAACCAGGGCAACACAGTAACACTGTAACAATCGCGGAATGCCGGTTTTTACTGGCAGGTGCTTGGCTCGGCACCCTGGCTGGCACGTCTGGGGTTGTAAATGTCAGAAAATTATTCACAAATTAGTCGCCCCTGACTATTAGCCACACTTCCGGGTTTCCACCAAAATTTTTGTCAAATTGCTGCGGCTTGTATTCGTGAAATTACTGTAATTAGTGGCTTGTTTTTGTTTTCTTCTGCCTTTACTTAGAGTTAGGATTAAAACATGAAGGAGACGCATTTTTTCATGTTCAGGTTCGGTTGTTTATTAAATCCTATCTATAGTACAGAGAGTTCCTGCTAAAAGTGAGCAAAATGGAGGTACATCTAGGTAGTTACAAGGTTTTTTAAGGCTAAACAGTCTAATTAAAAACTAACATCTATATTGTTTATACTTTTGACCCAATAACCAAATCTCTGTGACCTGCAGTGCAGCACTAACTATCCAACCAAAATCTACTGTCTGATAACATGAAGAAGGAACAGAAAAGGAGAAAGAGACAATACCTAAGAACTTCTATCTTGTGCCATACTTCTTTCTATATTTTAAAACCCTAATTCAAAACCCTTCACTATGTGAAATTACACTTTTATTCTAACTACACACCTGTGATTTTAATTCCATTACTCAAATTTGGAAGCCTTCTCCAAGGCCTGAAGTCAAAAGCAGTGTTCCCTTGTGGGGTCAGTGTCATAAAGTACAGAAAGGTCAAAACTCCCAGGCTTCTGTGTTCCAACAAATTGGAATTTTTAAGCTGTTTGTTAGGAGCTTTAGGGCAGACCCAGGACCTTTTCCATGGGTGATTCTAAGATGGATGAAATGTTTCAGTGAGAGTTTTAGAAGGGAGTTGGCCAGCTGACACTGACTGAAAAGGAAGTCACGAGCACACAGGAGGAATTTTTATCTCCCTTCATAAAGGTCAGAGCTGATACTACAATTGGTCAGGACTCTAAGGATGGACTCATTTGTTCATGGACTGGATATACACCCATTAACTGATACTAAGTAGGGGATTGTTAACTGTAAGGAAATCAGGCATTTGGAAAAGTAAGTCAGCTAACTTTAGTCACCTCCTTTTGGTTACCAGCTATTGCATGTGGTCTTTCCTGAAGCTGCCCTAATAAACCAGAGATAAATAACCAGAAACCGAAGTAAATTTGATCACCTAACTTAAAAATACCTTCTCAGGTATGGTCTTACTTTCATTCACAGTAAATAAAATCGCCTATTCCCATCTTTTTAACATTCATGGTGGAGGGTTAACCCCAGACTGAGACTGAACTGGGAGGGTTGGGGATTTAAGCCATGACTATCTGAGTTTTGCTGCACGAATGAAGGTGTCACCAAATAAATACCCATGTATCTTGGCTAATTTTTTACCACATGTGCAGGTTAAATCCTTAAACTGTCTTGGAGTACCAGCATGTCATAGTCATAGTTTTGGTTGGGTGTTCTTTTTTTTTTTTTCAATCTGTGTTAAAAGTTCTCATTGTGAGTGACTTTATAGCTATTTATACAACAAACAACATTTCCCCCCAGGCGGTTAGAAGTTAATTTTCATCTGAATACTTTTTTTTAGAACAAACATGTGAGAGAAAGTTTCTCTTTCAAATAAGAACATTAAGCTTCACATCAGATTTTGTACAAGGAATAAGTCAGAAGATTAATCAAACCCCTATTTTGCATTCAACAGATCATTTAGTACATAAGCATAGAAAATTAGAAGCCTATTGAGTACAACTGTACTATTTTCTTGATCAGAAAATTCTAATTAAAAATATTAGTGTAGTAAACCAACTTCCTTCTTACTCCCCACTTCTCTTAATTGCTGAGCATCATGGAGTTTATGCCTTTTTGTTATATTTCTACTAAATTATACCTGATCATTACAATCCCAAAGCTTATAATATTTAAGTTCATAGAATCATGCAAGAATCAACCAGACATCAAATGAGAACACTGGCTTTCAGCAGCACATTGAAAGTATTGAAAGTATTTTCATTTAAAATTTCTCTGTAATCAAACAAGTGAGCTGATCATATCTGAATATTTTTTGATTAGTTTTCCCATCTACACACCTTTCTTATACAAATTGTCTCTTCACGTGAAGAATTTCTCAAAATTCTTTCAATCCCCCAATCTTTCAATAGCCTGACCTGTGCCTTGGTACCCTGTAACTTTTTTCTTTGTAGCCAAAGAGATTCCAACTTTATATGGGAAGACAGAGGTTCTTTTCCTACTGTTGTAATATTTCCTTTTTATCTTCAACATATTGACATCCATCCCATACTTTGACGTTCAACTTGACAATGGTCTGGGAATTTTTTTCTTTTCAAATTGTAACAAACTTTGCTTTTTTCTTATGCATAGCATGGCATCAAAATAGACAGTCTTCATAGTTTTATTGTTGATAGATGACATTTGATTTAAAAGATGTTCACAATCTCATCCAACTGTTTTGCAGTGGAGGAAGTTTGGATGCATGGTGAATAAGTGTTGAGTGTTACAGCAATCACTTGAATGACTTCAGAGTGCCCACTGTTTAATGTACCTAACACGGTTTTGATTCTGACTTATGAAGTGAGTGTAATCTTCTGCAGCATTCCAGCATATAATTAAAAGTTTTCAACATGTTTTTTGGCTCAGAACTTGACCTACTTTCACACTTCCAAAGATATAAAATAAAATATTACTCGCATTGCATTGCTATTTTTGTAGAAATCTACCATATCAATCTTAAAGAAAACTGCACTATAACTAGTATGTGTGTAATAGAAGTCGTGATAATAATTTATAGCTGAATAACAGCTTTCCGTGATTAGGGATCTAGTAACAACATATAGACATTGTGCTCAAAGCAATAATCATTACTCAAATATGCAGTACCTGCAAAACCATCCATACTTGTGTAAATAAGAAATTACCTACATTTATAAGGAATAAGGATCAAATGGCTGCATTTCTTAATCATAATACCTTCTTACACTATTTAAGGCTTTTTATGTGCACACTGCAAAGGAATGCATGCAGATGAAGGAGGTACTTGATTTGCAGAAGGGGTATGTGGTTTGTAGTAAGTCAAGTGGACTTGTTCCCACTGTCCATTTAGAATCAGATTGCTGTGGAATATAATTTTTGCCTGAACACCTATTTTCCTACTGTCAAACAGCTTTTCGTCTACTTTCTAAAGCAGAAAGAAGCTGAAATATTTCCTCCTGAAAGAAGGAGCTGAAATGTTTTCCTTCAGAGAGAAACCATTTAAAATGCCCATACTTGGGGTGTAAAACCCTGAAAAATAATTTTAATGAATGGTTTAAAATCCTGATAATTTTGGCATCTCTTTCAGAGTTTAGGAAAAGTTTATGCATTATAGATTTGTTTGGGGCTTTTTCCAGTAATATATAGCATATAAAATTATAAAACACCCTCTCTCTCCGTACAAACTTTGCTTTGCTCCCTATTAATGCTATTATTAACCTTAAACTCCATTTGCCTGACAGCAAAGTCCTGTGACACCTGAAATTGAATTGTAAATACTGACACACAAAGGTACTTTCTAACTAAATTTATAGAAAATTAACAAAGGTTGCAATGCATTTGACACAAACTGGGTTAAGACATTTCCAGTCCTAAATCTCTACTCTGTTAGCTAACATTGTCTAAGTGGAGGACTAACAGTATCTTCAGCAGTATTATAAGCACATCCGCAGCAATGTTTCATCCTCTTTTAGGTGTTGAACTTGTATCAGTTCTATTCCTTGATTTTCCAATTCTGGGCAAATGAATTAATTTCTTTATGCTACAGCTGAAAATCATTTAGATGTTTCAAGGCACTGCAGTGGCATAAGAGATGCCACTCCTGAGAACATTGGAAAAATGAAGAGATGGGAAAAAGAAGAGTGCTATAATATAAGAAACAGAACAGATTACTTTTTCATATTTAGATGCTACCAAGATTTTGTTGCATTCAAGTTTAATATCTCCCCATTCTCAAATTATGTTGGCAGGCAAAATTGATTTTGTTCATTTCAAGGGTTATGAATTATTTAAAAGTTCATTAATTTTTACAAGTAGTAGGATTTCTTGAGGGTGATTCTGTTAGGGAGAAATGATAGTAAAACATAGTAAAATCTAAGGCATAGACAAAAGTATATGTTTTGTTGACTTTCAATGTGATTTCTGCTCCTCAGTGTCTAGGTTTATGGAGAATCAATGATGGTATTACACTTATAAATCCACTGGTGATAGGATTTTGGTACCTATCAGAATCACAGAATGGGTCAAGTTGGAAAGGACCACAGTGGGCCATCTGGTCCAACCTCCCTGCCTAAGGGTCATCCCAGAGCACATGGCATAAGATTCTGTCCAGATGGTTCCTGAGTACCTCCCATAAGAGAGACTTCAGAACCTCTCTCTGCAATCTTCTTGATCATCTACACAGTAAAGTTCTGCCTCATACTCAGATGGAACTTCCAGTGCGTCAGTTTCTGCCTGTTGCCTCTTGTCCTATTGCTTGGCAGCACTGGGAAGAGCCTGGATCCATCCTCTTGACACCCTCCCTTCAGATATATTGATATGTATTGTAAACATAGTACAACTTTTAGTCCTCTTCAGTTTATTGCCTTACCTTGACATGTATAAGAATGTGTAATGGATATCTCAGGATGCACTCCCATACTGAATTCAAACTCTTCCTTCTTTTCATCTCTCATATGTCATGTTTACTACAAAATTTCTGGGAAAAAACATCTATTGTGTTGTGGTCTAAAGTATTCAGAGATTCTGGCGCAGAAACATTAAAAACTCTTAAGCTTTCAAGACAGTGAAGCTGCAACACAGATGTCTCCTTCTCTCATCCTGCCACAGCCTGTCAAAAGCAAGTAGTTGGTAAATGAAATGGTTTTGTTTAAGAACAAGAAGTGAAGTGATTTATAGCAGCCTGAATCTCTTTGTGGAAATGTAATTGTTTACCGAAATTCTTTACACTACATTCCCAGGGGCTATGGAAATTGGTCCAAGAACAAGCTTTGCTTTGCTGCTGCCCTACTCTCTGTCAATATCAGCTCTTCTCAGAGAAAGGAGGTTTCCATCTTCCTCTATCTTAAGAGGATTCACAGCTTACCGGAGAAAAGCATTTTTCTCTGCTGAAGTGTAAATGTGGGGAATACAGTTATACAATTCAGAGAAAAATAAAATTAAAGAGTTAGATAAAAATGTTGGACCACCAGACCTTATTGTGTATTTCTCTGTCAGCTTCATGTGTTCCAGATTTTGATTCAGATGTTTGAACATGTGTATCCTTCCCAAACCTTGCAATAATTAAGAAGGTTTATCATTATCTATCCCTTCCTATAATGCTCATGGATGCTTCACAGTGTTGAATCTGCCGCTGTAAGATGTACAATAAAAAAACCACTGAAAACATTGGCATAGCATTTGTTGCATTAGCATGCAAATGAGCTATCATTTTTTGGTGAGCTGATTCACGAAAATGACTTTTGATTGATCATTATACAATTTAAGGAGAAAAGAAATTGTTTTAAAATCTATTATGTTTGTTTTATAGAAACATAAACTATTTACTGAATGTTTGAGGACTTTTTCCATTTGTATGTTTTGTGGGATATGATTTTCATAAATACCTGAATACCTTTATAAATACCTAAATACTATCCATTTGAATTTCTATTTGCAACTTGCTTCACAGAAAATGGTGAAAATGGTGAAAATCTATTGGAGGAAACATGTTTCATAGTATTATGAGGGAGAGCAAGGGCAGAAAAATCAGATATGATTCACACATTTCCCAGGCATGCACTACTCTTTTCTCTAATGATCATCATTGCTGCAATCATAATATAATCATTAATTTTCAGTTTTTATCTTTCATGCCTTTGAAGTCGTTGTGCACTTGTAGAGAGTAAACTGACCAAGTGGCAATTTTTATGGAGCATTTACTTTCTTAATAATCCCATTTCACATTATCTCTGCTTGTGAAGTACATAATGTGCTTAGACTCTGAAAATATGAGCTCTGATCTTGGAGGAAAGGATACAGAAAACTACCTGGAGGGTACTGACTGCAACTTTGAGCTTCCTAGTACATTGACTTGCTGGAGCTACTCCAGCAGAAAGCAGCCAAGATATCTGGATGGACACAGCGCAGGAAGAGAGGTCCAGGAAGAGAGGTTTTGCCTTTAGTATCGAAAGCCAAAGAGAAGCAGCTATTTTTATGGTATTCAAGTGTCTAATGGTGGAATGCAGAGAAGATACAGCCAGGCTCTTTCCAGCATTAGGAAAAGGGGCAAAAATTCCAAGTTACAATACAAATTATGAAAAAATACTACAAAAAATATTTTCAGGAAGATATTGGAACAGGTTGTCCAAAAAAGGCTAAGGAGTCTTCATCCCCTTCATTCCTGGAGATTCTCAGTATTCAACTGCACAAGCATCTGAGCAAGGCCTACATGTGCATTCTGAGGATAGCTACATACGATACCTGTAAGCTCGCCAGCAAGGGCATTGTGGAATTCTACCTGGTCTTATAGATAGAAAGCAGGATGGCAGAGCCAAGGTAGCCAGTCAGGAAAGACATAAGGAACATAATGGTCATGACATGGTTCACCAGAGAATGGACCTGAAGCCCCAGAGGAACACTTCTTCCATTTGTGAACTCCATGTCAAATGGGACTAGAAAAGGGAAATGGTGAAACTGCCCGGGAGTCCCTGAAAGTTGTGAGAATGGAAGCCAAGGCTCCACCTAACAAAAATGCAACTTAGCTTTAGATTAATGAAGGGCTTTGCCCACCATCAACTGAGACAAAATCTACAAATGCTCTGAAACCAACTGCTTACCTCCCCTTTTAGTAACTAGTACGCAAGATTGTCCAAATTACAATTGGAATTATCATGGAAGTAAGAAGTGCATTGGTTTGAGCTGGAACTATTTCTTCTATACATCCACAATTCTCATCCTAACTCTTGAAACACAAAGGAGACTTGGAGGGTGTTCCCTATGGAGTATACACACGAGGAGCTCAATTTTATATTAAAATAGGAACATTAAGATTCTTTTTTTTTTCCTACTTGGAAACGAGATGGAAAACATGAATGTGCAGGAGTACAATTCATAATATGACATATTGATTATATTTTCATGCTGATTCCTCTCAGTTTATGTTCTGAGTTTTATGGCAGTATCTCTAGTACTGTTGATGTGTATCTGGTTCCTAAAGGCAAAACAAGAGATGACTATGACTTATTTCTGCTTGCTGATTTATTTTACCTCTGGTGCTGCCTGAAGGAAAGTACTGCTAGGATAATATATCTTTTTAAAATACCCAGTAGCTGTGTGGCAAAGTGAGCTGTGAGTTTATGAAGCAACTGTGATTAAAAGTTAATATGTTTTTTATTAGAACAGTCTTAAAGTATTGTGCTTTTTATTTTAAATATTTGTAGCATTTGATTAAAATGTGTAAAACATCTAATATGTTTCTTTACTGGTTGAATATTTTTAATATCCAATATTTAGCAATTGCCACCTTTCAATGAGTGTCATTCAGGGAAAAAGTTTGGTGAGCAGAGCAGCAATATAATGCCAGAGAGACCAGTTTTGGATGGCATAGCTGCAGTTGAGCTTGGCTCTGCTCCTTTTTTTCCTACACTTTTGTTATTAACCTTTCTGCTGTTCCTGCTCATTTACTTTTCTCATTGCTGTTTCCAGTAAAAAGTTCTTATCTTTAACCCATAATCGCTGTCGCTTGTCTCTCTCAACAGAGTAGAGGGGGCTCTGGGTTGGGGAGTGACATTCTGAAACCTCAGCAATGCCATATCTGAAACTGTGACTTCCCATTCAAATATCACAAACTAAAAGTGTGTGTTATTGACCTAACCTCCCCCACTTCCCCAAAAGTTCCAAAACATTTGAAGTAAATAAATTTGATGTAAATTAATTCATCTAAACACATATCACATAAAAATACTGTATGCAACTTGTAACACTGAAGTTGAAGTAATAATTGTCCTGGATGGCACAACTACTTGTTTTAACTAGTGGCTTGTAGTCGAAATCTGGTTTATATGACACTTTACCTCTGTGTGCCAAACTGGACCTTCATGAATATCTGAAATTCTATGGTTTTTTTCAAATTCCAATTTTCATTTTTCCTGTAGTTTTACAAACTTTGCCACTTTACAGCTATATTCAGTGAAATAGTACAAATAACAACAATATCTGATTTCCTGAAGACAAGTCTATACAGCTTTTATTAATATGAACCATCCCCTCCATGTTCTATACTTCTTTGTCTAACAATGCTAATTAATTTAATTAATTTATTATTTCTTTCATACTACAAATTTAACTGCTGGTGACCAAACTTAAGAAACTCAAAAGTCCGAACCAAAGGTCTGGTGGGGTGGCAGACTCATTTTATAATAAATGTGGAAATTCTTGTGGTGCGTCTTCCCACATTAAGACTAAATTGATCTCTTGAGTTACTTATCTTTATTCTACTCACAATATCCAAAATCTAAGCTAGCTGCACTACTGATTTGAGCATCTTATTTAAGCATCTAGAATTGATGATTATAATATAGGTTTAATATTTCTAATCAGGAAAAAAGACCCAAGCTTCTTTTGGGTGCCCAGAATAATTATTTTCCGGCTAATTTCAAGTTCAGTATTAAACTTTCAGGTGTGTTATTTCTGTATCTTACTAGTTTTTATCTAATTAGCTTTATCCCTCAGCCAGACAGTGTCAAGTTTGACATCACATCAGGGACCACATCATATTTCAAAAGAGGAGACTGAATAAACCAATGTGCAGCACTTCAACATAGACTCATTGCACAAATAAGCTGGTTCTTTGCATAAGGCGTAAATATTTCACATGTAGACCTAGGATTGAACTCATTCTGAGAATGGAAACAGAACATGAGGAGGTAATAATAGCCCCACTAGCAGGCCTTGAAGCTAGCAGGGTCCAATACATAGTTCCCAGTCTGAAAACCCATTCAAAGTGATTTTTTAAGATAGATTTTAAACTTTTTCCAATAATTGCTCTCAATTGGCCACAACAGTTATCAAGTGTAAATCAGTTAAGAGTTAACTGTTGCAAAGCATAGCAAGTCTACTATTTCTTATAAAATAAATCTCTTTGAGATTTCTGTATGAAATTCAAATGAGATAATCTCTTAATTTCTCACACTGATCTCTCAAATGAATGTCTATGGGCCCAATCCAAAGCCTGACAGAGTCAATGACAATTGGTTTTGTTTCAAAACATCCTAGGTGATTATTAATAAAGTGGTAAATTTTAATCTGTAACAGTACAGCTCATGTAAAGTGAGTGTAAAAAACGTATTTATAGTTTGTTGAGATTGTTTCAAATTAAACATGATGTGGCACTTCCCCACCTTCCCCCAAAAAAAGTTAAAAAGGGGTTTAGGCCCACACTTTGTATTCTATTCTTTGCTATGTTCTCCTGGCTTAGCTGAATTTCTGCTTTCTTTCTTGGCTGAAGCAGTGCCCTCAGAGAACAGTGTAAAATTCGGCAGTGATAAACCTGCAAGAATCTGATGGTGCTAAAGTGATCCTTCAAAGCAGAGGTCCTGAGTTTCTATCCCTCTTCTAAAACTGATGGTAGATTTTATCAGACCACACTGTAATGTGAGATAAAGAAAGTTGTTTCTATTATTGCATCTGGTATTTGAGTGAATAATTTCCTTAGTTGCAAACACCCATATTTTCTTTAAGTGAGGTACTTAAGATTTTTTCTGGATTCAATTCCAAATGCCCTGAAAACCTAGTCACAAATTCATGCATAATAGCAGGACATTTTATTAGGCACTGTTTCTACGTTAGAGGATGTAGGCTATTTAGCTGTATTAGGAAAATACAAATATATGTACTACAAATTTTACTTCAACAGACATCACCCTAATGAGTATTATAATAATATTATCTTCATGTTTAAAATGATGCATTAAAATCCGATTAGTACGGCACTTCTACTAATAGGTGAATTACAGTAATTTCATGATTATAAGCCACACTGAGTATAAGCCGCACTTCTGGGTTTCAGCAACACTTCGTTCTTTGTCCATAGATAAGCCGCACCTGATTATAAGCCGCACATTACAATACAGGGTGTGATGAAAGGTATCTATTCTATCACCATCTGTTGAGGGTGGGGGCAGTGATCCTTATCTCAACGGCAGATATTCTGCTAATGAGTCATCCATTGAAATCAGGCAGGGCATTGTTCTTTATCTTTTCACAACCCATCCTTCCTCCAGCGAGTCATTTTCTGCTAATGGCCCATTGAGTCCCACTGTGGGACTGATAAAATTACTGCATCCCATTGGGAGATGCTCCAACCAGGGGGAAGAGCCCAACATTTCTTACCAAGATAAAAACAGAGGTTTTGGGACACTAAGGGAGCCCCTTTCTCCACTGGACTCCAGAGGAAAACCGGATTCCTCCACATCACCACTGGACCTCCAGTGGGAAACTCCACCTTCTATAGAACCACTGCTTCAATTGAATCACATCTATCACTCCAAGAGGACTGCAGCCACCATTTAATGGGACTGCTACCAACACCCTGCCTGATGGGGTGTCAGGTTGTACTCTGACTTTGTCAGGGTTTGGGGTTTGTTTCTTTGTACTACTGTATTTCTATTTTAATTTCCCTAGTAAAGAACTGTTATTCCTAATTCCCATATTTTTACCTGAAAACCCCTTGATTTCAAAATTATAATTTGGAGGGAGGGGGTTTACATTCTCCATTTCAAAGAGAAATTCCTGCCTTTCTCAGCAGACACTTGTCCTCCAAACTAAAACAGCAACTTTTTGTTCTTTGTCCGTATATAAGCCGCACCTGATTATAAACCGCACTTTGGGTTTGGACCAAAATTTTAGTCAAAATGGTGCGGCTTATAATCGTGAAATTAATAAGGTGATAATCATGGTAATGGTGCTGTCTTATTAAGTCTTGATGTATCTTGTTAACATGCCAGTTAATTGTCTGTCGGTGTGGAGGGGAAAAGTGCTTTATTTTATGCTCAGGAGGGTACTAACAGAGTTTATTGTACTCTTTCTAGGATATTTTCTTACTCATTTGTTTGTTTTTCTTTCTTTCTTTTAACTTCTTTTCTGAATATTATGATTGCCCAAGCCCTTGTTGTCAGTTTTACCTGTCTTTAGAACATATGAAGGACTGATAGCATAATAGAATTAATGTATTACTGTAAAATAGTTCTTATTGACATCTAACCCTAAATTACTAAGTCAATATATTAATCAGTAATATGACCACTTTTTAGGCAAAATGCACCTAAAGCAGCAACGACAACAAGCCAATGGAAAAACACAGAATGCAACTGCTTATTTTTCTTCTTAGATATTTCTCTCAATATGTTAATGTTCTAGTATGTAAAAAAATTACTGAGGGAAAGAAATGTGCCCTTGCAATTCAGAAGTAACGAATAACATAAAGACTGAGTCAGCAGAGTTTGATAAATCAAAAATCTACCATTCATCTCTTCAAATCCTGGTGCGCACAAGCAAGCAAACAAGCTCTGTTTACGTCTTTTTTTAACCCAGAAAAATAAGGCTGTTTGTTTGTTTGCAGTTTGCATCTTTTATACTGAGTTCTCCTCAGCAATTTAAAATATGCAGAACATAAATCTGTTTCCATAACACTTTCAGTCCAGTTTACAAACCTCGGAGATCTATTGCTTTCAGCTGCCAATACTTGCTGTCTGAAGTTTGAGACATTTATCTCAAAGAAGCAGAACTTCAGGAAATCCATTACAAAACTTGTAAGAACTAGGTAACTAGCTAGTGCTGTGAAAGAATTTATTTTTTATTTCATCATTTTTACAGCTATATTTGAGGCCACTTGTAACAGCAATTAGGGCATATGTGAGGTTGCAGAAAGGACATGCTGACTGACAAGTGTAGTTCTGAGTGTAGCAAGTTTTATTATGTTTTGCTGCTGGTTGTTGGCACACAGTGACTTTTGTACATCGGTGGATCAAGTACAAGATGAACATTTTGTGTCTTAGTCACACTAACGCCAACATGGGTGCAATCTGAAGCAGCAGGACACATTACCTTGAAGCCTAAAAAACCCAAAGCAATTATGGTATGCTAACGTCTTGTGTGTAGTTGATGTGCAACATAAGAGGGGGTTACCTGATCTGATAAGGCCTGAAATTTCTATTTGATAGCAAAAAACAAACAAACAAAAAATTCAAATACCAACAAAAAATTGTGGTAAAATTTTACTGGTGAAACAGAATTTCTGATATTTTGTTTTGAAAAGAGCAATCTGGCATAATATTTTCAGTTTCTTAACTATTATTATGTTATTATCAAAATGTTCTAAATTGAGTACTTCTACTTACATGTCAAAAAAAAATTTAACATTAGGGAGAAACAGAGTGGAATAGTCACATGCAGGATTTCTTCCCTTGTTCCTTCTTTTTGCTTCCTCACATTATCAGAATACTATACTCCTAAACATTCCCAGTAGTATTTCTTGAATCTTATTTTGATCACTTTAATTAATAAAACTGATAAAATGACAATTAAAAAGTCATTGTTTAAAGCTGAGGGAAAAATTATTTCTTTATTTTCATTAGATTTTTGGTGATGCAAATATTCTTCTTTACATTGAATCAGCATTTTGTGAAGGAAAATTGTTCCAATTTAATAATTTTTTTGCTAGGTGGTTACAGATAATCTTCTCATCCAGTCAATAGCTTGCTGTGTGCTGATTAATTTTCTGTCAGAAAGGTCTGGTTTTTCTTAACCAAATAATTCACTGAGTCTTTTATGAAATGTGTTTTAAGACTTCGCCATAGGAAAAAATGTGAAGTCAATTGCTGCCTGGGAATCTGTAACTAATGAATAATACTAGTCTAATTAATGTCAAACTAATTCATGTCCTGTAACTAGCTAGCTGAAATAATTTTCACTTCTTCAGGTACAAATTATATTCAAAATCCATAGAGAGTTTCTAATAATACCTAACATCAATGTCTTTCTTACCTGTACAACATGAATCTCTAATAAAACCCTGAAATGAGCAATAAAAAGAAATATGGTTAGGACTAGCAGTTATTACAATGAAATTTTATATTTGTTTTCCAGAGTTAATCTTTTCATGTGCACTCTCATACATAGCCATATTATTCATTTTCATAGAGAGGTTTCCCTTAAAAAATAATTTAAGAAGTTGATTGAGTGCACAGCAGGATGTCAGCCTTTTTCAGGACTGGATGATTCATGACAGAGCTCATTTATCCACCCCATTGCCACGACAAGTCTGAACTTGCTGCTGAGAACTGCCTGGGCTGTGACTGCTGCTGAATCAGTCCTTTAATAGTCACCACCTGGAGCAAAAAATGTTTCATTAAATGCCTGACACCATTTCAATCTATTTTAGCTATTTAGTGGCAGCCAGCAGAACTTCCTGTAAAACACTCATTGACACCCTTTTACCTGTTTGGGAACTGTATCCCACAACTAAGCCTGAAGCAAGGAGAATCCTGAGCAATATTAGTGTGTTGTAATAACACAATTTAATAACTGATTTTTTCCCCTTGAGTTTATTATTGTTTGTAATATTTTGTTCTTTTTTACCTGCAACCATAGCCACATTTTAAGAGTAAATGAGGATGCAGCCCATATATTTAATGCTTTGGATGTAAGTCCATAATGCCTACTACACACCGTCCCTCCAGCCATATGTACTGGAACCCTGCAAACACTAATTTGTGCAGCATCCCATTGCAAATTAGTACTTAAGAGAAACATCACCTCATCAGTGAAAGTGCTGATCCAATAAAACTGATACAAAATCTTATTTGATGTCATTAGTGCTATTAGTAGCTCGTCAAAAGTCATTCAAGGTTAGGTGCTGCAACTGTTGGAAGCCAATGACCTCAGCTGGAAGGTTTTTGTGTGGCTGAGAGGTGGTAAAGCCTCCTTTCATGGTAATTTCTTAGTGTGTGTGTGTGGCGGGTATTTTATTTATTTATTTATTTGTTTGTTTGTTTGTTTGCTTGTTTGTTTAATTATTTGGTTTGTTGGTCGGTTTTTATAGGGAGGTTTCCTGATAAAGCAGAAAGAAAAAGATGAAAGGTGGATGGCTATGTTGTATTATGAATGTCTTTCTGTTCTTTCCCTCATTAACCAGATACTGAGAGATGTATTTGCCTTTGAAAGTGCATTACTTTTTCAGCTAGTTCATAATTCAGTTATAATCCAAAAGGAATCAAATGCTTGAAATATGCAATTTAAAAGCTGTAAAGAAATGAAGAGTTGACTAGTCTGCAGAGAATCCCTTCTAAAATTGTAGAAAGGTAATTTCATACTTACCAGAAGAATGTGTTTGCACCCCTAGCTTCTGAAACAAGTAATTGGAGTGTACAAAATATGTGAAAACTAAAAGAAAAAAAATTAAAGCATTCAGGGATAATTTTTTCATAGCAAATCTCAGTTATGTTTAAACACCATTCTGTGTTGCACATTATGTAATTTATAATGTCATTTTGTTTGCTCTACAGAAAACTTGGATTTTTTTGTTGCTATATCATTTTAGATAGAATATTTTGGAATTTTTAGGCACATACTGCTTTGTTAGATTACATATTATAGTTGTAAATTAATTTCTATGAGAAATCTGGAGAGGCATTTAGTTCTTACGTGGGAAGGAAGCTCAGATAGTTAAAAGTTTTTATAAAAGGAGTAGATGAAAAAATTTACTGGTTCCAATGGTCTGCCGGGAAAATTTCCACAGGGAATTCTGTGCCCCAAGGACTGAGAAGCTGAGCCATCGTTATTTGCGTTTTTTTAATTGTAGTCCTCCATATAACATAAAGTGAGGTAATTTCCTGAAAGGACAAGTAATATGTTTTTCATTCCAAACTGACTAGCTGGCTGTAATTGCCATTTCAGAATTAGCCATCATGTGCAGTTGCTCACACATTAAAAATACTTTCTTGTATCTTGCAATATCTTTTATATCTTCTAGATGTCCCTGCTCATTGCAGGGTAGCATTGGACTATAGGTGATCTTTAAGGGTCCCTTCTAACCCAAACTGTTGGGAAAACAATGAATAAAATCTGATCTGGCACTTATCGTATACACGCATCTGAACTTTGCTGTATCTGAGATACGGTAGCTATTGGAAGTTCTCAAAACACAACCATTAAGTCCTCAATAACTTGCATTTTTGTAGTAAATTGAACTATGTCTTTATCCCAGAAATGGGTGTGGAATTTGTCTTCTAACTTTAGGGCACCAATTTGTTGGTGTTTAGCCTAAGATGTCTTTAAAAAGTGGCAGAAGGAAGTACCACCTTTTACATTTGGGCAGCCCTGGGGATATTTCAAGCCAGACATCCAATATTGACAGCCATTTCAGAGAAAGCTGGCTCTTGTATCTACCAAAGTCATCCTTTGTCTGCTTCTTTTCATTTTCACTAAAGCTGAGATCAACTGGAGAGTACTGATAGACTATAGTTTCTCTTGTCTTGGCCCTAATGTATTGTATAGAGAGTTTCAGGGATCACTTTGAGTAGAGTTTTATGATCAAAGTTTCACAGTTTCAGAGAATCAACTTCTTGTCATTGAGAGGAAAAATGTTAATGAACTCATTGAAATTTACAATATAAAGAGAAACAAGATCAACAGCTATTTAAATTTTTCTTAAATCGGTGTGTTAGGGTTCTAAAAAATACCTGGGAATATCAGGTGGTTCAGTTGATCATTGTTAAGTCATCAATAACTTGCTATTTGTTCTATTTTGAAAAGTAGGAGTCTATTCCCATTGCTCATTTTTCCATATACCTCATTACTTGACTACACTTACGTTTTAATTCTTGCCAGTCTGAAGTCAGAAAATGCATTCTGTAATAGAATTTATAGAAATATTACTTACAAAAAGTGAAACTCTTGGCTTTTCTTTGGATACATTTCAACCTACACTCTAAAAAAGGCAACAAACATTTAGCAGTGGATTCCCACAACTAAAGTTACTACAGATTATGCTGGGTTGCATCTTCCTGTGGTTTTGGCAGTCAATAATTTTCTGCTTTAAGCTGGGTTTCTTTAGCTTTGTTTCAGGAGATGCTTGGCAGAAGCATCCTCATTCAGAGATAATCTGCAAATTATCAGTCATATTCTTGGCTTAGAGCCAAACTACCATTAATTCGTGTGGATGAAATCAAGATACCCTATAATTGCTGTTACCTAGTACTCTGCGTTAGTGCTGTTGTTGGGTTGGTGCAGTTTCCAGTAGCAGAAACTGGCCACCAGTTATACTTGTTTTATGATATTACGTATTTCTTTACAATTCTGTAGAATTGCCAGGCTTTCCTGAGCACTAAGATAAACAATGGGGATGAATGCATGTCTTGTCTTTTCAACATTTCTTACCATTTTAACATTTACACAATTTATCTCCTAGGTCAGCTGCATTCAGATTAATATGAAAGTACTTCAGCTTTTCAGCTCTTTTTTGGGCAGAATGAGGTTTTGCTTGTTTTTCCTGAAATATAAATTGAACGAAATGGTTAGGCTTATACTTTGCAGCAGTTTCTTTCGCAGTCATGAAAGGAGTGGTAACAAACCATTTACGTATTGGCTTATCAAATTTCATTTTCCATTGAGTGCATAACACTCAATGGAAAATGAAAAAAAAAAAACAAACCCCAAACCCAATAACCCCTGCCCACATTATAAGAATGGAGGACACTTGAAGGTCTGCAGGTGAAAGGAGGGCATGTGGAATCTCTTGTTAGTCTGTGAGGGAGATGGAAGGAAGGATACATATCCTGCCACATTCTTTGCCATGGAATGACAGAAAAAAGTTCAGTTCTTCTCACCCCATGCTTGCATAATCTTCATTCATGTGGATGAGAACTGCATCAGTGCAGGAAGAAGAGAGTGGATGCTTTAGGCAGTAAGAAATACAATTACTTTTCTGACAGCAGTGAAATGGAATTTCTCATGCAGAAAAGATGTAACTGAGAACAGGAATTTAAGAAAATATCTGCTTAAAAGCATATTGTCCAATAAAATTTAGAATTTTCAAGAATCATATGCTGAAATTTGTGCATGTATATCAACATGTTCTCCAACATTTTTTTCTATAACTGTATGAAGTTTAGGCCTAAATAACCTCACTAAGTTTATTGCTTCTTAACACTGTCCAAAAGGCACACTAGCTGTTTTATAAGGCTCTACTAAATTCTGTAAAATAGAGGATAGTAATGGGAAATTAATTAACACTAAAATAGTAACAAGTATTTTTGTTACTGGAACTAAACCCATATATTTTATACAATTGCTTAGCTATGAATCCATTTTAAGCAAAATTTTCTTTTAAATCAGTTAAATATTTCACATTTCTGTGAGGCCAAATTCAGTTTTGTTCCTTCAAATTTTCTGAAAAATGAAACTTGTACTCCAAAGGATTTTTTCACAGGAATGTGGAGACTTCTATAAGATGTTTTAGAAATGTAAAAACACAAATGTTTGGCTGATCTTTGGAAATAGCTAATCCAGTAATTCTAAATTTTTTATTTAGTATAGATTTCACACCCAATGATCTGTTCCGGAAGAGTCTTTATAATCCATTGTATAGATTAATATTAAAATTGGTTTTTAAAAATTGGGAAAAAGGACTCCTATTGTATAACTTTAATCTGAAGGAAGACTCAATATTGGATTTCTTCCAAGAAACAGAGCTTAGTCCCCCATCTACAGAATCAAGCTCTCTTCATAGTTTCATTAAATTTTGTGATAACAAATTGCGTCTTGACTAACCCAGAATGGGAGCTGGAACATAATGCTCCATAAGACTCCATAATGAGGTGAGTAGGACAGCTGCCAATCTGCAGCAGATTCAGTGTTTCTGCAAATCTGAGTTTTAAACCTCATGTCTTGCCTAACAGCTATGACCTAGCAAATCCCTTGCAATATTCTCTTCTGGCCTGAAACCTGCTCTGACAAAAGCTTCCTAAGAAAGTTTACTCCTTTTATGTATAGCCTCTTAATTAATTTCAGAATACAATTTTGACTTCAACAAAACATAATTTTCCAACAAAAACCTGTTTAGATGCAAAATTATTATTACTATTCCCATGCATTCTCCACCAATTCACATGTATTTCATATATTTCCTGTTTCAGGGAAGAGATTATGTGACTTTTGCCCAAGACTTTTTTTTTCCCTGAGGGAGAGGGCTTTTAAAACACCCCACTTTTAGTCTCTAATAGCAGGATAAATAAATGCTAAAAAATAGTTATGACTACTGCATGACAATTTTACCTAAGACAGTCAAAGAATACAATGATTTCTTACCAAACATGATCTTCTAGGAGAAAAAAACAAATTAAACAAACCAACAGAAAATCCTAGCAGTTAGTCAGTACGACAAAGCTACTACAGTTTTTCTGATTATGAAACTAGAATACCTGAGATGGACAACTAGGGGAAAAAAGGATTAAATGCTAAAAGAAAAAAAGGAAATGTCATAATTTGTTTCAAACTACTGAACAAATTGTTTATGTTGTTAACTACCGTACCTAGTAAAAAAAATTGAATTCTGATAACATATTCAGTGTATTTCATGTTTTCATCTCTCTGAAAGGAATGTGAGGAGAGGACTATGAAGTCTAGATTATTGAAGAAAAAAACATTTACTGAACACTATTAGAAACTTTTGTGCTCTAGTACGTATTCACAAACAGTTTTTCATAATTGCGTAATATTTGGGATTGGAGAATTCACATAGTTTTCTGTTCTCTTTTTTAAAGATTTATTTATTTCTCAGTAGCTTTCCTTCACAGTTTTATAAATAATCTGAATTTTAAATTCTCTTTCCATGAATAATTTTTAATGCTTCCTCAAAGTGCATTGTTTCAGCAAAAATTCCTGTCCTGAATTTATGAGGTGTTTGTCACCCCAGCTCAGTTTGATTGTTAATCAAGTATATTAATTCAGTGAGATTGTACATAAGCTTCCAGCTCTATAGACTTCCAAGACTTACTGATTGGGAATCTAAGCTGAGACATGCATTTTTATTATTATTGTCATGATCATGATTTTTGTATATTTTACAGAATCACAGAATCACAGAATCACAGAATCTGCTGAGTTGGAAGGGAACCACAAGGATCGAGTCCAACTCCTGGCCTTTCACAAGACACCCCAGGACTCACACCATGTGGCTGACAGCATTGTCCAAGCACTTCTTGAACTGTGTCAGGCTGGTGCTGGGACCGCTTCCCTGGGCAACCTGTTCAGTGCCCAACCATCCTCTGAGGGAGGAAACTTTACCTGATATCCAACCTAAACCTCTCTTGACATAACTTCAGTTATTGCTTTGGGTCCTGTCACGACAGAGAGATCGGTGTCTGCCCCTCAGCTTTTCATGAGGATGCTGTAGACTGCAGTGAGGTCTCCACTCAGTTTACTCTTCTGGAGATTGAACAGACCTCAGCCACTCATCTGATACATGCCTTACTGTGACCCGTATACTGCAACCAGTGACCCCTGGTTTCCTATGCAGTAAAAATTAAGGGGAAGAAAAACGTCTTTCCTGTGGTGCATGCATACCTTGTTTTGTTTTGGTTTGGTTTTTGTTTGTTTGGGTTTTTTTTTTGTTTTTTTTTTTTCCTGTGATTTACTTTTCTCATAGAAAAGTTCAAGGTCAGCTCCAAGTTTTTTAGCAGTAACAAAATCAGCAAAACAAAATCTTGACACCTCAAGAGAAGAATAACATAAATTGCTTTAGGGTTAGCAAGCTTAGTATTGATGGCTGAGGTACAGCAGACACCATATACAGAAAAGTTAAAAGTGCTGAAAATAACTTCCTTACTGTAGCAGGATCACAGCTACAGGATAATCTGTATATTGCTTTGCTCTGCATCTGCTTCTGTTCTCAGTGGGTTTCTAGGACTGTGGCAGCGAGCACATGTGCCTGTACCACTGAGACAGACAGGGCTGCCAGGTGAAGAGGGAGTCATAAATAGAAGCTGAGCTCATCTCTAGCCCCGACTGCTCTGCCCTGTAATCCCACTGAGCTTTTAAAGAATAGACTTTAAGGAAAAGGTTGTGGGAGAAACTGTGAGAGATGTGATCTGATTTATAGAAGCTGCAGAGCAGATTGGTGGCAAAGATAAGAAAGCAGTCACACTGATTTTCATACCAGTGTCTGTCCCTACATGCACCACACTGCAGAAAGTTCCTCTAGGATTGTTACAATAGATACCAGGGCATGCTTCAAAGGGAAAAATAGCTTTTCATGTATTGAAGTGAAAGCTTTCTGTTTGAATGTAGAAGTTCCTCCTGAAAATGCTCTCACTGAGTAAAAGAACAGAATGTTCAAATACACCTATTAGATGGATTTTTACTGTTTAGAAATATACAAATCTAATTCAACAGTAACATTTGGTTTCAGTATTTCTGTTTGTTAAACATTTATACTATGATAGGCTAGCTTATGAAAGCACAAAATTTTAGATTTTTTAGGTATTTTGTCTCTAATTATTATTTTGAGTGTATTTACTTTGCTTGAAGTTATTCCTAGGTTGGGTCCAGTGAGTTAAAAAGTGTCAGATAACTTCATATTCTTTAAAGTTCATTTGAGATGATGTATTAGAAAAATGTCCGGGAAACACCAATTAACAGTACAGTAATTTTATGACTATAAGGTGCACTGGATTATAAGGCGCACCTCCGGGAGTTGGCAAATTTTGCAACTTTGTAAATTATATAAGGTACACTGAACTATAAGGCGCACTTTTTTTTTTGCATCAAGGATCCGTGTCGCGCGCAACAAAGTAACGAAGTAGTAACGCCTCCCTGCCCACGCTGCTCCCGGCACGTGGGGCTGTCCCCCGCCTTCCTGCCCATGCTGCTCCCCATTGCTACTCAGCGCTCCTGTGGCGCCGACCTCCCTCGCGGCTCTCTCTTCCAGGCCGGCAAATTTTGCAACTTTGTCCATTATATAAGGCACACCGGACTGTAAGGCACATTTCCGGGTTCGGACCAAAATTTGAGTCAAAAGCGTGTGACTTATAGTAGTGAAATTACTGTAATTTAGCCGTATACAGTGCAGCTTGATTACATTTACATATAGAAGAAAGTCTAATGCAAATGGCATCATCAGATACTTTTATTGATACTATAGTGAACAGAGACTGTGGAAAACATTTTCTCTTCAAAAGCAACATTAAAACATCTTGTTGCATAATAACGCCTTGCAAGCAGACTATTTAGTCATCAGTGAAAACTTCCATGATTATCTGATTACATCCATTTTGGAGAAACTTGGGGTGACTAGGTTTTTAAGGGAGACTGCAGAGGATAAGTGGTAGGAGTTGAGATCTTTCTGAAGAAAATTCCTTTTTTGAGGTACTTGTGTCTTATTTGGGTATACATATTTATTTTAGTGCACATAAACATCTGTGTTACTGGCTGACTAATTATTTGCATTTTCAATTACAGTTTCTTACAGTTAAGAAATCCCACATTTATTCTATGTCAGCATTCCTATTCATTTAATGATCTGCACTACAGGGTGTTTTCCTGTGTCTGCCAGTTCAGAGATGCATAAAAGGATAACAGTAGTTGGTGAATATATCAGCAGCACACAGAAACAATGTGTCTGATTCAAAACTTGGTGATACCAAGATCAGTTTTGGCCCTAGCCTCAGAAAGCTCCAGAATGGAGGTATGTCTCCTTCCCACATTCTCAGAAATAACCCACAAGATCCATAATAATTTTCCCAGGTTAACAGAAGATTCCCTACTCTGAACTTTGTTTTTGCTTTCAAGCGTTTCCCGCATGGGTCCTTAGGTACTGCAATATCCAGCAGTTCGTGTTCAGGAAATGCAGTTGCAGGCACATGTTGAACTGCAGGACTGCTGAAACAGATTCCTTCTAGAAAGCACACACTGTCATAACCTTGATGCTCTACTGCATTTGGCTTCACTGATGTCTTTGCAGGGCTCTGCCAATGTTCTAGGGATGAACACATAGGTACAGGTACTGAACTGAACAGGCAGGTTCCCTGACAGCCGTGGTTTTCACCCCTGCAGCACAGTAATCTGCCATCCAAGGGAACAACCTAGGGACCAGGCTGCGATTTGTGCTTTGCTTATGTGCAATAGAAATAACATAGGTTGTAAAATCCACCTTAGCTTATCCTCTTTTAAGATATAGTACTTGTCGAAATGTTTTTGAATTACAAACCATATTTGTTGTTAAGTCCTTCCTGTCTGAGGTCCCTACAGGGGATAAACACCTACAGGTTTCTAGACAAGATAATGTCAGTTCCCTCTTCATAAAGAGTTTTTTGTAATGGACATTTTGTCAGTATTATTACATTACTGGCATATCCTTATGGCATGGAGTAAACTGGAAATGGTCTCTCTACCAGCACAGTGGGATTCCACTCCCTCATATAGAAAGAGAACATGCACATACAAAAATATACATTGTCATTGTCAGATGCTGCTACTCATAAGGTTAATTTGAGAGGTGTACGTGTCATGCATGGCATATGAAGATTGCTGGCAGGGTAACCTTCTATTTAAATCTATGTGACATTTTTTATTCTGATATTGCTCATCTTTAATCAGAAACTATACATAAGAAATTCTGTTTACAAGTAGAACTGTGGATAGACTGTAGTTTTGAAATTGAGAGAGTTGTTCAGAAAAAATATTGTTCTTTTGTGGTTTGTGTTTTTGAATATTTTTAAAAATTATTTTACTTCCAGATATTTGCTAGTTTTGATTTTCAAAAGCATTTATACTATTTCAGCTTCATTTCAGGAATCTAATTTACCAGAAGAGGCTAAGATCATCTTTGTTTTTAATTGAAATTAATGGAATCAAAAGCTTAATGTAAAGCTTAGTGTAATATGGAAGTGCTCTAAAAAGAATAAAAAGGGATCATGGCCCCAAAGTAATTATTCAATAAGGTGGTACTTTATTGAGCACTATGACTCACCTGTGAGGCCAAAAGCCTGAGTTCAGAATTGTTTTCTACTTTCTGAAGAAGGTGCATTGCTGAAGAAGTTCTAAATCTTAGGAACTGGGTCACATTTCCTGGGATATTTTCCTCTTCCAATTTTGTGACTCAGCTCTTGAAAATTTCTCCTAAATTAATGAACTTCAATGTCATCTGTTTTCACACTGGCTTAAATGAAAACCATACAGTATTTTCTCATCCTGTCCCCACTTCCAGCCAAACTACCAAAGATTTCTGCACCCTGAAATATAAAACAACACTTTGTCTCTTCTCCTCTGAATTTGGAGCAACCTCATCCATGTACTTTCTATATACCCAACAGGTGGTTGCGTTTTTTAAAATCTCCTGTTGACTTTGTCCACCATTTGTAAAATGAAGGTCCTAATGTTGTCTTTTCCCCACATATTGTCTTGTCAGCCCACATACATAATGACTTCCAAGTAGGAACTATCCTTCTTGAAGCCTAATCAAAGTGGGCTGGCTCCCACTTGTAGCCACCTGATGTAAACTGAGGCATTCAGGTGTTACTGTGAATAACTGCAGTTGATTTCGAAGATTACTAAGGTTTTGTCCTACGTTTTCAGCCTTGAAATTGCTGTGGCTTCAGTGTATGCCAGGGGTCAGTAAGAGTTGAGCTCACAGATTGAAAATGTGATTATTTGGTTTCTGCCTAAGGCTGAAAGGAAGTAGGGTCCTTCCTGCTTGTCCCTTTTCCTTTCAATATTGGGATTTTAACGTTGTCTTTAATATTGGATATGGGAAACAGTGACTATTTGACAGTGTGCAAAAACCCATAAATTCTTCACTTTGCTTGCTTTTTTTTTTTTTTTTTGATAGTTTATCAGTATTCTGCAGAATGTAAATTAGCATCTTTCAGAGGAGCTGATTTGGACTCTCAAATCCAGATTCTGACCCATTTATTGACAGTAAATTGCACCTTACTCTGTTTGAAAAATGTATATACTTGATTTAGGAATTATGCATATGGAGAGGTTGCCACTTGTAGTTTCTGACTACTTATAGTTGATTTTAGAAAACTGGTATCACTGAATTCTGGCACAGTGCACTTGCAATCCTCAAATGGGGGTGTTTGGTGGTGTTTTAAGTAAAGCATTTTGTTTCTTAGGAGTAGAAGGCTGTGCAGAAACACATTGCCAGGCACTGTGGCTTTACTAAAAAGCAAAGAGTGCTGTTAACCTAATTCCAGTGACTGTCCATGTGCAGTAGGAAGTAGGGCAGGGGGTAATTACATCCAGGGGACTTAACCTTGAGTGTAGATTAGTCTTAAAAATGCAAGTTGCAAATTATAACAAGAAAAATATCAGAACAAAAAGCAAGGTTTTAGTTCTTAGTTGAGATGAACTGGATACATCAGTAATGACAGTTGTGAATGTATTTTATCTACAATGTATGAACTACTGGGCATCTCATAATGCTACACAACTGGAATTGAGACCCAGAACAGCTTTTAGCATGAGATCTTAATTGATTTGATTTGAAAGATCTTTTTTCCCAATGCATGGCAAAAGTTATTCACAGCTTAGTAGGGTTCTCAGACAAACATTGCTGTATGTATACCATTGTTTATTTAGGAGGGGATTGTTTGAGATGTTGTTTTTAATACTTTTGAGCCTATATAGTGAGCTTTAAATTAACAGGCAACGGACAATACTTGTTTGGTTTTTTTTTCTTTTGGTACCTCTCTGTTCTACAAAGTCATAAAACCTTAAAATAAGGCAGAGTTTAGAGTTGTCCAAAAGTGACAGTTTAACAGCTTCAGAAAGACAAAAAGCTACGTTAACATTTATTCTTTCACCTTTTCCCTCTCCCTCCAGTGTAAAGGAGCTGTAAGAAACATCCTGTCCTCTCCCCACCTCCTGCTTCAGTTCCTTGGCCTGTGAACCACTGACTCAGTGTCATGCAACCAACAAGCCATTTGTATCACCTCTGATTTAAACTCCTTAACCACCTTATTTTCATTGTCAAATAGTCTGAGGGTTCTACATATCAGATGAATCTTTTCTTTTGGACAAGCCCTATGGAACTGGGCCAGCAAAAAAACAAAATGCAAGGCAGCCAGCGGCATCAGTGGCTAATGCACGTCTGCAACCGTGCTTTTAGTTTTTCTGAGGAAGCTGCTCTGTTTGTTGGCTGTCAAAGCAGATAAACCTGATTTTTTTTTTTTTTGTTTGTTTGGTTTTTTTTTTGTTACAGCTTTCCAAGAAAAGCACAGTGCTTCACCAGGAGAAAATGAATGGTGAGGTCTTGAAAAAATCTCTGTAACACACTGGGAGTCAGGATTAGGTTGAAAACTTGGATGATTCCAAATTTTGAAACTATTAAGATGAATAACAGCTTTGAACATTGAACTGTAGGATGATGTCAGCTAGATATTATTTGATTCAGGATGTGCCAGCTGTGCTATTAGGCTACTTCCTCAGTTAGACTGAGGTTGACTGGGATATTGGTTTCCGTTTACACAGTGTAAAGGTCAGTCTTTCTTGTTGGTGTACAAATCATTGACTTTGTAAGTAAGGGGCAGAGTTAGTGTTTAAATAGTTACATTTTTCTTAATACTAACCTACTTCCACTATCTGAAACACTGGGATAACTGCAAATAAAATATGAGACATCCAGAAACTGGATCTAGAAGGAATTATTAACTGAACCAATATAAGAATAACTACCCGAGTCTCTAATAACTACCTGAGGCTATTTAACTGGTTTGAAATATTGAGATTTAAGAACGTAAGTAGACTAAACATCTAAAACCAATTCAAATGCTGTTATCACATTTCCCTCCCTGAAAATTAGGGAAATCCTCTTTAGAGGTGAGCTAAATACAAAAAGAAAAGTTCAGAAATAGGAAAACAGTTGTTAAACAGTACCTGTAGAGACTACTATTTAAGAGGGTGGCAGTTTCAGTTCAAAACCGGGCAGAAACACCAATTTTGTGTAGTGGTTTTGGTTCACCAATTTGAGATTTCCCAGCCAATGCACCAATTTATGTGGTGGGTCTAGCGCTGACCAAACACCAGTACACCCACTAGAAGATACTTACTTTCTGCTGCGAGACAGGATTAGGGGAAGAGCAAAGCAGGTTCAAACTTTAAAGGGTGTAAGAAAAACTTTTTAAACAGAAACTAAAAGAAAAATGTAGTAAGAATCAGAATAAAACTTTTAGGACACTTCTCCTCCCTCCTACATCCTCTTTTCTTTCACACTGGCAATGTTTAGAAACAGATCAGTGAGTTTACCATCTCTAAAATAGTATTTTTCCAGTTCACTTAGAGAGGGGAGTCTCTCTCTCATCATGCTATGAAGACTTCTCCACAAGAAAGCAGTTCTCTTGTGGCTTTTAATTTCCACGAATAGCTGCCACTCAGAAATCTGCTATTGTGAAGTTCTTCCCATTTTTATTGTCTTCCCAGAGCTGCTTTTATGGGTCATGTCCAACTTATGGGTACTATTTTAAGGATGAGCTGGTCAAAAGCAAAGGTTCTCTTCATCCATCTCTGAGATCATCATCATCTCTGGGAACAGAGGTTTTCTTCTACTGCCCTGGCGGAAAAAGGCCTTCATCACTCTTCTCTCTCCATATTCAAACATCTCATGGGATCACATTTACTTCAACATCTTCTTGTTCAGTATGGATGCCTTTGCTCATATCTACAATTTGAATGCTTCAACCACCCCATGCTTTCAAACAAATTACAGGGAACTGATGTATCAATTATATCTTCATCATAGCCTTACAAGAGAATTTCAGCCCAAGCTAGGGCATCCTCATCCTCCTACCATCCATGATTTTACTCTTCCTTCTTTACTGACCTCAATGTCTCCATGTTGTTTCTCTGCAGGTCTTCACTGTCCTTTCACTTGAGAGAGAGAATTGATGTTTGCAGGTTTCATCTATGCATTGAAAGAGTACAGTAATTTCACGATTACAAGTCACACCTGATTGTAAGCCGCATGTCCGGGTGTCGGCAACGTTCCGTTCTTTCTACATATATAAGCCCCACTGGACTCTAAGCCGTGCTTTCCTTCACAGCAAAGTAACCAATTTGTAACAATCACACGATCGTGTGTTACTGGCAGGTGCTCAATTTGCAAGCTCCGCTCCCCATGTAGGGCTGGAATGAACCTTTCATGAATCAATTCAGACTGAGCTGTAAAAACATGCTAGAAAATGCAGAGGGACTTAATACTCACTCAATGTAGGTTTAAAAGTTTTGAGATTTCAGAGTGCTGATTCTGCTTGTATTTTTTTCATCATTAACCCTGTTTCTAAATGCTTAGTTGTCATGGTTTGTTACGACTGGAGTTGGTAATAATGATCTTACACTAAGGCAGACATCTCAGGAGCATTTTATTCCTTTGCCACTGGGAGTCAGGATTTCCTAACATATGGAGCTTCCCATTACACAGTGCTGGGAGTCAGTGCTTACTCTTTACTGTGAAGGGAAACACCATTCTTTAATGTCAAAACCTTTGTGTATTAGGAAATTTTTGTTGTGCTAATGACATCAACACTGAAAGTTAGCATCATTTGAATTGTTAGGCCAGATTTAACCTTTCCTGCAGGTGCCCAGGGAATTCTAAGCACAGTTCATTTGCTTTGAAGGTCTGTTTGTATCTCATGGTAATTACAATGTCCTACAAAACCTTTTTCTGGAAAGGGCGCACATTTTCTATGTGTGTGAGGAAGCAAAAGAGATAAGTCAGGTGTGTGGCCTCCTTTGCCTTGAGAAACGCCTTCTCCTTCTGGTTATCTGGTACACAGCAGCAAGAGAGGTTCCTCTCATATTATAGGTAATATTTTATAAGATTGCCCTAAACATGTGCTTTGAGATGAAATACAGTGCAACCTTAGCAGTAAGAATCCTTTTATAAATAGGTTTTGGGTGGGGGCGGTTTCTATCAAATGAAATATAGAGACAAAATTGATATGATACAAAATTGATATGATCCCAGTGAAGCAGAACTTTTTTTTGTGTATTTCATGGCTGATAATTTGTCTTGGGTCTGAAGGTGCAAAAATGTTAAACAATCCCTATCCAAGCACTCACAAATGACAGAAAGGAGCAAGTGACCCTGGAAACAGAGACCATATCTCTGATTGAAAATGCCTTGAGTCAGACTCCTTACAGACAAAGGAAAATATGCCAATATGTGGGCAATTACAGTTCTCTGTTTGAGAACTTCAAGTGAAGTACTTAAAGCAGATTTTTGAAACTCCAATGCACCAAAGTCTGTGCAGCATCCCCGATCAATTATGTTGGAGGATCTTCACAAAAACAGAATGGTGAGAAAGGCTGAAAATGCAAGTGGTTGTGGCTAAAGCCTTTAGCAGGGCGTCATACCCTTGTACTCTTGTTGGAGAAAATTTTTGAATAAAGATTATTTCTCAACATTCTCTGCATTGTTTCCAGAGAGCCCAACAGGACAAACTGTTTCCTCAAATAGTTTTAAGAAGAAAGTGTTACAGGGAGTCAGCTCTAGAAATGAATAGATCTTCAGTGGGTAACTGCCTTTGGCAGTCATTTCTTCTTCTAAGCAAATCTGAAGGTTCTTTCAGATGACATGAGTTTTATATTTTGTGATAGCTAACTTAGCTCTCTTTCTCCTTTCTCTCATGGGCATTTTTCTAGTTTTAGTTTTATCTTTCTTTATGTACTCAGCTGACACTTGTTAATAATTTCATTTCAAAAACTGAGACCATGATCCTTTCCCGGACTTTGCCTAAAAATCTTATGGGAATGGGAGGCCTCAGGAAAACATGAGAAAACCATTCTCTATTTGTTCTGCACTTGTTCTGCACGTGGTGATGCCAAATTGACCATAAGTAGATTGTTATGTTAATTAGTGTTTGCAGCTCTAGAATTCCAGCTATTGTCAACATCTTGTGGATGTACATTTTTGTGACTCCATTTTGAGAATTTGTGTATATAACTCACCTTTTTTCTTTGATTTCTTTATATTTTTTCTTTTAAATTTGCAAATAATTTAAAAATCAGGAAAAAAGCAGTTAAAACTTATCCATCTAGCCTGCATCACATTTAATTTATACTACATAAAATTGATAAAGTCCAAATCTTTTCTAGCTGTCAGGCCTTCAATTCAATAGGCTTAATGTACTTCCTCAAGAAAAAAAATTATGAGGGAAGGTGATGCTGTAAAATTAATGGAAAGACAGCAACAGGACCAGATCCCAAACCCAAATTTTTAAAAAAAGTGTTTCTAAGAAATTTCCTGTGGTTTTTACTCCCCAAAGACTTTAATTGATTTGAAGTTGGCTCAATTTTTTTTTTTCATATTATCAGGATTTGATTGTTGTCCAGTATATTTTTCTTGTAAGGGTCAAAGATTATACAGTGAAGGGAATATTTTGGAAGTCTCTAGAAGGTTCATAATTTTTTGGCCTAGTTTTAACATCTCTTGTTTATCCATTAGGCAAGTGACAGGTGAATCAAAGCCATTTTAAAAATTCATTATTGCTGGTTTTGCAAAACTGTAAAAAATGGAAAGATAGCTATTGCCTTGCTGTTTCCTAACAATTTCATTTTCCTCTCTTGTACCTGGCAAGATTAACTATAGTGATGATAAGGAGAACTTTTGAAAAACTGAATTTGGTAAGCCTTTGTTTCAAACTCATCCTCTCATTTACCAGGCTAACTTTACAGGGATCTGCAAGTCTTTTCCCTTGATATCCAGCACAGCAGGGTGCTGCATATTGCTACAGCTGTACCTCAAAGTATTGTTCCAATGCTAAAAACTTTTTTATATTACTTGAGCCCTTCTAGACATGGAGGACTGTAAAAATACACACTTTCTTTCAAAGAGTGTAATGGGCTAAAAAAAAAAAAAGAATGTGTGCTCTTTGCTGCCTTTATCTGCCCTTAAACATCTGTTAATACAGATAAGTAAGTTACCTTTAAAGTAGTTCTTGGAATGGAGCAGAGAAGGACTAAAAACAAAATCAAAGTACCAGGTTTGTTTTTAGGTTGGTTGGTTGGTTGGTTGGTAGGCTTTTTAAGGCTTTCAAATTATATTTGGCTCTTGATGAAACAGTTAAATAGAGTGCCTTTAGAATTAATGTTCCCTTTCTTTTCTTCAAAGGAAATTGGCCCTTAATCCTAGTGAATGTCTTGTATAAATACTTTAAGATTGACAGGTAGAATTTATTTAGGAGTCAAATGAGTTTTTTATCCTCCATTAACTTTACAGATTGCTATAATGAAGATCATTCTTTCCACTATCTCTTTTTCTATACATGGCTTCTATCCAGCAGATTCCTTGATTTACATGTTTAAAAGTATGTGTCACCCCAAGACTATATCCATACAAGTTGGACGGCTTGCCTTTAAGAAGGCTTAGCAACTGAGTCCAACAGAGTGTCAGGTCCCAGATACTTAAGACAGCAGCATGTGTATCAGGGATGTGGCAGACTTGGGTGGAAAAGACTGCACATTTTCAACCTGCAGCTGCCAAAATCAAGAAATTGACCCAGAAATTTTCTATCCAATATGTTCTATTCTCTCTCTTTTTTATTTTTTATTTTTTAATTTTCTTTTTTTTTTCTTTTGTGGGGATGGACAGACTCGTTTTCTCTTGGAAAGCAAGGGGTATCTGATGAGGGAAGCTGTAAATTCCTCCACACTATGACTGATTACAAGGCCACCCACTGGACTCTTTCCTAACTGAGACCATACTGCAATGCACTATGTAGCAGCATGTAATGAAGGATTTGCCTGTCCTGCAAACACTCCTACACCTTCTACACACACCCATGGCTTTCCACTTTTTAACTGACAGCTTCCAGCTTCACAGATAGCAGCAGTGTTATCCATGTAATCCAAGGTGTGGGGAGGTGTGTGGTGTGACCCAGAAGTCAGGCTACACTGCTGATGTTTAGACACTGTTTCACCTGGTTGTGGGCATAGCCTTTCCCACAGCTTGCTGAAATTGGTGGCAAATCTCAGCGAGGTCTTTCAAATGTTTTCAGCAGGTTTTGGCTGAAGTCCAGAATCATCTGTTATTTACTGTGTCAGGTTGGAACTGAGTATCTTAACAAAAAGTAGATCGCACAAACAAGATGAAAGAGAGAAAAATACAGCAATGAAAAGCATAGAGTACCTGATGTGGAGGGACTAAAATCAGCAGGGAGCTCTGGACAAATTACTCTTGTTTCCTTTTTTTTTTTAATCAATATCTACACCATACATTCTTTGCAGTTCATTGGACATTATATTGAAAAGATCTGCTCCATTTTCTAACTGATTGTATTATTTGCCTAATTCTACTGCCACATTCGTTTGGATACTGAGTGCTATAAATTGAAAGAGTCTAAACTGTGGGTAATTGCAGACATCTCAGTGTTTGACTTTCCATGTTCTGTGGGCCACAGGTGTGCCTGAGAACAGCACTGAGAGCTGGAGCCGGCTTAAATCCACAGTAAGAAAAACATTTGTCTAAAGACACACTGGAATTGAAAACCAGATTTCCATTCATTCAGAATGGAAAGCTCTTTTAAAATGAGATAAAAAATACCAAAGTAGGTGTTACAGAGGGCAGACAGTATACCCCAGGTATACTGTTCTTTTAACACATTTAGTAGTGTGATTGTGAAACATTGATCAAACCGCTCTACCAGAGGATTAGAATTTTTTTTTAAATGGAAAATAAGGTGTATGATCCTCAGATACAATAACAATGCAGTTTTAGCACTTTAGATTAGCAGAGCACGCATTTAATGAATTTGGTTTGGATGATGCAGGAAATTATACAGAAATTATGCCTGCTAATATAGAATAAAGTATTGAATTAAAAAAGGAACCCACACAGCCCAGGACAAAATATACCTTGCTCCCACAAAGACCTGTGAAGATGCTAATTCATTCAGCTCCTCCCTGCTATAGGCTGAGTTTCTATTCTGCTCTGGTGTGTCCTCTGCCTCTTATCCTGCCTGCTCCAAGAAATAACCAGGTAACATAATGAAATCGCTGACTAGCATAAATCAACTCATTTCACACATACTTTTTACATTCTAAAAGGATGTTAATAATGTCTGTTGTGTCTCGCTGATCCCTTAAGGTAAACTCCTCAATTTGCTCTCCTACCTGCAAATTTCCACTGAATATGAACACCATCTTGGACTTAGTGCTTCTCTCTTTGTATTCAAATGTTGCTGTAGTTCTTCAAGAAGGTCTTTCTACAAACATCAGTTCTTGTGCCACTTGGACATTCCTTTCTCTACCTTGATTTTCAGAACATCTTCATAACTCTCTGAACTATCTAAGTAGGAGGGGAGTGATTCGGGAATGCTGTATATCCTAAACAACTTCATGCTTCATTCTGATTTATTATCTTTTTGGTAAATGTCAAAAAGCAGCACATTATCCTATCTGACAAGCAGATTCCCAAGTGGTCTGAGGTCAGAACAAGTTAGATGTCTAAGTCTTAACAATACATCTTATAACACATTAAATTAACCAACTTGGTTCCACTTTTAATTTTCTTTAAATTAGTTTTTACTCCATTATTAAAAAAAACAAAACAAAACAAAAAACAAAACCAAAAAAAACCAAACAAAAACCCAACTAAAAAAAAAGTACAATAACATGTCCTGGTGCTTGAAAAGCAAACTGTTCCAGGACACTTGGGACTTTTAAAAAGAGATATAATGGCATGTATCTTCAAAGACTATCATAAATCCTTGTCACAGAGAGGGAGAGACATAAGAAATGTTGGAAATAGGTTTTTGACTCTCTCCTTTGCAGAATTGTTATAATTTTCTGAAGAGCTATCCCTGGATAATTCATTTGTCAGCATGAGAGTTTTATTGTTTTTTAATATATTGGTTCATTCTTAAAAGAGACAGAGGAAAGCCATCTGGAGTATTTGTTTGTTGGCTGACAGTGCTGTTTGCAGCTGTACAGTTCTGTACGGACAAGGAGTTGCAGAGAAAATCCAAATGGCTTGTTTGATCCTCATTTTTATGTTACTCTAGTTTTGGCTGCCCTTCTGATTGCCCACAAGAAAGATGGCCACAACGTCACTACACTTTGTAAGACCATCTGATTTTGTTTATAGAACTCTTCCATCAGAAGGTCACTGTAGGTGTCTGCTCCAACTGTTGCTCTGTTCTTTCCCACTCACTGCATTTGCACTCACAATGTCCTTTTATTTATAGTTTCACCATTCGCCCAGCCTGGGACCATGATGGGGTCATTTGCCACTGGAGTTGCTTTTATAGGTTGAAGGTTCAAAGGATGTTTTGTCCCTTTCATACACAGAACTGCAGCTTAGAAAGAGGGCAAGAAAAAGGGCACTCCTTCCTCCTTTCTTCTGTCATGGAGACAGATGTCCTCTAAAACTGCACACAAGATGCAACCCACATTTCAGATCTGCAGTCAGTGTGCTTCCTGTTTCCTCAAACTGCATTACTTGAGTATTGTAAGGTGGTCAAGATTCGCAGTTTGCAAAGAGCTTAGAGGGGCAAGGAAGAACAAATGGATGGGAGCATCCTCTGACAGACGTTCTGGTTCATTGCAAATTGGCGTGCTGGACTCAAAGCCAGCTTTCTGCATCCTTGCTGTCCCACAGGACCTGGCACAAAGCCATTTGTTAGCAAATGAGCACCAATGGATGAGACAAAATTTCTGGGTAGTAATTCAGCAAGTCTGATTCCTATTCAAGGCATTGCTCTCTGTCTTCTGTGTGATAAAATCAGAATACAAACCAGCAAGAGACATTTTCCTGAAAGCCATATGCACTTTTTGCCATGTGTGTGCACCTGAATTCCTGCCACTTGCAGAGAGCCTGCAATCTGATATTCTATTGACGTTTCCAGGCTTTGCCTGTCACTTTTTCAGCAAACTTCATCTGGATTTCAGGTTACCCATAAAACTTGAAAGCAGGTTTAGCAGCAAAAATTTACAATGTGAACATATAGTTAGAGGAGACCTTATTGGGCCCTTTTAAAGGAGAGCCTTGCCTTTAAAAATGAGTAAATAGGACTTTCTACTTCTTTTCCTCATGAAACTGCATTGAAAATATGAACAGCAATAAATCAACTGCTGAGAAAAATGGCAATGTACAGCTGGCTCCCCTCCTGCATAGAAATGACATTGGAAAAATCACACACATTTCCCTTTCCCTTCTAATTGACCTTGTAAAATTTAAGCTATAGCCTCCCTAAAATGCCTTTTAGTGCAGCAAAATCCTGAGAAAGGCTCAGATTAAGAGAGTGCAAACATCAAAACAGGCAAGGAATTAAAAAAAAATAGTGCAGAAAACACTGCATCCCCATCCATACTTGTTTACTCCTCCTTTTGTGTGAAAGGATAAATTCCACTTGTTAAAATGCTTGTCTTATCCATCGAAATGTCTTTAAACTGTTCTGCAAAGCTGTGCTAGTGTAGGGGATCTGGCTTCCACATTCATTTGTATAATGTATACTGACAGTGTTCATCTATAAATATTATGATAACAAGGCTAATAAGTCCTGTGTGGCTTATTTCTGAATTTGTGTTGTTTCACCTTACTGAAGGACCAAATGTTGTTTAGATATTGTAAGAAAAATTTCTCTGATTTCAGGGCATAAATTCATTTGCCAGGCCATTTTCCTGAAAATAACTGGGTAGAGTGAGACTGTTTTGCTTCTGCAGTATTATTTCTTAGAATAAGAAGGTTGAAATGGTTGCTTGCTGTACAATGGACATTACTTAGCAAAATATCTGGTTGTTCTTCCCATTACTTATTACAGCTCTCCCTCTTTCTCAGTAGATGCAAACAGGTTTTCTTGGCTGGTTGGTCTTTGGTTTTGGGTTTTTCTTCAGTTGCAGAGCTGGCCACAGATCAAAACCTGAAGGTTACGTACTAAAAATTCAGTGTAGGAGAACATTGAAAAAGGTGTGAAAAAGACTTGGATAGTGGGGTATCTAGGTCAGTCATTAAGGTCTATTAGTTGATGAGTATTTTATGGCTGCAGTGCATTAAACAGACCATTGTAAAGTGATGTGTTGCAGCAACTTGTTAGCAATGCTTGAAACCAAGTATGCGTAGTGAGTCTGTGGCTCATTATCTGGTGTGAATCATGAGGCAGCAGTGAAAAGATGGGGTTTTGTAAAGGTTTTTTTATTTTTAAGGAAAGTCATCCTTTCAATAGCGAAATAAATGAAACAACAGCAACAATACGCCAACAACTTTAACAACAGTCTGTTTTTCTGTTCCCCAGAGTTAGCACTCATCAGTATCAGTGACTTCAGTGAGAAAAAAGACTTGATGCTAAATAGTGTTTCTCGTCACATAACCTTCTGGGTCTTGAAGAGAAGCAACTTGTTTAACTAGACAAGCTATGCACTTTGCCTAGATTTGATTCTTAACGTTGCATTTTCCCTGACTAGTTAACAATGTTGGAATGCTTTATATTTCTCTTCCATGCAGTTTCCTTAATAGGTAAACCATAGAGGAGGTAGGATTATTCTGTGGATTTTGTTTTCTAATATAGCAATGAGGAATTGTAATTCATTGAACAACGCACAATTTTTTCCCCTGCTGAAATCAAGTATTAACTGTTCAGTTGGGTTGGAAACAAATTGGGCCTGAAGAAGCATATTTTGATTTGGTTTCAATACTTCAAAGATCTTGAAAGAGAAAAAGAATGGTAGATTTCATCTAAATTGCAGGAAGCATCCAGCAATTGAGGGGAGAATACAGCTGACCTGGTAGTAGCAGGGATTAGCAGACACCCTGACTCCCTGGCAGCTTGAAGTGTAATGGGGTCCAGTCCACTCACAGCCACAGCTGAAAATATTGGGTTCTTGTTAGAATTGTTAAAACTTACTTTCTTTGGAATAAACACGTTGCTTAAGCATATGGAAATAAATAAATAAACCAAATTTAAAAAAAAGAAAAAGAAGAAGAAACCTCATTTAAACACTGTTTACTTTGTGGGGGAATTGATATACAGAGGTTGAATAGGGTGACAGGATTAATGATGTGATCAAGTTCTCCCTTGCCTCATTGTTACTTACCCCTGTATCACTTGAAATGAAAAACCCAGAATTTCTGAGTGTGTATATTGCTAGGACGTCTCTCAGGATTCATTCAGCTTTTATGTCATCATCTCTTCCAAATCAGAGAATCTCAGGCACGCTGCTTCCCTCGAACTCTGACTAAAGGATGAATTTACTGTTTTGTTGTTTCCTGCACGACCTTGTCAACTGCAGTATTATTTCTGTTCCAGGTAGGTATGTGACACATTCCCATCCATTCTGGGGCTGTAATATACTTCATTGGAAAACAATAAGTCCCACATTAGAGAAACCAACTAGCTCTTGTGTGTATTATCATTTAATTCATCGACAGACAGAGATTTTCAGCAGGAGTATCAATGTTAATTTAAGGAACCCACCTGTTTCTATTGCCTGTGAAATATTTTGATCAGAGCAGACTGGAAAAACTTTAACACAATTTCTCAGTTGAAATGCATCCTTGCACTACAGCTGAAACAGCTAAAACATTTTGCTAATCATTTTTGTTGGTATTGTGGTTAGCTAGGGAAAGCTGATCGGAAGATCACGTAATGTACGGGTAAGATAGGGTCCCCACCCTCTCCAAAGCATCAACCAATGGCAATGTAATAAGTGGCATGACTGCCGTGATGCAAGCGCTTCACGAGTATAAAAGGATGCACGCGTATAAAATAAAATGCATTTCGCCATCCACCACATTGGTGTTAGTGTGTGATTTTGCCCGTCAGGCATGTAAGTTTGTTCCTCCTTAGGAACTGGGTCGCCATGCCTCCATCCGTGAGGCAACATAGCGGTACCGGAACCCGGGAAAGGGATCGCCCCCCGGTGTGCGGTTGAGGGAAGGTCGCCTCCTGATCCTCAGGTGAGGGAAAGTTGTCCCCCGATCCACAGGCGTGGACGGATAGCCCCCCGACGGATGGGCGTGGGCGGATCACCCCCGATACACGGGCGTGGGCGATCGGGTGACGGGATTCACACTGGTTCAAAAGGGACGGCCGGAGCAGCAGGACTGACTTCGGCAAGGGAGGACACTCCCGGTAACGTCGAGATGGAAGTGCTCGACAAGGTAGTAGGGGAACTATATAATCAATAGGGGATAAGTTGTAAAAGAAAGGATTTGGAGTGTGCGATTACACGGCTGATGAAGTTGAGTACGATAGATCGTCCTGTGGACGTGCTGCACTCAGGGTGCTGGGATAAATGCACCAGAGCACTCGCGAACGACGTTATGCTTTCAGGATCAAGTAAATGTTTGAAAAGCTGGGGGAAAGTTATTCAGGCTTTGGAAAAGGCTTTGCTAGAACAGGAAACATGAAAAGCAGCTCAAAACTGTTTGAAAATTACACCCAAAGTGGGGGTGGCGGCTACTACTCAGACCGCGTTTGGTGATCGCGCAGTGTCGAAAACTAACAATCGCTCACAACCCCAGTACCCTAACTCGACCCCTGATCTAACCACTAATCAGTTGCCAGACAGCAAAAATGTTTGTGAGCCTCAGGACAATCTTAATGAGGTGGGCCCTGAAGAAGTTTGGAAAAGGCCACCACCCTATGCGCCACAAAATGGTGCCGGGCAAGAGGGAGAGGGGCGGGACGAGGAGTCCTTTCCCGCCACAGGCATGCACAACTGCGAACACGGCGGGGAGGGCGCGGTCGGCAAGAGGGAGGAGACCTCAAGGCCCAATCAGGGAACTCGCCCCGAAACACTCCCCTTGAAGGAAGGGAACTTCCCTGAAGAGGGGCCAAGAAGGGGAGGGAGAGAGAGAGGGCGGAGCTCAAGCAAAAGCCACCGCAGGCCGGAAACTTCTTACCATTCAACTTCCTCTGACTCAGACAGCAAGTACGGATGGGCTGGGCGGATACCATGGAATGAGTGGTGGGGAAAAGAAAAGAATAGAGAGTGATATTCATCCAATAAAACCATAGCTCTGAGAACAAAGGTAGCAGCTACCGCAGTAACATCTAACCCTATAGCAACCATTCCCACACCTAAAGATAACTTACCGCCATTCAGTGTAACACCTAAAGCGCCTCCTTATGATTTATTTACCCGAATACTACAAGCTGCATTTGTGTCTCTGAACACCTCACGCCCAAACCTTACCAAGTCCTGTTGGTTCTGCTACGACGCCAAACCGCCCTTTTCGAGGGTGTGGGTCTTACCACCCAATTCAGCTATTCGAAAGGAAGCAGTCCCAAACAATGCAGGTGGGACACTCGGCGCAAAGGGATCACCTTGGAAATGGTGTCCGGTCAAGGAACTTGCATAGGTAATCCACAACTAATAAGCCAAAGCAAACAACTCTGTAACACCATGGTCACCATCGACAAGATCTCAACCTCAGCTTTCATTCTTTTCATGTTTTTCTAAAAATGACATGAAAATTAACAGCAGATGTTTGTCTTTCTCTGACTTTCAAGATTTGCATCTCAAATATGTACTCCTGCTTAATTACTCAAGATAATAAATCATGTAATGTCAATCAATGGAAACAAATTCTGTAAGTAGCTTCCTGACATTTCTGCTCCTAGGATTTATTCTACTCATATATGAAAACAACAGAAATATCTGCAATATCTGAATACTATACATATATGCCATTTTGCACCTTCTTGGCCTGGAGACAAATGTTTTTTCTTTTTTTCATTTCCCACTACATATATCTCAGCATCAGCCTCTTTTGATTTTGCAGTGCCTGGGCATTGTTTTCCCCACTGCTGCAACCACATCCTTTTCAGTCTTTCACAAATATTCACTTTATTCCAAATCACAGTAATTTCACAACCACAAGGCACACCAGACTATAAGGCACACTCCCCGGGAGCAAACAAATTTTGCAACTTTGTAGATCATATAAGGCACACTGGACTATAAGGCACACTATTTTTTTGCAGTGATGAGCTGCACGGCACGCAACAAAGTAATGAATTACTGGCAGGTGCACAATTTGCAAACATTTTTCAAAGATTGGTGTAGCCTTTAAAGGCAGACCCAGGCGCCCTCCCCGTGCAACGGGCCCTGGCACTCCCACCTGCCCCTGGCGCCGGCTGGCACGGCTCACGGCTCATGTCTCCTGGCTCCCACCGCGCAGCTGCGCTGTGTCCCAACTTCCCCCTGGCCGGCGGCGGTGGCACTTCTTGCCGCTTTCTGGCAGCAGTGGCGGTGGCCACACCGCTTGTGGCTGCTTTTCTGCAGTGGCGGCGGCGGCCGTGCCGCTTGTGGCCACTTTTCCGTGGCTGCGCCGCCACCGCCACTTTCCTGCGGCCACAGGGGCCGGGCTGCCACAGCCGCCGCTTTCCCACAGCCGCCCAGGCTGCACCACCACTGCTCCAATGCCACCACCAGGCGGGCTTTGCTTGGGGCTGTTGCGGGCTTGCACTTCTTGTTCCCCCTGCGCCCGGACCAAGGCTGCCCAGCTTCTCGTTTTCCCCGCGCCCGGGCTGGGACCGGCACCGCCCGACTCCTTGTTCCCCCCGCGCCCGTGGTGGCACCGCCTGGATTCTTGTTCCACCCGGGCTGGGGCCGGTGGCAGCTCCCTCCCTCCCCTCATGGCTCTTGCTGGCCGTGGCCGCCGGCTCCCGCCCCTCCTCGCGACTCGGCGCTCCCACGGCACTGCTCCCCCATTTCAGCTCACACTTCCGGTTTGGCAAATTTCACAACTTTGTCCATTATATAAGGCGCACTGGGCTATAAGGTGCACTTCCGGGTTCGGGGGAAAAATGTAGTCAAATAGTGCGCCTTATAGTCGTGAAATTACTGTACAGAGAAGAATATATTCTCCTAACCATCATTCCTCATGGCTAGGTCCAAGTAATCTTTAAATCTTTTTGGATTTTCCTTTCCCCTCCCTGTCTGGATTCCATCTAAGATCCTGTTCACCGTTTCTTGCAGTGTGATGCCTGAGGTCCAGGTATCCCACAGATGTTAGTGGGATTTTCAGCACTGCAAAAGAAGGCCCTTTTCCCATGTTTTACACTTTATTTGGAAATTCCTCTTCACCCAAGCTGATGTGACTGGCCTGTGTTGTCGGACTTTGTTAACCCCACACTGCTCCTGCTATCCTCTAGACCACTATGACACTAATAAAAAAATATTAAAAAAAAAAAGAAAAAAAGGAAAATTTTAAAAATCAGAAAATAACAAGCATCCAATTAAACTGTTCCATTAATTTGACTGCTTTTCATACTGCCCTTTACAAGTTTGGTCACGCTGCTGTCCTGACACAATTCATAGTGTAAGTATGACTTCTCCTTGGTACTTATCAATAATGCCCTTCAAAAGCACAAAGAAAAGCTGATTTCTTGCCTGAAAAAATGCATTTAATTTACAGTAATTTCATGAATACAAGCCGCACCATTTTGACTAAGATTTTGCTCCCAAACCGGAAATGCGGCTAATACTCAGGAGCGGCTAATATGTGAATAATTTTCTGACATTTACAACCTCAGAAGTGCCAGCCAGAGTGCCGAGCCGAGCAGCTGCAAAGTCAGCATTTCGCGATTGTTACAAATTGTTACTCTGTTGTGCCGCGGGTGGAGCCTGGCTCCCTGCAGGCAGCACGGGGGGCGGGGAGAGAGGAGGGAGAGCTCTCTCTTTCCCTCCTCTGCCGCAGCCCGGGGGAGAGACGGGGGCGCCCTGCGCTGCCATTGCCGTGGCTCGGGGAGGAGGTGGGGTACTCCATCCCTGCCCACCACCACTGCCACGGGAGCGAGGGGGGCTCTGTCCCTGCCTACCACCATGGGGCAGCGCCGAGCCATGGTGACTGAGCCCAGTGGCAGTGGCGGTTGGCCCCCAGCGGCCCCGCTGAGCGGCAGCGCAGGGCTGGGCCACCTGGCCCCGTCGGCAGCCCCGAGCGGGCTGAACCTGCACAGCCTTAGCTGAGCCAGTAAACCCCGCCCTGCTGTGGTTCTGTTACTAATTGGCAACTTTGTTCTCGCTGCGAACGACAGAGCGGCTTATACTCGGGTGCGGCTTATTTATGGACAAAAACCGAAATATTTGCCAACACCCAGAGATGCGGCTTATACTCAGTGCGGCTTCTATTTGTGAATTTACTGTAATGTTAATAATCAGGTGCATGATTACAGTAATTTCACGACTATAAGGCGCACCCTTTTGACTAAAATTTTCCCCCAAAACTGGAAGTGCGCCTTATAGTCCGATGCGCCTTATCTGATGTACGAAGTTGTGACATTTGCCACCCCGGAAGTGCGAGCCCACCGGCATCGGGGCGTCCCCCGCACGGGGATGGGGAAAGTCGCCGGAATCGGAGAGGCTGCCATGCAGGAAGGGGGAAAGCCTCTGGAATCGGGGCGTCCCCCCGAACGGGGAGGGGGAAAGCCGCCGGAATCGGAGTGGCTGCTGCACGGGAAGGGGGAAAGCCGCCGGAATAGGAGTGGCTGCCGTGCAGGGAGGGGGAAAGCCACCGGAATTGGGGCGGCTGCCACGCAGAGAGGGGGAAAGCCACCGGAATCGGAGCGGCTGCCGCGCGGAGAGGGGGAAAGCTGCTGGAATCGGGGCGCGCCCCCGCACAGGGAGGGGGAAAGCCGCTGGAATTGGAGCGGCTACCGCGCAGAGAGGGGGAAAGCCGCCAGAATAGGAGCAGCTGCCACACGGGGAGGGGGAAAGCTGCCCGAATTGGGGCAGCGGCGGCACGGGGCAAGCCTACCAGCATTGGGTCACCCAGAGTGCCAGGGGACTCCCGGAGTGCGTCGGCAGTGCAGGGTTCCTGGTGCACCAGGGAGCACGTGACACCCGGAGCACCAGGGAACTCCCGGAACAGTGGGGCCCTGGGGACGCTGCACGGAGCGGCGGCGGGCATAGCCCGGCCCTGCCGGGTACAGGCAGGCCCGGGGGCCAATGGTTGCCGGATTGAGGCGGGGCCTTGGCCGGCAAGCACGTGGGGGGAGCGGGGGGCGGAGCCTCGCTGCAAAAAAAAAGTGCGCCTTATAGTCCGGTGGGCCTTATGATCGTGAAATTACTGTAAGTCTATTGCTAAAGTAAGAATGAATAAAAAAATAATTAGCACCAAAAAAGATCCTAAAGCTCTTTCTGGAAGCAGAAAAAATGACATAATTTCCTGATTTTATTCAATTTCTGATCCGGTCACAGGCAGGAGTGAAAATGAAAAAAGAACATAAAGTCTACTTTCTCCTTGCAAAATTCCATGTTGAAGAATTATGAAATTCGGAAACTGTTGAAAAGCTTTGGATAAATATAAGACTCTTGCTGCTTAGAAGGCTGACCTATGGAATTTTTTGATGATTCAGATGATTTTCAGGTCATGAGCACATTGAAAGTATTTTCTAAAAAGTTGAATGTGCCATATTTTAGTTATTCAATGTGTATATATATATGTGGCCTGATCAAGTGAAAAAACTTGTTATTAATATAAAATCAGTTCAAAAATGCTATCAGGAAGATGGGGGATGGAAATAATTCTTATAATACTTGTCTTATAGATGAAAAATTTCATACAGATGCAAATGAGGTGTTTTTTCTACAACTTTGAATGGCTTTTAGGTTCTACCTTCAATGTCTTGAGTGTTAGTTAGGCTTTTCCATTATGAACTTCTGGACTTCACATTTTGTCAATCAGTATGATATCTTCTGCTTCTGTTAGTGCTACCTGATTATACATATAGGAACTCCCACAAGAGGTCAGTCAATTATAGAAAGAGAGGAAAACAGAATATATATCTGTCCCCAGTTAGTGTGTGGCAGAAATAGAATAGGATGTGATGGGCCTAATCCAGTAAGAAACAGTGTTTGAATATGTTACCTATTCTTCCAAGAGTGGTGGTTGGGCTTGGAATAGTGCTTTTCAAGCTCTGGAATGCACATATTACTAATCAGAGATTAATTAATATCTCTGTGATTAAGGATCCCTGTTCTCCTTTTAATACTATATGTATTTTAGACATGGAGTCCCTAAACTAAAAGTTAGGGTCTTTGGATGGATTTTCTTGAAAACAGTGTTAAATACTGCATTTGAGAGGCCAGAACACGCTTTTAGTTTGGCAAAAAACCCCAAACCCTCTTGCTGTTTCATTTTCATTTTGTTTTGTTTTGTTTTTTTCTTTGTTATTGCCAAATGCATTGGTTTTTAGTGATGTGTACAAGCAACAGATTCATAGAGCAGGGGCAAAAAAGGGCTGGCTAGAGAGCAAAGGGGATTTGCCAATTATTTAGGAGAATGAAAAATTTCTTTTGATGACTGACTTTTTTCTCTGTTAGATGTACAATTGCATATACAATGTTCCCATGGTTCTGATTGCAGTAGGCAGTTAAATTTCACTTATGACATTATTCCTGGCTGATTTACACCAAACTAAACTGTAAAAAGGAGATCTTTTGAAACTGTATTTGAGGGTATAATAGGAGCGCTATGCCTTCTGGGGAAAAAATGTTTTTTGCTCATACAACCTTTTACTATAATTCTGTAAAGTGTAAACAGAATGTAACTGTTTAAATTAAATTTCATTCAGAAAGGTCTAATTCTGAATCTGTCCTCTGGTTCCAGTACTCTCCCTTGTCCATTATATACAATGTAATCAGCTACTAAGGTAAATCTTTCACATTACTTTATTGAGACATCCTCATTAAGTGTTTATCAAAGCATTGAATCAGTATAACAAATTATCAGTATACAAATAGCATTCATTGCTCCACTGAAGTAATGAAGTGATGTACATTAGCACTACCTGAGAACTAAGAATCAGTGAAACTATGTAAATTAAATCCAGCTCAGGGTATGTCTGATCCCTGGAATATTTTTGTCTGTGATTAAATAGTGTTATACCAATGTTCACAACCTCTTTTCATTCTGGGAAGTGATGAATTTTACTGGGCTCACTTATCTAGTTTACTTAGAACTTACAGAAGTGCTAGGTTTTGCTTATGAAACCAAGAATAAAATTTCTGATAACTGAGTGGTAAGTTGCCTAATTTCATAGATTTCACCTTAAATTTTTTGCTCTGAATTTGAATGCATGAACTTATGAAAGTGTGGAAAGAATTATAGCAACTTGATCAGCTCAGGTTTCCTTCAAATGAAAATTTCTGATGATGCTTTCTTGAACATAGCTAAAGTTTAGATCGGTTAAAAAAAAAAAAGTTTTAACTTTGTGTTTTCTTTTGTTTTGACTTGGTTTTTCTTTTGGTTAGTTTGTTTGTAACATTTTTTTTAATCCCCTGAAGGGAAATTATTTTACTTGCCAGCATTATATCATGCAATATCATGACATTACTGGTGTTACAATTTTAAGACTGTCAAATGATGGGTTTGAAAAACAATACTTTTTTTCCTTATTAGGAGTTTTATATTTTTAATTACAGGGGAGACATTCAGCATTGTCAAGTTTCTGACTATTTCTCAAAGATCTAACTCCTAAAATCTCTCTTGAAAGAAACTCAACATTTGCATAAAGTTGGTATATGCATACTGTTCATGGAGTGGACAAAAACTTAGAAGGTGAAAGCCAGAAGATTGAAGCTAAAAATTTCCTTCAAATTCAGAAATACTTGACTTTGAAACACTTATGTGTAGGTTATGCTGCTAGGTAAACACTGAAGGCACACGTTTCATTTTGCTCTGCTTTTTATTGCAAAAGAAACAGAAACGCCAGCGTCTGACTGGCATGGTAGGTGTCATTCAGAGCAGAAAGCCACATGGAACAATAGCTAGAATAAGTGGTACTTGGGGATGTATATCTCTGCTTTTCACAGAAGTGTCAAAGCTTCCAGTGCAGTCTGCAAGAGTACTTATTGTGTGTCTAGCTCAGGATAGTGCCAGGTTCTGTCTTTTCTGGTGCAGATAAAGAGTCAGGCTTGCCCATGTGGACCAGTAGAAACTCTACTTTGAAGACTTCATTTCTGTGTTTTCCACCACTGCACTGGGCCTTAGATTGTACAATGTTAGGCCATTTGAGTTAAGGACATGTTCGCACTTATTTCTAAGCCTGCTGAAAGCACTTAGTTTCCTATGCTAATGGTTTGTTTTATTTGGTTTGGTTATATTCTAGACTTTTGTAAGCAGTCCCACAACCACTACAAGCAGAGTATAAGGCAAAGGTCATTATCATACAGGTGTTGCTGTATCTTGCCTTATTAGCCTTTATTTTAGCAAATTCTTCAAGAATATTTGAGATGCCTAAACCTGTCTTGTGAAGCTGCCCTCAGCTAACTGCTGGGTGACTCTGCCATAGCTCTTTCTCCCCTCTCTATGCAGCTTTTTTCACCACAGTATTATCACTTATTCCACATTGCGCCCTAATCCACTGCAAATATCTGTTAAAGTATGTCAGATGCTGTGGGATTCTGCAGAGTGCCTTATGTAAGTATTAGATGGCATTACACTATTGTTATGATTTTTTATTTTACATAGTGATTCCTTATGGTGTTTCTGCTCCAATGACAATGTACCGAAACCCTGGTGTTATTACAAAGACAACAGAAGAGTTTGTCAGAGAATCACTGGAGTACATCATCTTTGGAGATGAGGTTTTTGGATGTTTCACCCACAAAATATCTAATTGAGTTTGTTTGTGTGTAAATTACTTCCAAAGACTTCAGCCAAGGCTGTGTGGGCTCAGCCTGTTCTTTTCACTGTTTTCATAGATTTTGGACATCAAACAAGAAAGAGACAATGGGTTGTTAATGCTAATATGGCACCAGTAAAATATAAAGAGAGGAATACACAAGTGAAGTGTAGTGGTAACAGCACAATTTGGTTTTCTCAGCTTATGAGCCTTGAGCTGAGCTCAGTTTGATGTCGGGTTGGTCTTTATCCTCTCTCCAGCTGCCTGTTTTCTTGACCTTGCTCAGGAATTTTCCAAGACCTCTACTCCTTCACAAAAATTGGCCAGCAATTTCAAAAGTTATTAGTGGGGGAGAGGAAGGACATAAAACCAGAATGTACTATCACAGAGACATCATTTCCTTGGATACCATGCTAACAAAATACAGTAAATATTTATACACAGCAGCTGTTAGTGATGAGCATTAAATGCAAGTATAAGAAAGAGAACAGATTTGCTGAAAGCAGAGGAATTAACATTTTCCTCCAAGAGAAATGTAATTACTGAAAGCCTGAAGTAAAAGCTTTTGTGGGCCTTATACAGGCTCTGAGAAATTTATATTACCATTTTAACATAATCTTGAAGGTCATAAGTAATTATGCTTGTTTGAAGTTTATGAATAAAACAATAATTTTTTTTATTTCCATCTTGTTCACAGTGTATTTCCATGCTTTCAGTTTTGTGTCCTTGGTTTCTTTGGAAAAGTTAAGAAAATTTGCAAAAAAAAAAAAAAGAAATCTATCAGAACGTAAAGTATACACTAGGCTTTGGGAAGTCTGCAATGATAAAAAAAATGTATTTCTTTCCAGATCCTGTGAATATTGCAGAGCTCGGCAATATCCAATATTGGAACGTAAGAGGCAGCAACAGAGGAAAAGGATACATGGTAATTCTACACTGCTGAATGAATCCCAAAGGCAGGTGTTTTGACTGGATGTCTGTGGAATCAAATCAGGTGCTATTAAAAGGTATTTCAAGGACAATCCAATCACCAGGTATAATTGTTGTGGGTTCATAAAGGGAAAGTCCTGACTAATTACAGTAATTTCATGACTGTAAGGCGCACCCTTTTGACTAAATCTTTTCCCTGAACCCGGAAGTGCACCTTATAGTCCGGTGCACCTTATCTGATGTACGAAGTTGCAAAATTTGCAAACCCGAAAGTGTGAGCTGCAATGGAGGGGCGGTGCCGTGGGAGCTCCGAGTCGCGAGGGGGGGCGGGAGTGGGCAGTCACGGCTGGCAGGAGCCGCGCAGCGAGGGAGGGAGCTGCCCCTCTTCCCGGCTGCAGCATGAGGAGGGCGCCTGGGGTTGCGTTTAAAGGCTACGCCAGTCTGTGAAAAATGTTTGCAAACTGCCAGTAATTTGTTACTTTTTGCACACAGCTCAGCTCCTCGCTGCAAAAAAAACAAGGGTGAGCCTCTGCCAGTAATTTGTTACTTTGTTACATGCAACTCAGCTCCTCCCTGCACAAAAAAAAAGGGCGAGCCACTGCCAGTAATTTGTTACTTTGTTGCATGCTCCTTGCTGCAAAAAAAAAAGTGCGAACTGTAAGCCCAGCTGCGAGCGGGGGACAGGAGCGGCCAGCCCCTGGCCAGCAGTGGCCACGTGGGCTGAGCGGGACTGCCCAGCCCCCGATCCCAGTCCCCACCAGCTGCATGGGCTGAGTGAGACCGCCCAGCCCCCGCTCCCGGCTCCTGCCGGCCGTGCAGGCCGAGAGGCACCGCCTAGCCCCCGATCCCAGTCCCCGCCGGCTGTGCGGGCTGAGTGGGACCGCCCAGCCCCTGTTCCCAGTCCCCGCCAGCCGTGCGGGCTGAGAGGCACCACTCAGCCCCCGCTCCCAGCCCCCAGCGGCCGCAAGGGCTGAAAGGGACCGCCCAGCCCTCAGCCAGCGGCAGCCGCACAGGGAGAGAGGGAGCGGGCAGCGCTGCGCCGCCTCGAGCTGCAGACGGTCCCAAACCACCCTGAACCGCAGTGACCCCGAGGTGTGAGCCGTGGCTGCCCTGAACCATGGCAACCGTGAGCCCTGCCTTGCCAGCCGGGGGCGGGCGGGAGTGCCAGGCCCCGCCCACAGAGAGGGCGCTTGGGGCTGTGTTTAAAGGCTACACCAATCTGTTAAAATGTTTCCAATTTGAGCACATGCCAGTAAACTCCATGGGGGATTCCGGGGGATTCCGTTACTAATTTGTTACTTTGTTGTGCACAGCATGGATCTTCGTGGCAAAAAAATAGTGTGCCTTATAAGTCCAGTGCCCCTTATATGATCTACAAATTTGCGGAAGTTACCGACTCCTGGGGGGTGCGCCTTATTGTCCGGTGCACCTTACGGTAGTGAAATTACTGTAATTTGATACTGGTCCAGAATAAGGTTACTTGCCTAGTAAATGTAAGGAAGGTGGTGGGTGACACTGTTCTTGATTTTAGTAATATTTAGTAAGATTTTAGTAAGATTTTTGATGCTGTCCCTCGAAGTGTTCTTCTGCGCCAAGATGTTGGGATGATCAGGTTCACAGTGTACTGGATGAAGAACTGGCTGAGTGTCAGAATTTCAGGGGTTCTATTGTATGGGGCTACATGTGTCTGGTGCGCGATCATCAGTGGTGTTCATGAATTCATTATAGAACCAGTTCTGGTCAACAAGTTTATCAATGATCTGGATGCAGGACTTGAATGCACCTTTTGCTGACAGCACTAAACTGGGAGATGCTATTGACTCTCTTCAGAGACAAGAGGCCCTTCCGAGGGATCTGGATATGTTGGAGCACTGGGCAATTAACAATGGCATGAAATTTAACAAGAACAAATACAGATTCTGCCCCTGGGATGCAATAAACCTGGGCACAAGTATAAGCAGGGAGAGGAGTGTGTGTAGAGCAGCCCTACAGAAGGAATCTGGGGGTGCTGGTTGGCAGCAGCTCAGGGTGATCAGCAGTGTGTGCTAGGGCAGCCAGGAGGGCAAACCCCATCCTGGCGTGCATCAGACACAGCATCACCAGCTGTGACTGGGATCATCCTGCTGGATTCAGCCATGGTGCAGCCTCACCCTGAGTCCTGTGGGCAGTGCTGGGCCCCACAAGCTGACAAGGGTGGGAGGGTCCTGGAATGGTCCAGAGGAGAAAACAGAGCTGGTGGGAGGGCTGGAAGGCACATCCTGTGAGGAGCGGCTGAGGGCTCTGGATTTGTCTGGTTTGGAGAGAAGGAGGCTCAGGGGTGACCTCATTGCTCTGTAGAGCTGTCTGAGGAGGGCACCTGGAGAGGGAGGGTCTGATTTCTTCTCTCTACTCTGGACATTAAGAAGTATCTCCCTCCTGAGAGAATGGTGAAACACTGTCACAGACTTCCCAGAAAGATGATTGATGCCTGTCAGTGTGTCTGGACAATACTCTTCACTTTGGGCTTGAATTCCAAGTTGGTCCTAAAGTGATCAGGCAACTAACCTACATGATCTCCTTAGGTCCTTTCCAACTGAACTATTCTATCCTGAGCTAGCCTAGTTTATGCTATTTGTTCAGATGCATTTTTGTTCTTTAAAAATCACTAATTTTCATATATCTTTTAATTTTACATGTATCTTTTAATTTTGCATGGTTGTTTAACTTCTGCATTTCAAAAAGTATTTGTAAAAGAGCATGAATATAACAAGGACTTTATTAATAAATAATTGAGGGTTTTTTTTGCATAATGCAAGGCACAGTCTTTGTTATCTTCGCCACACAGATGGAAAAGAAATCACAAAATGTATCCTGCTGGCTCCAGAAATTCCTGTCTGCTGCATTGGAGTTAATGACATCTGTACACAACACATCATAGACATATATGAAGCACCATTTAGGTTCCAGTTTTCTACACATGTCTCCTATACTTGTTATAAATCTCAAGGGAACAACTAAGGATTCATCTGAGATCTCTGAACTGAAAAAATTAAAATAACAATGCATAAAATTATATGTATCTTTCCTGCAGTATAATCAGATTTGACCCAGAACCCTATGAGTTGATTCTGCCATTGAACTCAATGAAACTACTGGTACACTTATTCTTTCATGTCAGAATTGGAAATAAAACTATTACTTGAATATTATCACCCAGTGTAGAAAACATCTGGAAATAAAAGTGAGACATCTATGCTGGACATTTCAGCATTGCTGGTTTGAAACACAAGGAACAGAAATGGTTTGTTCATCACTCCATAAAGACTATATTTTCAAGTGATTAAACTGTATTCTTCTAAGTGTTATATTTGTGCAGCTGTGCAGCAAATAAATGCAGAATACAAGATATGTTACATATTGCATGCACATGAAAAGCTGTTGAAGTTCCTGGAGGAAATGCACATTGAATAGCAGACCCAAGTGTGGAATGTAGGGTTTGTGTTTGTTATTAGTAGAAGTGCCTCTTTCTCCACACACATATATGCTCAATGAATGGATTCTCAGATACAGCATGAATGCAGTAGATGTCTCTTTCCTAGCTCATCCACTCTAAACACATTCTGGGGCCTTGTCCCCAGACAGCTCTCTGCATGTTTGATTTACATGTGTTAGCAGTCCCTGCAGAGTGAGGCAACTCCTACGAAGCAGCCACTGCTCCTGCTCTGCTTGAGTCAGCGGGGGTCACTCAGGGATTCAGTCACTGCAGCAGCAAACCTGAGGACTCCCTTGCCTGCAGCTTGTCATAGTCCCAACAATGTAGCTACAAATTCCCTTATTTACTCTCTGATTTTCACATGACTTACCTAACTCATGTTAAAGAACACGCTTTCGCCCTTCCTACAATGACAATTTTTTGCCACTGGAAACAAATGTTTATCTGACATACAGTACCCTAGTAACACAAAAGTACCAAGGACCCCATAGGCACAGGTTAGTGAGTAAAAGATTTGGTTACCAAGGTTTGCAAGTCCTGTAATCTGTGACAAATGACAATTCCATATTTCTTGTTTTGAGCTGGTTTATGGCTGTGCCCTCTGTGTGGGTCTTGCAGGCTGATGAGTAGAAAGTGGGCAATCAGCTTAGTTTTGATTTGTTTCTCTTGATGGACAGAAGGGTACTGTTACTTGCTGCTCTTGCATGGTCAGGCTGTAAAGTATCCTTGTCTGACCTTTCAACTCAGGTAGATGGTGTGATTCATTGGGTGTCCTGCGCTGAAGTTGATAGCTCTGATCAGTCCTGTCCAACTCAGCATATTCCAGGATTCCATGGTTCTGTGATTCTATTTGCACAATATTAGGCCAGATCTTGCTAACTTCCAATCTCCTAATGATAAATTAGAAGTGCTCTCTCTGATGATAAATCTACCTAAGTCTGCAGGAAGAGGTTTCTCTTCCTTTGTCTTCTCAGAGAAGTTAGTGCGTGGATCAGCCATCAGTGTGCAACCTTGGAGGAGAAACAACCCTACCCTCCTCTTCATTTTATAGACCATTTGTTCTCTCTGAGTGCCGAACAAACAACTCAAAAGTTATATTATCTGCTCTTGCTCTTGGACCTGGTTCATAGGGAAATGGAAACAGAAGGGGAAAATGGCAGTTCTTCCCCGTATTCCCTACCTAGGGAAAAGGTGGAGAGGTAGACCAGCAAGCCAGGCCTTCTGCTTCTCCCACAGAATCCATAGCATGGAATTTCCTCTTTTTGATAAAACATTGCTAACAACCATAAAACCACACACTGTAGCAGTGGCTCTTCATGGAAGGATTCCATATTACCCCTGTTTATGGAGTGGGAAGAAGAGGTGCGGAGAGGTGAAGCACCTGCCCCAAGCCACCCAGAGGAAGGAGAATCACCTCAAGACAAACACTGTCCACCTCTCCTCAGCCCCATCCCCCAAGGAGCCTATGACTTCTAGGGAGACTCATGGCTCAGAAAGTCAAATGTCTTGCAATTAAGTAACAAGAATAATGGCTATAGGCCTGGAGCCAAACTTTGCTGGGCTTTTGTTCCTATATCCTCACTCCACTAACCCGGGAGTTTGATGAGAAGCTGCCATCCATGACTTAGTAGAAGGTTATGCCTCCTTTTCCCAGGGTCGCTGGATCAGCAAATTACAGAATGATTTCAATTGGGAAAAAACTTCAAAGGTCATCTACTCCAACACCTCTGCTATGGGCAGAGGCACCTTCAACTGGAGTAGATTGCTCAGGACTCCATCCAGCCTGGCTGCAAACACTTCCAGGGCAGGGACATCCACTACTTCTCTAGACAACCTGGTCCAGTGTTTCACCAACCCCACAGTGAAGAGACTATTCCTTATATATAACGTTGGTCTACCCTCTTTCAGTGCCCTTTGTCCCATCACTATACACACTGATAAAAAGTCTCTCTCTCTCTCTCTCTCTCTCTCTTTTTAGACTCCTCTCTCTATTGGAAGGATGCAATGAGGTTTTCCCTAAGCCTTCTTTTCTCCAGACTGAGCAACCCCAACTCTCTAAGCCTTTAATCTTAGCAGAGTTGCCCCAGCCCTCTGACTATTACTGTGGCCCACCTTGGGACCTCAGGCTCCAACAGGCTCACGTCTTTCTCCTGCTGGAGACTCCACAGCTGGGCGCAGCACTCTGGGTGCACTACTCCTCTGCTCTCGTGAAATCTGAGGGCAGAATCCCCTCCTTCATCCTGCTGTGCACATTTCTTTGGATGCAGCCCAGGGTATGGTTGACTTTCTGAGACGCAAGCACATGTTGCCAGCTCATATGTAATTCTTTTTATCTTCTAGTATCTCCAAGTCCTCCATAGAGTTGTTCTCAATCCATTTATCTCTCAGCCTGTACTGATACGAGAAATTGCCAAATCTGGGTACAGAACCCTGCATTTGACTTTGTTGCACTTCTTGAGGTTCACATTTTCTCTCCCAAACCTGCCAAGGTCCATTCCTTCAAGTGTCTACTACCACTCAGCTTGGTGCAATCCACGGCCTTGCTGAGGATGCATTTGACCCCTTTCACTATATCACTGACCAGCAATGGGCCCAAGAGACACGATCCTGTTAAATTTGGTGACCTCTTCAGCCACAAGGACTCCATCTGGTTATTTTCTGCTTCCTAGGGCTGCTTCAACAACTGTCTACACACAATATGCCAATTTTTGGCCCCAACAAAAATCACATACTAGAAAAAATCCTGAAAATTCCATGTGGAACTTGTTGCAATGGGCGCAGCCCATCCGGGAGACCATCAATCCCAGTTCCCCTCAGATCTGGTACCTTCATGGAAGAAACCTTTTGGCCATGGTCATCTTCCTTATGGACTGGTTGCCAGGGATGTTGAGCTACAATTTTATTTGGGTATTTAAGACAATCACCCAACTAATGGCAGTACAAAAGCATAAAGTGAAAGGCACGGAGTGTCAGGCCCTTCAATATCTGCAGTTATTCCCAAAGAGGGCTTGTTTCCTGATTTTTCTGCAAGGAACTAAACCTAGCCTGTTTTTCTGAGCCATGACAGAGCAGAACAGAGATAGTAGGAAGAGCACTGTACCTGTGGAAAAAAGAAGTTGGGTCAGAAATACAATGTGGTGCACAAAGCAGAATATGGGAAGGATCTCTCTTTCTTTCACACACTCATGCTGGTTACATTCCTGTGACTCTCCCTGTGAGCATGCACCTGCATAGGCACCTATGTGGGATGCGATAGTGTGGGTGGCTTGAGTTATCCTAAAGCTGGTCTACAGTAAGGGCCACCAAAAAAATCAAAAACATTTGAGAAAACCAGATATTTTTGTCCTTGAGGCTCCTTTCAGGCGTAACAGTACAAGTGTTCACTCGGGGTTTTGAATAGTGTGCAGGTCAGCATATAGTTGAGTGAAGGTTTTGCTGGTTTGTTGGGTTTTCGTTTTTGTTTTTGTTTTTTGTTTTTTTTTGTTTAGTTGGGTTTTTTTTGTTGTTTTCTGGAGTTGTAGGGGCCTTTTTGTTTTTGTTTGCTTTGGCTTTTATTCATTTGCTTGCTTTTGGTTTTAGGGATTTTTTGTTTGTAGTTTTTTTATTGCTATTGTTTGAGTTTTGGTTTGGTTTGGGTGGTTTTTTTTGTTTTCGGGAATTTTTTGCTTGTTTTGTTGGGTTTTTTTGTTGTTTTGTTGGGGCTTTTGTTTGTTTGTTTGTTTAACTTTTGACTATTTTTCTGTTCGTTTCATTGTTTTTTTTCCCTCAAATCACTATTTTTTTGAGTGAAGCTAAAACAATTTACAGTTGTATTTCAAATATTTGACTTACATAGATTTCGGTTATTACACTAGTCACATGCTCAGGCAAAGAAAATCACTCCAGAAAAAAAAAATCCCTCCAGTTAGTGCAAGAGTAGTGGATTAAGGAAAAAAGGAACTATGCAGTGCAGGATTGCTTTTAAAAATATGTTGTATTCAATCAGTGGATTACATCAGCAATTGAGTCAAAGCCTTACTTTCACAAAGATTGGAGTTTCAAGTCTGTCTAGACAAGTAATTTACAGCGAGGGAAAAAATCCAAACCATTGAATCCTAATGTTGTAAACAGTCTGTTATCAAGACTAGTAATATAGACAGGGCTCTACTTTTCTCAAGGACCACTCACAAGAGAAAGAATTTGATATGGCAACTTGCCTGAAAAATATATTTATGATATACCAGTATGTGGTAGCTGCATGAAAGAGCTATACAAGTAGGGAGTGCTTTGCTGAGGGAGCAGCTGATGGGATTGGCCTTGACAGTGACTGCAGCATGCACTTCAGAAATGTCAGTCCTCCTAAAACACAGAATAAAGACAGAGTCTTCAAACAGTTTCTTGACTATTCTGCTCTTTCCTATGGTCTTTCCAGCATTATGGCATTTCAAGAGTCCCAAATTAATCGTAACATGTGTAAAGGGACTGTTGTCTTTCCCGCTGCACCTTCCTTTTTAAAGAGGCTTCTTGGTTAAGAGCCTACTTGCAGACCTTCTGCATGGTCTTTAAGCCATGGTGGCATGTATCCTGGTACATATGTGTTTCTGAAGGCAAAGGCAGAGTTCAGTATTACAACCCAGAGTTTTCCAAAGTGACGCACACCATCAGTTGCTGTTGGTGGTTGCAGCAGGAGTGTGGTAGACATCTGGTATAAACTGCTCCTTGACGTCCCCTAACAACTCCTGGGACAGCTGTAGGACAACAAGAGCTTTCTAAATCTCATTTTCAGTCTTGGATATTGGATATTAAAGCTAGGTACCAGCATCCACATTATACAATTAGGCTCCCATTTTAGACCAGTGTGTGACGTACATTGAAATTGCTGTCCAGCTTACTGAGTGAATTGAGAGGATGATGGCAAAATACACTTCTGACTTAAGTCTCCTACATTGATTTTGGTGTATTCTAATCTTTCAGAAATGGTTAAAATCAAGAGTGACTGAAATGTTATGTAAAGCATATTTTGAACTAAAGTGATCTAAACTTTTTGGATGTTTCAAATCTAGTTGAATCTGGGCATTTGTCATGAAAAACTGAGGCATTCACATCAACTGTAAAACAGTTCTGCCCTCTCCACAGTGTTTTGGAGGTTTGATTTTAGGAGGTTTTTTTGTTTCGGTTTAGGTTTTTTTTTCGGTTTGGGTTGGTTTTGATAATTTTTTGGGTGGTTGGCTGGCTGTGAGTATTTGTTGTTGTTGCCGAAAACAAAGGTACCTTAACAAAAAAAAAAAGCTTGTCAGTGTTCCTGGCTACTTGCTTGGTGAAGAAAAACACAAAAAAGAAAGATGGCCCAAGAGGGCTATTACATTCTTCTCTCCCTTTCTCTTTCCTCCGCTACTGTGCAGATTTCCAAGTTGAATGGCTCAGGAGTGAGTGAGTGGGGAGCAAGGTCAAACATAACTTTACACAATGAAGTCACATCGTGATAGCTTTGCAAGTATAAAATCTATTGGAGGATGGCCTGTTGCATTTCGTACTGCCCTGAAGTATCCAGGCAGCTAGGATTGTTACTCCCTATCGATAGATTAAAAGTATATTGGCTATTCCCAGGGAACCTTTTGGAAAATTTGTGTGGCAAAACAATTGTTGCTACTGTTCAAGATACTTTGTATAATATTAAACAATATAATAATAATAATAATAATAATAATAGTAATAATATTAATGTTTCAATATGAGAGACTTTGTTGAAACTGAGAGCTCTGTGGAGATGTCCTCCTGCTGCAAGACTTTGCTGTGTTGTGAGCACAGTGTGAGTTTGTCCTGGGGAAATACCTTCACTGAACAGACCAATGAAAATTAAATCGAGATCAAAGTTCTTTCTGCTGTCTTCAAATAGACATTGACCAAAAATTTACTGTGGAACTAAATATTGGGAAGAAACAGTGATTAAAATGTATTTGTGCAAAAATACTTGGCAGAGGAAAGGAAGAAATCAAAAAGCAACCATTTTGATGTAGACAAAAACTTATTTGGGGTGCGTGAGAGAGGAGGAGAGCCTATTTGGGGTGCATGAGAGAACTTAGGGAGTGCCTAAGCTGGAACAATAGAAGGGGCGAGATCTAGGCTGAGGACTGATGCTGGTACAGGACTCAGTAGGGAGTCTTTGATTATTGAGACCTCTGGATCAAAGTGTCTCTCCATGGAGACAAGAACATTTATCCCACATCAGAGATACTAAGATGTGAAGCCACTTTTTTTGGAAGACTCATTGCAGGCATGGGGAGGCTGGTTAGTATTACTGCAGGTTGATGACTTAGAATATGACAGCACTGCAAGTGCTAAGAAACTTAATTCTTTCCCTACAGATTGTATAGCATAAAATGACTTCTGGAAGACAATAGATGCAGCCTATATTAGGATTATAGCTGCTTGAATTTTTCTGTCCAGTGTAGGCTAACTTCTACAAGTGCTTTGGAAAGTACTGATCTGTCAACATGGATAGTAAGCAGGAGAAAGGCTTCCAGTGACTTCAGTGGGCTTTGACTCAATCCCTACTGAGAGAGAATGAATCTGCATAAAATCAGACATCTTTTCCTGACACCAGATATTGTTATTAATGGAAAAGTATAGTATTGTAATCTGTCTACACTCAGCCCTAGTAGGGTTTTTTTAAGCAGCACAAATTTCTGTCAGGGAAGTGACCCAACTGAGATAACCAGACCAAGTGATACCTCTTACTGAACATTGAAGTGCTATTATTGAAACTAAGAGATCAAGCTATCAGATTTTAAATGCTTGTTGGGATGGCTGAGCCAGTATCTGGGAATGAGGTGTAGATTGGCCTCACACCTAGAACAGGCACAGCAAGGATGTGCTCTGCCCGGAAGGGAGCATGGTGAGGGAGGTGAGTGATGCAGAGATGTCCTTGTGCTGCTGGCACAAGGCACTGTCCTTCTTGTGTCATACTGGAAAATGGCAGCATTGGCTGGTGCCTGAAACTGTCTCCTGGGAAGCAGTAAACCAGGAGCTGGCCTCGCCACTGAGATGTGCAGTGAAAGTCTGTAACCAAAACACAGTGCAACTCTAGCTTGTGCATGGAAAAGAGCAATTGTGCATTGCTCTGGAGCACACAAAAAGCAGAACAAGTCAGGGTTGAGAGAACAAATTAAACCTTTAGACTTTTAGGTACTCTGCTGTTTAAGTAAAGAAAGCGTTAAAATTATAGGGATCCATGCAGCTATCTGAACAGATACCTCTGGGGGGCACTATGACCACAAAATAAAACTGACAGATTTGGCTGCTATTTTATTCCCGTTTTGTTTCTTCTAATGGCATTGCAGGCTTTGTACAGTCATTCAGCTATTCTCCCCAAGACACACGCTGAGGGGTTTTCGTTTGTATGGGTTTTTTTTAAGGAGAAATGGAAGAAAAATCAAATGTTGATTTCAAGGGAGTTTTTCTTGAGAGAGAACACAGTGAAGCCCAGATAAAGGCATCAGTGATCTCTGTTCTGCCTCAGCCATATACACAGACCACGGCATGTTTCAGCTCCACACTTAACTGGAATGTCTGACAATCCAGCAGAATCCTGCCTTTTGTACACCTCTCAACAGCATACTGTCCACATTAATAACTTCCGAAACACCTGACTGGGCATGCTTACACCGAAAGCACACTGATGTCAACACAGCGTTGAAGAAGGATCAACACTACAGGAGATCAGCCCATGGGGCACACCTGGTTCTGGTTTATGTCTGCTCTGCTTGCAGACTTTGGTCTAAATCCCCAGTGTTGTTCCGTTCCTACCCACGGGCTAACATATGGCTGGGAGTCAGATCATCTGACTGCTTTATGGGCTCTTATCTTTCACTGTGCTGCACACAAGCAGAAATACTTCTGGATCTTGCTCTGGTAGAGCAAACAATTATATAAGTGACATTAGGTAAATAAAACATCTTTTGGCCTTTGAAGAACATAAAAGAATGTTATATATCTTCTTGTTGATCAAAGGTGGTTAAATTGCTCCTTTTGTTGCACATACAGATTGTTGTATTCGTCTAACATTTACAGCATGTAAGGCTGCTTTAATGTGTCACTCATATTTCATAGTGTGTCTGCCTTTGGTTTTATCTCAGCTTTGAACAGTAAGGTTTAGTGAGAAAGTGTAACTGAGTATTTATGCCCCCTTTCTTTATTCCAGCTTGGGTTTTCACCTACATCTTCTTTCTAATCCACTCCACCGCCTACTCTCCAGCCTGTGCTGGGCAGCACTGATAATTTAAGATTATAGTAAACATTTCACTTCAAACAGGATGGAAATATTTTAGATATCATCAGCAGAATGGTATTCTCCTTCACACACAGTGACAGAGGGACTTGAGTGTGCATGCAAGAGTGGGAGAAAAAAAAAAAAAAAAAAAGAAGGTTGTAAAAGGAACAGAATTTAAGCACTGGCAGCCAGACAGTGGAGTTCTCTGGCAGCTGCAAGTTGCCTGGAGGCTTTCTGGGCCTGGTCAGGAATGAAAGGCTGTGGAGCCAGGCTTCATGCCACCCTCAACAGCACAGCCAGACAGTCACTCACACACTTCACAGCACCGTTTTTAAGCATTCTTAAATCTAAATCACCTTGAATTGTAGAGTCCAGGACTGGCTTTCTAAAAATGTAAATGAAGTTCTGAGCCCTATGTGAAATTTATGAGACAAATAGAACTTGTAGCTTCAGCCATTTCAAGTCATCTGAGCACATATCTGTTTTAAACAAGTAAGTATTGTTTCCCTGATATTTTGGAGTGAAGAACCCAACTCAGCGTGTACTCTGGTACATAGATAGGTCATATAGTGAATTTATTTCTTGACTTCTTTAATTTGTTTTGGTCTCTAGATGGGACCAGTACTAAGAAAAGGATAAATGAAACCGGTTTTACTACAAGAGTTGAATTATTTGTATCTTCAATCAAGGGCCATTTCTCACCTAGTTTCTCTCTTTACTGTATTTCAAAGAGGCAAAATATCTGAGTCGCTGGGGAAGAAAGCCTTTTGATGGAGAAATGTATGCATGTTAGGAAGGTAAGTCGTGGAGAAAAAAGAAACCTAGAGATTTCTGAGGAAAGTGATGAGAGATTCACAGGAGAAGTGGCCCTAGTGGCAGAAGAACCTTGGAGAAATGTCTGCAAGGTATGAGTTCTGGACATAACCTCCAGTGAGACAACCAAAGAATAACAGCTACAGACTGAAAGATTAGGAATGTGTCACAGTTGAGGGGCTAGAATAAAGACCTAGGAGAGTGAAAAGTGTCTGGGAGACATGAAGATGGAAATCAGCTTGTGAGGCAAATGCCTAATGCCCAAAGGCAAGTGGAGGGATTTTCTGTGGCGGGGAAATTGAGAAAGCAGCAACAGGCAAACCATTTGGTTTTGGCTCCTGTGCTATAAAAGCAATCAAAATCTATAAACCTTTCCATTATGTCTGGTTCTGTCTGTCCCATTGCTTCTCCACGATTCTGAAGGCTTGCGGAGTTATTCCAGCAGCTCTCTCTTACCCCTAATGGTCCTAAAAGTCCTCACTGCTACATGGATTGAAGTGTGTGCCCATCAGAAGGAAAAAACAACACCAATCCCATTCTTTTTCTCTCGTTCTGTACAATTTTGGTGTGACGTAAGTATGACTTCAGTCACATAATGGGAATGAGCTGGAGGTTATGTGGCCCCTGCTGCACCTGAGTCCTAAATTTATTTCTTCCAACCAGTCTTCTGGGGCTGTTTTCCTGCAAGATAATGCAATACAACCCTCAGACCACAGTTTCAATTAAAACCTGAGAATTTTTTAATGAGGAAGTTCTCCAGACTGTAATGACTAAAATCTTCTGAAGATGGTATATGTATATCACACTTAACCACTTGCACCCAGTGTGAGCTGTTCAGAATGAGTAAACAAAGCACACTCGGCATTTCTTTTTTCAGTTCTTTTTTTCAGAAATAGTTTTGAAAGGAAGAATGTTTAAGGATTAATTCTGTACCAAAAGATAAACCAAACCAGCAGAAGCTTTTGGTGTCTGAGATAAATATTTGCAGAACATTGTCTGACTATCTTCACATGCTGATTTTATAGATCTAGGCTTTAAAAGGCAGCTTTCTTCTCCTAAAGTTCCATCCACATCATAAATCAATAAATACATCAATAAATAAAGCAACAAAATATCTCTGCTGCTGATGCACAGTAGATGCCAGTTTCTCTTCCTGTTCTGTTTGTCAGATTCCTATGAAGGGCACAGAGTGGGTGGCCATACACTGATAATCACCTTAATTTTCAGAGCTGGCTGTATTATTAAACTGTGTCACTGATCCCATCTGGATTACAGAAAGCAATTTTACTGGTGAAATCACCGAGAATTTCAGTAAAAGTTGAATAATATTCTTTCAATATTGAATAACTGTGGATCTGGCTGTGCTTGCAACATAGCCATATGGGAAGCACATGAGCAACATGCTGTACTCTGAACTTATTGTTTTAGTTTGTTTCTAGCAGTTTTAGTGCAGAAAAATCCACTGCTAGTAAATTACTTGTAATGGTTTGTTAGGAGAAAAAGATGTTAGAGCAGAAGAATATCCTCTCTCCCTGATGCCCTCCGTCTCCCCTGCTTCTTGGGAGAGTATTAATGTTGCACACAAGCAACTTTTAAATTTTCTTTCTAAACAATTCTGGCAAAAAAGAAAGTAAACTTCATATTTTAATATGAGTAAACCAAGATTTGTCAGTAAAGACAGATAAGAAAGATAGAGCACTTTGTTAGATTGAGTGTCATACTTGGATAAAACAGGAAATCTTACAGACAGATATGCCCTCCTTCAGGTTGTAATGTAATAAAAAATATTGCCTCTCCTCTGTCTATTTTTATCCTTGCACCTTGTCTTATAGCTACATCAACATAACATTTGTTGGTGTAATGAATTCATATGGTTGTTAGCAATAGTCACAGATACCTGTTTCTTATTTGAAAATTTCAGATATTTCAGATGTTGCTTTTGGAGTTTTTGAGGACACACTCACAGTCATCGATTTGTTTTGTTTTGTTTTGTTTTTTAAATTTTACATTCTGTAATGTAACAGGCTTCACAATAAAACTGAAAATCAATGTATTTTCGAAATTTTGTTTTAATTTTTAGATATAACATTTCTATATATTCTCTGATCTAGTTGCATACCTCTGCTGAATGTCAGCAACAAGTTCTCTTTTTTAACAGCTTCTTAATGACTCTATAGAGACAGTTTTGGCATCCCAGGTGCCATGTAATTCCAGCAGTGGGCATATTCTTAATCCCATTTAAATGTGGAGTAATTTTCTACTTTTTCACAAAAGAAGGGCCACCCAGCACTGTTTGATACATCTGACAAGGTGGAAGTGCTCACAAACACAGCAAGAAAAATGACAACTGTGCATTTTTCACACTGTTTTATGCTATAGCACATACAGCTAGTGCATAGATGTCTATGCTGGAGATGGCTATTTCCTGCCTTAAAGCTGCTCCTGCATTTGGCTTTTCCATTTTTCCTCATCAACCATTTTCTAATGAAATTTTAATTTCTGTTTTAGGATGTTTATTGCATCCCAAGGGAAGTAGTGCAGAGTACAGCCTGATTTGAGATGCTTCACTTCTTATTTGGGCATTGTTACTTGCTCTCTCTGGGAATGACAACTTCATGGAGCACCCCTCATCCTCTTTCTTACAGGACTGCTTTTTGTCCCTGGTACTCAAAAGCTGTGCTGCTGAACCTGGCCTTGAGCAACTTGAACGTGTGCCATGTAGTTTGATGTGAAGTGACACATTGGGTCAGCTCCTCCAGGGATGAGGTGCTGCCCCTAGTTCCATCAGTCATCAAGTTATCTGGCCAGTTACCTGGCCAAAGAAACACAGTCTGTGTACACAAAAGTGAATTCAGCTAATTTCACATCCAGAAGCTACTTTCTTTGTTGAGTGTGGCAATACAATTCAGGAGGCAAGCAGAGTTCCTCTAGGCACTGGCAAGCTGCTTTCACCCTGCTGGGTGACTTCCTAAAGTTCCAGCAGCATTGTTCCGTGTGTAGCATTGATGTAGGGAAAGCTACATCTAAGCTTGGAGATTGGTGTTATACTGGGATAAGCACAAGCACTCTCAGAGCCATGTGAGTCCTTTTCCTCTCCTGAGAGCACTAGACATGTTAGCATTCACGTAAACAAAGTATGTGTGAAACATATGTTGTATCTCTCCACACAGACACACATGCATGACACAAATGCTCTGACCCTGTCGGGCCATTTATAATGCTCTTTGGTTTTTATTACCAAGTAGACACAGTATTACTCATGTACACAACTTGTATATTCACATTATTTTCAGTTGTTTTAAAGTAATAAATATTCTCATGCACCTGGCCATAGTGCAATTCTTGTACAGCAGTCTGTGTGGTGCACTGACATCAAATTGTACTTGTGGGAGTGCATTACCACATAGAGAGCAGTTTTTGCCTTTCAAGATGTGCCTTTTATTATGTTGAGACAATTAGCTTTTGCTATCAAATCCAAACACTTGAAAAAATGGGGAGAATAAATCCTGCAATGACTCATTTTACAAAGTGTAAAACTTTAGGATATTAAAATGCTATGAAAAAGGCCTTCACTTGGTAGGGTTCACTCTTGTCCTCTGCTTCAAACTTGAGTTACTCTAATTAATATGGGATTTCCTTGGGTCAGGCGAAAACCAAAAAACTGTGAATCATATAGGAAATATAATCAGACAAAAGCCTCTGCTACCAGGAACATGGTAGCTCAGAATACACTTCTGCTTATAGAAGCATGATAGTCTTGTTCTCAATTCAGATACATTTTGAAGGTATAATAAAAATTTACACTGTAGTTTCTTGTCCTCTTGGTGTCCTGGGTGAGCCCTGACGTGTATCAGCATTTTAGAAACTACATTTAACATCTAACGAGAGGTGAAACATAACTCTCCAGGTTAACCATAAAGATCATTAAAGATCATGAGTGATGGTCTGGCAGAAAAGTCCTGGCAAGGAGGATTACAGTGGATTTTAATGACTTTGGAATGTCATATAAAAGTACTTTTGAAGTTTGCATATTTTGGTATCTCCTTCTCCCTCCATGTACTCCAGGTGTAGCATGGCTGCATTAGAAAAGCTGAATGAATGCTACAATGCACATGGTATTGTGCAGGTTCAAGTGCTGGATTGTCCTCTGGGAGCAAGCCACGGAAGAAAGCCCTGCTTGCACAGATGGTAACCTTTCTGTGCAACAGATTGTAACCTCTCTTCAGCAGTGGGGTGGGTCAGGAGAGCACATGCAGACATGTGACAGTGCGTTTTCATATGCCATGCCTCTCCCCTTTTTGCTCCTGGTGGAAGATCCTACATCTCTAACAACTGAGTGCCATGCAGGACAAGACTGCAGGTGATGTAGTAGTCATTAGCTGCTCCTTCTATGCTGCTTTTGGAATTACACTTAGGTAAAGGGAAATTTCTTGATGGCAAATGTCATGGCCAATAGGGAGGGCATTAATAATGGCTGATAACACAATTATTAGCCAGAAGAGAAACTCTGATCATGTCCAGCAGGCCTCTCTAAAATCCATCACAACATTAACAGTAGAATGCTGAGAAGTCCTCCTCCTCTTTCTAGGTAGGTGAAGCTCATTCATGATGAGGGGCTTAGGCTGCTAAACCTAGGCCATGTTTTTGTTTTTTCCAGCAGAGGAAAGATGAGAGAGAACTTCTTAGAATAGAGAAGTGAAAAAATGGGGAATTCAGCTTACTCACTTCATAAAGAAACCTCGAAGGAAATTTTCTCTGTTAAAATTTCTCTAGTTTAATAGCTGTGAAGTCATAAAATTTAACTGAACAATGGTTTTCCATATAAAGGAGTCTTCAGTCAATAGTTCCTCTCTAAGCTGTTCCAAATCATCCTGGCTTCAATAAGATCAGATGCTCAAACAGCCAGTGCAGGAAACAATGTGACTTCTATAGGTCTAGCAGCTGCTCAATATGCTCTGTTGTGGTGGGTCTTTCTTGTGTGAAATTTTGTCATGTTTTTCACAGGCTTCTGCAATTGTATTGTAATTGTATTTCACAGGATACGTAAGAGATAATTTTTTTAAAGCAGTTTGTGAAGGGAGGCATTGCCTATTATAATGTCTTTAATTGAGATGTAGACAGGAGTCCCACTTAATAAACCTGTATATTGTTTTGCAGTAAATTAGCAACACAAAAGAGGACTATCTGAGCTTCCAGAATCAGACAAATGTTTTTCAGTCCCAAGTGGTGATATTTATTTATCTCATTAGCACTATGACAAATTAAAACACAGCCTATCGAATTTTTTGCATTTGTTTCACCAGAAGATAAAAATGGTATAAATTCTTTTAGTCCCAATCCTATTTTTCTCATCAATAAATTAGAAATGCCATGGAGATGGAACATACTTACACTTAATGTAGCCCAAGCTCATCAGTTGCCTTGCTTTCTCCAACTGAAAGGGCATCTGCCCTGGTTTGGGTACCACAGGCTCCTGTCTCTTGCCAAGAGTGCACTCAGAGGCTCATCGTCCTGCTACTGTGCTTTGCATTCATCACTGCTGCAGTGCTCTGGAAGGATGTGTCCCTGAGAACAAATTTCAGGTTTCAGTTTAAAAACTGCATCTCCCTAAACTTTACATGGAGGATCAGTTGTATTTTCTATCACAGACAAACCAGGAAGTTGTAAAACTGTTGCTGGAGAGAATATATACAGGCATTTTGTTTAACCCTACAATGCAGAGTTTCATTCAGAGATTTTTCTCTCTTGTAAAATAAAGATGGATAGATTTCTAAACAGCACATCACTTCGCAATTTTTTATTTAGGATGTCTATTAAAACTTTTGTTTTTCTCTGTTTGGCTAAAACAACATGTTCAACATGAATTCCAGCTCACTTTTACAAAGCAAAGATTATCAAAATGAATGCAAAACTAATAAAATTCAGTGTCTTTCTCTCTAACTGCACTTATTTCTAGATTTATTTAGATTTAAGTATTGTAGGCTATGACAGGATATTATCACAATTTATTTTTTTCCTTTGATACAGTAATTCCCCAGGAAAAAAGCCTGCATCACTTACAATACCGTGGTCTCCCATTTAGAGAATTTTCATACATGCAACAATAGCTCTGAGAATTTTACTGAAGCCAATGATAGTCAGTGTCTGCCTAAAACTTGCAATCCAGATGCAAAATCAATACATGTGGAACATCTGTCAGCAGAAAACTGCCCTTCTCTTCTGGATGCTAGTTGGTATGAGTGGATTGTATCACTGACTTCAAGAGCCTGAATTTGATAACACTGCAAATCCATAATGGAGATAGTACAAATACAGGATTCTAGTAATCTCAGATGAGTCAGCTTTTTCATAACCAAATTTCAGATTATACAGATGTCAGACATATCCTTCATTTCTGAAACTCAAGGACTGCATGAATTTATTTGAAATCATGACTTTTGGACCATCCTGGAGCTGCTTGGATGATTGGAATGTGTCTACATTCCGCAAAGATTTCAGCAGACTTCCCACCACACTAAAATATTCAGAATGAGAGCTGGAAAGTGATAATGACATTCATATATTCACATACTTGAGTGACAGCTTGTATATATTGTTATGATGTTGCTTCATTTTCTTCTATATATTTTAGGATTAAGGTATTAGGAGTATCCTTACTGTCTGGGAGAGCTGTTCATCATTTATGTCTGTATCTACTCTACTGTTTGAAGTCAAGATTTTCCATGTTAGCTCCAAAACAAGTCATGTGGTTTAGGCAATTTGGGCTGCATATTATCTCACATTCTGAGATGAAACACAGAGGTCCACTGTGGAGCTGTACCAAAAACCATTCAGAGAAACTTTGGAGACAAATTCTTGTTCACAAAACATCTTCCATAAAGCTCTGTCCCTCCTGATTGTTGTGGGCAGAAGACAACAGTTTGATGAACTGTAAACAAATTTTGAGTGCCAGAACCATAGAATCTTTTCCATGTTTGGAAAAAACCTCCAAGATCATCAATACAACCTTTGACCAAATACCACCATGCCCACTCACTCACACAGGCTTCCTACCTCATTCCTCCTGGAGGTCAGGTGTTGATAAAGGGTTGATACTCTTGGCACAGCAAAAATGGGTGCCACTAATAGTGTGATCTTAGAGGTTTGCTATTCACTTGCAAGCAAAAACTATTCCTACTTTGAAATCAGTCAAAATTTGCTAATTAAAACATATGCCCAAACGTAATTGTTCGATTTTGGTCATTAAGTTTTCTTCTCCCTTGAGTGCAGTACAGTACAGTAGAAAAGTCTGTTTGAAAATCTGAACTAACCTCTCTTTCATTTTTCAGGGACAGTGTGATTCTCCAATTAAAATTGCATCAAGGATTGGCTGTGCTACAGTTTATTAAGGAAACACTGAGGCCTGTATTTACTGTCGTCCAAGTTCAAGCATATGACCTTTAAGCATATGACTGTCTGCATGGTGTAATGTGCAGGGCAAATTTTTTCAGAGACCCAAAACAAGGTAGCAGTATTTATAAATGCCCTCTGCCCTTTTTTTTTAAGACTGCATTTAGTAATAACTTGGTGCTTCTGTGGCACTGTGTGAGACTGAGCTATGAGCTCCAGCACAGGTAACAATCTATGAAATGGTGCTCAGTGATGTGGCCAAGTGAGATTCTGTCTGCTGATAAACCCGTATTTTACCAGAAGAGACAAACCACCTTTTATGGTCCACATGGAAAGGAAGGACAGCTTCAAGTTCTCTTCTGGAAAGGCTAGGTGGAAGAAGCAGACTACTTTTTTGACCAGTTTCATTCAGCCTGAGACTTTTGTGGATGTGATAGGCATGTTTCACAAACTGTCATATGCTTATATGATTTGATGGCCTCATCAGAGTGCAGAAAATCAGCTCAGTCTGTTCATAGTTCTGAGACTATGAGACTAAATTAAATTTAAAAAATTTAATTTAATTCATTTAGAGTTGTCATTGTCATATGTAAGGACACAGGTCCCCAACTGCAGGTGTGCATAGGCAGAGAAATCTGGCCAAATTCTTCGTTCTCCCCCCATTAAACTGTGAATGTTGAGTGAATTACCTGTGAAGCTTATTGCAGGTGTATCAAGTATTTACAAGCTTGCTACAGTGTTTTGTGGGAAAAGCAGGAGAGAAGTGCCCTTCTCAGAGAAGTCAGTCCCCTAAAAATGTGGAGTGCAAATGGGTGCTGCTTCTGTGTTCTAGGAGATTTCAAAACTGTCCAAGAATGTGTATTTTGCAGATAAGCTTTAGTTTTTTAGAAGGGGGTGTCTGCATATGATTTTGTATAGTGCTAAGGGTAGCTAGGCAGGAGTGGATGGGATAAACTGTAATTTAGGATAGTAAAGTCCTAATCCAGAAAACTATCTAGGTGCCATGTGGGTAGAGCTAACCACTGTTGCTGATCCCCACCTAAGAGTTGTGGATGAAAAAAACTCAGTGCTAGTAAGAAGTCATAAAGAGTTTGGGAAAGAATACGCACTAAAGAAAGGTATTGTTGTTAAAAGGGAATGAAAGTAATCCAGTTTTGATGTGACCACCAATTTACCTATGTAAGTGTATTTAGGTAACTGAGTTTCTGTTGCGTATGCGTATTCACTGGCTTTCTCTAATCAGTGCAGAGGAAGGGAAGTTCTAGAGCATGGTCTTCTAATTCCATGGCAGTGTCTAGGTAGTTAACATAAAAGTCCTCACCACTGGCTCCAGTTCAATTGTTCATAACAACTGAAGTCTAGATGCAGCGGTATTAAGTGATAGGTACTCATTAATTAGCTAATAAAAGTTGAAATTAAATTTTAAGCACCTGAATTAAGATGAAATCAATTTTATTCCCTTTAACTGAATTAAGGAACATCTCAAATGCCTTTGAAATGGAAAGAATGTTGGTACTGGATTACCAGTGTCCAAGTACTTTTAAAAACCCTCTAACAGAGTTTCTGAGCTGGCATTAAAAAGGAAGAAATCTTGGGATTCCCTGACTGTCTTTCAAGGTTGCCTTTCAAGACTTTTGACAAGAGCCAGAGGAAATTAATTGCTCTTATGCAAACTCTTCACATGAGAATATTTTGGAGTGCGTATGGAAGACTTTATGCCATCCACAAGACATCCTTAATGAGAAACCTGTCTTGTAGCTCTCTTTTTAACACAGCATCTGGGGCCCCTCTGTTGGTCACAGCTTTCAGAGAGAGAAAATCTAGTAGGAAAGTCCAAACCATCAAGGGTTTGCAGGTCAAAGTCAAAACTTTTGCCTCAGTCTGGAAAAGCAGCAGGAGAGCAGCAGAGATCACAGAGCACTGGTGTCACATATTGCCATGCTGAGGAGTTGTCAGCAAAAATCCAACTCCAGGATTGCTGGAAAAAACAACAGATAGCAAAAGGTTTGTTTTGCTTCATTTCAGCTGAGTTCTGAGGTTACCAAACCTTACAGAATGACAACGACCATGTACATTTTTATAGTCCAGCAGAGTTCAGAGCCCTGGTAAGAAAGTAAATCACTGCTTGGTCAGCTCCTCACAGGCACAGCAGTTCAAGGGTTCGTGTTTTTTCTCTCTCAGCTAAGCTGTTTTCCCAAGAACATCTTCATTACTTTTTTGCCATAAAACAAAAAGTCAGGTTTGATGTTGCTCCTGGAAATGTTCTTGTTGTTCTGTTTGTTTATATAACCCCCTTCTCTGTCCATCTGATGGAGAATGTGCTCTGCTGCTTAATGCCAGCTGCATGCAGCATGAGGAGAAGAATGACAGCCACAAAAAGAGAGCCGGGGGAGGGGTATGCATAGCTGTGAAGGAAATAAAGGGAAAATAAGCAGAGTTTTGCCTCTGGTCATTTGCAGACAGCTTGTGAGATCCTCACATCACACACAGAGCTGGGCTGCCTGTGACGTTTCAGAACACACAAGCTGTTATTTCCTCACAAGGAGTCAGCACCGCTAAACCCTTTCAGGCGACGTGGGTGGGCGCTTTAGAAGACACACTGTCTCATCCCATTCAGGAACTGCCCTCTGTCACTGCTCTCCTGGCATGCTGGATGTTTGTTATTTAAGTAAATAAACTGGCTTGCGTCTCAGGCTAGCTGTGAATGCTGTGTCCTCCCACCACCACTCTTTCCCGGCCACTCCAGGGGACAGGAGAAAAAAAAAAGAAAGAAAAGAAAAAAAAAAGAAGAAAACAGCCAAAAGCAACAAGAAGATGAAAAAGTTCACAAAGAGCTCGATGCCACCCACTAAGCCCCAACCTACAAATAATCAGTGACCAAATGGTGTCATTAGAGGCCCCAACATCCTGTCAGCACTCAGCCTTTTGCTGGAAATCCATGATGGACGTGATTTCAAAACCGTCTTTCCTGTCTCTTTCTGAAAGAAGATTCGGGGAAATGGCTATCACAGGATGCTTTGGTTTCCCTTGTTTCTTCCAAATGTACCTGTCATCTTCCAAGTCAGGGGTCAGCTTCTGCAAAACTAAAAAAATATTAATTTCTGAAGTTCCACTGTCAGATTGCAAGATCAACATGCAAGATCATGAATCTGCCTCTCTTTTGTCAAAGATGCACATGCATGATTGCAAGTAGGCTTGTGTTTTACTGCATCTCCACTCACCCTTTTTCAACCATGATGCTAAGCTACAACAGGGAAAACAGATGTCTGCTACAATGCAGATTGTCTTTAGGGTTAACTGGAGCTTATACTGGCTGAGGCAGCATGCAGTTTTTCATATTCTTCTCTTGGTGGGTATTCACATCAGTCAAATGTCGAAACCCCAGAAATAATCTGGCCTTCTACCCTTAATTCCACAGGCAGTCAGTGAGAAAAAAGTCCTGGTCAAATCAGAATAATTCCAGTAACTTTTCTTTGAAATCAACCTCTGCATGACTTTTTTTTCTGTCTTCCTCCTCTGCTCTGCCTCTCTGGTGCTGATCTACCAAGTGAAAGTTATTGAATAAATTAAATATTTTCACTCATTGTGCCTACATGCTACCTGGGAAGAGACCTTGCCACTGAAACTTTGTTTCTGGAGAATATACTTTCAAAGAAAGGTAATTAAATGAAAAATACAAAATGGTGATAGATCGTAAGAATTTGCTCTATTGGTTCTGCTTTCCTTTACAGACACCTTCACCTATTTTCAGACTGCATTGATGACATCAACCACATTAAGAATTAAGGTATAGAAGAACCCCAGCATTAGATGCACCCTGCAAATGCAGAATGGCTAAATTGAATATTTTTGTAGGGTGCGTAGTAAAACTGGTTTCCAGAAGTGCTTCGTTCAGGCAAAATATCATAAACAGTGAGTTAGACGCTGAGAGATGTGGTTATTTTCCATTGATTTCCCTAGTGTCTCAATACACTCGTTCATAAATAAGCTAAAAATACATTTTTTCACAGTTACTAGCAGCACTCCAAGTAGGGCAACAGAACTAAACCTACAGGCTGGGAAGTCAGCCCCTGAAATCTCTCAAGAGAGGCACCAGTGAGCACAGACAGGTTACTGGAAATACATCTGAACCCACAGCAAATGACACTGTGTTTCATCATATTACTTGTGTCTCCTCTTCTCACAAAGACAAAGATACAAAACTTGAAGGGATATTTTCATATCTGAGTTTCTCCTGATTCAGCAGAGCTTCCCATCACATGAACTCCATCAGTTTGCATCTGAAACTCATACAAAAAAGGCAAAAAACCCTCCACCCCCGAACTCCAGCCCTTAGAAGCAAGACTAATTTCTAGTCTTCCATTCAACTTCTTTATTTTCACACAGACCTCAACAGGGGGTCTTGTCACCAAGGAGGTGGTTTTCACTTCTACAAATAGGCAATATAAAAGAAAATTGGTCTAATGCCAAATTTGGGGCACACTGTGAGTAAACACAGAAACTGACAACAGAGTCATGGTGCTTGACACCATCATGCTTAGCAGTTTGTGGGGGCCTTCCTCCAACTTTGAAAAATCGTAACTGTATATTCTGTTTGTAGACCAAAGATCGTCCTTTATTTGACAAAGATTTCTTCAAATTTTAGGCAAGCTTTGAAATCATAGGAAGAAATATTGCATTACTTTCACAGAGAAATAAAGGGGTTACATGAGATCTCTTTTCTCCTGCCTCCTTTGCTTCAAGTCAAGCAAAGTTTAATTTTTCAGTTACATTCACTTGGTCTGAAACAAACAAACAAAGCAGAAAACCCCAACCAAACAAAAAACAAACAAAAGAGGTCCACTAGGAAATAAAAGAGTTCCTTTAACACAGAACTTTAAAGCTCTAATAATAGGCACTACGAAGATCTTAGTGGTCAGATTATGTTATGCAGGAAAACATCACCAGGTGATAGATTAAGCCCCTACTGGTCAAATTAAAGGAGTGTAAATAATGAAACATACCAAATAATATGGCCCAAAGCATTTTAAAGTTTTCAGAATTGTAGTAGCTGCAGAACTCAGGCTTTCACAGCTGTGATTACAAATAACTGGATTCAACATATTTTCCAGACAGTTTTTGCTTTGTATTTTGTACTCAGCTTCAGCAGACAGTGAGCCTGGGAGCAGCAGGGTACAGCTGGTCATTCCCACCCATTCCTCAGGCCCTTCAGAGTAGAAAGACACTGCTGCTCCCAGAGGCCAGGTCCTTACTGTAGAAATGGCAAATACTCCCAATCCCTGCTCTTGGCCCCTGCGTTGATGGAGCAGGAGAATTTCTCTCCTGATTAAGCATGGGGACGTCCCTTCTCCACTTGATTTGGAGACTCAGAAAGGGGCAGAAGCTGTTGTCCTTTCCCACAGGCCAGGTCCTGCAGCTTTAGTGGCAAGCAGGACAACGGCTCCAGCCTCACCCCTCTGACCTGCTGTGTGAGCCTTGGCTTTTGCTGTGAGCACTTCAGAGCAGTGTAAGTCCTCTGATGCTACATAGCCCTCCTCCCAGCCAAATCAGACATGAATGGGATTACTATAAATGTAGCTGTGCTAGTTGTCTCATAGACTGTCCAAAAGGTATCTCTGTCCTTACCAGAGCAACATACTTATTTTTGTTTAATTCTTTTTCACTTACTATATGTTTGGAGTTTTTTTTATCTGGTTCAGCACTGCTTTGGAAAATGACTTTAAAATGGAAATGAGTTTATTATGCATCTCCCAAATTGAAGTCAAATGTCCTGCATGTACCTCTTTGCTTTGCAAGCAACAAACTGGTAGCAAAGAGCCAGGAAGAAAGTCTATTCTGTGTGTGTATCACAGAACTGACTTGATACAGATTGACTCAGAAATACAGAGGCTGTTAAATGCTTTGTTCACACAGGCAGTTCATACGCCAAGCTGCAGTTGAAAGCTGTAGCGGTGATGCTGAATACAAATGAGATAAAATGCAATTTGATCCCAGTTGCAATTTGGAGCTATTGTTCACAGGGATCACACATTTTAAATTACCCAAACCCAAAGCTGTACTGACATTGTAACTATCTTATTTTCCTCCTTCTACAATTTCTCATGAAAAATCAAGACCACAGTATGGTTACTGTGAGTATGACAGTAATATTCTGCAAATTGTCTTTTTACGATTTACACCGTGCACACAGAGAAGACTGGAGGGTTAAGTAACTGTGCTTAAATTGTCACATGCACACACAAAAGGACTGTCTCTCCTCTTTCCCTCCTATCTTTGAAACAAAGTTTTTGAGAAAAACAGGCCAGCACTGAAACTATGCTTGTGAATCCATTTCAACTTAATTAACACTATGCTAGTTACAAATGCAAACAGGTTCCCAAGCACGAAGTTTGGCTGTCCCTCCACTCTGTGAATTCAAATTTGACTCCTTGCTTTGTCTTAACAAACAAAGACAGCAAAGAACAATGTGGCTCTGACCCTTCTTTACCCCTTCACATACAAATGATCCCTTTAAATATTCAGACACTCTGAGACATGAAGAGGTCCCATGAGAACAAACACCTGCCATTCCTCCCGGACAGCACTTTGACCAGACATTGCCTATTTACTTTTTGAACAACTTTTACATTCCTGGGGCTGTTATATAAAGAAGGTGGCAACGCTTGTGTTCTCAGGACATAGCCTGTATTTCTATGCAGAAGCGCACAATGAGTCCCTTCCCACGTACCGCATAAACATGCTCCACATGCAAGCTCTCAGCAATTTTCTTGCCTGGGGATTCAATGCCATAGGTTTGGAGTCAGGCATAGTTTAATAGTCCAGCTGCAAACTTCCTTCGAGCAAGCTTGTGTACATGTGCTTGGACTGAGATAGGAATCTGCAGTCTCCACGCACTCTTCCTCTTAGCAGTGAGTCCAGACCCAACATGAGAGGAGGGTGTTAGGAAGCTGTGCACACAGTCCAAACTGTTCCTTACATCTTTGTTCCTTAAATTAAAATGCAGGCATTACTGATAAGATGGGGACATTGCTGGGTCAGGACACAGTGAGAACTCCTGCAGTGCTGCTGTGGACACGCATGAGCAGTGCAGGCAGCAGATCCCTGGGTCCTCTGCACAAACTGCAGCAGTCTGGCTTCTGTGTCTGCTCCAGAAGCACTGGGCACTGGGCTCTGAAGATGCTGGAAGATGGCATGAGGCTGGCAGGATTTGCTGTCTGGTGGTGAGAGGTTATTCATCCTTCCTCTAAGGTCCTGAGTATCTCCTTGCATAGTTGCACAGACTACTTGCCTTGCCTGTAAAAGCTCACTAATAGGAAGAGATGGCTGGTAAGACCCTACATAACTCACAAAATCATATTATTTCTCAATGGCCTTAGACAAACTCATTCTTAAAACCCTTCAGGACTGGGAATTTCCAACACCAACCCACCAACAATCCATGCCAGTGCATCACCAACTAAACCGTTGCAAATGCTTTCTTAAAACCAGGTACAAATCTCTCTTGCAATGATTTATACCAACTTGTGTCCCATCTGTGATGGACACAAAGAGTAGATTATTTAGAAGAATGATGTCGCACTGACTAGGAACCTTGTCCTGCTAAATGCTATGATGATGAGTCTGCTCTAGAACCACTGCATCTAGTGATTGCCAAGACTTTTTTCACCACTTTGGAGTGCAGAGTAAGACTTGCCTTACATTCAGACTTTCCTCCAAAAAAGGATCTGTGCTGCTGTAATTTTTAATGACAGAAGGCATGCAAAGTGGGATCAAAGAAGAACAGAAGAAAGGAAAGCCTAAATCAGATGGTACTGGCCTTTGAACTTGATGTTGTCTGAACAGGATGGCTTCCTCCACGGTTCTCATCTATCTAATAAAAAGCAACAGCACAGGTTGAGCAGAAAAAAAAAATCAACAGAGGCATGTAGACTGCTGTTTACTCTGGAAAGCAATGGGACCTAGACCCAGACCTATCACTGAGAGTTGTCGATCATTTGCAACTTTTGATTTTTTACTAAAGTTGCAGAAATACAGAAATACTCCCAGTCATTTCTGGTAGGCAGCAGCAAAAAAAGCCAAACCAAAAGCTACAGGAAAGATAGGCCAACCCCTCCAAAAAAAAAAAAAAGAAAAAAAAAAAAAGAAAGAATTAAAAAACCCCAACCAAAACAAACAAACAAACAAACAAACAAACAAACAAACAAACAAACAAACAAACCGACTGACCAACCAACCAACCAACCACCAAACAAATGCAAAAACTCCCCAAAAATGAACTCTAATTCCCACAGGAAAAAGCCATGTCATTGAAATTAATGGAAGTTTGGTATTAAGCAGTTACAAGTAGCTGAGCACCACCAGTTAATATTCTTCCCAACTACAGTCTTTGAGAAGGTTTTGACTTGGTTTTTGTACTTGAAACATTAAATTTCTGACATTTTTCCTATTGCTTTGGTTCCCAGCAAGAGATGCAGACTTTTCTAGCCTAGGTAGTGTGACAACCACCCATTTATCACATTGCATAAGCTGAGCCACAGCTTTCCTTTTCAAGTAAATTAATAGGCTTTCAAAATATTTAAACACAGCTCACTGCTTGTCCTCACATCTGAAATGAGCTCTTGAACATGGTCTAACATTGAAAGAGATTGCTTTCGTGGTTTAAAGCAACAGCTTCATTGTTTTTTCCAGGGTCAAGGAATGCATTTCTGGCATCTCATGGATTAACTGGGGCTCTGTTCCATCCTGAGGTGTTCAGAGATATCTGTGAGTGAAAGGTATCTAAGTGCTGTACTCATGCAACTGCATAAGAGATGTGTGGGCAAGGGTGTTTGCTTGGGGAAGGAAGTGACTCGATCAACTTCCTTCCATGCAGGCTCCCGGAGCCAAAAATTTGTGTTGTTTGATGAGCCCATTGTTTCTCTCAGTCTTTCCTGGGAATGTTGAAACCACACAACAGAATGCTTTTGCTTCGTACCAAGCTCTCTAGGCTTTGATAAGAGACCTGAAATGAGGGAAAATGGATGGCATTGCTGGTTATGGCATTGCTGGTTATGTCTTCAAGGGCTGAGATCATCAGGTTGAGGAGAGGCGGGTTTCACTGGCTGCACAGAGATGTGCAAAATCACAGCATGCAAAAATACAGCTCCCTAGCTGGCTTCTGACCTCATGATTCACCATCAAATGTCACAAAGTGATGTATAGTATAGCTGTGAGAGAGGCTAAGTTAGAACTAGGAGTCTATGGTTTTCATTCTTCATCATTCAAATAATTTGGATTAAGATCTTTCCAGAGATTTGAACAGAGGTTGAGACCTGACAGTCTTTTCTCCTCAGAGAGAGGTGCTGCTGAGCAGGTATCAAGGAACTTGGGGGCTTAAAAGACACCTGAGATCCTCCTGGTCTGTGCTGTCAAACGTTCACTAAAAATGGCTGAGAGACATTTTATATTCTTGGGGATAATGGGCAACAGATCCTGAGTCATGGTAAGAGCAATGTATACATTCCACAGAAATCTAAAACATGTAAACACAGGCAGAAATTGTCAAAGGGATGTGAGAAACTTGTAAATTAACAACAAAGGCAGGAAGAGGAAGTCCAGAACAAACACATTGATGTTTTTCACAACCATGGAGGAGAGTAATCCACCAGTTTAAAAAACTTTTGATACACTAAACATTAGCTGGGTAACAGGCTGAGAGATACATGGCAATGGTCCATGGAAATATAAACACAAGGTATTTATTTAATTGTGTTTAAATACTTACTTTCTGTATTTTTCCAGGATATAGTTTTTCATCCCATATGCATAACAAGCTACCTTTCCAAAGGCTGACTTGGGAGGCATACTCAGGGTCACTGGTTTGGTTCCAGTGGCTCTTTGTTGGGATTTAGTATGTTTCATAAGGCAAAAATAGACATGCACAACTTTTCCCTCCCATTCCCAAGCCCCTCGTGCCTCACCACTGCGTTTGGTAGCCTTTTCAACAAAGATTGTTGAGAACAAAGACTGAAGGGCTTTGCAAAACAGCAGCTTCTTTTTCCTTCTTTTCTTGGGCTGGAGCACCTAGAAAACAGACATGCCTGTATGGAGCAGAAAAGTAGAGGTATATCTTTTTCTCACTTCCTTGTAATACAGTCCCTTAGAGGGAGTTGGAGTGGTGCTCAACCCTATGAAATTTCATGACACAAAACTAAACACAGAAACTGGAAAAGGCACCTTTATGAGTATGTTCATTTTCAGTGTTGGCTCACACTGTAACTTGAAATTTCTAAGCTGTGTATTTTCAGTGCCATGCACTACTAGATTGGCATCTGCCTGTTTGCAACACTGTCACTCGTGATTCTGGATACGTCATGAATCATGTGATTTGAAGGGCAAGTGAAGGAAGTAGAAGAGGTGGTAGTCCCATCTATAAAATCAGGAATCCATACAAGAGTGTCCTTTGTATCCTTGAGGCTCTGTTACACCTTCCCTTTCCTGAAATGCTTCATGCTAGGAGGAATGCACCCCTTGGCATTTGAGGGTCTACTCTACCTTTTTCCCCGTATCCCCCCAAAAAGGAAGGTTGAGACAGATTGTGAACAGGTCAGGTTTTTGTCAAAAAATAACCATTTTACAATTGTTACCCTTTCTTTGAGCTTGATCAGTGCTATAACAGAAAATAACAGAAAATTAGTTAGAACATCATGACACAAACCTGAAACAGGTTACACCAGTGTAACACCATCAGAACCATGTTCATTGTTGATGTATTATTTCAGCAGAAAACTGATGTGACCTGACACAAGGACCAGATTCTTGACTGCATTTCCATAGCTTGACATGGAGCAATGTGAATGTGCTCCTACATATTCTGGGTCTGCAAATCTTCAAATTTGAGATACGCTGTGAATGTCTGTAAAAGTAAAGGACAATTTAATGACATTTCTAAAGGGTACTCAGTGTTACAGAGGGGCAAATCTGGGGCAAGAGTAGATATTGGAAATGGCGAAAGGAGGAACATTCATTCTGACTGTAAAATGATTCCCTACATATTGACAACTCTTTGATTAGCACATTGTTCCACAGGGCTGATATTTTTCACTGCAATCAAAATTCCCTTTGTAGAATTTTTTTTCCCTTTTTTTTACTTTCAAGAAGAATCAAACATCACTTGACAAGTGTAGATATTACTCAGTTAGTTGAACAATGAAATGGTCCTTATGCTGAGACTGGAAAAGAAGTGAATGACAAACTCATGAGAAGTATTTGTTAATATAAATTCCAACATTCCTTATCTATGTCATATCTTGCAGAGGGTTAAAATCTAGTGACAAGAAAGGACTACAAACATACTTAAGTCCACGGGGGGTGGCTCTTCTGCCCTGTTCTCCATTTTCATATGCATCTCGTAAAAATTGCAAGATAATCTAGTCCTTTTTTCTATTAAGTTTATGGAAAATTCCAGAAGGCATAGCAGAAGCTGGTTTAGCTGATTGAAAGCTGAACACCGTACTGTTCAGAACAGGTGGAAATGTTCACTGGCAACAACCATGAACACTCATTTACTAGTATTTCAACAACTCAATTTTTCTAATTCATCATCCTTTTGGATCTTTTCTTTATTTGCAAAAAATATCTTAATAAAAAAAATCCATGGCAGAAAGAACAAAATGACATCAATACTTTTTATTTAAATTTACGTTTGAGATAATTAAATATTCTGACATTAATTAAAACATTTTTTGCATAAACAATTAAAAAGAAAAAGTGCATGTCTATTATTTATATGTAGCTATTATCTTGCTTCTCACCAGAGGAGAATGGTATCTATTCTCACCATGGTATAATTTTCAGTATAAGAATATGTCTGTTCTGTGGCAGCCCTTGTGCTGCTGTGATCTCTATTTGGCAGGATCTTTTGCCACCCCAGGTGGACACCCCAAACTTGTGGTGGGCATGCTGAATATGGAGAGGAGCAAGTGAATGTCTCATAGTCAGGCCTTCAGAGAAGGGCCAAGGTATCTGGTCTGATGTGGATAATTGGGCCACTCCCCAAATTCACAGCTTGATCATTTGCTGAAACACTGATTCATAACAGATAACCCCCTTGTCCTGTAGTTCCTACAGAAAATACAAAGACGTTTGGCATTTTAGTGTCAGGCCCACTATATATTGCCGTGCTGACAAATACCAAATCCTTTCTTTCATTGTGCTATGACTCCAAACCTAAAACGTTGAAAACACACAGTAGAAAAAACTATGTTGAAGGAAAAATTTAAATACAGGTTAGAATTTAACTGTCACTTGGGAACGACATAAGGAAATAAATAATTCTAAATTCTCTTTTCTCAAAAAGTGTGAACTCACTGCTCATTTTGAGCTACACACTGAGCAAATGTTAAAACATGTCTATAGGACTAATTGAATCATTGTTTAAACATCTATGGAAGTTGGAACTGTAAATCCAATGCAAAAATCCATTTTAGTTTGTGTGCAAATGATGCAAGATTTAGCATAAATTGAATAACATTTTTTTTGCTTTATATGCTGCTGTATTTGGACCATATGTAGGGAGCCTGCAGCATCCTAAATATAAACCCTATAGACAAGGGTTTTACAAGAGGAAGGAATGTGCCAATAGGCATGAGAAGACTAATCACTGTCAGGAGGACCAGGAAAAGTTTACAGAACCAGACTCCTCTACTTTTTCCCATAATAAATTGAGTCAATCTCCCAGGCTGCCATCCCCTTCTTCAATTTTTCTCCATGGGAAATTGTCTCTGGGAAAAAGGATTTTTCTAAATGCAAATTATAAAAGCTATTGAGAAAATAATTTCACTCTTAGCCATCACTGACAGGCAGTTGCTTTTCTGGGGCCAGGTTCTGCAGCATTTGTAGGTGCTGTTTGCATGCTGGTGTTGCCAAACCATCTGCATTCTGAAACAGGCAGCTTGTGAATGTCAAGCTAATTAGCCAAGGCTAATGTCTGGTTTCCTGTAGAGAGCTTTTGTGGAGTAATTGCTGTCCTCGAGGTCAAACCGGTGTAATTACAGGTCTTTAATTAATCGAGATAAACAGCCTTTGAATCCTTGCAGTGAGCCAGCCAATCACCCTAATGGACTTTTATCTTAACCTACAACAACATAGGGTATTATGACAGGTGATAGAAAAGCTTTTATTTGTATGGGATCTAAACAGTAAGAGTTTTCACTAAAACCATAAAAATTATTAACATCTATTAAAGTCTCTACCTAAGAACAAATTCATTGTTATATGCTTCTCAGGCCAGACATTAATTTCTAAATAAAGCAGAAGGTTGGTGTTTTCACAGAAGTAAATGCACCCGAGCAAGAAGAAAGTATTCTCACTCTCTTTGAGAGTAATTTCTCACTCTCTTTGAGATCACTGTAATTTCTCACTCTCTGTGCAAAGATAAAATTTTTCTTTAAAGCACAGTATTGAGACCATTTAAAAATAACAACCTTCCAAACACCCGGTTCCTCCTACTTAAGTGTTTTCCTTCCTCTGTGTCCCCTTTGTTCCTCACACCTCTCCTTGAGGCGCAGATATTTTGGTCTACTATGGGAACTTTGGCAAACGTTTCTCCACCTAACTTCATTATTTCTAAGGTCAATTCTCTATGGGATTTTCTCCTCAGAAACTGTTATTTGCTTTATCCTCTTTCCTCATGCATTTTGGTGAATAAAATGTCTAAAATGATACCACATTATATGAAAACTAACCACCCTACTCCAGTATATTGAGGGTCCACTCTGACGAAGAAAATTAAATGGAGCATGGAAGGAAATTAATGGAGGCTTGACCCCTATTATCTTCTGTAGACTTCACCTTACCTCTGGAGTGCTTAAAAAATTCAGGTGCCATGTCTCCCTGATTTAAGTAATCATTGTAGTAATAAATTACAAGAAACCCATGTAAGTTTAGACTGTTTTCCTCCAACAGATCAAAACCAATTATTTGGAAACAACCTTCAGAGCAGTCCAATCTGGCACTCAAATTCTCAACACCTAAGAAAAGAATCAAAACAAAAAATTCCTGCTTGCTTAGGGTTTTTTGGGGGCAGGGGGTAATTTTGATTGGATTTTTTGTTGGGTTGGGGGTTTCTTTTGGTTTTTTTAATAAACTAGGACTATAACATAATTAGAGCTTTAAGGTAAGTTAACAAGTGCTTAAAAATACAACATGATGAACTCTAGAATCGTAACTGATGACCAAATAATATTCAGTGTCAGAAAGCATTATGTTTCACATAAGGAAACAGAAAATCAGTAGTCATGTATGTAAAGTGAAAAGAAACAGCTCTTTGGTTTTATTAATTTTGCATGTATGATACACAGTGTGAGTCTGCTCTTATTGTTATTTGTGACCCTCGTCTCACACATCTGATATCTTGTAGTGCTAACACCATGCCACTTGCCCCAGGTAATGACAACCAGAACAGAAGGGCTAAACGAGTCCTTATTAACCAAGTGCCTACACATTTACATCCCTGTTTCAGAACACACTCAGAACACAACTCTGACTTTTTGTCTCCATATCTGTTGTTACATATACGTGTGTGTGTGTGTGTGTGTGTGTGTGTTTTTTCTATATTTTTCTCATTCAATTTCTGACACTGGAGAATCTGTTCATGAAGATCTATGGAAAGGCCAGCTCCAATGTCTCAAGCAATTAAGCAATACAAATACTTTTCACCATGCTGGCACCAAAGGTTGTCTCCAGGAAAAGACTCAGGAAGGTTAAGGGGGATGTGAAGCAATAGTGGAAGATGTCCTTGAAGGGCTGAGTTGTTTTGGGTAGGATTGTGTCTGTCTACCTACAGTCAGGTAGGTTAATAATGTAGATAACTCCAGGAGCTAGTCACTCCAGTCTTTTTATAGGCAGTAGCCATCGAGTCAATAGCCTAACAATACCTGCAGAGGGCTGATTTACCTCCCTTATCTGAAAAAGAACTGCAGAGACAACACTGTTGATGTAGATGGGGAAGCTTTACCGCACCTGTAGGTACAGCAAAAACAAAGCAACAACAAAGCGTCTTCTGCATTGGCTTTCCATAGCTTCTCTATTTGGTGAGATACTGGGAACTTCTCTGCACTTACTCTTTGGCAGTACTTCTCACTGCAGTACTTTGGCAGAGTTATGCAGCCTCATGCTGGGGACATATTATATCCACATCACTTTAAAGATGCCTAAAGATGCCAGCACAGGCTCTGTGTCTTTCTAAATGTTCATTGTTCTGCAGCAGCCATTCTGTTCCAGCCTTCCACAAGCTATGTAATGTAGTGACTCATCTGCTCTCTTTCCCCTTCCCATCCTGTATAAGCTTTCAGTCACTGACAATATATTCAAAACAAAAGTGTCCAAGAAATTAAAACCAGAATTAAATCCTCAAGGCCAGTATTCAGAACCCAGTTGTATATGAAACATCTAGTTGCCTTTATAGTACTTAAGCAGTGTAATGGTAAACAAGATTTCTCATTTAAAGGGTGACCCATGTGCCAGGGCACACTGGAAGGCACACGCAAACTGACCCAGTTTGAGTAAGATGCAAAGTGCTAAAATGCAGTTTTAGACATGTGCAGGAGTTTGGGCCCCAGAGATCAGTTGGTTGGGGCTTTTAAAGGGGCAGGGATGTGAAGCAGTCGACAAAGAGAGTAAACAACACAGCAGCATCGATGATAGCAAGAAATGGACTTGATTATGGGGACCTGCCAAGAGGAATATTTTTGCACATGGCAAATCTGCAGCATCCATCCAGAAAGCTTCCCTTGTCCTTCAGTGACAGGGGATGAAGCACTGACCACAGTTAGTGCAATTGTAAAAGCAAAATTAATTCCAGCATTTTCCAGTTTGAAGTCAAATTCCAGGATTATTTCATCCAGAAGCAGCCACAAAGCTCATACAGTGATGGAATAGAGTCTTTGATTTCTACCCATTTGCCTACTGGCAAAACCAAGAGTCTCGCCAATTGTACAGACACATGAATATTATACAGTTTTGAGGGTGTCATCTTTTAACCTATGTATGCCAATCCAAAGAAAAACTGTGATTCTCTGATTCTCTGGAGAACCCTGGGAAAATGCAGGAACAGTAGATCCACATGCTGGCCAGGTAACCCTCCACTGACTTACTGTTATTAGCAGGATGAGGGTAAGGTTTAATAATTACAGCAACACTTTAGCAGAGGGATGAACTGGAATTGATTCCCTACATCTGCTCTGCCTTTTTCATCACTGGGAACCTGACACATTCTCTCATCCTCACTTCACACATTCCAGTCTCCCCAAGGCATAGGGAGACTTTTCCCACTCCTGGAAATTTGGTGGAAGGTGTTCTATGTATAAAGCTTTATTTATAAAAGAAGAAAGGTGATGATTCACTTTTTGGAAGCCAAAATCCTTTTGTTTGGCATTGAAACATTGTCAGGGCAAGGCATTTATAGGTTGATAGACACTCTTAGCCATAACTTACAGTACAAGGAAACACTTGAAAAATGTTTTTCTATTATTTGAACATTAAAGCTGAGAGTTCCATTTAAGTGAAGTGCATATTAATTTGACTTTCCTGTTTAGAGAGTACATTTGAAATTGCCAAATTGAGTCACATTTATATTTAGCTTTGTAACATATTAAGTACTTTTCTTGTATCAACAATACACATTACATATGTATCAACCTATCATATCACAAGGATAGGAACAATACATATAAGGATATAAAACTGCTTCCCTTCCAGACTGGGATTCTTTAAAGACATTTGAATTTAGGGGTTTTTACTTCTCAGTGAAAAGACAGCTCTATCACAAGCCTCCTCCTGCTGATAAGCTAGTCCTTGAAGAAATTTTGAGTAAACAGGACACTTTTCTGGGTACCAGACTAAAATTTTACTTTGAATATATGGTGAGGCTTGGAAGGTTTAAGGAAAATTGAGTGGTTAGTGGTGGTTTTTTTGGGTTGAGGTTTTCTTCTGCTTAGTTGGTTGGTTTGGGATTTTTGTTGTTGTTGTTTTGGGCTTATTGCTGCTGCCGTTCCTTTTTAAATTTTTATTTTATTTTATTTTTTTAACAGTTTTAGTAATTTTTTTAAGCCACAGACTAAAAACATACATTCACAGTTTCATTTATGAAACATACATTTATTGGAAGAAGTACAGTAAATTCACGAATACAAGCCGCACTGACTATAAGCTGCATCTCTGGGTGTTGGCAAACATTTCGGTTTTTGTCCATAGATAAGCTGCACACGAATATAAGCCGCTTTGTCGTTCGCAGCGAGGACCCGCGTGCAATTAGAAACAGAACCGCGGGAGGGCGGGGTTTACTAGCTGAGCTAAGGCTGTGCAGGCTCGGCCCGCTAGGGGCCGCTGACGGGGCCAGGTGGGCCAGCACGGTGCTGCAGCTCGGGGCCGGCCGCCGCTGCCACTGGGCTCGGTCACCCCGGGTCGGCGCTGCCCCGCGGTGGCAGGCAGGGACGGAGCTTCCCCTGCTCCTACGGCAGCGGCGGTGGGCAGGGACGGAGCTTTCCCGCGCCCGTGGCGCCGGCGGCGGGCAGGGACGGAGTTTCCCCGCTCCTGCCGCGGCGGCGGCGGGCGGGGACAAAGCACCCCGTCGGCTCCCCGAGCCGCAGCAATGGCGGCGCGCGCTTCCCCCCCCTCCCCGAGCCGCAGCAATGGCGGTGCGCGCTTCCCCCCCCTCCCCGGGCCGCAGCAATGGCGGCGCGGGCTTCCCCCCCCCCTCCCCGAGCCGCAGCAATGGCGGCACGGGCTTCCCCCCCCTCCCCGGGCCGCAGCAATGGCGGCGCGGGCTTCCCCCCCCTCCCCGGGCCGCAGCAATGGCGGCGCGGGCTTCCACCCCCCTCCCCGGGCCGCAGCAATGGCAGCGCGGGCTTCCACCCCCCTCCCCGGGCCGCGGTAGGGGCGGCCCGGGTCCCCCCTCTCCTCCCCGGGCCGTGGTAGGGGCGGCCCGGGTCCCCCCTCTCCTCCCCGGGCCGCGGTAGGGGCGGCCCGGGTCCCCCCTCTCCTCCCCGAGCTGCAGCAATGGCGGTGCCCGCCCCCCCATCTCTCCCCTGGGCTGTGGCAGAGGAGGAAAGAGAGCTCTCCCGCCTCTCTCCCCGCCCCCCGTGCTGCCTACAGGGAGCCAGGCTCCACCTGCAGTGCAACAGAGTAGCGATTTGTAACAATCGCAAAATGCCGACTTTGCAGCTGCTCGGCTCAGCACTCTGGCAGGCACTTCTGAGGTTGTATTAGCCGCACCTGATTATTAGCCGCATTTCCGGTTTAGGAGCAAAATCTTAGTCAAATTGGTGCGGCTTGTATTCGTGAAATTACTGTATTAGCTTTTTAAACTTAATGTTTACTGATAAGCTGTAAGATTCTCAGTGTTTTTCATGAATATCTCTAAGTTCTGAGACAATTTGCTTTGCTCAAAGGTAGTGAGTTGTGAAAATTGTACTTGTTATCTTCCCTGAGTTAGTATTTATTTGGGGATCTTACACTTAACTTGCGTTTAGTCACACCTGCCAGAATGACCCTCTGAAACTCACACCACCTCAGAACAGTGTGTTTAAAAGCCTTCCAGAGTTTGGCCAAGGACTCCATCAATCATGGGAATGACAGTGTGTTTGGATAAGAGAGCTGTCAGGCTTGCTCAGCCCTTCTGGTACTCCCTTCCCTTCTCTCATCCTAAACCAAAGTCTTTGAAAACGCACCAGCTGTTTTTGGTGAGAGGGACCTGAGAAGTATTTTCCAACTGTTGTTTTGAGAATGGGTTAGAGATTGGAACAGCATCATCAATAACAAAACACATGGAACATAGTCCTGTTTCATAATCAAAAAAGTGGAGAAGAAGCCAGCTATTGAGAATGTTGCAATTAAAAACAAAAGCTGAAACAATAGATTTGGGCAAATGTGATGTTGTCAGTGAACATTCTGCTTTTTCAGCAGTCCACGTGGAGTGGGAGCAATGAAGAGTCTCAAATCAGAAAGAGTGCTGAGCAAAAGGTGCTGCTGCAGCTGGAGCAAGGAGGGGAGGGAGAAGCGGTGTTGACACAGGGACCTTACCATAGAATTTTCACAGTAGCTTGCCATAGGGAAGTGCAAGACAGCTTCCAAGAAATATCTTGCTTCTGGGTGGGCCAGCCTAACACCACACATAAGTTTATTGCATAGGGCTGCAAAGTTCAAAGGAATCTCTGGGAAAGGGGAACTGTGGCTCACAGTGCTGAGCCCAATCTGCTACACCACACATGGCTAAAGTACACACTATCAGTAATCAAGGGAAGGACCTCCCTGAAGCACAAATGGCAGTGGGGGTACCCTTCTATAAATATCCTGAGAAATAGCAGAGTTTCCCTTTCCAGTTGCCTGAGTGACTCCACCTCCTTTGATAGCTTGCAAATGTTCCCTAGGTTTTAGTAGTTACCACATTGCGTGTATTGTAGATCAAAAACAAGTGCATGGGAAAAGGCAGCTAAACACAATAGGCATGGGTTGAATTGCACGCAGTAGGAACTGGTTTAGAGTTGTGGTTCTGTCCCTTCCCTTTTTTCCATCCTTCTAATCCCTTTCCTCTTTCTGCTATGTACTGATTTCCTATACTCAGAGAAACCTAATGCCAGCTACAGTTCTCTCAGTCCTGAGGAATTAAAACCATACCCACAAACTGGTAAAGGATGGATCCTGCCTGCCCCATTTTCCCTGCTGCAAACAGCAGAGAAGTAGAATCCAAGAGCCTCCAAGCCAACTCAATACCACCCGAAAACCACGTTGACATTCAAGCAATCTTTGTAGGTCTGCATGTTCAGTTCTGAGGTCTGGGTTTGGTTGACGACAATCACAGCCTGTATGAGAATTTGCCCTGATACCTTTCCACTAATCATTGGAAAATACGATGTAGACTTCACAGAATTCTGTCAACTCAGGTCTATTTAAAATTATGCAAAGCACCAATAAAGCATGAAAAATACACACTTGGGTTCCTGAGACGAAGAATAAACTGAAAGAATTTCCCCTGGAAAATAGCATTTTTGTTTCATAATATAAAAAGAGGTAGGAAAATTCAGTAACTGTATTGCATCTACATCATCAAATTTAAATCACAGCTCATGTGTTAGAGATCAGAAGAATAAAAAGAAAAATTCATCCTTCTTTTTCATGTGCCTGGAAATGGCTCAGCTGATGGATAAAACTTACAAATAGGTGTGGGAACTGGCCTATTGTATAGGATACAGCATGAATACTGGCCATTCTTTTTCAGTGTGACTACCTGGAATTTAACTTGAAAGAAACACTACTTAGAAGTAGTGCTTGAGTCTTACGCTTCCTGAAGAGCTGCCATTCACCAGAAGGAAAAAGGGACCCACCTGTTTCTGTAAGTGGCATTAGTCCCCTCTGATGAGGATTTAAACCTTTTTAAAGACCTGTGACAATTATGAGAAAAACTTTCATTTTGGGAAAGGCTGGCTATTTCCTTCAGGTTTAAAAAAAAGTGCCATAGAGCACAGCATGCCGTGTAGCTAGGTCAGATAATTTTTAATGGTTTGAGGAATGGACTCAATTTGAAATCACACTGCATTTCTGTCAAGGAAAAGAGGAAAGAGAACACATCTTCATCAAAAGGTCCCATAAAATGCAACACAGGCTTGTCTGGATTACCCTGCAGTAAAAGCGGATTATATCCTTGTTACAAAATAGGAAGAGGCGGGAGTCTTATGAATGGCTATTAATGCTTTCCTTACAATCATATCACATTACTACAGAACCAAGGTCATACTCAGCACAACAAATCATTCCTGTCATGAGGATTAGGTGAAAGAGTTGGGTGATTTCTCGGAGCAGAAACTCCTCCGCAGGTTTGGAGAACATGTGGAACCTAAAATGCTTCTTCTTCTGAATGGAGCAAAAATGCAAGCAAAATTTCCTGAAGATACCTTCTGAAATTTTAGAGGCAAGCAGCAAACAGTCACAAGCACAACAGCTAGCAAGTGAAATTTTCAGTATTGCTGACCAAAACAGTCCTCTAATGCCTTTTGCCTAGCATTCCAATGTGAAATCTTACAAGAGCAGAAAAGGTGATCTCAGGCTGACCTTGAGTCTACCTCAGAACCCAAGCCCCAATTTTGCCTAAAATACAGTCCTGTACCCAAGTCTATTTGGCGCCCATGTCCTCCATGTGATATATATGTGTGATAGAACATTAGGCAGATGCAGTGATAAAAACAGATCTGTTAAATATCCCTTTCCTTTGGTACATCCCAGTGAACAATTACAGAGATGTATTAAAATAATTACAGGATGTATTATATACTGCACAATAAATGTTACTTACCAAAATTTTAAGTTTAAAAGTTCTTGTCATTAGCAAGATTTCTAACAAAACCAAGGTTTTTTATCATATCCACGAACCTCCTTTTGTATTTAGCAGAAAAAATAAGTGGCATATGCCAGAGATCTCTTCCCAGTTCACTTTGACTGTTTTACCCCCATCTATAAAATTAGATGCACATTTACAAACTCCATCCATCGCCACACTTCATCTATGCCAGAATTATCTGTGCTAATACTGTAATTTAATTAGGGTTATATGGTTGCCAAAAGGTAATTTTTCAAATAGATTCAGAAAACAGCTTTGATAATATGAACACTAACTGTCCAAGTGTTTCCTCTACCTACTTCACAAAAACTGCTGGCTAATGGTAAATTCATCATGGGACTTTTATTCTTGCCCTACAATAATGTGATTCTCCCATTAATAGAGTACACCTTATATACACATTACACTCAGATGTCCAAGGTACAAATTCTTCATTCACTATCATAGAAATTAACAAAACTTTTAGGCAGGTTTCTCAAAGCATGATGAGTTTCTCTGTGTATACAAAAAGGATGACCTGCTGAATAGAGTTGAAGTGGAGATAAAAAATATCTTTAAAAACTGAATAGTGCTTAAAATTATGCAATAGGCTTGTTGAACTTGCTGGGAGACTCTCAAAATCAGATAGTATATAAATGCTTGATGGATAAGAAACTTACACTTCATACTTAAAATAATGTGTCTCCAAAACTTCCCAGGCTTTGGTTGCACTTATTTTTTTTCAAATAAATTTGACCAGGGTTATTTCTGTTGTATTTTTACTTGACCCATGGCCTTTGAAATAAATACTGTAAAGGAATTGAAATTCTATAATAATTTCCTTCTGCTTTTATGTCACTTCAGCGCTTGAAAAGATAGAGTTGATAAAAATATCAAGACCTTCTAAGGTTACTTGCAGACATATTTTACAGGTTTGATCATCATGTATTTTTCAGGTACAGTTACTCTTTCCCTCAATGGCTCTGATGTTATCTTCATTCTGTTGTGGACTCTTATCTCTGAGGGAGGAAATATCAGTTGATCTCCTTGCAGGAATTACATGCTCTGTCTTTACATAAGTGAACGCAATTAAGACTTCTACCTTGTGAATGACCTTCTAACACGGAAACAGCATATGGGAAGCAAACTGAATGAAAAGATTTATCTTCAAACAATGCTAATAAAAGCAAAACACTCCAATTGCTTTAGTCAATCTGTCTTAAGTCTAACTTTATCATCCAGCATGCCTTCTTTTGAAGAAGTTGTAGTAGGAAGAAAATTGTAATTTACCTTTGAACAAAAATATAAATTTATACAGAAGATATTAACTAAGCAAAAAAATCTAGGTCAAGAAGAATCGAAGTGCAGAAAACCTGCCCGATAAGGTGTTTGGGTATAGAGGTTCTGTTATGATGGTACTATTCAAACCTCAATGCGGACTTACCAGCATGAGAAAAAATTAAATTATCTACACAGTAAACTTACTATTTTAAAAATTCTTTTCACTTCTGCAATTTGTGATGCTTAGATATTCAAAATGAATGTATTCTGTTTTATTTTGCCCATGAAACCCTTCTATCTGTTAAAAGAGTGTAATTTTCTTCAAAGTCTAACGAGAGCACTCCAGAACAGCAATGAGCACTCCGGTTGAAGTGTATTAACATGTGCCTTGTGCTTTCCATTTGTCATGTTGCTCACCAGATGATGGTGCTTTAACTCCTTTATGTTTTAGTAAAATAAAGAAAATATTATTAAGCAAAAAAGTGAACCTCCTTTGCTTCCTACGGTCTACAAAAAGAGCGTCTCTTTCTAGAGCTAGTCCAAGCACCAGGCTCAGCAAAGGGAGAAACTTTTGGGAATTGTCTGTGACAGCCCATCCTTTAGCAGTGTATTATGATTTTAAAAAATCTGAGTTTTTCCATTAAAAGAGGAACGGTGCCTTTTTATCACTTTGACGGGTGCAAGAGACATTTGTCTCTCTTGTAGTTCCTGAGGGTCCCTGGGAAACGCCCAGATGAGGATTGTTAAATGGGCAGTAATTATTCTTGCTATGACAGCCATACAACTGCAGTCTCATAGCTGTAAATGTCTTCTGCGAAACTCCTTTTCAGCAGGGTGCTCATTTCAAATCTTTACTATTGTCACAGCATTTTAAAGTACATATAGATTTCTCCCTTGGCATATCACCTGTAAGTGGGTAACACACACATGATAACTCCAGACAGAGGGTGTCTTTTCCGTACTTTTCATGTAATGTAGAGCTTCATAGTTCTGAGTCACCAAAAAGCAACCTCTGAAAACAAAGCCTCAAGCATGTTCACATGAACTTGGTTTAGTTTGTATCATCAATGGTAGTTGTTGGGGTTTTATTATTATTGTTGTTGTTCTTGCTATCATCATCATCATCATCTCCATCATTGCAGTCACTGTTAGTGTAGTCTGACAATGATGAGACAGACAATTTTTCTGCGTGCCATCTAGAGCATTGCTGCAGCCAATCGCCCTGGGTTGTAATTATGGGAGACTTGAAAAACAAACAGCCTGAGATTGCTCAGCACATAGTACTTCATGAAATAATACTACACAGTTGTGCTTGGGAGGTGATTATCCACTTTGTTCTTTTCTTCCTTTCTACATAACTTTAGGATAATTTCCTGCTAGAGGTTCTGGTTTTCTTTATAATAAGTCATAAGCTGCTTGTTTGACTGCATGCTAAAATTAAATGCTTCTTTGTACTTGGGGTAAGAGGTGGGTATGCTCTCTAGGTCAAATTACAGTTTGAAAAATTACATCCTACTTTCTGAAATGCCAGCCATACATTCAGCTGGACCTTAGTACTTATCATTTTTCAGTTAAAAATGTAACAATATTGGGAGTTTTTAGGCAGCTGCTGCTCTCCACTTTCCCTCCACTCCAGGTGGCTGCACTTCACTGATGGGTAAAGTGATTTTTGTTTAGAGAAAAAGCAGCTTTTATAGTTTGTAAATGGTTTTAGAGTCCTTTGGGAGGAAAAGCATGGTTCAGGAATGTAAGCTATTCTGATTCTTGTTAAGAGAGGGGTACAAAACCCTGTGGGAATTAAACCAAAACGAAACTCCTGTAAAAATCTCCAGGTGTGCAATCTCGCAGAGTAGGAGCACTGGGCCAACAAAATGATCAGTTGTGGATTTAACTGAAAGCTCTGAAGAAAAGGAAAAATGTTGTTAACAACATGCATCAGGGAGGGAGAATGGTGAAGAAAATGATTGATAAATGAAAGGTCCCTCTCTCAAATGTGTTTACAAAATCAGGAAACTTGTATGAAGTGCTGATGATATGACAAGAACAATCCCACTTCACCTTCAGGAGCCATTTTTCTGTGAGCTCAAGTGGACTGCGCCATGCCTCTGACCCAGAACGGATCCATTAAATTGTGATCCACAGGGACTTGTTGTGCTAAAGATGTTAATCGATGTCTGATTAACTATGCATGCAAACACAGATAGTCCCCACGGTTTCTGGTTTTAAAGACCTAGCTTTAAACTCAGCCCAGCAGCACTGGTGAGCTTTAAATCCTCTCAGCAGCACTCTGAAGAGTCTCTCTGAGATACAGCCAAGATGCACACAGCACACTGGGAACATTAACACGCAGGAACTAGACTGTCCCTTTAGTACAAAATGTTTTCTTCAACTGAAAAGAAAAAAAAAGTAGCAAAAAAAAGTGATCTGAAATTTGAATAAACTTGCTGGATTTTAATCTGTGAGTTTATGTCATTTTTTCCATGCTTTCCTTTGAGAGAAGAATTCCACAATTTAAATAAAAAAGTTCCCTTTTCTTGTAAAAATATTGACATTGACAGCACAACCCGGAATCCTCCCACACTCCCAGCCCCTCTGGCTGCCCTGTGGTTGGTGGGACAGGCATTGCTGTGGCCAGGCCTGGCAGCACCCTGGGAACAGAGGGACACTCGCTGCACGGAGGCACTCCAGACTCCCAGTCTGATGCCACAGGATGGGAGCAGCACAGCCTGAAGCCCTGCCTTGCCACCCCAGGGCCCATGGAGTGGATCACATTTGGTGTGTCTTCAGGAGGGTTGCACTGCAGAGATGTTGAGTGGGTCAGATTTAACAGGGAAACTTACTGGTGGGATTTGGAAAGGATTTAAATTACTGTTGTACAGCTACCAGAGAATTCTCAAGATTGAATGCACTTTTTTTTTTTCTGATGCACTTGTCTCAGTCTGCTGGAAGCGCATTGGCACGCTGTCCCTTAAAGGCATCTGACCCAAGCCTGTATGGGAATTAGCTCTGGTTACTGCTCCAATCTGCAGGTTAATACCCCTGCAGCTGGGATGGGTCTGGATGATCTAACCTGCTTCTCAGCTGCCATCATCCTCAGCCCAGCTGTTCATGTTCACTGAAATGAGCTCTTTAATTGGGTTTACAGGGACGCAGTGGGATGCGAGCCGCAGTGGCTCACACAGCTCACTCTGCTCCCCTGCAGCAGGAATCACAGCAGGCAGGTGACGCATTCCTGCCACTGCAAAATCAGGCAAGGGAGTGCCACCAGGGCACAGCAGGGGTTGGCAGGGCAGAGTCTGTCTCAAAGGCAGTCACTGGTCAGTGCAGCATGCTCACAACAACTCAAACCACAGATGTAAATGCAAAAAAAGAGAACTGACGAGATCAATCCCACTCTTGTGACAGGCCACACTGAGGTGTGCGACTGAATGTATCCTCAAGACAACTTTAGGCAGCTCAGTGGAGTTTAAGGCAATCATTTGAGAGTACAGTAGTTTCACGAATACAAGCCGCACGGATTATAAGCCGCACCCCCGGTGCCTCGACAATGTTGCTGTCTTTGTCAATAGATAAGCCGCACTCCGAATATTAGCCGCACTTTCGTTCGTCGCGAGAATCCATGCGCAGCTTTCACAAATTGGCCAATTAGTAACAGGATCGCGGCATAGCGGGCTTTACTGGCTCGGGGCGGGGCCTGGCAGGCTCAGCCCGCTCATGGTTGCCGACGGGGCCGGGTGGCCCAGCTCAGCACCACGGCTCGGCGGGGCTGGCTGGGTGGTGCTGCCGCTGCCGCCGCCGGGCTCGCTGGCCCCCCTCTCCCGTCAGCACCGCCCCGCTGCCGCGTTCGCTCGCCCGGCTGGCAGGGCTGCCGCCGCCGGGCTCGCCGCCCGCCCCGCTGCCGCTTTCGCTCGCCCCGCGCCGCGCCTCGCGAGCGGCGGCGCTTTCGCGAGCGGCGGCGGCTCGCGGCGGCGCTTTCGCGAGCGGTGCTTTCGCTCGCCCCGCCGGCAGGGCTGCCGCCGCCGCCACCAGGCTCGCCGGCCGCCCCCTCCCGTCTGCACCGCCGCCGTGTTTCCTCGCCCTGGCCGGCACTGCAGGCCCCCGCACCGCCGGGCTCCCCCACGCTGCTGGCCCCGATTCTGCTGGGCTTCCCCCGCTGCCAGGCAGCCCCACCCGCCGGCCTTCCTGCTTCTGCCATGCTCCCCTGCACTGCTAGCCCCAGTTCTCCCGGGCTCCCCCGCCATGCTGGCTCAGGCTCTGCCGCCCTCCCTGCCCCGCCCTGCTGGCTCAGGCTCTGCCGCCCGCCCCCCACACTGCTGGCCCCGCCTCTGCCAGGCTTTCCCACCTCTGCCGGGGCCGGCCGGGCTCCAGCTTGGCTTGGGGCTGCCGCGGGCTCTCACTTCCGTGTTGGCAGCTTTTAGAATTTTGTTAATAGATTAGCCGCCCCGGAATATTAGCCGCACTTCCGGGTTTCCACCAAAATTTTGGTCAAATTGGTGCGGCTTGTATTCGTGAAATTACTGTAGTTTAGGGGGCAAGTGTAGCCAGCAAGAAATTTGGCAAATTTGCAAGGAGATGTGCAATTGCACAGTTAGAAGAGCAAATGCTGTTTATCAGGATGTATGACATTTAGAAGTATTATTTATTAGCTGTACAAGGTCAGGTTAAGGGTGGGGAAAAAAAGAAGCTGATAACTTGTTTTGACTTAGTCATAGCAAAGCTTATATCAGGCTGCAGATCTTCTGTTTTGTTACTGCTCCCTGTAGCCTTCTGGGTCCCACACCTGCCAGGTACTGCTGGAGTACGCCCTTGTGTTAAAATAATATTGACCCATCCCCTAAAGGCGCCTTGTGTCAGAGGATGCATGAAAGAAGGAAATGAAACTTAAACAACCTTCACATCTGCAGGGGATTTCCACAGCATCTAGATTCCCAGGAAAGTTCTTGGAAAAGACTGCCATTATCTGAGCAGTAGCAGCAGTACCCTGACTTTGGGCTAGGCAGATGCTCTCAGAATTTGGATTGAAGAAAACCCAATTGGGACGGAAAAAAAAAGAAAAGAAAAAAAAAGTTGTCAAGTGGTAGTTTAGCAAAATTTGGCAGCAGTGCTGTTCCTTATGTCCTCTGCAGAGACTGGGTTTCTGATTTGGTAAGAGGAGAAAAAGCTAATCAGGATCAGATTATCCATAACTAAGCCTAAGTGGCCTTACTCCAGATGAGAGCTCTTTTTCCTACACATAGATCAGTTTTCGGCTGACAATTCATAGGTCCAAGCTGAATATATTTAACAGTGAAAACAGAGAATAATGAGAAATCTTGCACACACAGAAGTACTGGCTCTGACTTCCCGAAAGCAATTTCAGCAATTTTTTAAACAGGCATTTTATCACAAAATACATCTAGTTTTAAAGGAAGTAAAGGTTTTGTGAAAATACTTGTGCTGCAGTGGTAGCACAGCCCTCCTCTCTGTGCCCAGGCAATATCTTCAACTCTTTTAATGCTCAGAGCTGCTTGCAGCATTCTGGGTTCCCTCTGGCATGTGGGACACCACAGGGGGATGAATCCTTATGCTGTCTGGGATGGGGATAAAGCAGAATTGACAGCAAAGGGCTGGTCCATGGAATCGGTACTGTTGCTGGTGGCCAAACATTAGCCAGTGCACATTTTTGCCCCTCTCTGCCCAGAGTGTTTGTATGTCAAACAGGGACAGTAGGTATTTCCCTACTATCTAGAAGTCTTGCAGGTGTAAGAGAATAAATTTTTCAGAAGGACCCATGAGGGCACTTAGAAAAATGCTGCCAGTGTTATGAAATGTCATGTCATGTCATGTGCCTTTCCAGCCAGAGCAGCCCTGGAGGAAGCCAGGGGGCTGCAGCCCTCCTGCCAGCCACTGCTCTATCTGAGGAAAATGCTCCTGCTCACAGCCAGGTGGCATGGCCACCCTTGTCTTCCCCTGCTGTGCATGTCCTCTTTGTTTACAGTGGTGTACAAACGAGTAATAGTACAGAGAGGTTGGTTATAAATTAAGTAAACTGAATTAAATTGATTTTGGATTGGGGGTGTGGGGGAAGTAAGTTATGAGGTGTTACTGTTGCAAACACTTTGGTTTATATGTTACTTTCAAGAAGACAAATATTATGCTGAATGAAAAAGAGGCATCAACCAATCAGCTCTCCTGATGCCTGTCCCTTCCTCCAGTAGTAATAGTCCCATCGTGCTGTTTTACAAGGTAGTAAGCCAGTCACCAAGTGAAGAAACCACCAGAATAAAGTTCCCCTGAATTATGCTGGGGAGGGAACCAAATTATGGCCTTGTAAAACAGTGTGATGGTGCTATTACTGTGCGGGTGCTACAAACTGGTTAAAACGGTGTTCTGGAGAAGCTTTCCAAAATGTTCTCAGGAGCTGCTCAGGAGAGAAAGTCTGTGATGCTGAGTCATGTAAGGCAAGCAGGAGACCTCAGAGCAGGGTATGTCTGCTCAGACAGGTATTAGTGAGCCAGGACCCAGTGCAATGCTGCATTCCTCACTGAAGCCTGGACCAGGTTCAGTCTGGGGCTTGCCAACTCTTCATGTGGGATTTTCAGTCCTTTCTCATCCCTTGACATAAAAGAAAGCAGACATTTTACAAGAAAAACTGTTATCTCAATTTTAAAAAGATGAACTAGATTGACAAGAGGAAGAATCTTTTAACTAACTGGTTTTGACCACTGATGCAAAATGTCCCATCTCGCTTTTGTAGGCTGCCCAGGCCTCCCTGAAACGTTAATGCTGAAAGGAAACATTTCCTGAAGAATACTAAGATACAAGCAATCATAAAAGCTCTCTCGCCCAGAGATAAAAAGGTAGTTTAGCACAAACCTCAAGAGAAGCATCTAAAACTAACCAAGTGGGGGAGCAGAGCAGTGATAGCTCAGAGGACTTCTAACCAAAGCCTTCTTGGAGGAAAAATGAAGTTCAACCAAAAAAAGTCTACTTGAGGCAGCAAGTGTTAAAATTTCCATTGGAAATGTGGGTCAACAGGAAGTATTCCCATTTTGGTAATGCTGTTGACAGCATGAGGTGTGAAATGCAGTGTCTCATGGCTCATGGGGCAGGACTCCCCAGCCGTGCTCAGTCTCCTGTGACACACTAAAGCTGGGGAGAGTTTTAGGGCTTACACTGTGTCTCAAAGGAAAGAAGGCTGGGATGTAGAAGAGAAAACACAGGTCACAGAGAGAGCTCATGTTCAAGAAAGAAATCCTTGCCCGCACTGGCAGATCAGTGGAAAATGCAGAGCATGAGCATGGCAGCTCACCAAACCTCAGGTAGAGACCAGCAAATGAGACTCAGGTATCTCTGAAATGCAGCAATACACACACTTCTCTAAAGCCTGGAGGATGGGGACAAGACAGACTGAATCTCTTTAGTTTATAAGCCAGCAATAACTTATTTCCTTATTTTTTGAAAGATATGGCTTGCAAAGGAACTAAAACATACTAAAAAACAAATATCAATCCTTATGTGTGGAATGTGCACTTGCATCCATGACTTGTGGCTTTGTAGGCTAGCAAAACCAGAGCAAGATGGCACTGAAGCAGAAGAGAAGGCAGATTTAACTTGTCTAATATTTGTAAATATACCAGAGAGGAAATCTCATTGCCTTTAATCCTAGGCTCTGCTTGTTTTCTTGCCTCTAGTAAATTAAATTCCCAGATAAAATTACCAATGGGCATATCTGAGACTTTTAAAAATAACTTTGGTTATTCCTGCCAGGAATCTGGCAGGCCTTCGAATAAAACAAACAATACACAAGGAAACCTATTCATTTTAGTAACATCCATGGATGATGATAGGGAAAGCAAAGCTCTGATGCTTAAAAGCTCAGCAATATTGTTCAAAAAGAAGGCATAAACTAGGACTACTCACATTGTCCAAAAAGGGGTAAGAATGAAATAAGAAGCAGGATTTTGTTCAAGGCTTCAGTGTAATTATATATTTTACATCTCTTTCAACACAACACTTTGTTTAAGCATGGGAATGTTCTAGCAGACTTACAACAATATTTCCATACTGTACATTTATTGTAGCTGCTCATTAAGTCAAATTGCTAGCACATGAAGTCATGTGGAAAAAAAGAGGGATTCAAGACATAACATTTGCAGGATTCAAACATGAAAAGTGAAGATTTATTCATCAAACTCCGGTTCAGAGTCAAAGCAAAATTCCAATGAGCATGCAGAGGCAAGCTAAAGGGAGGTAGACTGCTATCAATTTGAATATGATTTTGCATTCAACTAGCAAATTACAGCTCTTGCCAGGCTGGTTGTGGGATATTTATGTGGTGCTATTCATATGAAAAAAAATAGAAGTGTAATAGGTAGCTAAGCTCTAAAAGTTTTAAAAAATAGCAACTAGAAGAAGCATTACTGCAACCAATCTTAGTAATTTAAAAAGTGCTGTTGTTCTCATGATTTTTATGCTAACAATAATCCATGTAGAGACTACATATTAAAAGTCTCTGCAAAGAATTTGAAAACCACAATGTAATTAAGCAACAACAACAACAACAACAAAAAAAATAGTTGGGGCTGGAAGGAAATTTTGGTGGTGTTTTCCTCTTGATTTGTTCTTTGGTTGTGCTACATTTGCATTGCTGCTGCTGAATTTTGAAACTTAATGTTTCCTTGCTGTTCATTGCATGCAGCCATATCTCACAAGTTAACTAGACACGAAACTGAAAGCTGTGTTGCTCATTGTCCTCCTTCCCCTTTGCATTTTCCACCTTCCCTTTGCAGAGGCACTGGGGCTCGAGTCCAGCGAGTGGGCACAGAAGGAGGGCAGCACAACCAGTGAGGATGGCACAACACCATGAGAATGGCAGCTTCTTCCCAGACCAGCCAGAAATCTGCCCTCTGCAAATGCTATTGCTAAGCTGGGGACCAACACAGCAGGCTTTAGCCAGGTAAAATATCACAGGATTTGAGGAGGGGCAGGAAAAAGGGTGAACTGTGGTAAATATATAATTATGTGTGTATATACACGTATGTACATTTTACAGAGGAAGTGAGACCTGTGTAACAGATGGAGTTAAACATTGGCAACATAGCCCTTTTGGGGAATAACAGCTGTAGCAACACCAAGAAAAACAACAGCATCCACCCTCCTGCGTAACACCTGCAGGGATGTAGTAGTCAGACATTTCTCCTGTTCATCTCATTACAGTGAGACCAAAATATGTAGCTATAAGAAGGCCCTTTCTACTCCCTGGTGCTTACTATTTGTAGTTCAGTACGGCAGAAGGGGAGGCAACAACAGCTGCAGGAGCAACAGTTATGTGTTAAGGTGAAAAAGAGTTTCTGAGAGGTGAGTCTTTATCTCTAGGTATGCTACATTAGCTCAACATGGCTGGATGTAGGAGTGAAAACCAGGGGCAAACAGGGGTTAAGTACAGAAAGGAGGCCACGCTAGTAAGACAGCAGTTAAAAAGAAATTGGAGACTCTCCATCATTTCTACACTCCTGGTCTGCTAGGACAGCACCTACTGAGATCCCCGAGCCATGCTATCTGGAAATCTCAAACAAGGCACATGAAAAATAAACAAGAAATAAAGGACCACTGGCCTTCCTCTGACCCAAGCAGCATCACACAAATTGTCACCTGCCTACTTAGGACAGTCTCAGAAACCTGAACACAAAGCAACACCCAGATGCTAAAGTGCTGCTTCATGTCCATTTCTCTGCGCAACAAAGCAGACTTGCACACATGAACCAGCCTGGAAAGTGTGTGCATTGCTGGGCACACTTCCCTGCTGCTCTGAAAGCAGGTTTGTGCTCAGTGACCTTCACCAAGTCTGTGCTGCAGCCGCCACACCTGTATAATGACTTCTTTGTGAACCACCTCAGGGTCTACTGTATCACAGCTAGGTATTTGTAATATCACAGCCAATTTGTTTTCAGGTGGAATGACTCCATTTTAAACAGCATTTTTTCAGAGCATTGGTGCATTTTTCCTTTTAATCTCTGGAATGTATAAGCACAATGAATTGAAAATTTAAGAAATTCCAAAGAGTAATTTTATTAGCTGCTGAAATACATTAGAATTCCTGGACTTTGAACTAGGAAAAATGATAAGCCTTTCCTGAGAGTGGAATTTTTTCCTGACCAATTTTTTTCTGATGTTAGATTAAATTATCTTTGTATTACTTTAGCTTTAGTGGTACATAAATAGCTCTTTCTTAGTCTGCCTTTGTGTGAGACGACAGTAAATAAAGCTCTCTTTTCCATGGTGATGGCTAGCCAGATGATGACTGTTGTTGGACAAACTCAAAAAAGTATCCAAGTCTGTGATCTTTCCTCTCATTTAAGAAGTCTAATTTTTTATGTTTGGTGTTATACCTGGAAGGCCTGTAAGGAATCACAGAGAGAGGGAGGAAAGTGGGGTTGAAGGAATCCTGGATGACTGCCTATGTTTCTTGGTTCTGCCAGCACTCTGTGTAAAACCTTTGTGGACAGAGCTGTGGTCTGTGGTCACCCAGCTCTGGGTGCTTCCATCCATACAGACACTCACAGAGAGCAAAATGATGGCAACACTGGGCAGGTCTTCGCTCACACACCTTTCCATGCTCAACATGAAGGCACTGAACACCTTCGACTTCTGTTGACTTTGAAGCAACTCTGAGGCTTCTTAAACAGATTTGAAGGTATATGTAATCACTGTTTCCAACACTGATCAAAATTAGGATTAGCAGGAAGCTATACTCATAAAACATAGGACCATGGTGTTTGGAAAGCTAAAGAACGTTCTGGTGGTCTGTAGACTATGATTAAGTAGTCCTAGCTCTTATGGAAATTTCAATAATATCCACAGGATTTTCTCACAGGTTTGCTGTGATTTGGATTTCAGATATTTATAATTTTCAAGACCAGGAGGTAAGCATCAGTTTAATGGGCTGACTTCACATGACAGCTGGTGGGAAGAAAATTGTTCACTTAGATGAGACTGCAATATGCATGGGTAGCTGCATCTGAAACAACCTGGACACTCTTGCCACTATTTGTCCTTCCAGCTAGTGAAGCAAAAAAACTTTACTCAGAGGCAAGAGGCAGAAATTGGTCATCTACAGACTGAGCAGAGCTTAGGCAAATCAGTGGGGTCTTAGTCCATCTGACAGTGGCAGGGAACAGCCTGCCTCAGCATAAACTTGGGAAAGTCTTTAGGCACATGAAGGAACTTCAATAGCTGCTTGGTCCCAAGGAAGCTGAAGGAACTATTTGGGAGCTAAAAGTATGCACGGTGAGAGCAGAATTTCTAGGGTAAAATCCTGTCACTGGACCTTTATCATGCAGAATTGAATACCGTGGGTTCACGTTCATATCTATTTTGTATTATTTTATTTTTCAGTCATGTATTGTTTCTGACTCTTCACATCTTAAATCTAGCTTACACTTATTTTCAGCCTCAAATTATATCATTTTTAAGTTGGAGATGTATTTCACATGCCTGTATTTTGCACTTAGTGTTTGAAGGCAAGATAATACTAAATCCTTCAAACATTTGCTCTCCCTCTGAATAAAACATGGTGAAAGTACAAGTTCTAAATGGTCTCAGATTTGAAACAAAAGCTCACTTCTCTAGCTGAACACCACCTGTGAATCAGTTGTAGGACGAATAGGAATAGGAAAAACATATACAGAATTTACCCTAAGTGCCCTGTACTTCCCTCATGTTCTGCAGTTTCCCTGACTGTGCTCTAGCCTTCTCACCGTGCTTGTTGAAGACTTTATTGAAAACTGTTCTGAGGTTGAGGGAAATAATTCTCCTGTTGTTCCAATGATTCCAGAAGGTGCTGGAACACACATAAAAACTGGTGAGAACAGAAACTTTGTCCTTTTAAAAGGATAATTATGCAAAGACTGTGTAATTTTTATCAAATCAATACTGATATATTTTCAGGTATTTTAAAACTCACTTTTTGTCTTTTTAGAGCTGTTGATGCACTGTTTTATCCAGATCATCAGGATGTATGGAACCTCTTTCTTAAAGCCTTGAGAAGCTAAGTTGCTGAATAAAGTGATATGATTTTCACCTGGACTACTTAAATGGGACTTGCAACACTGAGGTGCAGTCAAACCTTACAGAAAGAAAAAGAAGAAAAAGAAAAAGAAAAAGAAAAAAAGAAAAAGAAAAAAAGATAATGTGACTTTCATTTTCATATAATTTCAAAATGCTGATTTATGGTAGTTTCAAAAACTTACAAGGCTTGATCCATTATCATTTGATTTTAGGAACTGACAAACCCATTATTTGTTCCTTATACTGCTGTTGTGTTGTCCTCAGCAATATTAGTCTTAAGTATTCCCTAACTATCCATTCTAAACAACATCATATAGAGTCTGCTGATCTTAAGCATTTGTTTCACTTCACATTGTCTCAAGGCAGCTTTCAAACTGGGTACTGAATGCCACCTCCTAGCTCTGTCAAGAGAGCAACAAAAGCTTTAGGTAAAGAGGTGGTGTATTAACACACATGCAATGCAGAATCAACCAGTGTTAACCAATGCAGTGAACATTTGCAAAAGGAAAAGGAAAAAACCCCCAAACCCCCCAAACAAAAACATCAGCAAAACCGAAAACAAAACTCCAAACAAACCCCCCCCCCCAGTAATATGCATTAGTCAGCCATTTTATGCTGAAGTGCTCTAAAGGAGATATGTTATCATGAGACTCCCAGTGCCACCATCTCTCAAGGTCATACATGGACTGCAAAGGTTAATAGCAGTGGATGGTGACAGGCTACAGATGTACTAATCTGGGTTTATTAAAACACCACAGAAAATCCATACAGGATGTTCAGGAGACAACAGAATCTAATAACTAATTACAGCATAGATATAAAGCTTGCATAGCAGATTAATAGATGGTTATATTCTCATCTCCCTTATAAAAATTTATCAGAGAAGTAAATGTAGAACAAGCATGCATCTTTATGGTTCAGCCAGCAATACATTACATATGGAAAGACAAGTTGCTTTTACTTTCATTACTATGATTAAAAGAATGCGATGCTCAAAAAAAGATGATCAATTAGCAAACATTCTTGTCTACGGCTGTGATAGTGAGACTAAAAGTCTACCTGTTTTTCCAGAAGGCTTAGCATATTTTTGCCTCCATCTGCATGGCTGCTGGAAAGGGTGTCTGTTTAACCTGCCCTGAAGGATATCACCTCCAGAAGAAGATGACCTGTCCACAGCTGTGCTGTGCAGAAGTGAGCTGAGTCCCAGTGTACAACCTCAGCTACCTCACCAGGTGGCCCTTGTAGATTTAGTGAATCTTGCATGAACATATTCCCATGTTTAAAGGGATCTTTCTTTTTCATAATGATGTGATACATAACCTCAATGTCCATCCTCAGCCCAGGACTGCACTTTGGGCAGTCTCACAGAGGCAAAAGCAGCAGGAAACCCTGTCAATAAGCACGGGTTTGAGTCTGTAACAACGAGGCAGCACACGTGGTCTGTGAGAGTTTACACACTGTCATAGCAGGTAACTCAAGAGCCTCAGGAGCAAGAGCAAGGCAGTCTAACCTTTCCACACTCTCAAACCAGTTAGGAAGATTTCAGAGTTATGGGTATAAAATGCATATAGAACAGAGGAATAGGGCAAAGGAACTGAGAACAAGAGACTAACAGATTAGAAAAATATCAGAAGCAGTGACTCACATGTGAATTGCAAAAGGAATTGAATATTTTTTTATAAAAGATTTTGTAAATTTTTTTTTTTAAATAAATGAAAAATGCTTCAAGTTTTGAACTGAAAAGCATAACCATATGGGACAGGAGAGCAACAGCTGCACTCAAATATTTTCGTAAGAAATAGATATTCATACTCACTCTGTGGTATATCAAAATAACATTTCTGTATATCAGCTTAGTTCACAAGTGCTCTAGAAAGAGGATCATTGTTTGTCCTTTCCAAAGCCATTTTCAGCTGGAGCCATCATTGCTCACTCTTCCTGGTGACACGCAGTACACTGGACCCTCATAAGCAAAGTATAATATCCCTTTTCTCGCAATGAAGGGGGCATTGGCCTCTCAATATTGCCTGAAGAAGGAGAAAGTAAGGACTATGTCCTGTCCACATAACTTCAATATTTATCCATCCTTGAATTAAACATTCAAGTATAACATGTTAAAAATAAAATGTTCAAGATCTTGCTCATAAATACTTTATTTATGGCTTTGAAAATATAAGTGAAATATAAGTCAAACTGAAATATGTCCTGCACTTACAATCATAAATTATACAGTACCATAAATTTACTGGACATTTTACAAATACAGATATTTTCTCAAAGAATTTATGTCTAAGTCAGGCATGACAAACAGAAGGCATGGCAGAGGACAACATTTCAAGACACGTACGGTGAGAAAAGGGTAAACATTATCTGAAGTGATGGGTATAAAGGGACTAAAGAGAGAATGTGAACTAAAGATCTCTTTTCAGGTGCAGGAGATTTTTAATTCCCCAGGCGGGGAAAAACACTTCTCTTTGTTTACATGCTTATTGGAAAGTTCTCTTGCTGAGTTTTCAAAGTTTGATTGAAACTTGTTTATGCTTTGATTGTCAATAGATTATTCTTCTAAGTAGACATACAGAAGGACACCAAATTTACAAGTGATAGCTTTTGGGTAGTAACGAAGTTAAAAAGCTCAGCCAGGTGGCAGAGGGCTTTGTTCTGCTTTGTGTTCTCAACTGGGAGAGCCTGTGGCAAGCACTGAGAGGAGTCATGACCATGGTGCAGAGCTGATTTTACAGGAAGTATGGAGAGACTCAACAGCATGGGCACAAATCTGGCTACACAGGAAGCTGGATGGTGGCAGCCTCCCAAATCTGACTCATGTCAATTTGTGGCTAGGAGAAGATGGGGTTTGGTAGCCCTGGGCATTGTGGGTGTGCTGGAGGCTGAGACCTAGCCCTGTAACCTCAATGGACCTGCAGAGGGCTGCCAATTCCATGGGCCCCTTTTCTACAGAGGAGTAGAGTGGGTTTCCAGAGGGGCAGCAGATGAAGTCTGCAGTGGGATTAAGCACTCTGGACCTCAGAAAGGTGAACGATAAATACTTGGAGCTCAAGGCTGAGCAAACTCCATGTGAAGTGCCTTGAAGTTATTTATTCCTGAAACATCAGCTAAAAGCACAAGGAACTGTACAACTCGTCTTATTTGGTCTTTTCATCCTGTGCCATAGCACATCAATTTCCTCTTCTTAGTAGCTTGGAACTGATAAAAAGCCAGAGCTATTAGTCCATAGCACAGCAGCATTATAACTAAGGTACCTCATGGGAGATATTGGCCAACTGCAGTACCATCTGCAGTTGCATCGAGGCAGGAGGCTGCTGTGGACACCTGAAACCCTCATAAAGTTCTTGTGGGAGCTCTGTAGCCCTCCAAGACCACAGCTGATGGTAAGGCATGGCTCACCATAGCACCTGAAACTACTCTCGACATCCATATTTGAGTAGCTGAATTTTTTATATGGTACCAAACAAAAGTAAAAGAGGGTTAAACAAACAACATTATAACCCAAGGAACTAAAATGATACTTTAGTTCAGCTATTTTACCTGACTATAATGAAGCAGTGACAAATCTAGATGAATTCTCAAGCTACAAAACGCTATGTATCTACAAACAGCTAAGGTTGCTGAACCTTTTGGAAAGGTCTCTTGTGTCATTATCCCTACCTCAGCTTTAACCTCATTTTGTTGGTCATTGGCAATATGTGGACCAATTGAGTGATGAGAGAGATAGAAAGTTGCCAGAGGTGTGCAGAGCTGAGCTTGGTGGTCTGATGTGTCTCAGGGGTGCTGGGCAGACATGGAGCAGAACATCATAAGATATGGTGTAAAGTGGTCTGGCAATTTTGTCAACAGGGAATTCTTCGCCTCTTCTGTTGGATTGAATTTCCGAGGCTGTCAGCTAGGTAAGAGCTTCCCAGCATGGCTACTTCTCCCCAGAAGGACAGCTGTCCACTGCTCTCAGTATGTATGGTGGGTCAGGTGTGCCTGTAGAACAGGGGACATTTGCCCCTCCTGATGGCAAGGCTTAGCCATTGCTCCTGCTGACTTGATAAAATGTCCGAGGACGAAATAGGCATGTAAAGGGCTCTATTCCTATTGGTGGGTACATACAAATGCAAACAGCTTACTTCTATGAAGAGAGACACATTGGACAATTTTTTCAGATGGACAGATTTCAATACTTTTGACTTCAAGTGAGATATTCACGGAATTAATGGAATGACTAGGGTGGAAGAGACCTTCAAGATCATTGAGTCTTACCCATGCCCTAACACTGAGTGCCACATTCAGTCTTTTTAAAAACACATCCAGGGAGGGTGACTCCACCACCTCCCTGGGCATATCATTACAATACCTTATCACTCTTTCACTAAAAAACTTTTTCCTAATATCCAACCTAATTTTCCCTTTACACAGCTTGAGACTGTGTCCCCTTTATTTTGTCAGTTGCTGCCTGGTGAAAGATACCAACCTCCACCTGACTGCAACCACCTTTCAGGAAGTTGTAGAGAGTAGATCACAGCCACTTTTAGCATATGCTCCTTTTAAAAAAAAAAGACATTAAGTTTGCAATTACCTACCCAAATATGAGCATGCATCACAGATCCAGGCTACCTTTCCTTTTCTTCATCAACATGTAGTTGACGAAATCACTGTTGTCCTGATTTACTGTCTCTCAATTTGGTACCCAGATTATGCTAAAAGCTATTAAAATTGCTTTTCCCCATCTGTCCTTTCTGTTTAACCAAAGGTTAGGATAGATGCATTGATCTCTCACTACTGCCTGATAGAAGTGCAAAATATCCAATTTGCTGGAAGTCAGGAGGCCAAAGCATCATGGCCCAACAAATAGTTTGCACAGAACTCTGGTGATCATTCTCTGATTGCTGGATTCAGGTGCTGGTTCCCAAAGAGATGCATCATGGTGTCCCTGAGAAAATCAAGAAAGAACTACACTTTACAGGAAATTCTCATTATGAATGGTACAACAAAATTTGAAAATCTATCATGGGCAACTAATTACTCTTGCTATCCCAGAAGTTTTTCAACATTTAACAGTAACAATAGCTTTGTTTTACCTGTGACAATGTTGGTGCTACCTACTCAAGTCTAATACCGGTTGTACAGAGGATCAGACAGAATAGAAAAACCACTACTCCCTGACATGACGAAGTGCTGAAGCAGATGTCTGATCAGCCAGCAATACAACAGAAACTACCTAGAACTCATCACTTTGGTTTTGCAAACCAAAGAAAGAAATTAATACAAAAACTGCTAATATGCTAAATCCTGATCTATACACTTGAATATCTGCACTTAGCTCAACAGTGGTGGATGAGGCTGTCAGAGCAGCTCTTGACCTCCTAGGGATGGCAGCAAAGGAACTGCTTCCATTAAGTCACAACTGTAACATAACTGCTGATGTCCTTCTAGATGAGTCAAAAATTCCAGTTTGTCAGTGTGAGAAAGCTTTATGGGAATGGGTTGGCTTCCACAGATTGGACACGAAGTGTTTGTAATACACAACCTCTTTTCTCCACTTTGGTTAACCTTTAGTTGCTCAGACTATGACAAAGTTTATGTAACACTGTAATCTACATAGAGAAAAAGCTAAATAGTTACATACTATGAACATTGTGGATAATATAGGCTAAGTTAATTTTCAAAGTTCCATAGAACTACAACAATAATATTGAAACAATTTTTCAAGTACTACCACAGTAATCAAACCCTGTCAGACTTTTGTTTAATGGGAACATGTTAGCATTTTATTATGTTTTGGAATAAGCTTTGTCTGAAACCATTGGAATTTCCTTTAGAACAGAAATCCCAGTTACCAACCATTTTTGTTCCCATTGTTCCTGCATCTCAGATCCCAGCACCCAGAGGGTTAAACTTCTCTTCCAGTGTATGTCCTTGTTCCACCTCCTCATGCTCACAAGTCCTGCTGTGTAGGGTCTCAGGGCCGTCTCTTTGAGAAACAGCCTCTGCAGACAGCGTGGGCCCACAGCCCACTCTTCGGAGAGCAATTGTATTATGTTAGGTTCCTGTGCCTAGGGCTCTTTGTCCAATAATCTCTTGCTGCACAAACATTAACCATCTAGAACCATTTATCTCAAGGAGAGTCCCTGCAGACTACATTACCCAGAATCCTGGACAGGAGAGCTGATGAGTAGTTAATGAGGGTAGAATAAATCATGCTCAATTCCTGTGCTCCTCAAAGTCAGGGTCTTTTTCTTGTATATGAACTACCAGCCAGGTGCACACAATGGATGATAGAGACACTAGATAAAAATGTGAACCATAAATGGTTGTGCTTAAATTCATCTCAATAACAAGTGAAAAATCCAGGCCCAGTCTTTCTGTTCATATCTGTGTCCACAGGCACAATGTGAAAAAACTTACTTTTGCTCTGCTCTGATACAAATTAAAAAAAAAAAAAATTGCATTTATAAAAGTTCCCTTAGAGTTTACAATGGTGGAGACATCACAAAACATTTGGTTTTTGATGTGAAGCTGTGTAAATCCTGTAATCATATTTACAGGACATGATTGATAACATGCTGCACATGAATTCTGTCCTTTAAACTTTCCCATAAAACACACTCATCTGCTATTTCCCAATCTCAACTACCAAAGGATAGAAGTGAAAAGAGAAAACTTAAATAGATCCAAGTAGGGCAAATAGGCTGTTTAGGACCAGAAAATGTTCAGCTCCAAATTTCAGTTTGATGAATTATTATATACTTTTTGGAAAAGTCTGTGTAAAAATGAGGTTTTGGAGGGCTTTTTTCTCTGTCAGTTTCACTGAACAAACTAGACTCACACCCATATAAGATTGATGTGAGATCCCAATGAATATAGAGTCCAAGGGCAAGTGTTCACTCGATTATCAGTTTAATTAATTAATTTTTTTTTTTATCAGTGTGATCTCATTGATACAGAAGGCTGCTCCTGAGCTCCACTGCTATACAGGGATCTATGGGAGATGCTGTGGAGAAGGTTATGGACTTCTTGAGCTGCTTTACTTCCTGACAATACTCTCCTATTAGCTGCAAGTCACAGAAAATCACCCTAAGTCACTGCTAGGTTATAGCAGCTCTGGTGGCAGGAAAACAAGGAGCAGTCTGTTACCATTCTGTCTCTGTGGCTGGGAGGTGATAACCACAGGCTAATCACAAATGGCAGCAGGGAGTTAGATACTAAACATTTCTGCTGCAGCTGTGGCACCAAAATCTTGGTCCGGGCATTTTAAAACAAAGTCAATCAGTTGTGCTCTCTTATCTTACTTGAAACTCCCCTTCCTTCAACACCATACAGGCCAAGTCTGACTTTTGTAGAAGACATGAATTTGACCAGGTCACACAACAGGAAACACATTAAATTCTTGTAACTGGAGTGTGATGGAACAATTAGAACAACAGTAAAAATGCAAATTTGTCATAGTGAAGAAAGAACACAGTAAATAAACTCAGATGGAATGGAACATCTTAAAACACATTTGTGTTGCATTAGAATGTCACAGATAAAGGCAACCAAGTAGCACATATTAGAAAACTCCAGACTCAAAAGAAACAAATTCACTTTTTGTGTTGTAGAAAAATATATTATTTTGCAATAGCATGTTTGAATCTACAGGCCAAGAATGTCTAAAATACGCTCTAAACCTTTGGGCAAATGGTAAATAAAGTTGAAGCAAAATCATCCTCCCGAAGTCTGGCATGTGGTAAAGTTGTGTTGCACTCATTTAAGATTATTTTGTGTAGCAGATGGACATCCCATCCTGCAGATGTTCAGATAACAAATGTTTTCAAAGCACTTTGAAGATGAGGCACATAAATGCAAGGTTTCATTATTAGATATTAAGAAGAGTAATAAAAATAAATACAGTTCATACTAAAGAACATCTGAAGCCTCTTTTATGAGATGCAACATAGAGGTTTTTTCAAAGTGATTTATTTTTTCACATTATTTCTTTTCATTAGCAGAGTTCATTAATTAATTTGCAAATTTCTGTTTCATTCAATCTAGGAGTGCCAAATATTTTTGCCAAAGAAAGACACAACTACTCAGTGTAAAAAAGCTTATAAAAAACTAGTAGATGGAGAGATTCATTCAATGACTAGCAGCACTGATTGGATCCAGACCCCTAATAAAAATGGAGAGCCAATATACACCCTTACCTTAAACCATCTCAAATACCACACAAAGGAAGGGAGACAAAGGAGCAATAGAGCATAATATAGAAAAACAAAATGAAAGCCATACACTAAACATCTCAGTTTCGAACAGTTGTGTAAAAACATCTGGAAGCTGCAAATCCTGAAGAACGCAGCAGTGTCCCGGTCTAATGTTTCACCCAAGGATACCATATTTGGTTTCTATGAACTAGATAAAGAGCAGTTACAAAACAAAGCACAGAATGTCAAATATGGCATGTCCATGAACTAGATATTTGTTGGCTTCATTACAAATTAATCTATTTTCTATGTAATCAATGATAAATATCCTACTGACTTGGTCTGGGAGAGCAGCACATTACAAAATCTCTTTGTTTTATGGAGATAGATTTGGAAGAGGATCTCACACCCCGAGGCTTAGATCCGTAAGTGTGATCTTTCAGTCACATCCCTACAGTTACTATAAATGTATACTGTATCTAGACAGCCTCTTATTTTTTGCAGTGATGATTACATGTAATGACAATTTTGATAGATATATCTTCAAGAAGGGAAATTCCAATCAGGTCAGAATGGTGTCCTTGAAGTAAGAATTAAATTCATTAAATTAAATTAATAGCCATTAAAATTTTACAAGGTTTCCTTTGCTGGTTGAAGACAAAGACCTGTAGTGTTTGACAGACCTGAAGTGAGACACAAAGCAAATTTAAGTGCCACCTACACGAGAAGATGAGAATGCAACTCATACTGTGTTGGGAAAAGAATGCACTGTCCTGTGCTTTGTATGAGGCAATTTTTGTGAATACTAATATTATCAAAGAAACCTCTTCACTGAAGCACTAGACAGGACACCCTCAGAAAGAAGGATAGTGCAGGGAGTAAGGAAGTGGAACTAAAGCAGATGCCAAATAATTGTCAGCTGGATCAGAGAATCCTAGAATCAGCTGAGTTGGAAGGGATCCACAAGGATCATTGAGTCCATCTCTTGGTGGTGCAGAGGACCATCCCCAAGGGTCACACCATGTGCAGGACAGTATTGTCCAAACCCCTCCCAGGCTGGTGACCACTTCTCTGGGGAGCCTATTCCAGTGCCCAACCACCCCCTGGGTGAACAGCCTTTTTCCATAAATGATCACTCACAGAAGTGAGAACCAGAGAAGGTAAGGACAGGACAATCCTATGGGATGCAAAGACCTAAATTTTCTTTCCAGTTCTGGAAGGAGAGTGGGTATTGTGAACAAAAAAAAATACTTATTTCTGTGATTCAGACATAAAAGATAGCATGATGTGAAAAAACACACACAAGCAGTTTTCTAGCAAAAGAGAAGTATAGAAATAGAAGGAATATTCTAGGAAATTCCAATTAGGGTTAGGATTATAAGGATGATGAGAAGATAAGCTATTAGGGACACATTATTTTGTGTGTGTGCCACACACATGTAGGACTAAAAATCCACACTTAATTCACAGATTCAGTTCTTTAGCATGAAGAATACCAGAATGTGGGATCACTCACGTAATTGCCTTAGGATATGGCGAGGGTTGACAGACTGGGCTGCTAGTCATCACTGTGTCCCATTCCCAGTGTTCGGCATGAGTCTTCTGCATAATTCAGAGACAACTTTGAAGACAAAAGTGCTGAGTCTCTGTTTTCCTTCTTGTTATACTTGAGTGCTTCACAGACTGCATTTATATCAAACCTATGAGATGAGGGACTACTATAAGAGATGGAAATTTAAGCAGAGCAGATTAATGTCCAAGAGGATCACCACTTCAGGGTGTCTAAAGTGAGATTCCTAGATTTTTTTCCAACTTTTTGGAATTAGCAGGAATTTTACATTTTCCGGGTGACCCTACCATTCCTTCATGGCTCTTGTCAGTGCTCTGCAGGTCTGCAAAAAGCAGTAAGGTGCTAAATTCTTGACAGTATGATGCACATTAAAGGTGTTAAGAGAGAGAGAATTCAGTTGTCAGTGATAGAATTTTATCATCTGACACTCCCTGAGTCAGTAAACACCTTCCTTAATAATGAGAGCTGAAGAAATCCCTCCAGATAACAAAGTATTCCATTAATAATTCCAGCCTCTTGGGTAATTGCATGCAGTGTGCTGAACTGGTCCACTCAGATGGTTGCCAGAAAAAGTCTCCAATGCAAACTGAAAGTAGCAGTTTTCTCCTAATATTCCAACAAGTTTCTTCCCTTTCTTGAAAAATGTCTAAAATCTCACTGATGAAAAAGTATTCAGTCATGAAAAGTGTACTCCATGTTAGAATTCCTATTGGAAATGCTATTTGGCAATTTCAAACCCAAGCAAGGCAGTGGTATGGAGTCTGGAAAATACAAAATCTTCATGGATTCCTGTACTCCTGTTTTCCAAAACCAAACCAAACAAACAAACAATTAAAAGTTTACTAGAAGTCATTTTTTTTGGTTTTGACACTGTAGACTTATTTATAAGAATGGTTGATGGGATGGCTCTACACATATCTTATGTTCTTAATTCAACAAAATAGCATGGAAATATTGGTTGGCTTTTAAATACTAAGATTTGCTGATCATAATGAACATCTGAAGGCTATTTATGCATATATCCCTTGGCTGACTTTCATACAGAACGCATATTTAATACCCTGTATAAAGTACAGTGAGGGCTGTTTAATATAACTGTACTGTAGTATGCTTAATGATCTAATTGATGTACAGCAAATGAAATTCAACGGTTGGGAAAGAAGCTAGTGGTCCCTTCTGGTTTTAAACTCTTATGAATGTGTAAGAAGATACTAAAAAGTTACAGGGGCATTTTTCCTCCTAGTTGTATATGAGTATCTGGTTAAATCTCCCAGAGTTCTGATTCAGCAACTTCCCTAGAACTGGATGTTACTTGAAACATAGAAGACCCACAATGCATGGTAACAACCACCTGAAAAAACAAGTTAACTGCTCTAACTTGCTTTCAACTACAGAATGCTGTGAGCAGTTGTTCCAGTACATGAGTCAATCCAATACATGAGTCAGTCTCACTATTTAGACATTGCGGGACTGTATTAGATTTCACCCTACCGTATTAGACTATGACAAAATATCTGTCGTCAGCTCCTTGCCACCACTGCTGCTTCCTTCTTCCACTGGCAAACAACCAACACTTGTAACTTGACTGATAGCTTGAAATGACTATCCTAATAGCTGGTATTATAAATGAGCATATTTTTCTGTCATTCTCATAGGACCTTCACGTGTTGTCCTAGTGCAAGGTTTAGAAATTGGTTATTTGCAATACAAGAAAATAATTTTCTACCCAGTAGCCCTTAATAGCCACGAAGTTCCTCTGTCAAGCACTGTGACATTTTGCTGATGTGGAAGATTGACATTAAAAGAGTGAAGGACCTTCCTGCACATGGTATGAATTTAACCCATGTAGATAAACCTACAATGGGCTTCTCAGACTTCCCAGAAATTTTGATTCAACACTGACACAAATGAAACTGAAGCTCCATTTTTATTTAGGCAAGAATTATTTTTTTCCCCTCCTTCTTTCTGTGTCCTCAGGCACTTTGGCCACATTCACTAAGACTACATGCCTGCTACAGCCTCCAAATTTAAGAGCATAATGAGTCATTCAGACCAAAACTTGAGCGAGGGAAGGTGGTGAGATTCAGCACATGATATAGGTTTCGTTGTAAGCTGCCTGGATATTCTGTACTTCTGCAGATCAGATGAATATTCTTTTTCTGCTCTCTGCCAAAGAACTCAACACTTCTGTAATTCATAAGACAGAGTTTTAGTGTCAGCTTTTTACAACTACATGAGAACTTCACTGTAATAACACGCAAGAGAAAGAGAGGGATTTTCTCTGTTTAAGCTGCTTATAGCATCTAGATTTTTTGCATATTCATCCCTCTAGGTCGTCTGTGACAGTCTAGCTGTGAAGCTGGAGGAAGCATGGAGGTTATATAAAACTCTGTTTTAACTCTCATTTAACAACATGTAGATTATCATTATGCCACTCAGCAGCTGCAGAATTGCAACATTTTCAACAAGTTCAGTGTTGTTATCTGTAATCTGATGAATCCAGAATACCCTGCTATTTTATTCCTGAAAGGCTCTCACTGAACGGTGTATTTTTCGAATATGTTTAAATTTCCAGCAGTTTCTTCAAGGTTTGTTCAAACCAATAAGCATTTGCATTTGAGGCTGTTTCCCACAACAAAAAGACAGAGTTTCTGAATGTTGTCTTAGTGCTTTCTCTTTGACCCCAGTTATTTGCTGCACCAATGATGTCACTGTTGCTGTTCCCTGCCTGTAGTTACCATCATAATTTCTAGTATACATTTTAGGGCCACGTCAGCCAATCACTGCTTTTTGGTTGCCTGCTTTCATACACCACACACTAACCAAGGCTGCAAAACACTGAAATTCTGCAGCTCGACACAGCTCTTAACATTCCTAATTGGATCAAACAGACAGAATTTCCTTTGTTTCATTTGTTCTCCATTTGAAAACACATTTTTCCTAATAGCACATGCACAATACACAGATTCACCATAAATTTTGACAGCAGTTCTTACTAAATACAAAGCCACATGAAGATCAGATTTATAATGACTAACTCATCTGACTTCTTAAGTGGCACACAGCAAGCACCAGTTGCTTACTCAGATAATTTCAAAACTTTCCACCAAGTGTTTACTTGTCACTCCAGTACACTGCACTCTTTTGACATGTTAGCTTCCCATATACATTGAAGAGTATAAGTAAATTTTTATAACTAACTCTGTTGAACTTTGATGGCATAGCAGCATAACAACAACACAGAGAAGGAATGAGAGGAAATCTTTCTAGAGAAGGCAGGTACACTGGTGTAGAATCTTTCATTTTTCCACACAAGGCTGGAAGGCAAAATTAGTTTTGTTGTAGATTACAGACATATAGATCATGGTTATTACAGCATTTTGCTTCCCTCAGTATTTTATTAGGATAAGGCAAGAAGTAAATCCCATGATAGATATGCATCCTACCAGAGTAAGGCCACAAAGGTCTTACTTGACTTTTTGCTGCCAGTAATATTTGCCATAGTTGTTTTAATGGTGCAAAGGACTTCGTGAGGGAAACTGTCAATATATATGTTAGCCTAAATATTAAAATAGCATTTGACATCAGGATGATCTCTAGACAAGGTTCCTCCCTACACTGAAAGTTTCAATAGTCACCTCACAGAGAAAAGGAGAAGTTATTAGAAACATATCCTTAAATTATAGTATCACTAGACACAGATGAGTTAAAAATTACTTTGCATTGGGGTCCAGCAAATTATTTTCAGTAAACATGACAAGATTCATGAGATGATTTCTTAGCATTCAAGAGCTTCCAAATTATGGATAAAAGTTATGCACAAAATGGTCTCTTGGTTTTTCTGCATTTCTCTCTCTCACTTGCCCCTTTGGCACATTTTCCTCAGTGTTTCTCACTTCAGCGGTTGAGCGGCGTTTATTACCAGGATCTTCTACCCTTATTTATTCAAGCAGAAGAAACATACCTTACATGTACTGCCCAGAGAAGGAAAATCATGGAGGTTAAAAGAGAAAGTGTTTCCAAAGAGCTACAAAGCCTCATTACTTAAAGGCCTTGCCAAATAGGAAAGAACTACCTGGCAAGAAGATTGAAGAGCAGGCGGTATTGCTTAAAATCCCTTGGTTACAGCTTCAGCCTGTATAAATTATCCCTCTAGAGGCCAGCCGAGTATCAAAAAACAATTACCATGAACTAGACCATAATACTACTGTAGACCCAAATCTTGCCCAAACTATTAACATTTAAAACTTCTTCCAGCTGTCCAAAGGCTGCCTTGTGCAATGAGACTGAACTGTCCTGCAATTACAGTGGCAATGTAAAAAAAGCATTTCATAGCACTACCTCTACCACAGATCTAGATTCCCTAACGTGGTGTCAGAGATGTTAGAGAGTGCTCATGAAAACAGATCTATTGCCTTCACTCATATATGGAAGATCTTATTTTAGCAGTGTGTTTGAGATTAGAGTATACTTAGGAGAAGCAGTGTTTATTGTGGTCAGAGACAGCAATGGGACTCTAGCATACTCCAGCACTGATTTGCAGTTTCTGAACTTTTGTCTTAGTTTTACCATCTGTAAAACAGATACTGTAACACTTAAAATGCAAAGCTGACCTGGGAGAAATGCCTTCTGCCTCACAGAAGTAAGCAATGTGAACATTAATTACTGCAATCAATTACATGGAAAAGCCTCAATGAAAAGTGCAATGGGAACACAAAGGAGTGAGAAATTTGCCAAATGAAACAGGTATATGCATGTCTTAGCACTTTGTTTTAATGAGTGCACTGATCTAATGCTTTGACTTTGAGTGGGTTTACTCTTAGGACTTTTTCCTGCAGCCCTCACACAGTCACATTCCCACAGAAGTTTGCTTGAGGAAAGCCTCAAGATTTAACTTTGTGTGTTTTCTCTTGTGCCAGGAAATACTATCCTTTTAATTAGCAAGTCCATTTCTTTGATAACTGTTTAAGTGGCTTCACTGCAATTTCATCTCTTTAGCTGTCATCCAGCACCTGGGAGGTAAGGAAAAAGGAAGCAAGCACTGAATTTTTCCATCATTTCTGCTGAAGGATATTTCTGAGACACTGTACTTTTGTGGGTGGGCGGACGGATGAATAGACAGACGGAAAAGGGAGTTTCCTTTATGGGATTCCAATAATTGGTATGTGGTTTACATTCCATTCATCTGAAGGACTCATATTTTAATGAGAAACAGGCTTAGGCTACTAAACTACCTCCAGTGTTCAAAACATATCCATGCTTTCAGCTGGTAACTTTTCTCACATGCATCTTTTCTTTGACACCCACAGGCCTCAAAGAGTAATGTGGTCATCTACCACCAAGAACTCAGCGTCAGGTCCTATAATAGGGATTGGTTCAGAGTCCTTTTCCAGACAGAGAGAGGTTTTCTGATTGCTAGCTTCACAAGCAGAAGCTCTTTAAAATGTGGTATTTGAAACTGGCATTGATTTCTATAAGCGGGTTTTGGGTTTGGTGGGTTTATTTCTTAGGCTCATCCAACTCTGGGAAAGCCTTGTCTGGACTTTGACAGGAAGTTGTGGAAGTCTGGCAGCACAGCTTGGTCTTAGTCTCCAGATGCTAACATGGATAACTACTGAGAAAAGCCCTATATTCAGCAGCTGAAAGTACTGATGTGCTTTAGGCACAGAGGAATTAAAGACTAACACCTTGTTCAGAACTAGTCAGACTAAATAAACAACAATATAGCAAATTTCAGCTTTGGGGCCGGTGAAAAATGTGAAAATATTCAGCATTAACTGCTGTCATCAAAGGGCAGAGAAAACACAAAATTACCTGCAGTGAATTAGTATTCTGTTATTCAAATGTCCCTGAACCTTTTGTGATAAATCCCTAGCAAATCCTAAATAATTCTTCAAATGCCACCTTTCCCCATCAGCTACCTGATTTCACTGGCAAGATTTATTTGCCCTTAACTTTCATTATGGATACCCTAACAAATTTGTCTTTTCAGAGTCTAGCTTGTCTAACCTGCATTGAGAGTAACTGCACATGCTTTAGGGATTTCCATGCCATTCATCCTTGAATGTGGTTCACATCACAAGTTCCTTCAAGTGCCTACTGTTCAGAACTCGCAAGCAGCACAGCAGGAAATCTCCTGCAGGCAGATCACAGATTACACAATCTAAGAAAGGAAGAGCAGTTTCAGAGTTAAGATCTATGTCAACCTAGGTCCATCACAGAATTTTTGCATACGCAGTTTTCCTGCCTTGTGCCTCACCTTCCCTGTGGGGAGAGGGAAACGAGGCACAGATGCAGATATATCATCAAAGGGAAGGGTAAACCTGTCCCCTCTTTCCCACACTGAAGATGTGATGGAGACAACCTATGGCAGTGGCTGTGAACCCAGACAAGAGCTGCACAGTCACCAGTTCTTTCCGGGTCCATGCATCCTGAAAAGACAACATGCAACATGACCTGGCAATTCATCTGTCTGTGGCCCACACCAGGCAAGTATGTTAATGTCATGAAGGGGAAAAAACCATCAAACACCTCTTGCTTCTTCCTTGTGATTTAACAGCCTCTTGGCAACGTTCATTTCTCTACTGTTTATTCAGAACATGAGACCCTTGCACCCAATTTAACATTACTGCTGGAAGGCGAGAAGTATTTGAAGTTGCATTCTGGGTTGCAAAGCTTTCAGCAACACCCCCTATCTACAATCTGATTATTTCCTCTCTCATGCCACAAGAAAGCAGGAACCTCACTCCTTTGTCAAAGGCCTTTAGCCCTGCACTCTGCTAGAGCTCTGAGAGGTGTGGACCCAGGTTGTGCTACCCAGGGCAAGGAGACCATTGTCACCTATCTCTCAGGGTACTCAGGATGCCTTCATCAAATCATGCCACCACACTGCACTGCCTAGGCTTTCACAGATCCTAATCTCCCAGGATACAAGATTTCTGTCTGAGATTTCACTTTAAAAGAGATTCTTTTGTCTTGATTTAGTTCAGAGCTAAAGTGAAGTTAATCTTTAGATACATGAATTGGACAATTGCAGAGCTAGGTACATTGCTCATTTGGAGTCAATGTATCAAGATTAGACACATGCTGATCACTGAATACTGGACTGAAAACAGGATTTGGAGTACTCAACCACGTTCTGGCCAAATAAATTCAAATTTAATGAATTGTAATATTTTGTTTGTTATATTGTCTTTCTGCCACGAAATGGACCATCATTTATTTTGGATGTTGAGATTTATCACAGAGCTAGAATTTGCTAAAGAAATGCTTTGCTTTGGACATTTGTAGTATTCCAGAGTAGAGCCATTTACTTATTTTGGACAGCAAACCAGCTTGATACAAGGATTCTTTGGATTAATCTTTCTGGGGGCTTACTGTAATAATTTTACACCACTTTTGATTAAAGGAAGGTGAAATGCTGAATAAACTGTGACCAGCAGACCACAGGGGACTGTTAGCAGCACAGGCAGCTCATTTAATCATTCCCTAGCGTTCTTCCTGGACTGATGAGACAGCACCTTCACACACCAGGAACTATAATGCAGCCTTTAATGCTAATTAATGTATGACTGCTTAAACTTTGTGGGGCTTTTTCCTCCCTCTCTCCCCTTGGTTGGCCACAACTGTTCAAGTATTGCTGTTGGTTATTCTGCCTAAGTATTAAAAAATGCTTAACTAAATAGGCTAGCTTATTTGCTTTTGCTGATAGTAGCAGTCCACCCACAGAACCCTTTCAAATCTCTTCAGTGTTTTGGAAACTGGATAAGGGACTTATTCAGTGACGCGCAAGTTTGTCTGAGCCAGGAATGAAGCGTGGATTTCATGAAATGAGAAATAACCTCAGACCACACACACAGTGTAATTTCTGAACTCCGGCTTGGGCTCTCTTCCCCTCGTTCCTGTGCACACATACACACACCCCTGCTAAAAAACCAGATGATGACTGACATCGCTAAATCCTTTGAGTGTTCTTTTACAGCTAAGAGCAGAGGGAGGTTTCCAGAGCTTAGGTGGCTCATTATTAGTAACACACTGATGAAAAAAATGGATTACTACAGTATGTGCATACCATGGCAAAGAGAAATAGCAAAAAGCCTGTGCTATCTAAATGCTTTCAAGAGGGAAAACTGCTGATGCAAACATATTAAAGCTATTTTTACTTCAGAGGGAGAAGTCCTTCCCACAATTTTCCTAGAGACTTAGGTTGGTCCTGTCACTACTTGTTTAGTTAAGCTAAAATCACAGAGTATTTGAAATATTATTTTCCATTATAATTACAAAAATAAGTAAACCAAGGACATAAGTTTACTGCATACTAAAAACTCATACTCTTTCCTTTCTTAAGCAGAGGAACTATACTGTATGGCTGTTGAGAACAAACTACACATAGAAGAGGCAAAGGGCAAACTTTTCTACAGCTGTTACTTCATAGCTTCAATATCCCCTCCTAAGCTTAATTCTTCATAGATTTACACCAAACAAGTATACATTAACAATGAGACAGCTCAGCTCTCCTTAAATATTTCCTTTATGCTGGACTAAATGTAGCTTTATTGTTTTCAAGAGATAAGGATTTCTCCTGCATTATGATTGTAGTACCACTGTTGAACTGACTCTGCAAAGTTTAAATGAACAAGGCGCTTACAGACTGACCTCCTGCGCTTCTTCCATTGCTTTGTACTTGATCAGTAATACCATCACATAGCTGAGCCATTGATAATATTTGCTTATGCATACAAATGTACATGCATACTCACATCATACACACTGGTGATACTTCCACCAATGAAGTTTGTGTAATACTTTCTGTTAGAGGATCCTAATTCAGTTGTTAATAACTTGGTCAAACTCTATGTGCTCAAGCTGAAATTCTTCCTGCTCCATGGCTCCATCAGGCTGAATTTTTCTTGTAAGTTTCAATTAAAACAGCTGTTCTGAAAAGGAGACTAAAGGGGATCAATCTCACTCTCCCTTGTGTTTTTTCTATAGCCATTTCACTGCGAATCTATTTTATCAGCATGTTTTGGGAGAGATACTGCAGGTGGCAAGAGGGTTTACCTTACTGCAAGCAATCATGCCCAGTAATAGCCTCCTGAAAATCTGCCAAATTTTGGCCAGGTTCTAAACATGGTAGTTTACCCATGCTCCATACAAATCTCCTAGAGAAGCAACATTATTTTCTAAACACTCTACCAAAACAGATGACTACCTTGCCTCATACAATTCCTCCATCACCAGACTACATGCACATCCTTCCCATACATTAACTGAGTGACCATGGGATTTATAGAGCATTTTGGGTCTTTTCATGCAATTTACGGTACTGGCCCCCAGAAGCTGCTGTGGCACCAGAACAGAGAACAGAGAAATCCTGCCTGTTGTTCCATTCTCCTGCCTGTCAATTCTCATTCATGGTGCCCATGCAGGACACTGAGGAAGCTCATTAGCTTAGAAACAAGCTGAAGAGCTTGGGTTAACAAGAAATAAGTAAAAAGCAGAGCAGACTTCAAGAGACAGATGCAACATAGGCAGGGCATAATGATTCATTGTGTTAAATACACAAACGCTGTCTCCAGACTGTAGAATAGAACCAAGATTTCACAGATGCCTGCACTCTTTTGTTTTCAACCAGTTTCTGTGACATCTACTAACAACTACATCCTTTCTTCCCCTAACTGGCTAGTCTACAAAAGAGACTGTGATCTAGTGCTATTAGCAACTCCAATTGACCAAGTAATTGGATTTGTGATTCCAAATTTTCATAATGATCCACACAGGAATCAATCACTTCTGAGTAAAGGAATACCATTTTCTTTACTGTTTTGCTTGGAAATTTTCAAAAATCACCTTTTCAGAACTGCCATAGAAATAATAAGGTTGTGAAAACACTAGAAGCTAGAAAATGGCAGCATTACAACTGTTCATGCATTCTGTCATAGTCTTCTACTGTATGCTTAGCAATACTAACTTTTCCCAAAGATATCACCCTCATTCTCTGCAGATCCCCTTATTTCTAAAGAGATCTCTTTATTTCTTTCCCTTTAAGATTTATAGTTTTTCCCCTCTGACTGTCTGAGCACAAAGCCAAGGATGAAGAAATCCCAGATTGCACCACAGATCAGCTGCAGCCTCTGCAGCTGTTAAGCACAGCTGCACTGTGGGCTACCATCTCAGTGCATCCAAACTAAGCTACTGAATAGCTACAATCTTTTCTAGTTAGTTCCCAGTTCACTGACTAAACAAAACCGAAAGATAAAGCCAGACACAGATCACAAACTTCCAACCTGTTATGTTGTAATCCTGCAAGGTTAAAAATGAAAGTTCTCTGCTAGGAAGAACAGACTCACTGATGCTTTCCAGAGGTTTTGAATACCTACTTCTCATCCCTGAAGGAATAAACCAATGAAAGATAAACTTTTGCTTAAAAAGTGACATGCTTGAAGTATAGTAACTCAATTACAGAGGGTCTTACTGCTCACTCTGGGTCTTAAACACAGTATCTTCTAAGATATTGGGATTTTAATGGTGAGGAAAGTAAAATAAAGTGTCTAGTTCTATTTTTTAAACTCCCTTAAAATTTCTTAAATAATTTCCTTACCAAGTTTTATATTTTCAGAGACATCATCCTCAAGACTACCAGGTCACAAATGTCTCTTCTCATGGCAGAAGCAAAGACTTCAGATATGAGATGAAAAACTGTAATCATGCTCAAGTTACTAACACAGCCTAAATACCGAACCATATAAGAGTAAACTCTGCAAAAAGGCCTAAAATTTTATCTTTCTTGGGATAAGAGTGGCAGTTTTGACACTGGATATCAGGGTCTCCAGACGCAAACAAGCTCCATGTCTTTGGCTTTTTCAGTCATGAGTTAGGTTATTCCTTTCACTGGCATTCATGAATATTAATATATTGAATGCTTGAACCAAAGGGTAAATGAAAACATTTTTTAAAATCCCACCACTTTAAACAGCTTTTCTCATTACTAAAAAGGATAATTTGATCATTAAATATTAAATTTCTATTTTAACTTTTTCATTACATAAGCAATAGGAAGTTTAACTTTCACTTTTAAGTGGCTTCCAACTGCTTCTATTTCTTTTAGTGAAATGGAATTTACAAATATAATTCCTTAATATATATATATTCATAAATGTTTAAAGAGAAATACCACAGTTTAGTCCAAGCACATTTTCCTAAACTGCAGTCTAAGAACAAAATAAGAGACTGCACATTCTCTTCTTTGCAGTTTACAAAGAATCAGAGACATGAATGGCACTGAATTCAGGTATTTCTGATGTTAGAATTTTTCATTGGTTACTCATCTGCCTAAGGTTTATAAGTTTGACATAAAAGACTACCAAATGGCAAATTACCCAGTTACAACAATTTGACAGAACAATAAGATTCTAAACCGCTCAATTATGCTACATTTCCAAGGTTCAGCCAGTAGTATGTCCAATATTAGGTACAACAACTAACATTTATTTTGCCTCAGACATGAAATAATTATTTCATACAATCATAATTTCTTGTACTGTATGTTAGAAGTTGATTATATTGTATAGATAATTTAAAATATAATTCTAATTTCTATATGCATGGATTCATACAGTATATAATATAAAGACAGTAAGTACATATATATTAAATATGTATTATTTACCTCTAATGATTAAGGCACATAGTAAAGAAACATAAGTTTTTTCAAAATAGTGCAGAGTGACAAACCAGAAGCAGAACAGAACCTCAATATTTGACTAATCAGACAATATTCCTCAATACTCCCCCCAAATGTGAGACTCTTTAAATTAGAATTAGCGTATTTTAATTACAACAATATATTATATAACCACAACTACAAAGCGGCAAGGGTAGAGAGGCAAGAAGAGCACAAATGCCTCTAGTTATGCTATTACAGTATACACATATCAAGGGACCAAGTCAAGCTAATCTCTGAGTCTGCTGTAGAGGTGAAGAGACAAAAGCATGAAAGAGACCTTTTAAGAAAAGTTTTCTCAGAGATAATTAAATCACATTTCCAATCAAACCACAGTATGAATGTTTTCCTTGCCATATAATTATAAACCAGAACAAGCAGAAACGTCACAGAAGTTCCATCACAGAACCATGAGAACCATGGCGAGGCAAGTGCTAATGACAGTTGTGCACATTTACCTCAAACAACATAAACAGACATATGGTGTTTGTTTACAAAGTAGTATAGAATGATTTTCAAGATGATATGGGAGATCATGTTTATGTGTGCAATCACATGAAGGAAACAACTGAATACAAACAAAAGGGGAATAAAACCCCTCTAGGATAAACAGTTCTGTTGAAGAAAAAAACTCACTCTTAGGTTAGCTGATATTTGTTTAGCATCTCAGCTATCTCCGCTGATTAGTCATTGTCTTCATGACACAGTGTTAGAGACTGAGAATGTTGCTATTAAATATACAAACAACATTCAGTCATTGCGACATGCTACAACAGACCAATGCAAATCGTAATGTAATTAAGCTGTCTCTGTGTATTTTCAGAAAACAATGCTTTATTGCAGTGGGTCTATTTAAGCTCCAGTTTGTGCAAGTTACGCGTACAATCATGATTCAGTCATACTGGGTGTTGACACAGACACTAGGTCAAGCTCTGACCACTCAATTCTATTCTCTCAGCTCAGGCAAACTCAGAGAACTACTGAGACAATCTGTCCTCAAGTATCATATATATACATCATGCTTACATTCAATTACATTTTTTATTTTAGAGCACAATCTTCATTCTATCTTTGAAAAAGAAATTCAGCTTCCTGATTACAACTAAACAAAAGTTAGGATGCCAAGCAAACAACTCTGAAGCCCTTCAATCATCAGTTTAGATGTACTTTCTTCCTGTTCCAGAATTAGCTGTCAGAATCACTCACAAGATACAGACTTACAAGGATACTGCAGTGACCCACACATAATCTACTGCATGAGTGGCATGCCTCTTAAATGCCCTGAATCACTGCCTACCTCCCTCACCTGCAATCTAGACATCCAGTTGCAACAGCAGAAATTGCATCTCCTTTGTCATTGAGCTAATTATCTACTTTTCAGGCACCCTCAATAAACAAAGTAGATTCTGACATGATATCTACTTAAGTGGCCACTACTCTTTTTTTATTGAATGGACCAAGTCAAGATGTACTGAATCGGAGAATGTGCAACACAAGGTGAGAGAGTGTTTGTAACAGTATTCCATCATTTGTTGCATAAGCTGGAAGATACGCAGTGAATAAGACATGCAGGACACTGTAGGAATGGAAAAATATGTAGCAACGAAGGCTTGGAATCTGCTTCCTTGGAAGAAAATCCTCTCCTTCTGCAGTTGAGATTTCTAAGTCATATTTTTCTTATGTAGTAAGTGCATTATCACCTTTGAATTATCCTGTGATACTTTGATTATGTTACTACCAATCATCCTTCCCTCTTCTTAATGCTGGTTTTTACTCACTATGCTGAAGCCATGGCACTGACTTCAGTCTGCTTTCTGGTGCTTGAAGTCATGACCTCCTGAAGCTAAGCAAAAACATCCTTTCAAACTGCTTTAATGTGTTGACAAATGTTTACATCCACACCCCGACTCTCTCAAACATATTCATTACCTGAAATTATTCAGTCTCCCTCCCCCAGAGCAAATATGAAATCTGCGTACCACACAGCTACTGCCAAACGCAGTTCTAAGTATAGCCCCACTTTGCAAAACAACTTCTGATCCAAACCTCACTGCAAATCAGACTCGGAACACACAGGCTTTAACTAGGTCTTGTAGTTGTTGGGATAACTGCGTTTGTTAGCACAGACAGGGCCAAATTTCTTAAGATTCCACTGGTAACCTGTTTGTTTGGCTTTTTTTTCCCAGTCAAAGAATGTCCATTGAAGGCAATATAGGAAATACTGGCACCACCTGCAAGGTCAGGGACCCACAGTCAGACCCATAGGAACTCCAATGAGGAAAAAAAACAAGTGAACTGCAATGAAAAATAGTAAAACCTACCATGTCATTTCCACGTGGAAGCAATGGCCACTCCATCTCCTGGATGATCTATATGCAGATCAGGTGACAACTACCATGAAGCTATTTCCTTATGCCAGGAGGCTGTTTTCCTGTAGTCCATGCCTCCCTGCATGGAACCTGTATGTGGAAGTATGATGTCCACAATACTATTTTTGTTTTTAAAGCCAAACAAAATGATAACCACAGATTTCTAAGCTGACAGAATTGATCTCTTCAGTTCTAATAACTGAAGACTATGTCTTTAAACACAGGTAAAATTATTTGTTCAGATTAATTTTCTAAAATTATACAGACATGTTAATGAAAAAATATTTTACAGACAGATCCCTAGGGCACTAAGTTGCAATGTTTATGGTATAGGTGATATTTCATTGTAAAATACATCAAATTTGCAGGAAGCTACAGAGTGACATAAATCTTATTCCAATACATGTTCCCATAGCTCAATTCAATTGCATATAACAAATACATTTCCACAAATATACTGTCAGTATTCGGCTTACATGTGAAGAAAACACGCACATCTGTGGAAGTTTTGATTTATGCATACCACCACCTTGTAAGAGAAACATAATTTCCTGATTACTTCAGTAAAATGACAGCTTCATACTTGGGAATCAGTAGAAATCTTACCTATCCCAATCAGATTTTGCCCTCTCTAGTACCTACTGATTCACACCATGACTGACAAACACAGCACTAAGGTGAAGCCTCCCTTCAGTAAACTGATATCAGCTGAAATCAACAAGGTTATCTAGACCCTTCTGGCCCTCAGGTAGGAGTTATCAGCCCCTCCTTCTGGCCTAAAACCAGGACAGCTTAATCTATGCAATTTTTAGCAGGTCCTCTTCTCTCCTATTCTTGAATATGTCAGATACTGGCACTACACAACCTACTAACTCCCTGCAGAGTCTTTTCCTATTATCTAACTTCAATTATCTTTGGTGCAATTTAAGCCTCTTAACTCCTCTTTTTGCTGTAGACACAAAAGGGTTATTCCCTTCCTCTTTTTTAATGTATTTGATGACTGTATTTTTTACTTCACCAAACTTTCTGTTTCTTATCTAAGGAGCAGTTTTGCCTCTCTAAGCATATTAATGCTAACCTGTAAAGAAAATCAATACTGATGCCACATACAAAATGCCTTAATTTATCTTATACCTATTAACATCAATGAGGGTGTAGGTATTCCCTGGCTTAGGCTGACTTCCTTTAGCTGTACGTAATTCAAATGTACCAATGACTAACAGTTTACGGTTTCTTCTTTTACTTTCTTAGTTCATACTTTTTCTTTGAAAGCTGTTCCAACTGACCATTATACCATTTGGTATAATGAAGTGGTAACAGCATAGATTCAGAGTAAGAAAAGGTTAGGGAACACATTAATCTTACTTATGTTAGCAACCTGCAAAACCCAAGGCTTTTATGACTTAACATTTATGTTAAATGTTCAGCTCCTTGTTTCAGGTAGTTAAGTCAGATTTCACAATCAGGATTTTAGACGGTTTCCACTTAAAATACGTGCACAATGGTTACCACAGAGACAGAATGTAGTCTACAACAACTTCCCATGACCTAAAGTAGAAGCTGGTCCAGATCAAATTTAAGCTTATTTTCCAGTGGGCAGCCTTCCAGACCACAAAAATTACCACCATTCACAGACTGCTGCTGTGCAGGTTCAGCATCCAGGGTTTTAAAATTTCATAACATTTATCCTTTCCATGAAACAATTTATACAGTATATTCAATGTAAACCTGTATGCTAATGCTTACAAAAATCAAAAACTAGATTTAAGGTTCCCAGAGCAACATGAAGCCCTAGTCTCTTCTAGTTATATATTACAAGGTACTCTTCACATGGTCCTGTAGCACTGAAAAATTTGACAGACTACTTGGCAAAAGAGATATGACACTTAGTATCTTACACTCTTTCAATCTCTGAAGAATAGATTTCATTTGGAACTTTTATTGCATCCAGCATTCCACACGTAAGATGATAATCTGTCAAGATGCTGAAATTCCTTACTACATATACACTGTACCGCACATTTCCAACACATATACTGTGCTGCATATTCCCTGACAAAGACATGACAGAAGTCTATAAAAATAAAAAAAGGGAGATAAAAGTGTAATGAGATGAAATTTGACACCCAATATCATTTAATGAGAAAGACCAAATTTAAAAACTTGGTGGTTCTTCACATCAACCAAGCTCAGAAACTTTTATAAGATATTATGAAGATTTCAAAGGTCCACAGCTTCAAAGACTGAGCAAAATCATGGAGGATGGAAATCCGTCAAAAGCTATTAGACACAAAGACATCATCCCTGTCTCAGGAAGTCCTCCAGACTCTAGCACCTTAGAAAATATACACAGCATCATTGTCAAATCCTACTACCTCTAAATTGTGTTGAGATGACTGACAATGTCCAAATTTAAGTAAAGGGAAAAAATACTTAGTATTTCTATTAAGCCTAGGAATATAATCAGAACTAAAGAAAGCAAAGCGCACATAGAAAATTCTAAAAAAGTTTAATATAAAATCATTATATATCATAATTACAATACATAGTACATATGCGTAACTATGCACATATGTACTATACACTGCATATGTAATTGCATACATATTCACACTTGTAAAATGTCATTATGTATCACTATATATATTAATTCTTCATTTTACCTTTAATTTCATGGAATTAGAGTGTTTTGTGGCATAACACTGTCAAAGTTCAAATAAAATAGTTAAAATAGTTATAGCGCAACTTACATAAAAAACTTTCATTTTACTACATTACAAAATTTAGCAGTGGATGGCTCATTTCAATCATCTGCACTGTATTTTTTCCACAAAAAAGTTTCATTTCTTTTCCAAAGAGAACTTTCACATACTTCTCTCTCTTCTGTCACTGTGGAATGAGGGGCTCTTTCACAAAGCTTCTCTATAACTGCTATATCTGTGAGCTTTCTGAGGCTTTCCTCATTCTGGTCATTCAGCATATCCCAGAAATCTTTTGGTCTTGCCTTTGATTTTTCTACTTGACCTGAAGAGAATCTCCTTGGTGATGCTATAGACACATTTCCATCATTTCTGAAGATTTCATCAAGAATAGAGGTATCTCCAAGTAAGTCCACAAAAGAATTTTTCTTGCAAATCTGAGCTTTTCTATCTCCATTTTCTGACTGAGGCATGGATCTTTTCTTTGGTAACTGTGTCCCTTCTGAGTCTTGCTGTCCTTCACAACTTTTTACATGCAGCACCTCAATTATTTCTGATTTACTGCTCAATGAGCCAGATGCCATAAAATCCTTGAATGCCTGACTGTTTCTTCTCTGGATATGTTGAGTAGTAACAGTGGGTAATTGTTTACATTTTGCATCAACAAACATATCTTGCGAGTGGGAGTCCTTGTGAAGCAGTTCTGCTTCTCCTTTATGGCTCTCCTGGGTCTGTGTTTCTGTCGTTCCACTGAGAAGTAGTCCTTCAGCTGATGAAGGTCTAGACATAGATCTTCCAAAATTAAAAATGGACTTTCTTTTCCTGGAGTGTGTTGCACCCAATTCTCTTTCCTCACAGTTACGTGAAGCTTCTGCTGGTATTTCAATTGAGAAGAAAGGCTCCATCTCTGGATGCTTGGAAACATAGAATTCCTTCAACATCTTCTGCCGATTTTCTGATGTAGCTTTTGCAATATGCTCTGCAAGGTCTTTCACTGATCGCATATTAAAGTGAGATACCATTTCCTCAAATTGTCTCCTGCAATTATCAAGAAGGAAAAATGTGTTATGCTGACACCCTTAAGTAAGGGGTGGGGGAAATATGGAGGAAAGGGTTGTTCTAAGTCCTTTTAAAGAAACTTGCTAAACAAAAATTGGATAAATGCATGTACAAGAGAAATTGTCCACATCATCTCACCCAGTGAGTTACGGAATATTTGTTTCTGCTAAAAAGCCAAGCTCTAATTAAAGTAGATCACTCTAGCTGAGTTAGCCCTAGTCTGAGGTAAGGGAACCTCACTGGAAAGGTGGAGAGTTAGGTTTACAACCCCATGCTGGAGAAAGGATATAAAACATGTTGCCTTTCCTGTTATGAGGGCTCCAAAAGGCAGTAAGACTTAACCCTATTTGCCTCAAACACTCCTTTACCAGTTGGTTAATTGGCTAGCTCCAATCATTTGAGTGTGTTGACTGCAGTCAGTCTCCCACTCTGCCCTACAATTACAACACAAACTGAAGCACATAATCATCCTTATTCACTCCATGGCACACCCACATGTACTACAAAGTCTAACTGCATGGAAGGTGCTATCAGATAACCTGCTCAATGCTCAAGAGTGATTTGTTTAAGCTTTTTGCTAGATATAGTTTTAGGATCTTGGAATAACAGCCTTGGTCACTTCACTGCCTTTGAAAATTTTACCTCAATAAATTTTTCACAACAAATTATGATTTTGAACATTTTTAGAATTGCTTTAGATACCTCATAAATGTCTGTAATTTTCAGTGTCTATAATTGTAAGAGAACCCAACAATTACTGGCACTTCAACAGTAACAGTATGGATAACTGAGGCCAGCTAGCTGATATGACAGCTTCTGAATGCTTACAGGCATTACATAGATACCAATTTTCATATAGTAAATTACATGAAAATTGAAAATACATACCAAATACCTATTCTGTACGTTTGCTTATCTAGCTATAGCTGTCCACTTTCTACTTCCATAAACCACTGGCCTGTTTTTATTGAACTTATATCTACATAACAATGGAATTTAATATTCATATTAATATTACCAATCAGACAGGAAAAAAGAAAACAAGGAAACAATAAATTGTTATCCCTCCAAAAATAACAGAGGGCGAAAAAGCCTTAAAGAGGTATTGAAAAATGCTGAGCCCCACACTAAAAAAGAAACATGAAGCCCAGTTTTTTAAAAAGCCATTCAACGCAAGTGATGAAATCTGGGCAAAATCAGTAGGCAGTCAGAGGCTAACATTATAAAATGCTTCCGTTCTATACAGTTTAAACACTGTTTTGTAGTAGCCCATGATGCACATACTCTCATGGTGATCACATTTACACAGTTATGTAATATATGACCACTGAATCAACATGTTCAAGTGATTTGTGGATTCAATTCACTTTATTAATCAATTACAGTATGTAGAGAGTAGTGTGAGTTGAAGTTTCCCACTAGTTCCACTCTTGCCTTAGAAAATAGAAGTATTCCCTGAGTAGGATTGAAACAAAGACAAATGCAACTACTCAAACGGAAGTGTGTTTCAACCTTAGAATTTTATTTCCAACTCATCAAAACAGTCTCACCTGCGTATTCTTTTGGGTGTCTTTCCAATCAAGAAGGTAGTTGAACCCACTCTGTGTACTTTTTTGCTTCTCTGGGTCACAGGATATGTAACATAGAGATGATGTTGCTTACTGTTCATCAACATTTCTTGCTTTTCCTTAACAACTTTCTTCTCTGAAGTATTGTCTTCTGGGACTTCATATTTTTTCTAGTAAAATGAGACATTGAAATCATTAGAACAGCTGTGCCTCTCATGTAACAATGCACACAACTTCACCCAATTCTACCCATGTAAGCAGCATTACTGAATTGAAGACTAGGATTGGGATTCAGAACTGAAATGCAGACTCCCTACGTAGTCGCAAACTTCCAGGGACATTGAAAGGAAGTCTTGGTTCTCTGAAATCTTGCACAAAAATATGATCCTATTTAAACCTGAGTTATTTTTCTGAAATTCTCACAAATTCTCATCAAAATTTCCCCTTTGCCAAAATATAGGTGCTTAGTGATATCCTCAGTCTCCCTACTAACACTACTTCAGCTATGAAATCACAAATTGCATTCACACCTTGTCATCTGCTGTTCAAAATCTGGTTTCAGATCGACACTGTTTCTTCCCAGTGTTTTTCTACTTGATCCATGTCCATTTCCTTTATTTTCATGGGCTGTTCCCAATGTGCTTGAGCTTTAGGGTCTCACATGTGTTCTCACCCCACTACTTTGGTAAGTAACCTCAAACCAGCATACAGAGAGATATGTTAATATTACAGAACCTACAGGCATAAATTTCTGTTTTAAGACAAATGTACAGCTCCAAAGACTAAAATTTTACTTCACCATTATGTTACTCTCCATAACACTGAAACCCCACCCCAATTAGGACTAAAAACCCTATTCTCCTAATAATAGTATAATACTATTAACAAAATTAAGATTGAATGAGATGTTACCTACAGCATAAATATTCTACAGTTCCCTTGCTGGTTCTGTATACATTTGTTAACTTTTCTGGGTTTCTTTTTTACACATCCACATGTAATACAGAATTTTACTTAGAAAATGTATTTTCAATGTAGAAAGCAATCATAGTTTTAAAAAATATTAATTATTATGGATTTATTGCACAAAAAAATACTACTAGTATTCCAGTCTCACTATGATAAGACTTGCCTATTTTTCACTGTTAGGAAATCAGGGCTGTATAACTTAATTCAAGAACGTATAACTTGAATAGAATACAAGACTAACCATGTCAACGCCTGTCTTAAAGTTATTTTAAACCCCTATAAATGTGCATCAATTTACCTCTCATTAAAAAAGACCTAAGTATAAGAGGCAGTAATACTTTGGTCTACACATCTGTTCAAATACAGAAGATTTTTAATATCTTTAGGAAAAAAGCCAAATGTTGTAAACACACCAAAAGTCATAAAATTGTTTGTCTTCACAGAGAACCACATTTAATGTTAGAAGTATTGCTAATTGCATATAAATGCACAAAAGGCAATATTTAGTTCTGGAAGCATAAATTTTTGGTACACTGCACCACCCAAAAGAAAAACATCAAAATATCACCAAATACATACAAACAGCATCTCTTCTTCTACTCAAATAAGTTGTTTAAAGGTGGGGGTTTTTTAACTCAAGGCAGAAAAAGCTACTGTAAAAAACGTTATTGCAAGAACTGCAAGAGCTAATTCCAGTTAGCAGCCATTGTGAGTTACTCCTGAAAACTTCCCAGCTCCCCAGTGCAAAGGCAATTGGTTACATGATACCCAGTTAGGCTGAAACATAACCAACTCTGCTGAACTGACAAACATTTTAGAAATCCCAACACCCTGCGCCTAAATTCAGGAGCTTCTTTATAAAAAAAAAAATATTTTTTAGTAAACCTAAAACAATTTGGTTTTTTAGAGGTCTCCATGTTTGTTAAAGGTCAAAATATGATGTTTATTACTCTAAATAATACAATGGATGACAGGGTCTATGTATAAGCAAGATTTGCAAAATGAGATGAAAATTAGCATTACCACCAAAAGAGTAAACACTTCAGTCAACATTTCAGTACTGCCAGCATTCTACACTATTTTGCTTTCTTTAGAATTTGATGTCCTGTATTGCCCTTGTAAATTAATTCCTCTCATGGCCAGTATCTTTTAAATTATCTTTCAATATCTGCCCTTTAAATCACTCATAATAAAAATTTCTTTTCAACAACTTTCTATATTCTTCTATATTCTTCCTCAAGTCCTTTCACTGACACTCCACACAGACCACACCTCATCTCTACATGAAATGCTCTGTTGAGTGTATAGTGCTGGTCAAGTTCACATGAATTATCACACTTAACACATGCATAAGATAATCTCACAAAGCAAGACTGAAAACAAGGCAACTTGATTCATCTAGGAGGCTCTCACTCTTGTTTTTCTACAGACACTGGCACATTTAATCTGTTTGTATTACTGAATCTCACACTCTTTATGACATTCAGTATGTCATATTTGGATATTGTATGATGGAATAATAAAAGAATCAAATCTTTCACTGTATGTTACAGCATATAGGGTCTTCTGTATGTTAAAAGAATATTGACAGAGAGAATGACAGCAAGCAGGAAAGTCTTTCCTAAATATTTAAATACATTAAACACAATATGCCCTTGCAGTGCATGTTATAAAATCTCTATGGATAAGCAGAGTTTCACTAATACTTGACCAATACTTGTTGGTCATCTATTGAATGATCAGTAACGTCATTATACATTTCTGAATTCACAAACTTGGGGGAGGGGCAGGAGGTGAGCAAAATAATTACATTGACATCAAAGATAAAAAATTTTGATTGAATAACCAAATGCAGTATTTTTACAACTTTATTAAACTTTTGCACTTCCATTATGTCAAGAAAACCTTCACAGCAAGTTCAAAAGAAATGCACACTTTATTTACTTTTAAAAGCATATATATAAGACAAAGACCGAGCAAGTGGTTTAGTAGAAGGCAGTAGAAGGTTTTATAATTGAAAAATTTAAATGCGAAAAAGCTACACTCCAGAAATATCCCACTAAATGCAAAGAAAATGCTAATTAAAGTACAAAAAACCAAAATTATGAAGTGCTATTGTGAACCATGGAAAAACCCACAAAGCTGTAGCCAGTCTTTCCTGTCTTATCCTTGTTTTCTCCTATTCCCCCTTGATCTACTACACTTATTCTGAAGATGCTTTTTATATATTGCAGTGGGATAGAAGACAGATAATTAAGTAGTTGTGCAGAAGCATACATTTTCTAAAGTACTCAGAAAACCCAGGGATTCTTACTACAACTGAAAAATACTTCAAAGAAAGCATTTATTGATACCTTTCATGTTCCATTTAGTCTATGATGGTTTCAATCTCTTCTTCTTTTGTTATGTACTTCTCTAACTCTTGAAAATATATATCATGTTTTGGATACCAACAATTATATATTACTTTAGAGGATGCAGCAATCAAGAATCTAGCAAAAATGCTAGAGTACCTGGGCATTTAGTGTCACACCACCCATTCAAGGATAACACTCTTCAAGAAGAATGAACATAGGCATCAAGCAAAAATGTAAGTGTTACAATGCAACCGTAATATCTACTTCAAGATTCCACATTGAATCTACAACTCTTGGATGTGTTAGCTCTGTATGGCAATTTGTCTCCTGCTGCTTAGTTTAGTTATTTAAAAAATGTATACACCTACCAAACCCAATTTTTGTCAGTACAAAACTTCAGTATCTGTCCTTCCTGGAACAGGCATCAAGAGGCAGCCCTATACCCTGGAGCAATGAATGCTAGTCCATATACACGCATCATCAGATGTCACTGAGATGACTGGACATCTTAAGCCAGCAACTTCCTTTACTTTAGTCCTTCAAGCAAGGCAAAGGACAAAAATGTTTCACATTTTTAAACATAGCAAGATAAAAAGATATGGGAGAGTAAGAGGGCAGAAGCTGGGAGTCCAATGAGTAGAGAAAAAAGAGAAACAGAGATTCAGGGATATTTGTTTTTCAATGCTGTCTCATGTCAATGGCAACTTGCTAAGAAACCAGACTTGGAAGATAATGAACATTCCTCAGAAGCTGAATCTGAAAATGTTTGTATAATTATTCTTCAGCCATAGTTGCACTATGTTCAAGCACCTTTCTCTCTTTTAGCGCCTCATTACCCAAAGTATCCCTACAGTAACTATCTTGCCAGATACTGACTTGTCCTCAGTGTTACAAGATTTTTGTCCTTAGCTGTGCATGAAATCACTGCTGTTAGATATCCAGAATACTTATCATTGCACCATTCATTGTTTACATTTCTATAATAAACAAGAATAGCCTTCTAAAAGATCTAGTTGCCTTGCAGTCACCCAAAAAATATAACAGAAACACAGTAAATTCAGTATGACAGACCTCTTAAAATGCATTTTACAACAAATAACAAACCATTACATCATATCCTAATTCATATTTTCCCACTTCCCTCCAAACTTGAAAAAGCACGACTTTCCCAATACACTGTGAGTTGAAGTTGGTTCTGGATGATTGCTATTAATTTGATGATTTGATACTGCATTTCAGTGCCTTTTTCTATACAAAGTACAGTTCTAAATTATTTCAACTAATCTTTTTCCCCTTTGCAGTTTTTCCTTCTGTTCTTTTTGGTCTGGAGGGTTTTTTTGGTTTTTGGTTGGTTTTTGGTTTTTTTCCCCTGGCAGTTTTTCGGATTATATATATTAATTATTATGACCCTTCTATATGCTTTTCTTGAACATATAGTATTGCTACATATTATTTTTATTTTACCAATGTCTCTCTGCCACCAGGGCATACACAAAGTACAAAGAAATGCTTGATATCTGACTGTCCATTCTTGGTTTTGTTTCTTTCTCTCTTCTACACAGACTGATAGAGTTGGTTTGAGTTGGAAGGGACTTTTTAAAGGCAATCTAGTACATGCATATGTCACACAAGAATTTCTTCCTAAAATATTCTATATGTAAAGGAAGGTAAATTGTAATTGCGTCCACATAAAATTTCATGCAGTTCCTTTAAAAATTAGGTCCACATGGTGAAGACAATAAATACAATTAGCAAAAAATGTATCTACTTTTCCAGAATTGTTAAATAAACTAGAATTACTTTTCTGCTTGCCAAGAACACACTACTGAACAAACAGTACTTCAGAGACTTATGGTGAGTTATAAATTCCAGTTTGAAATGAGCCTGAATCTTACAGTATTTCAGAATTATTTCTGATGTGGACATTGGTTTTTGCTTTAATTTAGCTTTCTTAATGGAAAAGCAGTCTCTGAATGAATGCATCTTTTGTTATAACGAAATAAGGTTGTAGAATGAGAATTACAATTTACTTATAGCCAACAGTCAGTACCTTAACTGTCTTAGAAAATGAAGCTAACCTACCTTAAAACTTCAGAATACTTTCAGATAACTATACTTATATCAAGATTTCTGAGTTAAACAAAGTATGCTGTCTGTGATTACAAGTGCGTCCAATATCTGTATGTATCCCAGCAGACTAACAGCAGAAATATTTCTCAAGTTATAAAAACTGTTAAGATTTATTACAGATCCAAATTACTCCTCCAAAGTATTTTGCCAACACCAAGAGACCAGCAAAATTAAAGCAGATAAATTTACACAAATTTTAGAGCAACATGTAGTCATTTCCCAATGTATGTTGCATTACTGCGTAAACAAATGGAGACAACAACATTCCATAAACTCTAATTTTTTGCTTGGTACTGGAAAATTGACTACTATATGAATGGAGAACAGATTGCACCCTCTCTATTTCACATTTACTTATGAGTCTGTTTCATTTACAATCAGGTAACAGAGCAAGAATTTTTCACCACGAGTAATCTTACTTGAGTTTTTGAACCTTTATCTAAAGTATCTCCTACAAGACATATCACCGTCTTTCAGCAAAAAGCTGACCTTGAATCAATATAGTTATTATCACTATTGTTGGGAATGAGAGGAGATACTCAGCCTGTCTCAGAATTCAAAGCTTAAGGTAATTTCTTACTCCAGCAGAAGCTGTGGACTTCATCTTCCTTCACCCTCCCATCCTTCTGTCAAGGGTAGCAAAACCAAAGGCCATGCACATACATCATAATGAAAACTCCAATCTTCAAAAAATGCCACACATTTACTCACTACATTATAAAAACACAACCAAAAGTGAAATAGTAGAATAATTAATTCCAATGAAAACTGAACAAGTAAAACTCAATAAAGCAGCATTACAGGCCAATCATTTGGGAACAAATACTTTATTATACTATACTATATACAATACTATACTATTATAGTATGTATAATATTTTTATTATACAATATTTCCTCATCCTAGAGGAGCAAGGACAAAGGCATGTTATCTCCCCAAAGCCTACTCTTTGTAAACAACTATCTAAACTTGTTGAATCTGAAAGCTGTGCAAACACACTGCAATCAGAGTTCCTACAACTGATAAAAAGTCTTTGTTTAAACAATCTACAAACTGTCAGTGTAATACAAATAAGATAAAGCAAGAGTTCTTAATGACACAACTTTTGTATTTACAGTATTTTCAACAGTACTTAAATCTGTATTGGAGATACAAAGGGCATGTTTTTTCCTAGGCTGACAGCATGCTTAGTTTTCTCATTTACACCACATTACAATAACATAAAGAGGGGTTTACCATTAATCCAGGTTTTACTACAAAGCATCTCGTTATTTCTCTGTCAAACACTGGCAATAGTGCCAAATGTCTGTCATCCAATTCAGGGGATTAAGTCTTCCATTATAGTGCAATTCTTGTACAAATTTATAAAAATACAGATAAAGTTTCTTAGAGCTGGTCACAGTCTATATTTTGGCCTGAATTCACACTGCAGAGGTTGAATATGACAGCTGGCAGGAAGCTGAGGGGAGAATACATCCTCCCCCTTTTCAGTCACCACATTTCTGTTGCCATAGTGATTAATCCTCAATTGAAAGGCTGTCTTTGTACATTTCTTTTCAGTAAAACTTTAAGTAAACTTAAGTTGAAAACACGCAGTTGACAGAAAAAAAGACTTCACATATGCAACAGGTATAGTACAAGTTCTTGTGACTAACACTTTTCCACATATTAAGAAGTGCAAACTCGCTCTAACGTAGGACATCATCAGTTTTTCAAATTACTTAGTCCTGTTCCCATCTTCCGCCTTTTTTGTGAAACCTCCAAGCCTTCTCCAAAGACTTCCCCACGGTCACATAGCCCCCCCTCCACACCCTGGATTTCTATTGAAGAAAAACTACACAAATTCAGCTGTGTAAGAACTCGAGAAAGCCTATCCCAGACTTCCACACTGTGCAAAACATTTAACGTATGCTGTTTTTGCCAATTAACACAGAAATTAATGAAGAAATTCATTAAGAAATGCAGTCATTTAATTCAGAATAGACTAGAACCATTAGAAGAAGATATTTAAATCTTGCCTCTGGGAGGTTTCTCTTTCTTACGGTAGCTAAGATAAAGTTCACAAATAAAAATTTAGTGCCAATTAATGAAAAAATCCAAGGAGGTTTGGGCTCAGCAAAAGCTTCTGCATGGAAAATCAGGTTGCTTTTGGAACCTGGAGCCCACCAGGAAAAAACCCCCTCTAAAAATACTTAGTAGATGACTGTCCTTACAGAGTTTGATAACACTCCCATTCTACCCTAAAATTAACGTCAGAATAATTTTGAGCAAAATATCACATTAACTATTCAAGACTTTTTTCTCTATGAAAGGCTGAAATAAATATAGGTCTGCTCAAAAAATTACAGTCTGGCTTTGCAAGTCCACCATGTACAATCTACAAGTTCATTTCACATGTTTGCTTTAAGTAGCTCTTGTTTTCCACATGATTCTTTCTGTGGTTACATAAGATGGTTCCTTTTGGTTTTTCATCTATGTTCTTAACATATAGTGATGTGATAATTGAGATACCTAGGGTTAGATGTCCTCCATTTGTTTAATGAAAACTTTAATTTAATCTAATTTAATCAGCAATCTTCTATGTGTTTAATGAAAACACAACACAAAAGTTTAAAAGTCTATTTGCACAAACTCGAATTTCAACTCAAGTGCAGAACACAGATTGCTCAATGTCATCAAATCATGCTAAGCACAACAAAATAATCCTGGAAAAATCAAGTTATTTATTCCACTAGATTAATTTGGATTATAATCTTCCTCCTTCACACTTTTATATAATAGACTGGAAAACCCTTCCTACGAATAATCTCCAGTGAAGCAGCACATCAAGTGTGTTTTTTGTCATATAATAGCTCTCAGTAATTTTTACTGGAGTGGCTATGTGCCACTCTGAATGACATCCATCTTCTACTTCAAGGTGTTTATAAAACTATAGCCTCGTGTAATTCTCCCTCATTATGGCATCAAAAATATAAATGAAACTTACACTTTAACATTCATTACTTCTTAGCAAAGATTATGAGTAGCATGAGATCTCAAACTGCACAGAGACACACGCCTGTCTACTTTCTGTGACACTTTAGGTTCTGGGACATGCAAGCAAAGTTTGTAAAGGAAGATGAGATGTACGATTAACCTATTACACAGTGTAACCCAAAGCTCCTAAATTTCTTCAGAAACAGCTGTCTGCCACACTTCTGCGTGGAACAGAATTTATCTTCCTTTCTTCAGGATCATATGATAAAATATCTTTCCACATATGTTTGCTGCTATTATTGTCATACACAAACTTACTTTAATTCAGGTGCTGGACAGGATTTATTTTGATATTCAATTTATAGTGATATTAAATTAAATAATGGTTTACTCTCTTGCACAATTAATGTGTAAGTTATACTGTTACATTTATTACTTCTGGATTTTTCTCACCTTTCACAGCTGCTAAGGAGTGAGGAAAGGTATCAGGATGTCCTGTTTTTGTTTCCTGATAAAATACTTTAAAAACTGTTACCAAACAGTTTTCCAGAGTCATACAGTACTTACAGAAATACAGACTAAACAAGCACTCGGTATTATAAATGTGAACATTCTAGCTAAATTAGTCAGTTGGCAAAAATCCTTTAAAAATCATATATAGACTGCAATATTAAAACCCATATGACTGCACTCCCCATAAGCTCTGGGGAAAGAAGAGTAAAGAGCTCTGCAGTCATGAATACAGGACTGTTATGGAACCTGTAGAACAAACCAAGCAAGAAAAAAAAATAGTAGTAAGACCTATTTCTCATAAAAAGAATAAAAATTTTGTTTCCTTAAGCCTTTAAAGGTACAGATCAATATCAGATTAAAATAATATGTTCTACTTGTTCAGAGAAAAGGTGCCTGGGATGTACAAATTAATACTAGGCCAGGTAAAATTAAGGATAGACTGAATACTTTTTACTGGATAAAAAAACAAGCTTGATTGAACCCTACAGTTCAAAAGGTTAAGAGAGACTTCACTGAGAATTACACTAGTGCCAACTATGCAGGTCTAACACTGGCCTTCTAAACTCAAGGAAAGAAATCACCACCAAGGTAAAATGTGAGGTAAGAAAAGGTGTTCAAGTCTTCAACTTTTTTATAACCAATTTAAATACAAGCTTGTTAGATACTCATGTTCTTAGGGAGTTCTACATACCTTCAGTTATCTTTTGAGGAACAAGACTTGCTGCCTCGCATCCCTTCTAACTTGGCTCTCAAGGATCTTCTTCCCATGCAACCTCTCTCACTTTCAAAGAGGAGACCTCACAGGTTTTGCAGCCTGCTCCAGCTTTAAACAGCTACTACAACTTAAGCAACCACATTAGTCTCCATGATCCAACAATAAATGAAGCACTAATAGACCTAATCTATACTTCAAGCTACTATAGGTAGATAACCAGGAAGAACACATTGTTTTATAGTGCTTTCTAGCACTATAAAAAACTTACTTTTCCTGTTACTCATACTTACATAATTTCCAGAAATTGGCTACTGAAACTAAAGACCTTAACCTAGTTTCTAAAAGTTCAAGAGTAGTGAACCCAAAATATGATTAGATGGCGAGTCAATAGCAAGAAATCAACATGTAAATATTCCTACATGGGGTTTTCTTTATTAATTACTTTAGCTTATTATAACACTGTTTATTATCCCTGTCACTCCAGATTTTTATGTAAGCATGAAACAAAAATGTCAGTTTTCCACCAAGATTTGTAGAAATTTGTATTTCTCAATTTACAACGCATCCAATTCAACAGAATACTTCTAGTTTTTCAAAATTCTTGAACCCCTTTCACAGAGATATAAGTCATTGCTTGAAATGTGTACTTAAAATTTATTAAGTTAGTAATATATTATTACAGACTGTTCACTGAGTGAAACTGTAAAGCAGGAAGACAGAATTGGCATAGGTAAAATGGACACACAGGACACAAATGAGCACTAAGGATATTACACTTTTTGGTCCTAAGCAGACCTGTCTATGAAAATAACCTTTCTTCATTGCTTTTACTTAGAAATAAAACAATTTGATTAACTGTGCTTAAGAAGGGACATAAATATTATCAGAATGTAAGTATTATTCAGGTGCCTTCATGATGCTATCACATAAAACTTCAACCCAAATAGACTGTAAAAAAAGCTTCTAATTAAGAATCTAGTATAATCGATACCCACAGCCAACAGAGCTTAACTTGTGTTAAGAAATACAAGTTTCTGAGAAACTATTAGACCAATGACACTTGAAATCTACATCAGTAAGAAATTTCAAAATTTCTGACAAAACTTTTGTTTTTCTTTCAATAACTATTAGTTTCCACTTAACATTCTAACATTCAAAACTGCAATTTTATTTACTTAAAACAGTGATGGAAATTTGAATGACTCAGCTGTATTTTTAATGTTAGACATGATGCTACTTTAATCTACCTAAGAATGTTTTTATTAAGTAGCATTATTTATGATAAAACAAGTAGATGCTCAGACCGTGAATGTTCTAACTTCAACTGATGATAGCAAAGCCTGATGGCTAGAAGCACAATAGTGACTATGTTTTATCACAAAATGTCTTCTAATCAAATACAAAGTTATGAAGAAAGAAAAACAGCACCAGTAAAATTCTAAGTAGAGAACCTTTCAAAGTTGTCTAGGAAGAAGCTCTCTTTTTAAGCAGAGCACAAAAAGCTCAAAACAACATATTTAAGAATAGGCAGTCATCTAGACTTTATTGTACATTAGTGCCTTTATGTAAATGAATAACATGAAGGAAAAAAGAGGCAGCCTTCTCCATAATTTTAATGTTGTTCTTCCTACTTAGAGCTCCAAGAGAAGTGATACTCCTGCTACTTCTGAGTGAAAAGTGCATACCTTAAAAAAACTGACTGACAAGTTAATCAAGAGAATTTAATTTGCAATACTTGCAGTCACATAACTACATAATAAGCTCTAAGTTACATGAACATTACAACCTAGTTTTGAACAGAGGTAGATCAACAGACAGTCAAAATACTGTCTTCAAAGTTTTCTTTAATTTTTATTTGCTTTTAATAATGTTGTCAGCCACCACCAATTAATAAGTACCTTCTTACAGTACTCTTGAGTATTTTTGACCAACTTTTCTGCTAATGAGGAACATTCTAATGCAAATGTGTTAGAATTGAAAAGGCCTTACTTTTACTGGTTCGCCTGGTTTGATCTTCCCAGTATAAAAATTTTTGGCAACTCTGCTAATGGCTTAATTAAATACAGTACAACAACAGCACTGGAAGAAATTCTTCTAGCCACTGTGGATGTTCAATACCGCAGACCAACACAGTTGTATGTCTACAATTTCTGTAATGATAGCTAACGTGTCTGTAAAGACTAAGCTGTACATTTTACTGCACCAATAACTTATTCTGTGATTGTGGTTTATCTTAAAAATCAGTCTAGGAAGCTGCAAATGTTTATTACAAAGCAAGCAACCAAGTACCCAGATCATCAGAGCAGATTAAAAACATTGTGTAATAAGAAGAAAAATCTGGAAGCTGCACCTGAATTTATTCCAGATTTGTGTGTATTCCAAACACAATTAAACAAGCTACAGGAATCAAAAAAAAGTATTAAACATATCTGCTCCTGCAAATAACTCCTTATAAACTCCATTTCTCTGTTTAGGATATCAAACACAGACAGTTTGACTTAACTATATCAACTGCATATGTTCACCTCCCCAAGAGAGTGTGCAAACTGATGTTTGCTCAAATTTCTATGCTACAGGGGCTCCAGAATGTACTGTGGCAACTGGATTTTTGTTAACTGGATCCAGGACAAACTGAAGATTTTTCAAGGCTCAAATCAGAAAAACATGGCACAGAATTTGATTTCAAAACCCTGATATTTAATCTTAACATTTTTCTTACAGAAAAATCCCACAATTGTACTGTTTAATTACCAACTCTTTCAAAGCTGGCTAATGTAAAAGCCACCCCCAAAAAACAAAGCAATTTATTAGACGTCCAACTCAGCATTCTCTTCCTCCCATCCTCTTTGATCACTCATGGTGGTCAGGAACAGAAAAACAAGTTTTTTAGAGCTTTTTAAGATGAAAAATGAGGATTAAAAATGTTAAAATGACATTTCCAAAAATATCTCTTTACCTCGGCACTACAGACAGCTACATTAGCAGGGAGCTGGGAAAACTGCTTCAATTCAAATACGTCTCGCACTGCCCACCGGCTCAAGTGATTTTCAGCCTTGCTGGATCCAACCACATTCTGATTTGAATGAATATATGCCACTTCTTGAACACCATCTGATATATGGTGAGAAAAATACGAAGATTTTGGTTATTCAAAAACTCTGAAGGTACACATTTGCACTGAAGGATACTGCAATAAAAAAGTTGCATTAAAGTTGTAAAATTTGTTATGATTTCACTCACCACCAAGTTTCTCAGTTCTATAAAACTAACAACAATTGTAACACTTATTTGGATTTATCCAGATAGTTTAATACTACATCAATTTCAGTGTGGTTATTTTCAGATGGACAAGAACATTTCAAAGCATCTATGGCTTAACAACTGCAACATCAGTCGTTAAAATTAAGTCATTAGGAATCAAGTCTTTTACATGGTGTTTAGAACTCCCAAACCACTTTTTTTTTCCTGTGCATTTATTTAACAGCCCTGTCAAGACTCTTTAAGATTTTACAGTTCAAATATTTAGTCAGTGAATTCTTAACAAATCTTCAATCTCAGCATATTTCAAGAGATGGCAAGAGTTTAACCAAGAATTTCAAAGCAGCCTGTCACCCCATAAGACAGAAAAGTAAGACTAATAAAGAGAAAGATACAGAAATACATTACTAAATAATAACTTAGCAGAACATTTACTGCATCTTGTAACAAAAAAACAAGTACAGCAAGAAGAACTTAAAATCTGATGACAATGGTAAATTAGACATGTTATTACTTCAGCTGAAATAAAATCAAACAAATTAACTTAATAGTTACCTAAATATTCGTCCATTGATTCCATTGTTTTCTCTTGGTGCTCAAATACAGTTTTTCTTGCGTAAGTTCTATGCATAGCATAATTGCTAGACTTCATTTGTGCAACAGAGGTATCCTGAATAGGACACAGTTTTTCAGACCCACACTGAAATCTGCCTCTCTGTTGTTTACTCCTATAGCTTTGCTTCCTGGCATGAATTTTCTCAACTGGAAAGTTATCTTCAGAGGATGAGAATTCATCTATGTTCTGAGAACCACTTTCCCTTCCTTTCCTATGGGGCTTCTTTGCTTGTTGCAGAGATTTGGAGACATTATCTAGTTCATTGTTAAGGGCACATCTTTCCCTCCACTTGGCAAAACCTGAAGTTCCTAGCTTTCTTGATTCAGAATTATGGGAAAGTTCTATATCATCAGACTCATCACTTATGTCACTTGCTCCTTTCAAATCTGTGTCATTCTTGACATCTTCAAAGGACATGGCATTGCCAAAATTTGACTCAGTACTGCGTAATCCAAATTGTCTACTGTTTCCCTTAAATAAAAACCCAGCTTTTTCTTTTGTTAACTCTTCACAATTTTCAGATGTTGACCTATGCATTTCAACTTCTTTAGTAAGCCCTGGTTGCTGACATACTTTGACTTGGGTAGGAAAGATGACATCATCATCCGCTTCAGAACTACTTTCAGTTTCCATGACTATATCACATTGCTTTGAACGATCCTCATTTTTCCTGTCTCCTTCCTCCTCAGAGCCGGTTAAACCAAGCCAGTCTGTACTATGCATATCTTTTTTATCAGTTCTATTTGCAGACAGAACAGCTTTTCCATGCTCCAAAACAGGCACACTGGTTTGACATTTCTGAAAACCACCACGCTTGCTATTTACATTTTTTTTTATACTATGGTCATCGGAACTTGAATGGTGAAAGTTGTAATTATCATCCCCTTCTTTGGTAGTTTTAATTTCCCTCTGCAACAACTTAGAGAACCCACACTGCATTAAGGATAGCTGTCCTTTTTTTACTACAAAATTATTTTCATTGTATGGCTTCCTTCTGTCACATTTTTTCACAGAACTCTTCAGAACATCATCATCACTGAAATCATCCCAAAAATCAGTTTCTTCTCTTTTTAACTGTGCCTGAATGCTTTGGGGATCTCCATCTTCCTGACAGTCTGCCTGTTAATACAAAAAAAAAAAAAAATAGAAAATACAGCGAAGTTATTTAACATTAACAGTACATACAACATGCCTAATACCAAAGCAGTGTAAAAAAATGAATTTTCAGTGCTACTCAAGCAAAACATATGCAAAATAGTATTACAAAATGCGAAATAATTGCAGTAATTTCACGATTATAAATTGCACTGAGTATAAACCGCACTTCTGGGTGCCAGCAACTTTTCATTCTTTGTCCATACCTAAGCCGCACCTGATTATAAGCCACATGTTACAATGCAGAGTGTGATAAAAGGTATCTATTCTATCACCATCTGTTGAGGGTGGGGACAGTGATCCTCATCTCAACGGCAGATATTCTGCTAATGGGCCATCCATTGAAGCCAGGTGGGGCATTGTTCTTTATCTTTTCACAACCCATCCTTCCTCCAGCGAGTCATTTTCTGCTAATGGCCCATTGAGTCCCACTGTGGGACTGATAAAATTACTTCATCCCATTGGAAATTGCTCCAGCCAGGGAGAAGAGCCAACATTTTTTACCAAGATAAAAAACAGAGGTTTTGGGACACTAAGGGAGCCCCTTTCTCCACTGGACTCCAGATGAAAACCGGATTTCTCCACATCACCACTGGACCTCCACAGAGGGAAACTGCACCTTCTACAGGAGCACTGCTCCAACTGAATCACATCTGTCACTGCAGGAGGACTGCATCCACCATTTAATGGGACTGCTACCAACACCCTGCCTGACGGGGTATCAGGTTGTACTCTGACTTTGTCAGGGTTTGGAGTTTGTTTCTTTGTAGTACTGTATTTCTACTTTGATTTCCCTAGAAAAGAACTGTTATTCCTAATTCCCATATCTTTGCCTGAAAGCCCCTTGAGTTCAAAATTGTAATAATTTGGAGGGAGGGGGTTTACATTCTCCATTTCAAAGAGAAGTTCCTGCCTTTCTCAGCAGACATCTGTCCTCCAAACTAAAACAGCAACTTTTCGTTCTTTGTCCGTATATAAGCCGTACATGATTATAAGCCGCACTTTGGGTTTGGACCAAAATTTTAGTCAAAATGGTGCGGCTTATAATCGTGAAATTACTGTACTGAGAAATTATTGAAATCTCTGGCACTAGAATATTTTTAGCAGAACAACACTGATAATAACCAATAGTATTATGTAGTTGAGACAATATATACTGCACACTGCTAAAACAATTTATGTCTTCCCAATCTACAGCCATAATTTTCAAGTTTATACTAATCTCATTGCTACTTTTCATCTTTCAAGGGTACTTTGGAAGATGACTTCATGATTCAAACCTTAATATTGTGTGTAATGACATTTATAACAAAAATAAACCTCAGGGTAGTGGTTAACTTCCTTGTACATGGGGGGCTAACATTCCACTCTAATATTCATCGAGGCTACCATAATCAAACAAAATTATACCCAAAAAATCTTAAAACATTTTAAAAATATTAAACTCCAGAACACAGCTCCAGAACTGCCTACTACTGAGGTAAGAATTATGACAGTGTGTAAATGGAAGTCAGAACAGTAAATACCAAAATGTTGTACTCAAAGAGGCATTTTAAAATTAATATATTAATCCTGATATAATTCTACTAATCCAAAAGCATTTAACATAAGCTTAAAAAGTTGTTTGTCAGCAAGTCGTATGTGAGATCATGACTACCCAGTTATGTATCATCAGTATGAGACTGAGATCAGTGTAAGGGCACACATTAAACACTGACATTTCCTCAGAGAAATCTCCCACAGGCGTAAGAGATAGTGGCTAATTTATAATATCATTCAGTGCAATCTAATCTAATGAAAACTTTACTCAAAGTATCAAAGGAAACTATTAGATAATTATATACTTATTTAAAAAAAAAAAGACAGTATTGAACAGACCATGGGTTTGGTGGCAATCGTTCTCTGATTGACTACAACAACTAAATAGACCAGATCTTCTAGAGCTCACAAAACCTGAAGCTTTCAATCATCTAAAACACTGTACTCTTTTCCACAATTCCCTAAACAAAATCTTCTAAACAACACTGTAAAAGTATTATCAGTCCAATGACATATTGCCCACATTAGCCACTGCAATACTGGAATCAGAGGCACGTCATGCTCTGGTCTACAGTCCACAAAGACATCTCACCTTTTCTGAGCTGCATGAACGATTCTCTTCCTTCAACCATGTGGTTGCTGTCATGACTCCTGCTTCTACCTGTCCTTCCCTCTAAAACAATCAAATATGTTAACATAAACAGACGCAGTTTTTATTATACACACAGGAAAAAGAAGTTTACTTCTTTTTTCAGAAGTGCAAGCACCAAAAGTAGAATCAGCAAGATCCAGACTAAAGTCCTAGCAGAGGAAAAGTAACAAAATAAAGGGAAGGACAGAAAGAAAAGGAAACATGGAATAAAGCTGCAGTACATTTGAAGATGTAAGCTAGCTGCAGCAAACTTTTTTAACAGTTATTGACATCCCAGAAAGTACTCTAAAGAGGTTAATGTAATCATAAAAAATATTTTTATGGTAAGAATTCTGGCTTTAAAGGTTAGTCTGAGTTACTGATGAATAAAAGGTATCTGTGCACAAAGCTGCACGAAAGTATAAAGAAATAAGCCACATAGTTGTTATACAAAAAATATGTATACTAGGAAATTTATTAAAATTATAATCCAGGTTTTTATGTTCTTGGATTTAGAGAAATTTATCTGGCCTGCATCAGAATGAGAAATCAGCATGCCCATTTCATTCAAGTCATTGCACAGATAAGTACCGATTAAGTTTCACCATTGTGTTTTATAGTGTTTCCATTCAAAATGATGACCAAGAAGTCTCATGAAGAAAGGAAAAATGTAAAACTAATATCCAAAAGTAAAAGGGTAGTACTTCACACCTCCAGTATGTCTTTGGTAAGACAGGACCCATGACTCCTAAGTTTGAAAAGGTTATGAATGCCAAAAAGCTCTCCTTGATGCTCCTTTGATCCTTGCACCGCCTCAAAATACCGCCTGGCATTTTCAGTTCCAATCACTGCACAGTGAAGTTGCTAGAACAGAACAACACAAGAGATTTCAGAAGTGTTTGCTACAACAACACGTCAGAATTTCCTGGCACCCACATTATATACACAGCTTTAGCTGGAACAAGCAGAAATTCCTAAGAGAGGATATTTTGTTTTAATTTCCCTGGCAGATGTTGGTATAGCATTGTGTTATAAAATGAACCTGTTTGGCTTTACTGAATTAAAAAAAATAGAACATTTGAAGATTTCTACTGCATTGCTACCTATTACCAGATACCTACTATATATGTTACTGGCACTCCTCTGTATCTTGATAGCTCAGGTTCCACTATACTAAATTATCAGCATTTTTTTTTCACCTTCCTTTGTACTGCATATTTACTTACTAAGGGAACGCATCCAAGTATAGCCAAAAAACCCCCAATCCTCAGACTTGTAATGATTCTGTTTATTGCTGCCTATTCAACTTGAAAAATACAAGTCAATTTAAAAAAAAGAAAAAAAAAATATTTATAAGTCCTTTCAAGACTTACATATGCTTTTTGCAAATCCAGACAGACAATACCCAGGTCTTCTTTTTCTACAAGATCACCAACTCTGAAAATCTCGGCAAAGTAGGCTCCCCTTCTTTAGAATTTTAGTGAATAGAGTTAGTTGTAATCTGTTGTTGCTCATTTTCGTAGCCTAAGACCTTCTGAGACTTTTCCTATTGATAATCACTGTTTAAAGAAATTCTCAAAAGTACTTTGCACAAAAGAACAGGAACTTCTCTAAGCTTTTCTGTGAATATGTATGTAAACAATAATTAAAGTTTAGAGGGTTTTTTGCAATGAACATTCTTTTAAACCTTATTAATGTCCATAGAGCAATACAGTTTGTGCTTGTGATGTGTTAACGCACTAAACTATTAGCTTTCATGATATTAGAAACTGCCAAATATTGTTTTAGGACTTACCATGTGTTATATTTAACTTGCCTTTCTAGTGTATTATTCCACCTACTTCTTTTAATCTTTTAATTTTTTCAAGTTTTTCTTCTTTCTTATTTAGATCATTTTGTCAAAAAGAAACAGAACTCTAGCAGCTTTTTGGCTTTTACAAAACACTGACTTTAAGTGAGATAAAAGTCAGTGTTACACTTCCAGAAGTAGCATTTTAATGCAAACTATACACATTACTTAACAGCAGCTCAAGATTTGATCTTCCTGAGGATAGATTCCTTTCATGACTATTGCTCTGTGAAATCAGACGATCTGAGAACCTTCTTTTAATTTGTCACTTATTCAGATCTGGGGAGTATAATGACAATCTCTTTACTGCTGCATTTGCCACTCATTCAGTCTCCAGCTTCTTCCTTGTAAATAACCCAGCTACCAGTGCTTGGCACTGGAGAATCATTAATAACTTCTCATTTTTAAGGACAGAATTTCAAATTTTTAGGTTAATTTCTCAACTTCTCCCACTGAGGTGACCTACTTTTATCTTTTCTATGCAATGCATTCTTCAGGACAACTGTATCCCAATGGGTTTCTTCCTTTCTCCAAGTTTACATGCCTGTAACATCAGAACTGGAAAAATCAGTCATCTCACTTCTTCATTTGCAACTTTTGTTGAGAAAAACAAGTTCATATTTCTTCTAGTTTCTTACTGCTGATCATGTTTGAGCTTGCTTATTTTTCGTTTCGATTCTGATCTCATCAGGAAACAGTTGCTAGGTTATGTGTTCCTCAGACCCCACACTCATTTTTTCCTGATCTTAGATACTTAAGCCTGTCATGGTTTAGGAATGATATTCCCCAATTTAGTGTTCCCAGTGAAATATTACAAATCACACACTACTTGGCAACTTCTTCTGCCCCTTCCCCCTTCAGCAGGCTGAACAGGGTAATTGGAGGCTCAGGGTGTATATCAGAGGTTGTAAGAACAATTTACCAGAAACAACAATGAAGTAAGAAACGAACAAGAACAGTATGAATAACAGAGTGTACAAGAGAGGTGAACAATCCATACACAATTGTTCGCCATTTGGAAAACCCCAATAACATCCAACCTCTCCCTCCATCATGCTACACAACTCAGAGGAGCCTACTTCCCCGATTCTCAAAAAATGACAGGAGATGGTGTGGAATAACTTTTGGGCCCTGGCCATGACCCTTCTGGCTACTGCAAAAATTATCCCTGTTGTGGCTGTAACCAGGGCAAAGCCTGTCCAAAGCAAAATGAAAAATCTAGAAAGCGCAAGAGTTTCAGGCTGAGTGCTCCAGCATGCAGCATCACTTCTCATCTTCATAATAGAACCAACAACGCTTCCTTTCATACACAAGTTTATAGAATCAGGAAGGTTGGAACGCTTTTGCTGTTTTCAACAGCATCAGCAAGATTTCTACTTTACTTTCTCCGGACTTTCATGAGAAAAAGCTGCCTGAATCAGACTGCTGCAGATACTAACTACAACAGTTGCACTTCACAAGTCTTCAAATAAAAACAGTTCTCTGTATAACCTGAATAATGTACATTGCAGAATTAAACTGTCAATAGTTACAGAAAAAATTGAATACAAATATAATTCTGTTCCATTCTTTAACAACTGCTAAATGATGCACCTTTGCTTAGTATGTCACCTTAACAACTTTACTATAGGCTAGATTAGTTCAGTCCCTGAAAAAAGATTAGCTTTCAGTCCCTGAAACTGCTAGAGGAGCTCCCCATTTAAACAGTTTGTGAGCTTTACCTGTTTATAAACTTGTCGCAAGTACATAATCTCTTCCACAGTTCCCAAGGATATCAATCTAAACACTTTAACAGCTCTGTGTTGGCCAATTCTGTAAGCTCTGCAAGGACACGGACATGTTAAAAACATTTTAAGAAATGAAAGCTCTTAGGGGTAAGAATAAACAATAAACAAACTAAATATATAAAATCATTCTAATAAAACAGGAGTATTCTAAATCACGTTTATGTTGACTAGGTTGTTTTCCTTATTTTTCTGATTTTCCTCAGTAATTCACTTCCTTTCTCTTTACCTTTAGCATTTCATATTTCTCCCCAGGCATATCCAGTTTAAAAAGCTTTCTCCTTGTTTTATATCACAAGAACTGTCTCCCTCCTCTCCAGAAAACACATCCACCCTATGTATCTCAGGCTTGTTGGGGTTTTTTTTTTTTTTCTTTTGTGTCTCCTCCTACTTTTGCTCAAAGTATTTCCATTATACAAGAATTAACTCAGGGACTACTTGGAGCAGTCTATTCTTTCTTAACTTTATAATTCACTTGGCAAGATATAGCATCATAAAAACAGCTAATGAACTGGCAGTGTTCTATTCAAATGATAAATTCTAAGACTTCTAATAGACTATATTCCACAAAATGCACAGGAGGCTAAAACAATTCATAGTAATGTGATCTTACAAAGATTCTTTAAACATCGTCCCCAATACATGTTTCTGATAGTCCCCAGTTTCTGATATATTTCTCTAAAACAGGTGCATGTAAACGCATCCTAGAAATCAGAAAGACCCTTTAAACAGAATTGCATAATTGCCTGAAATAAGTGTATATCTGCTCATGAAAATACAGAAATTTATTCAATGTTTAATATTCTTTTATAGTTTTAATATTCTTTATAGTTTTTTTAAATGTTCTTTACTTCACTTACTAAAAGGTCTGCCTTGCATTCCTAGGGAAATATCCTACAGACAAAAAGCCTTGAAAGAAAAATCTGTATTACTGGGAGGGCTCCAACACCATAATATCAGAGGCAGATGTGAGTGCTAAAAAGACACTAATCTCCACAATGGTGAAGTAGAAGAAAACATTGAAAGCCCCTGTTTTTTAGGGTTTTGGAATTCAAAACATCATTTGAACTAAGGTCAACTACAATGTACTCTTCATGAAAAACACAAGAAAAACGTTATCTACACACATACGCTAGAGACCACAAAAAGTTATATTAACCACAGGGAGTTTTTGAGAGTTCGTTTGGTCCACTGCTGCCAAAAAGAAATAAAGGAAAACAAACCGCAAAATTTAGGGTTAAAAATAATCACATCAAAGCAAAAATTATTTTAGTTGAACTTTTCCTACTGTCTTGTGAATTAATCAGACAATATAAAAAATTTCTTACTTGAGGAAAAATTTTGGTTGGACAATCATATTACAGAATGAATGGAAGAGTGCAACATAAATCAAGTTCTGTATTTTGAGTGTACCTGTCAATTGCTTGAAGATCATTTGCTGGATTCCATGTAGGATCAAACAGTATAACAACATTGGCACCAACAAAATTAAGACCCAGTCCACCAGCCCTGAAAATATAAAAATTAAAAACCAGAACTATATGATAGTAAGAAAAAAACTGCAAATAGACTGTTCTTGCCTACCCTTCCCCAACTTAAAAAAACCAAAACAAACCACATTAAAAATACTGAAAGTAGTGTAGTACAGCTTTGTGTTACTGTTGGACTAATAACCACCAAGTACTCAAATAATCCCTGCCATAAACTGCAGTGTTCTCACATAAATATCAAGATTGTTACAGACTGTATGAATAGTTGAGTCATAACAACTGCTATCAACTTATTTTGTAAAAATCCATGTTGCTACTTCATTCCCATTAAGTCCTACACAGGACAACACCCCCAAATACTGTAATGAAATTCATAACCAGTTTTATGCCCATTTAGCACTACGGAAACAAGAAAATCACAGGTGAAATTTTACTTCCTCTAATCCCAATACATAGTTTTTGACAATATTGGTACGCAGCTTCCACTAAAACAGTCACAATCTCAGGTAAGTCATACCTCTAAGCATTAACAACTAACACAAGTATATTTGTACAGCAAGTTACTCAGTGGTTAAAAACACAGTTGCCCACACAGCTGCATATTAGCAACATTCGAATCAATCATTAAAAGGAAAAAAGTCAGTCAGAAGTTTGTCTGCTCTGCAGGTTAGCAATCACATGGGTACCATCTGCACCATCTTATAACACTCCACTGCTCTAGAGTGTTTTCAGGTAAAACCTGCAAGCCAGAGAAGAAATCTAACCTGAGACATCTACCTGCTGAACCCTACAAAGCCACTCAGTTACTTGGAGTTTGGCACATGCATAGATGAATGACTTGACAGGAGCAAAAGCGAGGAAAATACCACTTCTTGTCCAGCTGCAAAGCAAACAAATACTGACATTTTTTTCTGACTGGCTCAACTAACTGTCGTAAAAAGACGCAAGTTCCTACACAAGCACATTCTAAATACTACTATTAAATAAAGTATTAAAACAATTATTCACATTGGCATAGGCATCACTAATTCCAGGGGTGTTATTTTTTCTGAAAGAGGTACAGCAAAATTGAAAAAGTCAATCCCGTTTCATTTGTCAAGTACCTGGTTTAACAGACTTTAAATTTTGCTTATTTGAAGCAGAAAAGAACAGTAAAGTTTTCAGGTATATGACTGAATAGAGACAGAAACAAAAAAATTATGGAGTCCCACCACTTTTTGGTTTTCATGGAATCAGTGTCAATGTAAAGGCAGTTGTGGCCTTTTCCTTTTAAGTATGATATTGCTTTGGTTAGTTATATCTGGAAAGGAAGGGAATATGGAAACTTGCCAAAATTAATGGATGTTTCCAGAGGACTCGCATTCTCAAACTGTGAAATACTGAATAACAATATTTGGGTTGGGTTTTTCTTTCAGAATACATTATGGTATTTTTGAAATGCAGTGTGTTTCTTTTTAATGGAAAAAACCTCTCTATTTAGTAAGTGTTCAGCCTCTCATCTTTCCAAACCAGCCCTGCAGTTGGACTGAAACATAAGTCAAGATATAAAACCAACTGTCTATCAAAATTAACAAAACAGGATACTTAGCTTCACAGTAATTTTACCTTCCACCATTTTTAGGTAGGACCCAAAAATCCAGTTAGTCCCAAACAGAAAAGAATGCTTCCTATATCCTTCACAGACAGAACAAATGCAGTAGTTTGTGCATTGTGAGTTACATCCTCCATTTTACCTTTCATTTCAACTAGCTGTTAGACATTACCGCAATTTGGTCGACGCAAATAAAGAGTATTGTTAAAAAGAACAGCTTTCAACAGACCATTTTACTTAAAACTGCACAACTTAATACCTCAAAAGGTACAGAAAAACACTACATTAGGAGAGGTTCTATGAAAATTTTCATTATGTAATTCTGTTTAGCAAGCTAGGTTTTCTACAGGCTCTATGCTCTTTGTTTCAGAGGCTTTATGGCTGAAAGTTCTTTGAATATTATCACAGGCACACTAAAAGTTGTTCAAAACACTGTTTTGAAACAATTAAAGCTAAATGAAGCCCTGTAAAAAGTAACAAATAGCAGTCCAGTAAAAAAGAGTAATAGAGAATGCTGGAGGTAGAACGGAAGTGGATATGTAACCCTTCTTCATAAAAACTACCTACAAATTTCTCTAGATAATTTTTTTTACATAAAAAGAAAATTGAGAAGCAGAAATGGAGTTTCATTAACAATTAATTCAGACAGAATTAATCTAGAGAAAGACTAGCACAGAAAACTGCAGAAATGGTGATTTATATGTAGGCATACTTGCTGCTTTAATTTATTCCAGAACACTAGAACGGAACAGAACTGTGCTGACTTTGGTACTGTGATGTACAATTTCCCTTCTTCTGGCAAAGCAGTAACACTGGAATTGAAAGCTTTGACATTGTCCCATCAAGTTACAGCAACTCCAGAAATTATTTTAATGTTTCTAAGTATGTCTAGAAGTCCTCTTCTGTTCTTCTAAACAATCACATATTTCCCCAGCAACACCAGCACAGGAACTGAACTATTCTCAAACAGGTATTACTTTGTGAGACTTAGAAGTGCCAACAAGTGTATACCTATTTTTCCCCTAGTGTTCAACCTGAAATTCATGATATAATGGTTTGATGAAATGTACAGACTCCAAAGAAATCAATTCCATTTTCTCTCAACACCTATAAAATACATGACAATGCTTGGTACCAATATTAACTGCAAGACTTGAGGTCAAATCTACAGATAGACAAAATTTCATTTTTTTATTCTTTATGCTTTCATTATTTTATTTTCCTTTTTAAGGTCCCATTTCTCAAAAAACTTCACCGATCAATTAAAATCAGGATTTTCAAAGCACTATGGGGTATATACACATGATTTCAGGGAGAAACAGCATTTTGGGAAAAAAGGGAATATAAAATAGGAACATTGCAAATTTAACAGTGAAAGTTATTGTCACTGTTGTACCGTCATTCTCTGACTGGTGCATTGTAAGTTGCAGGTTAATTGTGCCAGCGAACATAATGGCAGTCTCAAGATTACTATGCAGAGAATTCATCCTTTGCAGAATGCACTTACACATCCAAAAGACCATATCAGTATTTGAAGTGAAAATCAATATTTGGCTCTTGGAGCAAAGAGACTTTCAGAATACACATTAGTTGACTACACAGAACAGTCAGCCACAAACTTCGCAAGAAAGTTAGGACAGAGAGTATGAACAAATTCTATTAACGTTCTCTGTATGGAAAAATACAATATACCCTAAAGTACAGTAATTTCACGATTACAAGCCGCACCGTTTTGACTAAAATTTTGCTCCCACCCCGGAAATGCGGTTTACACTCAGGGGCGGCTAATATGTGAATAATTTTCTGACATTTCCAACCCCGGAAGTGCAGCCGAGGTGCTGAGCTGAGCACCTGCCAGTAAAACTCAGCTTTACGCGATTGTTACAAATTGATTACTCTGTTACGTGGCGGGTGGGGCCGGGCTCTGTGCTGGCAGTGCGGGGGGCAGGAAGGCGGGGGAGCTCCCTCCTTCAGGCAGCGCAGCCCAGGGGAGAGGCGGGGAGCTTCCTCCTGCTGGCCCTGCGGCTCGGAGGGAGGTGGGGGTTCCCTCCTGCTGGCCCTGCAGCCCGGGGGGAAGGTGGGGGCTCCCATCCTCGCCTGCCGCCGCCGCCGCAGGAGCAGGCAGGCTCCTGCCCCCACCTACCACGGGAGTGGAGGGGCTCCTTCCCCTCCTGCTGCCGTGGGTGCCGGTGGGCTCCGTGCCCACCCTGCCACTGACGCGCAGTGCCGGGCTGAGGCGAGCGAGCCCAGCGGCAGCAGCAGCCGGCCCCGAGCAGCCCTGTCAAGCAGTAGCGCCAAGCTGGGCCACCTGGCCCCGTTGGCAGCCCTGAGCAGGCCGAGCCCTCACGGCCCGAGCCGAGTCAGTAAACACCCCGATCCAACCATTCTGTTACTAATTGGCAACTTTGTTGCACGTGGGTCCTCGCTGTGAAAACGACAGAGCGGCTTATAATTGGGTGCGGCTTATGTATGGACAAAGAACAAAATGTTGCCGACACCTGGAGATGCGGTTTATAGTCAGTGCGGCTTACAATTGTGAAATTACTGTATATTATTATTGTATAGAGCCTGAAATCTGAGTGAAAGATGAATCTCTTGTACAGCAGAACTAGGATAAATCACTTTCCAGTTTTCAGAGAATTACAAATGTAAAGATGCTTCCATTACTATGCATCAAGCAAGGAAAAAGATCACTTCCTCTCATCTGTAATAAACTAGGTAAACAATTGCACCCTCCATTTTGTTTACAGCACACTATATTGACTGCAATTCCATTACAGTTTGTTCGTTTCACTTGTTTTGTAAGATAAGTAAAACTAGAAACAACAGAATCAAGCCTTTTTCCAGCACCATCAGCAGGCAGAGAAGGTTAATTAGTCTCTATACCCAACCTCTCAAAACAGAGAGGAGAGTCCATCTCTGTTAACTTCATTTATATTTTGACGTAATATAATGAAAGATACCTAATAGAGCTATATTTACAGTACTAAATAGCACTGACTGAAGCAAAAATTAGACCTTCTTAATGCTATAGATTCTGAAATTTCCCACTGTTTTCAGGGACAAGGGATATGGACTCATGGTCTTACAGAAGCTGATAGCCAGATTCCACAGCTGACAGAGATTACAAGCCAATGTACATGACCAGTATCACAAATCCCTTCACAACCCTATATAGAAGCACCAGAGTATTTGAAGAGTGCTCTGACATCCACCTGCAATAGACTTTAAGGTGATGCCTGATCTAGTTAGAGAGCGCAGATCCTCCTAACTCCAACATATGCACTTCCAGTAAAAGAAGAACTAAAGTGACTATATACTCGACAATATTTCATCAAGTTTCACTGAGTTTTCCCCTCTGGGTAGGGGGCAAAAGGAGCAAAGCTTCACTTTGCTCCTCTTCTGCCCTTGCCCAGTAAAAAATTTCATCCAAGATGAAGCATGGAAGTAACCTGAATAAAACATATAGTCTTTGTAGTAACAGTAACTTTAGTTGAACATAACATATTGTTAAGTAACAATAACTTTAGCTGAACTCAATCAATTATCCATCATAAATTGATAGTGATAGCAAATTATTAGCAAATCTAACAGGTAAATAAATTTTTAAAAGACAATAAAAGTTCTTGTTGAAATACTTTAAATAGACATGCTAGCTAGTTAACATGATTAATAAATTGCAGTAGTGGTCAGATAATTTTTCAGTTCAATATGGCATTTCATGTTCACACTCACTAGTTCTACTAGTATAACACAAGAAACAGAGTTACAATCAAATTAAAAGCCATTTGTAGATAATGACATAGTAATGTTTCAATAATAGTGCTTAAAATAGTTTCCTCAATCCTACAACTGGAAATTTAAAAATAGGATCCAGAAGATCCACTTCTTTCTGATCTTAGAAATCCTCATGAAGCAGGAAGGGAGGATGGAGAAGGTGTTCATATATTTTAAGATGCTTCAGACCAAAGCAGCAAGTCTACACTTACTCTCACCATCTCAAAAAATCCCTCACATCCCTCACAAGCTCAGCAAGAAAAATGCAGAGTAACGGATTTAAAGAACACCAGACAGACATATTGAAACAAACCACAAGTTAAATTTTCTTACATTGTAGATACAAGACATATGTTAATTTCCTGAATGCTGTTGAACTCTCTTACAATTCTGATTCTATCTTCTGATTTTGTATTTCCATCAAGTCTTCGGTAATCTAGCCCAGATGCCATGCAGTACTGTTCCAGCACATCAAGCAACTGAATGGAAAAATGAAGAAAAAAGGAAAAGAAAAAGTTAAGATATTTAAGAGTATCTTTTTAATCAAACATGATCACAGGGACCACGTTTATCAAATATATTTTCAGTACACCACCCATTGGTAGTGACAGTAAATCTTTGCCATTTTGCTATCAACATTCATGATTCTCTTCAGCTGTGATTCTACAGCACTCAAGGTGATTGATATTGGTCTGCTGTGGTCTGATTCCATCAAACAACCCTAGCTCCCTGTTTCATCTCTACCAGTCACTCAAACCAACCCAATTAGCAGGCAGTCCATTTAAGCAGCTTCCTCCCATCTTAGCAAGTTGCAATTATTTGAAATACAGTAAATGAGCACCACAGCCAGCACAGAGTGCACAGTCAGAGCTCAGGGGCATGAAGTGAAAGAGACTCTAGTAACCAGCAGTCAGTCTGGTGCTGGACACCATAAAACATAGCCTCAGACACATGAGTACTACTGCATCTAAACATTAAACTTGCATTCCTTCTTAAAACCAAAAATAAGAGGCATTTAAGACTCCTGAACTACTATTAGAATTACTATTTTAAAAAATACTTTTTAGTGCTATTATTACAAATATTTAACTAAAACCCCCAATACTACAGAGTGCACTGTTTCAGAAAATACATTATTCCCTAAAAAGGAAACCAAGGAACAAGTACCTTAGAAGTAAAACGTCCATATATGTCTTGCTCCCATTAGACAGTTCAAATCAACTAGTGTAGTAAGAATTGAAGTTTCATTGTTGGTGATGATCAAAAGTCATTAGAATGAGGAAACTTGACAACTTTCAGTGTAAACACAGAAGTTTTACAATACGGCAGTCAAACCAAGCTGTGACAGTGCTCTTATTCAAGACATACCAGCTGAACTCAGCTATCTGCACCTGAAGCAATACAACTATTTCAAAAAGCTCTAGGGAAGGCAGAAGAGTATTACACTTGTTTTGCTATCACCATTTTTATCATGAGGTAACATAAGGTTTCAATATGCTTGTGGAGTACGCACACTGTCCTCATAATCATCCTCACAGTAGAAGTAATAAGGAAATGTGGTTGACAAGGTGTCAACGTCCAGATTCACACTTCAGAACTTACTGTTGTGGTTAATTGATAAAAATCACATGGAGCTCACCTTTGTGGAAAAGGAGAAAAGAAGAACTTTATCCTTATTTTTTTGGAAGTGATTTAAAAGCTGCTGAAGGACCTGTAAATGAAACCCAGCACAAAAATGAAGAAATTTTTATCTACAGGTCATCTCATTCACACTTACTCATGTCTTCAACTTCCAAATAAGCTACACTGTACTTATTTGCAAAGCAAAACAGAGACATAACAAAAATCATTACTAATATAATAAATGGGCCAAAGGTAATGGAGATGCTGGAACTCTGCATTTTTCAAGAATGTACATGGAAATCTTAAGTGTGAAAAAGGTAATCAGACCACTAAGAGGTAGATTCAGAAGCTGCTTGTGTCCGTGCATAGACTGCAACAAAAAGTGACTTATGTCACACACTACCTCAGATTCTGAGTATTTTCATTTTAAAAATGCACATATTTATCCTGAAAACTCCAAGGTCTGTTTAAACTTTCTGTCCTACATCTGAGTTCAGAGCTTCTTGGAACTTATCTTCTTAAAATAATCAGTGAGATGTACGCCCTTCCCCACTCCCACTCTCATCTGTTGCTCTGTTTACAGTAGGATCCAGCTTCCCAGACTCTGCGCAGACCTTGAAATGCCAATAATCCGCCCACACGCAACGTTCTTCTGGTGGGGAAGCAAATAATCCAGAGCCTTGTGTATAATAGTGATACTGTTATTTTCAAAAGAAGCATGTCCACATCTGGCAATGGCAGGTCTAGAGCACTGTGCAGAAGCCATACACAATGGGAAAAGAGGAATTTTCTGTACCATGACTTTAGCTTTTTCCCACTGGGCAATAAATATTTTTGAAACTGTATTTATTCACTGATAAATAGATAAACTGTTAATCAAGAGTGATTTCACTACAAGCCTAACAAATCTTTGACAATCAAATAACAATGAATGTTTGTACGATTCTGGACAATATCTAGAACATAAAATGTTAAATATATGTCACTTATGAGACCCTTAGTAAATGTCAGCCAGCTTGATAAAAGTGAAAACAAGGTACAAATGACAGATTTTTTGGCCTTGTTTCATTGTACATGAACACATAAACTAGGATTTATTTTACTGGGGAAAAAATACACAATAGGCAATTTGAGAAGAGCTATACTACATTAGCATTTTAATTAGCCACATTAAGAAAAGAAACAGAAGTGACATTATTTTAAACTAGAAAGAATTGGCTTCTGTGTTACTGATATTATTAAAGTACAAATTAAATAATGAATTTCCTACAGGAGAATACAAAAATAAATCCACAAAATTTGCCTAAATGAAATTACCAATTTCATCCCTATTACGAATTTAGGTATTCTGGAGTAAGAAACAACTTTAAAAGGGAAAAGTAATAAATGTTTTTGCACCAAAGAGAAGTAAATATTACACTTGCACACCGAAATATTATCTTGCATGTTTTTGGTCCAAAACACAAATACTTGATCATACTCAAGCAGAAGCCACATGGTCTTTTTAAGAGTCCATATGGATTTAAACATACCTTTCCCCATTGCTACACATTATGAGTTGTCTGTATGTGATGAAATTTTGCCTCTTGCTTTTGAGATTTTTTTTTCTGTAGAGATGTTCAAGTTAGCCTACAGTATTTTTTAAGCCTTCAAAGCCAGGCCTGCCTGGATCAGGGTTATGTTTAATTGTAGAGGCTATCACTTCTTGCAAAGTGCCCCAATAGACTTCCATTTTACTACTGAATGATGATATCCCAAGCAAAAATAATTAAATCAATATAACAGTTATTCCTAAGAGATTTGTATTAAGAACAGTATTCCAAAACCCGACAAATAGATATCTGTGGAAATGTGCAGAGTAAAAAAAAAAAAAAAACCTCTAAAAAAAATCAAACTGCCCACACATTTAGTAACCCTTTACACTTAGAAAGCTTATAGAGTCTCTGAGACACAATTTCAACAAAACTGTAGAAATCATCAATCAAGGTAGTCTGAAAGAGAATTACTGCAGGACTATAAAGCTAATCTCACCTGTCTTCTTTTCCAAGCAGTCCCCAATACTTCTGTGTGGGCAATCTGAAATCATTGTGTTTCAAAAGCCATGAAACACTTGTCCTTACGCTTTGCAGGTCCCCACTATCTTACATCATGACAACAAAAAAGTGGTTTCCTAACAAAGTAGCACACTCCTTTCATTCAGTTCTCATATATTCAACTACTCCTATTTCAAAATCTAAGCATGAAATTCACCTTGTAATAAAATGTTTCAGCAATGCTTGAAAACTATATTCTGCAGTACGAATGAAAGGGAGGGGATATTTCCACAAAAAAAAAGCTGTAGCTTTTAATCACTGTGTATTACCCACCTCCCACTGTTACACAAATATATTAATGTCCTCATTACACCATATTTGGTACACCATCAATGATTATACATGTTGTACATTTGGATTGCAGGACTGTTTTTTCCAGGCTCTTATTGTAATCCAAAATTCAGAACAGAAAACCTGGTGTGGTAAACTGCTAATGCTACAGCTCGCACAGAGAGATGACTGCAGCTACATCAACAGGCAGGACACAAACATACAGGCCATTTAACCCTTGGTATAAGCAAATCTAGTTTTACTGGTGGAAGTAATTCATATCCCATAACAGAATGTTTCCCTGTGTATTTTATCTCTGGTTGGAGAACAGATACGTTAAGCAGATGGAACCTTTCCAACTCTGAAAAACAGTTACAGCTGCTTTGCTAATAAAATTCATTAAAAAAAAAAAATTACAGCCTTTCCCCCTTTCCTGAATATTTTTTTTTTTTTAAAATGCCACAAACTATTCCTTTGCAACTATGCTTATCTGCAAAAGTATATACACCGGTACCAAAATTTCTGTGCAGTCTGTAGAGTTTTAAGTTAAAAGACTACGTAATGTTTATTCAGTCTACACTACCAGATGAAAGTTACAAAAGAACTTCACTTAGTTTCTAGAGTTTATTTATGAAACAGGAAACGCCAAGTACTACAGTGCAACAAGGTTATTAAAAACATTTTACTAACATTTGTCTCAGTTATTTCCAAAGAAACATGTTAAAAATTAATAAAGCCATTTCTAAGCTCTAGTACCAGTTGACTACTCTGTGATTACTTTCTTATGGTAAAACAATGTTCTAAATTAAATACTTTCTGAATGATTTCACTTTGACAGTATGAAATACAAATAGCTTCCATTTAATAATTTAGAATAGAAAACAAAAAAGCAAGTCACCACGCCAAAAAGGTATGAATCAATCTTTGGCATAATGAAGTTAAAATTAATGGACCCAAAGCCCAGATTATTTTCAATATTAGCTATATAACCCATTATCCTGCTTCCAGGCACAAAGACCACCAAATCATACAATAGTTTGGGTTAAAGATCACTTGGTTTCAAATCATGCCACCATGGGCAGGGATGACACCTACTAGATTCAAAGCCCCATCCTAACTGGCCTTGAACACTTGCAGGGATGGGGCATCCACAGCTTCTACAGGGAATCTGCTCCAGTGCCTCACTATCCTCTCAATGAAGAATTTAATCCTATTATCCAATCTAAACTTACTCTCTTTCACTTTGATTATGCTATTCCTTGTCCTATCACTGTAAGAAGTTCCCCTCAAGATTTCTTTAGAATTCCTTCACCAGTGAAAAATGGCCATAAGATTACCCAAGAGCCTTCTCCTCTCCAGACTCTGCAACCTCAACTCCCTCAGCCTTTTCTCACAGAAGAGATGCTCTATCCATCTAATAATCTTCATGATCCCCCCTGGACTTGTTCCAACATGTCCATATACTTCTTGTGCTGAGAAAACTGGATACAGTGCACTGTAAGAGTGGAGTAGAAGAAGAAATTCATCTCTCTTGCCCTGCTGGCCACACCTCCTTTGACGCACTCCAGGACACCTTTGGCTTTCTGTCTGTACAGAATAACCCCACTGTCACACTTGCACCACTCCAGGAACCAGCCCCTCACAGCCTCTGCACAGAATTAGGACAGCATCTTACCACAACCTAACTTCAGGTAGTTGTGCAGAGTAATAAGGAGGGTCAAGGGAGACATTTTCTCCAGGTTGAACAATCCCAGCTCTCTCAGCTGCTACTCACAAACCTGACACTCCAGACCTTTCACCAGCTCCTCTGCCCTTCTCTGCACACACTCCAGCATCATCTCAGTGTCCTTCCTGCCCAGAGGGACCCAGAACTGGATACAGCACTCAAGGTGTGGCCTCACTAATGCTGAGCACAGGGGAACAATCACTTCCCTGATCCTGCTGGACAAAATTTCTGATGGTCATCTTGGCCACCTGACCAAACTGCTGGCTCATGTCCAGCCACTGTTGACCAGCATCTCCACATCCTTTCTCACCTGGCAGCTTTCCAGCCACTCTGCCCCAGAGTGCAGTACTGCAGGGGGTTGTTGCGGCCAAACGCAGGATCTGGCATTTGGTCTTGTTGAAACTCCTGTCATTGGTCTCAGCCCACCGACCCCTCTGAAGAGCCTTCCTAAACTCCAGCAGACCAACAATCCCACCCATCTTGAGTTTACAAACCTACTGAGAGCACACTCAATCCCCTCATCCAGATAATCAGTAAAGATAACAAACAGGACTGGCCTCAACACTGAGCCCTGGGAGACACTACTGGTGACCGATGTCAGCTGGATGTGGCACCACCCATCACCCCTCTCTGGACTCAGCTACCCAGCCAGTTTTTAATCTGGCAAAGGGTGCACATGTCTAAGCCATAGGTTGCCAATTTTCCAGGATAATGTAATGGAAAAATGAAAGGAAAAAATCTAAATACAATAAAATAGTAAAAATGTAAAACATGGATAATGTTATGGTAAAATACAGTAATTTCATGAATACAAGCCGCACCGTTTTGACCAAAATTTTGCTCCCACTCCAGAAATGCGGTTTACACTCAGGAGCGGCCAATATGCAAATAATTTTCTGACATCTTCAACCCCAGGAATGCAAACCGAGTCAGTGCAAACTGCAAAGTTGAGCACCTGCCAGTAAAACCCTGCATTTATGCAGTTGTTACAAATTGGTTACTCTGTTGCGCAGCGGGTGGAGCTGCTCCGTGCAGGCAGCGTGGGGGAGGGGAAGGCGGGACAGCTCTCTCCTGCTGGCCCCACGGCCTGGAGGGAGGCAAGGGGCTCTGTGCTGCTGGCCCCGCCACTCGGGGGGTTCCCGTCCCCGCGTGCCACCACTGCAGGAGCAGGCAGGCTCCATCCTCAGCTCCCATCGCCGCCGCGGGTGCCGGTGGGCTGTGCCCCCCCCGCCACCGTGGGGCAGCACCGGGCTGGGGTGACCAAGCCCAGCGGTGGTGGCGGTTGGCCCCGAGCGGCCCCACCAAGCGGCAGTGCCGCGCTGGGCCACCCAGCCCTGTCGGCAGCCCTGAGCCCTCATGGCCCGAGCCAAGTCAGTAAACTCCGCCCTGCCGTGAATCTGTTACTATTTGGCAACTTTGTTGCACACGGGTCCTCGCTGTGAACGACAGAGCGGTTTATACTCAGGTGTGGCTTATTTATGGACAAAGAACGAAATGTTTGCCAACACCCGGTGACGCGGTTTATACTCAGTGCGGCTTGTATTCGTGAAATTACTGTAATCAGTAAGAGAATTGCTTTATAAGCAATTCTTCCCTTCCTGAAGATGATGGATTTGGTTTTCAAAGCTATGTGTTAAAAATCTGCTGGTAGTTAACTTAACAACTAAATTCACTTTCTCAAAATAATTAACCGCATACAACAAAGTTATTATGCAGGTATTTAACATATGTATTAACAGTAAAGAAAGATGTTGCTCACATAGTAACAAATCAGTAAAATGATAACAGTCGCTCCTACTACAGCAACACTGACTTCCTGCTGCCACCAGTCCCAATAATAAAATGTTAATATCCAGGTTTAAGAAGAGCCAAAATTCTGCATAGCTTCTAAGCCCCCCAGTTACCCTCAGATCCAGAGCACTACTAAAACTAGCATAGTTTTCATTTTAATTAGACATATTTTTCATCTACATTAAACAACATCATCATCATCTACACTATATGTCATCTTTTCTTCCTCTTTGAAACCAGAGAAAGATAGTTTCTGAGATGAGGAGTTTTGCAGATTATATGAGACACATGTATTTTGGTCATCCTTAGCATGACTACTATTATTTTCATTTTATATCCAAAGGGTTCAAGTCAGTAAGCATTCAGTACGTCTTCACCAGTTCAATTCTATTCATGATTGCATAGGTCCCACTCACATTTATTCTAAGACATTCTTTACAGTCTGGAGAGTGCCAGCCTACTTGGCTGCTTCTGACACACAGTTACTAATCACCCTTGTGGCCCTACTCTGAACTATCCTCTGAAAATTTTAAAAGTCTAACATACACTTTTTGAGAGGAGAGATTGGAACTACACACAAAATTGAAGCTATGCACAAACCATTAAGCCCATAATGATTTTGTTTTGCTTCCTTTTCTTTGCCAAGTATTTCTGACTGTCACTGGAATTTATGGTTCCATGAAACAATAGTTCTGTTGACTATAAGGGTCATTTGCATGTCCACCATCCACACGTGAAGCTAAAATCACAGAAAATTTTAGCATCACAAATTACTCTTATCCAGTCTTTGCCCAGATAAATACTGATCCATGAGAGGAGACACCTGCTGTTGTATGATCAACCAAAAGCAAAATAATTAAAACCACCAAAACTATTAGGTGTATATTTTCTTATATCCATATAATATAGACCAAATCTATCACTAACATTTATTTTTCTTCTAAGGAATGGGTTTACCTTCATTTTTCCACTATATTTTGGATCTGAAATTGTTTCAAAGGCTGCATCTTTGCTTAACTGCACAAAATCTGGAAAACTGGAAAATACCTGGCTGCAAACTCGTTTGATATGCGCTTCCTGGAAGAAAAGCAGAAAGATTGAACAGGTGTTAAAAAACAGAGCTATATTAAGCCATGCAAGGAGTTAAACAGGTTGAAATATGATCTGCCAAAGTATCTCAAGCAGAGTTATATGGTTTTTAATTTAGTTCACTACAAAACTGCTGGATAAAACATATCCTGTGTTTTGTTTTGTTTCATTTAAAAAATAAAAAAAAGAGATTCTTAATCTGAAATCATAGATCATACACAAAATTTCTTCTCCTGGCCAGAATTATCAGTTTCAAAAAATTCTATTGCCTTGAGGTTTGCATTAGCCAACAGTTGTGCACCAATATTTCTCTTGACCCTCTGGCACAACAAGCCAGAATTGTGTATTGTTCCAGAACACAAACTGTACAGGAAATGCACTTAAGCTGTTCAAAAGCCACATAAAGCTCCACTGCTAAACTTAGCTCTGAACTTACACACAACCTCACACTTCAAGTCCACTTTTCCAGAGAGAAGGAAAAGATCACACCTCTTACAGCATATACAAGGGCCTTCAATGCTTGAGGCAAGAAATACTGTAAAGTTTATTTAGTAGATGTTGGCAAAATTAACAATTATGCATGACGTAGAAGACCGTAAGTCACAAAATATTTGTATTCTGTTATTTCAGAGGTTATTTAAATATCAAATGTTATTACAACAAAAACTACAAATGCAATACACAAAAAAGCCCACTGAAAACATCTGGGTGTATGCTGCGTGTAATGTGCTGGACACTAAAAGTAACATTTCTAAAAGAGCAAAACTGCTTTAATGGAACAAACTTAGAAAATTAGCTAGGACATTCTGATTTCTCTTCCTTGATAGATTCTAAGAGAAAATTATAACATCCATAAATCTCTTTCCTCCTTCCTGGATCTTAAGGCTCAAAAACAAGCATTACTAAAACTGCTGTTTGTGGGTCTTGTTACTTGCCATAGTAACAACACAAGCTGATACTGATCTTTCATTGAGCAATTTCTTCTAAAACATGTTTCTCATTATTTAAACAAACTCAGCTCTTAATATAAAGTACTAGAGAAAAAAAATTTCTAATTACCTATTACCTGTTCATTTGCACACAGACATTCCTCTTACAGGCACTCTTCATAAATGTAACAAAAAATAGCACTATTAGAAATCACTAAAATTATTCTCCCCCCCAATCTCTTCAATATATATAACCCTTATAACCCTTACTTTCAGATATGAATCAACTAAATTAACATGTTGTTTTTATAACATCTTAGTAAGGAATGTGTTCTGTACGTCTGAATGGAAAAGGAATTTAACAAAATAGCTTACTGCAGTTAGTTAAGACTTACAAAGGAGGCCAGTAGCAATTTCTATTCAGGAGTTTTCATCCCATTCATTTTTCACAAGGCAATATTTTAGATACTTCTGAAACTAACCTGCAGTTTGCTAGTGTTGTCTGTCTGCAGCAGTGCAGCATGATTTGCAACCTTCTGTAGGATCATTAGGTAACTGAAGCGCAATGACTTGATCGTTTCACCATGTGCATTTACCTTCAAAAAATAAACACCTCAGTTTATGTCAACAAATACTACTGAAAATAAATTATAATCTCAAATAAATGTTATTCTTACCAGGTTTAATGCATTAATAACTCTTAGTACTATAACTGATCCCTGAGAGATGAATACTGTATTTCTGATAAAACTGAACTAAATTTTGTTTTTCCTGCAGCTTTGTGACCCTATTAATAGAAATATCTTCTCAATAAAAAAAACCCCTACAACTATGTTTATTGCTTGCTAAACATTTCAGATAGTAACTTCTACAGACATCACATGGAGATAACCAAGAACTCTTCAGTAAACGACGGTAACTTCACAACTGATTAAATCAAGTAAGAGCAGTTTGAATGACTTCTTACCTTTCAGCTGCTAACTTTACCTTTCTCTCCAGCAAAAGCCTATAAAGCTTTACAAACACCTCAAGTAGCGAAATTCAACCTTCAGACATTCTACAGTGCAATAGCAAGAACCTCATCAGCTATCTTCTCAGTTACGGTTGGTTGGCTTGATCAGTATTTTTTCCTTTGCCTTCTCAAGTTACTAAATTTCACAGTTATCATTCAACTATCTGCAGGCTTGCCTATCACCTTTTCGTGAAACAAGTTCACCAGTATTTCTTTTTTTCTACAAAACATCACTAGAAAAAAAATCTGCAAAGAAGGCTAGTATCCATGGAACATTGATAAGGAGATCGCTTATAAAGAAAGATGCAGGAAATTGAAGAAGTTACATCATTTGGAAAAAACCACAAAAACAGTACACAAAGAACCAGAGCAGGCCAGAGAGGTAAAAGGGAGAAACAAGCATGAGACATATGCTTAAAATGTTTAAAAGATGTGCTTAATCTGAGCCCACTAAGTGAGGTACACAAAACAAATACAAAGCTAGACTAATCAAGGTCTAAAGAAGTCTAGAGAAGATTGAATAAATCTGCAAAGCTGTTACTCATGGACAAAGTTCAGCTTGTGGTCTGTGGTTTCTGTTACAGTTCTCCCCTCACGAAGCAAGGCAAAGTGAATGTTTAACAGCACAGAAAGGCACAACTGCAGTTTGAACACAACGAACTGCCCAGGCAACCTGCTGAGTTCAGGGTGTCTTCCATTTGCAGCTCCCGCACAAACCATCTAAGGCACCCGATAGCAGCATGCCTGACATACACTGAACATCTCAATGCAGTACCCTTGCCAATATCAACTAAATCACAGGTGCATTTATTAATACAAAGGATCCAGAATTTACCACATATGTAACAATCACCTGCTCAGGGCATGCAAAGCAGTTTTACAGTAACCCCAAAGTGCCTAACTTCATTATGTTGGTGATGTAGCTCCCCATGTTTCCAGTTGGGATTTCCCAAACAGGCTGCAAGTAGTAAAACACTTCAATCAGCTCTTCATCAGCAGAGAGTCTCTGGAGAAATTCAGAAAACTATGCTCGAAAATCCAAACAGTATCAAATTCTTACTTTGTAACAACAGTTCTTCCTTTTCCGGCCACTGTTGCAGCTACAGGGTTCTCCTGCTCTTAACACCAAGGATACATCATCCGTCTCTAGCACAGCCTGGTACACGGCTTTCTGGAATTCAGTTAGGGAACAAAACACCATCTGCCAAAGAGAAAACACAAGAAGTACTATCATGTGCAGCACATAATGAAAGGCAAAAAAACCTCACTGCATCAAAAAAATACAAATCACAGATCACTGAAAATAAAGTAGAAATTAAGACTGTGCTTGCTGAAATAGCTACAGGAAATGATTCTATCACCAAATGAAAAAAAAAACGTGGACCTTAACACCAAAAGAGCATGAAACAATAGCCAAAATGTATGCATACTTATTTTATTCCACCCCAAAATTCTACGAAGATTATCAATATCATTCTACAAGAACCTGCTGTTATCTTGCTCAAAAGCTTTAAATATGAAGGAATAGGACAAGGGAAAGTGAGAGAAGCAAATGCATAATGTTAATTACAAATTTCTCTCTGTTTTTCAAGGTGCTTAATTTGCCCTTTCTTTCCCCTTTTTAGGCATTAGCCATTATAGAGCACTACAGCAAGCATGATGCAAGCACGACAAACAGAATAAACAATGAGAATGCAAGGAGCTACACAGTGCTATGGCCAAAACTCTGATCTCTCCTCTTAAAGACCATGGGTGGCATCTCCATGACATCTTTAGTCTTAAGCAGCATGAGACAGAAATCCCAAGATCATTTCTTAACCTACGCTATCCACACAGTAGCAGCACCATGCTGAGTTATAACAATACAGCAGTAACTTGAACATATACTCACATTAACAAGATAATGAAAAGAATAAAACCTGCTGGATTCAGAAAAGTGACTGAGTCATGTTTGTGTTAATCTTTCCTTCAGAAGACAGCCTAGATGACATTATTATAAACTAAGGATGAAGAAATAATACCAAATTTTGAAAATAAAACCAGCTGCAAATTTACCTATTTGTCAACTCTGAAGAAAAGATTTAGCAGAAGTCTTAGTTATATCAATAAAGTATTATCACTTCATATAATATTTACAATTGCATCAGATGAACAGAATTACAGACCTATCACAGAAAAAAGATTTTTCTTTTATTTCAGGATCAAAAATGAGGGAGTTAAAAGCATAGTGTTCCATACACAAAATGTCAAGATGCAAATTCAGAAGTTCTGTATAGAATTTCAAGAAATTTACATACATTGCTTCGGGCTTGCAGAGATAAGGACAAAAAACACATAAAACAGATGTGTAAATCACTAGTCAGAAGAGTAGCTGAGTATTTTCATGCTTGATTAACTCCATTTCAATGTGCAATCATAGTAATTATGTGAACAAAGGACACTACTTCAAGCGCACTTTTTCCAAGGTTTCTTAAGTTAATAAGATGAAGAGAAGACCAAAAACTACAGACATGATGCAAGAGAGAAAATACATCAAGAAACTAAAAAAGAAGAGATACATTCATTAGCATTGTAATTGAAATGTGAAGGCACTCTTACTCGGTCTTCCTTTTTTGGCAACTGATCACTGATAAGCGCTTTAGTACGTCTCAGAAACCAGCCAGACATTTTTCTTGCTAGCTTCACCATGGCCTTACGACCTGTTGCTAGTTCTCTTTTAGTTGCAGTGTGCCTCTGGCCATGCTCCACTGGATCAGAAAATTTCTTCTTGAAATGTACTCTGCTACCTAAAAGTCCTGGTACAGCCCTATTAAAAAACAAAAGGGGAGGGGGGATTGATTCACTGATTTAAAGTATACCACAATTTTTTTCTTTCTGGCTAACACCAACATCTCTTAAAGCAGCAGTCACCAGATAAACTACTAAAAATTTCAAAAAGTACAAACAGAAACATATACTATTTCAAGACATGCCATTTTTCATTTGTTTTCTGTGATCCTCAAATGCTAAAACATACTCCTTAGGAAAAGGGTTGCAATCTCAAGAAAAAAAAAAGCTTACCAGAACAACAGAAATCACAAGTATATAGAACCTCTAACTACAAGGCTGCTAGTATTGAGGAGCCTAAAATGGAAGCCAAGCAGTCATGTTTTAAATTTTTGCTGGTTTTATGAAAACAAAATATGCAGATACTACAATTAACTAAATAAAATCTTGAGAAACCCAATAGTAAAAAGAATCTAATTGTTGGCGGCATTATACATAGGAACAATTTACTAACAATATCAGCATAGTTTTAATGAACCAGATGCAACACTAAGCTTAAAACATTCCTCCTGCTATTTTTGTTCTGTGTAGCCTTATATCTAGAGCATGTTTGCTTTGTTCCTCTTCTACAAAGCGCTCCCATGAGGTTTAGATTTGTATCTATGGTCAGTTGCACTTCTCCTTGACCATTAAAAGCTTTTCTGGCTGTTACCTTTCAAATATGTGCATTCGAGCATTTTGAAAAAAAGGCAAAACATTATTACTTTCATCCTCCAAGTAGGTCAGAATGACCTGCAATACTGGACAGAACAAAGGCACTATGGTGGTCAAGGCTGTGTAATGATTCCGTATCTACTGAGTGAAGGACAGAAGAAAAAAAGAGTGTCCTTAGGAAAAAAAAAAGAGACAAGATAATATGGGAGGTGGAGGAAGAGTAATTTTAACTACTTCCCAAATTCCCCAAAGGAGCCAGCTGGGATGAACTCCAAATGTATTGAGTAACCATAAAATACCAGGAGCTTACCTTCCCAGAAAGTTATTTTCTCAAAAAAAGCAGGTGTTTTGAGCTTGAGAGTTGTGTTTTGTTGTTGTCATTTTATAACACAGATGGCTCCGTATCACCCAGTCCTGCCCCAAACTCACTGCACAGTTAACACACAAAAGTGTTTAAACATAAAAGAAAATATTTTATTTACCAGTCCATAACACACCAAAGTTCTTTCATATTGTTTTGAAGAATGGTTCCAGTAAGACCTATGCGAACACTGCATTTTAATGACTTCATCGTTTGAGTTATTTGAGCCTTTGGATTCTTGATTCTATGTGCTTCGTCCACTATCACAGCAGACCACTCTATACTGCAGATCAAAAAAAGATTTCTTTATTTGTTATTTGTCCCATCATCCCACATACAAAAAGTGAAGTCAGCCATACAAATAGCTGTGATGGTACTATAACACATTATTACTTTTTGATTTCCCTGTTTTTTTGTATTATACCCCTCCATTTCTTTATATTGTTTTTTTAGCAAAATTCAATTAGCATAGTTGAACACAATGACTAAACTATATCACCAAATAAATTAGCTACTGTTACCTGTTTCAAAAGCTTTCTGTGAAGAAAGCAGTTTTCAATCTGTAGACCAAGGAATCCAGTACATCTCACTAAAATTAACTCCACTCGTAATTAAGAATTACTAAAAATAATAAGTTTCATGATTATAAGCCGCACCTGATTATAAACTGCACTTCCGGGTTCGGACCAAAATTTTAGTCAAAATGGTGCGGCTTATAATTGTGAAATTATGTACTTAAATACGCTTAACAGGGGTTAAGCCTCCTTTTCCCAACACAAATTATCCCATGCAACTACCAGTGAACTGAAAACATTACAATCTGCATGGTTTTCTACAAGAAAGTATCGCTCAAGAGTATCTATACAACACCAATATAGCAGAAGAATTTTAGTATTTTGGGACTGTGATGAGAAGGAACATAGCTATAAGCAGTAACCAAAAGATATTTTGGAGCCAGTTCAAGAATAAAACTCAGGGGTAGAATGACCCGTATACTGTGATAATAATAAAAAAAGGTCTTCAAGTCTCTAGGAAGAGATTTACTAACTTTTTGAGTTCACTTTACATATATGAATATTTCAAAAAACAACCATATCCAATTTGATATGTTGCAAAAAGCTGAGACATGTTTAGAGAGGTTTAGTAGAAAGCCTGTCTCCTGAGCAAGCTGCATTTAGTTCACTAATGAAAGCTTGGGACGTTTTTGCTACCCACTAAATACATTCAGTCCTACATTCCCAAAATACGGTAAAAATTGGAGTTTCTGAAAAGTCTAACAGATGTTCATATCCCAGCTCCTTCCACTTAAATCTCTCATAGTGATTTACATGCATAACTGAGCATATGTACTCTTATCCTTGATAGCTGATTATTCAAGAGCAGCTTTTGAGGCAAATCCATCACTGTAGTGAAGCAAGACACAAAGCTTCTTCTGGTGTCAAGATCATAGGTCCATCCAGTCACATCCTCCGCAGAAACAGTTTGGTAAATCTGTGTGCTGAAGAAATGTATTTGCAGGCAGTCCCACATCAGCACTGGTCCACACATGCACCTATTTCCTGACTACAGTCTATTCCATGATCAAGCATGAAGAGTTCCTCAGAAAGAATACAAATTCTTAAGGGGCTGATAACAAAACTACTCTTCTATCTCTACTTCTTTGCTTTCTGTACTTCAGATCTGAGCACAGAGATGAAGATCTGATCGTTTTGATGATGGATCTCCAGATAACTAGGGTACTCTCTGGGGCCTGGACCTTTCCCAACACCCAAAACGCCAAGATCTGCAGACCTACTTATATCAGCTGCTGAGGGCAAGCTGCTACCACCAACCATTGACACAACTTGTACCCTACTTTCAAGATGGCATAAGGGAAAAGAACCTCTAGGAATGGATGAGAAATGTGTAGGTTTAAATCTCAAAGCTTTTAGGGTTCAATAATTTCATCAAGCTGGTGAAAAGAGCAAATAACAAGCAAAATACCTTTTTGAACATTTGTTAAAATTTCCAGGTGATTGCTCTCCTTACATTGAACTAGAAGACAGAAATACTTTCTATTCTACGTCATCAGTTTTCAGGCAGGCAATTCCTGCATCTTTCAGAGAATATTTCATAACTGCATTACCAGCAAAGACTAGTTTTATGGGAACTACTCAAACACTTACTGCTATCAAGAGTCCCATTACAAAGATAGTTGCATTAAGTCTGGCTGAGATGAAGTTAATTTTCCCACAGCGGAGGTCTGTGGGTAGCTGGGAGAGTGTTGTTAACACCCCAGTGTTTTGGCGGCTGCTGAGTAGGGCTGGCAGAGCATCGGTGCTGTCTCTCAACATTCCCACCACATCGGTAGACTGGGAATGGGTAAGAAAGATCATGGGAGGGGACAAAACTTGGCCAGTTGACCTAAACTGTCCAAAGGGATAACTCATCCCAGATCGTATCAGGTCATAAAAGGTATAAAAGTTAAGGAAAGGAGGAGGAATGGGACATTAGTTATTTACGATGTTTGCCTTCCAGAGCAACTGCTATGTGTGCAGAAGCTCCACTTCCCAGGAAGTGGCTCAACACTGCTAGCTGACAGCAGAAAATAAAGTTTTTTTCCCCCCCTCTTTCTTTGTACATGCCTAAATTTTTGCTTTTGCTTTAGTAAACTGCCTTATCTCAACTAAAGAGCTGCTTTTTATCCTAATTTCTCTTCTCTGTCCAGCTGAGAAGGGGACTGACAGAGTGGGCACCTGATGTCCAGCCAAGGTCAACTCATTAGAACTGTTTAACTAATGTAACAGTTAAATTCAGTTGTACAGGATAAATTCAATACTACGGGAATTCTTCTCTGCAGCACAGTGAGTCAGTAAATACAGTAATTTCATAAATACAAGCCGCATGGAGTATAAGCCGCATATCCGGTGTGTCGGCAACGTTGATGTCTTTGTCAATAAAAAAGCCGCACCCAAATATTAGCCACGTTTTCGTTCGCGGCGAACTTTCAAAGTCGCCATTTAGTAACACAATCGCGGATCGCCGGGGCTTACTGGCTTACTGCCGAACTTGGAAACATTATTTCCAAGTGAAGAAAGACATAGACCATAGCTGCGGCAGCGTTCCTCGCAAGTTTTATTTACAAGCCGAAAAAGACACGAACAATAGTGTGGTCATTTTGCAAGCGTTCCCAACAGATCCGCGTTGCCTTTAAACAGCAGCTCAGCCGCGTGGGCAAGCGGGCGAGCAGCCGAGCTCCGAGTGGAGCCACATCTCCGTGCCGGCACAGCCACCCCGTTCAGCCGCGCGAGCCAAGTGGCCTCCCCACCCTCTCCGCGCAAGCCCAGCCAGCCGCGCAGCCGCACAAGACTGAAAACACTTTAAAAAGTACAGAGAAGTATCACACACTTTTATCAAACTGCTGAAGTAACTCGCCGAGGGAACTCGTCGAGGGAACTCGCCCCGATAACACCCCCCGCTCCTCAGTAACGCCGCCATCCACAGGCAGGCAATAAGCTGTTCTCTGATTGGTTCATCGTCGGAACACCAGGAAACAATGGATTTCAAACCATTTTGGCTCGGGACAGGACCAGCACGGTACCAGGTAAGGGCAGATATCACATTTTTGTTTATAAATTAGCCGCCCTGGAATATTAGTCGCACTTTCGGTTTTCCACCAAAATTTTGGTGTAAATGGTGCGGCTTGTATTCGTGAAATTACTGTATATTACACAGAAACAAATCCTTGGAAAGAACAATGCACAAACAGTCAGTTAAGATTCAGTGTCTAAAAAAATCACATTAAAACTATTACCTGTTAAATTCATCCAAATACAGGCGGAGTATCTCATATGTTGTAAGAGCAACTTCACATTTCCCTTGCTTGATGCGACTCATGTCATCGTCCTTTTTACTGCCATGTAAGACACAGACCTTAAAGTATCCCCATGTGTCTAACTCATCCTTCCAATTGTACAGCACTGAAAGAGGGGCCACTATGAGAAAAGTCTGAAAACAAATATATATAATAGTATCACTTGAAAAACTACAACATAGCAATTTCTCAAAAACTGAAGTCAAGATCTCGACTGCTTTACTGCTCTGAGCAGTTTGATTGTTTAATTCTGTCATTTCAAAGGATGTATGGAAAACATCTAAAGTTAATATAAATTCAAAAGTAATCAGTTTGTATATAATACAGCACAAAAATACCATAATACTAAAATTAAATACTAAAATGCACTTCTTACTCAAATTATACTCTAACAACTGCAGTAAGATGTGACACACTATCATTTTGCTTTGTTATACCATCTGTATACCACAAAATGTTTTACAAATGGAGAAAATAAGAGCAGGAAGAGGATAAAGAAGTTTCCTCAAATCCACAAGTCTAGTCATCATGAGACTTGAAAGCAAATAGTCCTGAAAAGGGTTAAAAAAATTAGGACAGCTCACATAATTCATTTAATATCACAGGATAATAAAATCAGTAAGGTAGAAAGTGAATTTGGGACATTTTCAGTCCAACTTTACAGTAAAAGCAGTGGCAATACTGATTTCAAAGCCAGGCTTTCCCAAGTGAGCTCATCAAAACTCCAGAAAGATGGATGGGGTCTACAACCTCTCTGTGACCTGTTTCAACATTAACTGTCCTCAAAGTGACATTCTTCTCTTATTCTTAGTCAGAAGCATTCCTGGCTCTTTGCACATAAAGTGCTATCCTTTTACCCCTTCCCCTCAGCCTGTATTACCTGAGGAGCACGTACCCATTATTCACAGAGCAACAGTCATTACACCACTCAAATTCTCAAACTATTCCAGCAAAATAAAAACAATAATGGAAAATAGAAATCATATGGTTTCGGTAATGGGTAAAATTAAAATGATCTTCAGATTTATCTTATTTGCATAGAACTTTTATATGTATCTTTTATCTGCTGTCATAGTATTTGATTACACAGATTATCAGTCAGACATACTTCTGACATTATGACAGCCAATCAAGAACATATAGGACATCACAAGGCTATTAGCAATACATCTTACAAACATACGGATTTGTCTTAATTAAATACCCTATTATAATAGATATACGTGCTTTTTTTACTTTAAAACTATCACCACACAACACTAATTTTCTACTCACTGGCATGCGCTTTTCAATGTACTTTAGCCACAAATGAAACCCAGACACCTCCAAATATTTTCTGTTAGCGCAGATGAACAGTAGTAACAGATGAGACAATAACAACTAGAGAGACAGGGCACTATGACAGTCTGCTAAACTGAAGGTTTCCCAAACAGTAATAGGAGAGGCATGAAATCCTACTTCAGCAGCTGAAATTTAAAAATTAATGTACATAAACTCCTAGAACAAACAAACAGACAAATCTGAATATTGCCTTTTTTCAGGAAAATCCTTAAGATAGTATCACTAAAAGTTTTACCTTCTTGGGGTTACAATGTGAGCCTTTTTTCATTGTCCTCAGTAAAAATTCCGGCATATTATTTTCAATATCCTCATGTGTTCCCTTTTTGTGCAACACTGCAGCCAAAAATGAAATGACCTTAAGAAAGAAAACAACTCTCAGTGACTAGGTACAAGAACAAATTGAATGAATTCCACAAAAAATAAACATTTAGGACAATATCCTGGACAGGATTCAGAAGGTGGTTTGGTGGGGGGGAGATGTTTTTTCTGGGGGGGTGCAGGCAAGCAATGTTCATTGGTTTTAAATAAATTTGGTTTTAAAATGGGACCCCTCCCTCCCTTGGGTTCCCAAGAATTCATTGAATTAATAATAAGAATAATTAATTGTTCTATCTCACTCTTTTATTCTTTAAGGGGAAAAGTCAAAAAATACACAAGAGACAGAGTATGAAAGAACCAGGAAAAAACAGAGCTGACACTTGTCTTGTAACTCTCCTTCTTTTCAGGGTACTTGAATTTCAGATGAGAAAACAAAAGGAACAGATATCCTCTAACTATCCTCTCAATGTTATTTCTGCAAAAGGAAGAAAAGGTTTATACTAGAAAATTGTTTTTTACTAATATGCCTTTTTCTGTATGTTCCATTTCTTCAAATTCCTGTTGCTGACAACAAAATCATCACTCAAAGGTGATTATGAGAACATATTTATTACAATAAATCACAGCAAGGACAAACATCCCAGCACACGATATTCTAAACTCCTCCTATAATCCAAAAACAGGAAGAAGGCAGAGAAATATCTGGCCAGAACATGCAAATTCAAAATCCATGTGGGATAAATGGTATCCATGGACGAAGCAGCAGCAAGGACCAGATGCATCACCAGAGAGGTGCCCTTCTTTTGAAAACTCAACACGCCCGTTTCATCCAGAGTAGCCAGCTCCAGCCGCTTCCTTTTTGCAGCTGCTACACAGCTGCTCATAGCAAGAAAGAGGTAAAGCTACCAGCTGTTGATTTCCCAAAAAAGAACTTTCTCCCTGATGAGTCTGGAGAGCAGAGCGCAGAAAAAATACCTGCCTGAAAAGAATAGTTAGATGGACAGAAGAGAGAAGAAATCCATATGTATGGCCACAGAGTGAAAGAAAGGTATGTAGAATCAAAGTAAACCAAACATTTTTAAACGTAATATCTCATAAGCAGAGGTCAAGGTGAACTGTTAGTTTGCACATGTTGTTTAACTAAGGATTTTTTTAAAAATCTTTGAAAATTAAAATCAAATTCAACTGAACAATAAATCTCCGCATCTTTTCCACATTCTTCATTCTTGGAAGAATTTGCATCACAAATTTATAAGAGTAGCAAAGGCATAGAAAAAGCAACTCATTATCAGAAGTCTTTGGCTGCTCTAGATAAAGCAAGAAGCACCTAAATGCCTTGATAGCAAACTAGTGCAATCACACTAAGAAACATTATTCTATTTGCCTTCACTTAAACTTCAGCTTGATATGAATGAACCACATGGTCAGGCCATTAAAAGCAAAAATCAGTTCAGAAGTACAAAGAACATTAAAATTCAAAGGATTTCTAGAAAAGTCTTTATCTCATGAATTATCCTCTAATTCATAAACAGTGAGCTTCAGCCAACTTAAAAGCATAAGTCAACTTTTTTCTAAGACTGTATCAGTTATTCAATGAACTTTAGATGTATTTTTTCGTATGTACTAACATTTTCTAAACAAATGAATTCTACCATTTTACTTCATATCCACTGAACTGTCTTTCCCATGCTGAACTTGAACATTGTGTTTTATAAAAAATAAACACGATCACAAAATCATAAAATGGTAAGGGTTAGAAGAAACCTTACGAGATCACCTAGTTCCAACCCCTGCAATGGGCAAGGATGCCATCCACTAGACCAGATTGCTCAGGCCCCCATCCAACCTGGCCTTGAATGCAAAGGTTACTGGAAGGCTGCAATGAAGTCCCCCAAGAGCCTTCTCTTCTCCCGGCTGAACTGCCCCAAATCTCTCCTCCTCTCTTCATAGGAAGAGAGAGGCTCTACACCTTGGAACACCTTGTGGCTTGCTCTGGACCTATCTAACAGGTCCACATCCCTCCTGTGCTGGGGACCCCCAGAGCTGGATGCAGTGTACAGGTGGGGTCTCAGGAAAGTGGAGCAGAGGGGTAGAATCACCTCCCTTGACCTGCTGGACATGTTGCTTTGGATACACCCAAAGGCTGCAAGTACATACTGCTGGCTCATGTCCAGCTTGTCACCCACAAGAATCCCCCAGACCGTCTTGTAAGGGCTGCTTTCTACAACTTCTCTCTGTTTGTGCTCATGTCTGGGAGTGCCTCAGCCCACGGGCAGCACCTTGCACTTGAATTTGTTTAATTTTATAAGATTTTCATAGGCCCAATTCTCACACTTGTCCCTTTGGATGGCATCCCTTCCTTCTCTTGTATCAACTGCACTGCTCAGATTTATCTCATCTGGAAACGTGCTGAGGGTGCACACTGTCTGTGTCAATGAGGCAGACATTGCAGAGCCTGTCCCAAAACAGAGCCTGAGGGACATGACTCATCACCAGCCTCAATCCCAACACAGCCTGAACACAGAGGCATTGACCTCAACTCTGGCTTCATCCAGCCAGCCAGCCAATTCCTTATCCATCGCACTGTCCATCCATCAAATCCACCCATCTCCAGCTCAGAAATAAGGATGTCATGTGGAACGATATCAAAGGCCCTGCAGAAGCAGAGACATCCGTTCATCTTCCCATATTGACCATTACCATCATTCCATTATATAAAGTCACCAGACCAGTACGAGTTTGCTCACTGCCTCAGATCAGACTCCTCAACCTTTCTCTTTTGACCCATGTACTTACAGAATCCCTCCTTGTTATTCTTCACATATGATATTCTTCATATAAGATATTCTTCGAAATCTCTACCTTTCTTCTGAAAACTTGACATACATTTAAAAAATAGCCATCAGATATAAATTCCACATAGGAACACACTGTCACTGTGTGATACAATCAGCCTAGAGAATCAGCTCTGAGACTCAAAAATGCAAGATGTAATCAAGACAACTAAATTTAGTTCCTCCCCCTCAAGTTTACTATTATCTTTCACATAGATGCATGATAGACAGATAGATAGATATTTCTTACTACATGAAATCAGATTATTTGCAGTTCTGAGTAGAAACAGTCTTCTACAACTACTGAGTTCTTAAACTACCATAAACATGGCCATGTTTAAAATGAATGCAGTTTAGTATTAATAAGCATCTGTTACAAGAGCATCATCAGCTATATATACAAATCCACAATACAACTCCAAATGCTCTATGCAGAGTTTTGCTAGTTCTGTTTACCCACTCCTCTTGTTTAGTTTGCTATAGGACAACACCTTTTTGTGCTGAAAGGTGTCTGTCAACATTCTCCTAAATGGAAGGGCAATAGATACGACAGCCAATACTTGTCAGTGAAGGAATGAGCTTACAGTGGATACAGGGAGCAAGAGAAAAGACATTGGTTCAAACATCACCCTCCACAGAACTCAAACTGTTAACTTTAAATCAGAAAGACTACAGAGAATTTCCACACATAAAGTCACCTTAATTATAGCAAAGTAAGTTGTTAAAAAAAAGGTTAAAAATTCAGTAATTTAGGTCACACAGATTCAAAGCATAATGAAAATGTCCAACTACACTTTGTCTTCTCACCAGTCTGCATCAAGCTGCATTCCCAAAAGAGTGATAGAAGTAGCATGGAATACCAAAGCACTATGTCCACAGATGGGAGTAAAAGTATCAGTTATTTTGCATTCCCAGAACAATGAAACTATTTGTCTTCAGCAAAAAATGAAAAAGGTATTTTAAAAGCAAGAGTCAAATAAGGGTCTGAAGTTCTTTTAGTGTACTCCACAGCAAGTTGCTTTCATGATGGGCAGGTATCAATCCTCAAAGTAAATTCAACACAATAACATCTTAATTATTGTAATTACTCATGTTTATACCAAAAGGAGCCACATCTCAGTTTTATGCCTGTAAGGAATGAGTCTTAAATCAGCAACGGGCTCCTGGCTCTGAGTGCTGTCCTGAATATCATGTCCTGCCTCATCCATCTCTGCAACAGCAGAGGGAAGTTTAAACTTCATAAATACAATGCTTTTTAAAATAGATTTACAGATCCCAGAAAATATTATATTCTCCCACAAAACAAACAATAAAATACCTGTATTGTCTTTCCAAGGCCCATATCATCTCCAAGAATACACCCTCTTTTATTAGAATAGTGTCTATACAGAAATTGGGCTCCTTCCCTTTGATAATCACGCAGGTATCTGTTAATTGTAGATGGGATAGAATCACCTTTGTCAGATAATTTAAAAGCAACCGCAGGAGATGGAAGATTTTGATCAGGAAAATATGGCTTTTCCAGATCGCCCTCATCAAATATTAAGCTTTTCCAAGGTCCTCTACTGTCTTTAACTTCACAAAGTTCTGTTACTAGTATTTTCCTTTCTTCAGATTCCAAGAATGATTTTTCATTCTTGTCCTTTTCAAGAGAAGTTATCGCTCCTTCATGAAGTTTTCCATTTTCAAAACAAGGGGCAAGGCATTTCTTCCCAATACACCAATGGTCTATTAAAAAAAAACAAACACACATAGTGATAAATTGGTCTGAAGTACAAAGTATTTAATTTCTTCACTATTAAAACAATGGATGTAAATTTAGTTGACAAAATGCATACAACTTAATATGAAACACTTTATTGGAAGTAGCACTAGAATCAAAATAGCAGTTACTGTTTACAACCAAAGCCTGAGCTAGACATAGAATTGTAGTTTGCTCTAACACCACTATTTCAGAAATAACAGATGTATAGAAAAAAAAGCAAAATCCAGATTCCGTTGCATTAAGTTTACACAGTGTCTTCAAACAGGCAAATACAGCAGTATGTATCAAACTGGAAAGACCCCACATCATACTGACAGTGAAAAACAGAACAAAACACCTCTACTAGAAAAACAAGGTCTTCACAATAAAAAGACTTCGCACATAATGGCTCGCACAAAGTTCTCCAAACCTGAACTGAGAGAAAAAGGGATGATCTTCGGAGTTTGCAGAAACAATTTCTAATCTTGTCCTGCTCAGTTATCCCAAAACAAAGAGATGCAGGATTCATTTCAGAACCTTTATTGTTTCTTATCTATTTGCTGGAATAAGTTTAGATACTTACAAGAAAGTCATTATCAATTGGCATGAGAAGCACCTTTTTTACAGGAAGGAGTGAGCCAGAGATAATCTTGCACCAGAGCAAGTATTCATCATTCAATGACCAGTGGTGGTGTATGTTCCTGGACACATCAACTCAGACACTTTTCAGAGGTAAGGAAAAAAGTTCTGAAGGCATGAAACTCCACCTTCACCCATTTTAATGTCTCTGTGTAAAAACTGCAAGAAGACTGGTTGTCCTCACCAAGTTCTGAGCGCCTGGAAGTGTACACTTACAGGACTACTGTCCACAATCTATTAGTTAAATCAATTATAACTCTAATTCATTTACTAAACAGATTTAATTCTATACACTTAGAGTAATCAAAAGCACCCATGCAGCCAAGCTCACTATTCTGCAGCCAGCATTGGCTCTAAGCTAACATGTAGGTAAACAATAAAAATAGTACAAGCCTACCAAACAACCTTATTCCAAAATTCTTTGGCCTCCAAAGTATTCTTTTAGTTACGAGATTTCATGGGCCAGGTGGTTTGTCTGCTTAGCAAAACCAGCAGACTGCTCTCTTTCAAGTAGCTCCACTCCCCTCTCAACACATGCAGATTCCTAGAATTTGGTGACATCTGACTAAAAACATTGTGGGCCTGCTCTGAATACACATAACGCTTCTGCCTGATACAAACTTCGATCCAAAGACTGAAACTGATGGGCCACTAGTTCTTACACTAACAAGGTCAAACCCCACAGCCTCTTCATTCAATTCACCATTTTGCAGATCTCTTTAATAGTGCCCCCATCATCTTGGAGCTCAGCCCCATACCTTGGGACCTGCTACATAAGCTGCTCCAAGACCTTCAGCCATTCCCTCAGATCTTCTCAAAGACTTGAAGCTCAAATGCAGCTTTTTGAGGCATGGATGAAGTACAGGATATACTTTCAACAAATCATACATAACTAATCCTTAAAGTTCATGGCATTTGTATCATCTCTCATCCCAATGCAAAAAGATGAGTACATTAACTTCTCCCAGTAGCATCTAATTCTTTCTGCAATTTCATGAGAACAGGAACCAAAACTGAAAAACGGAAGTCAGCTATGTACAGCACACTGTTATATATGCAAATCAAAGTTTAAATAGCAGAGTACTTCCATAATTCCTTTTTTCCACAGTAGTGACTGGACATGCACGTTTAGAGACTCTCAAGTTAAAACCATGATTTAAGACGACGGAGTTTTTGTTTTTAACGAAGCATTTACTTGAGGCTAAGAAGTAGCATATGACTCATCACAACTAGAGTTCAGGTGCAAAAGTGGAATAAATTACACTGGGCAATAGTACTAGTGTTACTAAGCTCCAAACCTAGGGAGAAGCACGGAACAGAATGAGAAAAGGGCTAAGACGTAAAATGGTATTAAAGACACCATTGCTTATGAAAGGCCAGAAAATAATGCTGTTAAAGCCAAAGGGTGAACTGCTTACTTTATCTAGTCTGATTCACCAAGTTCTTGGCTTTTGAATAAGAACCATAATTTATGTGCACCACAGTCTTTAGAAACAAAAGAAAAAAATATCGTATGGCTTCCTAGCATGGGTATAAGTACATTTACCATCAACGATGAAAGTTGGTATTTAAGACGCTTGCCTGTACTCACCCCTCTTACTACAGGTGGAAAAAATGTGCTACTGTCAACATTAACTGTACTAAATCATGGTGGTAATGGCCTCCTGTCACACACCAGTTCCTTTCAACCACTACGCTACGGAATTATGACGAATGCTCACTAACTAGTGAGGGCTGACCATTTAATGTAGAGTGTAAGGTTTTGTTTTCCCTTCGGTTTTTTTTTTTTATTTTTATTTTACACTCTAATAAATGACTGTAAAAACAAAATCCGACGATATTGTAGAGCAAGACACACGGAAGACGCTTACCTGGGACACCATCATCACACATTTTAACTTTTGGCTGTTCAAAGCCCGACGGAGGCCGCGGGTGGAGGTACCGGGGGCTGACGGGCACCGGCGCGCTGGGGACCCGCCGCCGCCCCTCCGCCGGGCGGGTCACGGCGCCTCGGGTCCCCCGGGGGGCCTCAGGAAAGGGCCCCGTTCTGTGCCCGCTCTCCGCACCCCGAGCGGCCCCGGGACAGCGGCAGCCGCTGAGAGCCGAGCCCGCGACCGGGGCCGCAAGTCCGCCCCGCCCGGCACCGGCAGCGTCGGTATCGCGAGAAGTGCGTTGCCGTGGTGCTCCGTGCGCTTACAGGCGCAGGCGGGCGGGCGGGAAATATCGCGAGGTTTCCTGGCGGAGCGGCGCGGGCTGGGTGGGAGTGGTGTGGCGCCTGGGCTTGTATGGGCTGGTAATGTTGTGTCCTCTTTTGGGCTCCTCAGGAGTGGAGGGCCTTGGAGCTCTTGGAGTGAGTCCAGCACAGGATAGGGACCTTGGGAGCATTTCTCTTGTGAGGACAGGCTGAGGGAGCTGGGCATGTTCAGTGTCGAGAAGAGATGTCTGAGAGGGGACCGTATCAATATGTATAAATATCTGAAGGGAGGGTGTCAGGCAGTGGAGCCGAGCAACAGGACAAGAAGCACAAGCTGATGCACAAGCAAACTGATACACAGAAGTTCCACCTTAACATGAGGGAGAACTTTACTGTAGTGCGGGTGACCACGCACTAGAACAGATTGTCCAGAGAGGTTGTGGGGTCTCCTTCCCTGGAGAGACCCAAGAACTGACTGGACACAATCGTGTGGAATGTGCTCGAGGCTGACCTTGCTTCCACAGGGAAGTTAGACCGGATGACCCCCTGTGGTCCCATCTAACCTTACCTGTTCTGTGATTTTGGGCAGCAGGGGTAAAGAGGTCTAGTTATTCTCTGCGAAAAGCTTGGAGGGGTGAGGAAGCAGGGGAAACAGCTGGTGCAATGGAAGGCACAGCTGGCACAGTACAGAGCAGCCAGCTGCACAGAGGTGATGGGTGCTGAGAGCCAAGCATCTGACATTTGGAAAGAGGAAAAATCAAGAGAGGCCCATTTGTTTGCAGCCGTTCCACCTCCATTCGTGACAGCCACTCTGCGTTCAGGAGAGCTGAACTGGACCAGCTACATTTTGCAGATTACAGAGGCAGTCAGTAGCAATTATCCTGTTCTTGCTGAAAAAAAAATTGGGGCCCAACAAGAAATCTATGCAGATTGACTCATATCTCCCTAGCAGTGCAATAAAGCGTTACATGAATGGTATGGCTTCCCAGATCCTTGCTATTGCTTTGACTAAATTCCTTCACATGCATTTAATAGTGCTATACTGATTTCACTTCTGAAACTTAAACATGTATGTGTAAGGAGTATGCAAGGTCTGTTTTTAAATCGACACTGATTTTTAACTCAGAAGACAACAAATTTGGGATTATTTCTCCATTTCTTTTAATTATCTTTCAATTTACATAATTTTGATGAAATTTTTAGAAGGGATTGAGCATTAGTAGTAAAAAACCCCTGGATTCTTTTGGCATGTACCACAAAATTCTGTATAATGAAGATGGATAGTTTGACTAGCTAATCAAAATTCTGCATCCTATAATATTTTCAAAAACAAGGCAAGGCAGTAGATACGGGTCTCCATGCTGTTTCTGCTTGCAGCAAACATGTGAAAGACTGCCTGTCTGCTCTAAGAGCAATATAGACATACACAGCCTAGAGCAGCATTAAGTTGCTTCTTTAAGTTGTCTGCTATTAGCCAGAATTTTGTTCTAAAAGAGGTTAATGAAAGATGGGTGGTGTTTGCTCAGCCAATTCTATTAGACTAATAGGAATATTGCAAGCCTGAAAGCACTGACAACAGTTGCTGCGGCTACATGGATACTTTGGACTGGGCCCATAATGAAAATGTTTCCCAAGGCCAGGAAATATTTAGTTCTGTCATGTATCTTTAAAGGCTTTTGGAATGTGTAAGTACTTTCAGGAATCTTTCTAGCACAAGTTAGAAGTTATATTATGGGATGTCAAAAATATCTCACACCATGTTTCTTCAGGAAAAGGTTTGTAAAAGATTTCATTTTGAAAAGCTGTTGCCAGTACTGAAAAGTTGAATATATCCAAACTCCGTCTTAAAATTTGAACTCTGCTCATATCTGACTTAGTTTAGATTTCATAAGAGAAGTGTTAGGCTCAGATAACAACCAAAGCGCATACCGTAATGGGGATAAACACTTTTTAAATATGTGCTATATCCCTGAAAGCATTTCACATGTAACATTGTGGCCTTCCTCTTCACTCTTCTTTGACAGAGTGGAGACAAATTAACTGATGTGCATCTAAAAAGGGCTGCTTAGTTACATTTACTGCATCCTCCGCATCACTGTGTCTAAAAACAAAGCAAGACTGACTCTCAGATACACTCAGTATTTGAAAGCCTAAGCAAAACCCACAGAAAGTACAGACACCTAGAATTCTTTTAAATGTCAGTTGTTTAATTCTATATTAGGAGAAAGAAGAGGTGATTCAGTTAATTGGCATTAGTTAAGCAAGACAGCATTAAAAGTGCCACAAGGAGGAACTTCACAATGTGATATTCACCAAATTAAAGTTTTGGAAAGCCTTTTGCATTTTCAACAGTTTATTTGCCACAGTGTTTTAAACATTACCCATCAACAGTATTCAAGAAGCTCTCGGAGTTCTTCATGAAAGTGAAGCTGACTGGGTGCTCTGAATCACATCCATACGGAGCAAAGGAAAGGCAGTAGAGCCCTGGTGTGCAGCTGCAGGGCCACAGCCTCTTCAGGATCACAGAGATGTGGAAGGATAGCTCACACAGCTGAATACCGCAGTGGGCAGATGTGGGCAGGATTTAGAAAGGACAGGTCGGGACAATAGGGAACAGATTTGGCCTTTTATGTGAGACAGCAGCAGGGATATCTGGAGCTCTGCCTGGTCTGTAGAGACTGTGAGATGGTGGAGTCCAGGATCTTGATAGGAAACAATGCAAATCAAGTAGCAGGATGATGACTCTGAACTTCAGGATTTCACTGACTTAAGGATTAGGGGCAAGCAGTATATGTTATTTATCTTGACTTCTGCAATGCCTTCACTGTTTTCTCCTGTAACATCCTCAATATATAGACTGATGAAAAATGGACTAGATAAAGGAGCAGTAAAGTGATTGAAAAACAGGGCTGATCTTCTGGACTTGAAGAAGTGTTATCAGCACGAAGTCCAGTTGCAGTACCATTACTAGCAGATTATTTTGGAGTATGATACTGAGGCTAGTACTGGCCATTAATGACTTGGATAGTGGACAGAGACCGTCCCTAGCAAGCTTACAGATGATAGTCAGGAGGAGTGGTTAACAAACCAAATACTCATGGTCCCACGCAAGAGGGTCAGTGACATGCAGGACGGTAGTAGGGTAGGTAGTAATCTCATAAAGTTAAACAAAGTCCCACACGAGCTGTCAGACCACCCTGTGCAGCACTATAGACTGGAGGTTGACTAGTTGGAAAGCAGCTTTGCAGAAAAGGGCTTAAGGGTCCTAGTGGCCATCAAATTGTCCATGAACCAGCAATGCATCCAGCAGCATGAAAACCCCAAGTGTTTTGGGCTATGTCAGGCAGAGCATTGCTCAGCAGCCAAGAGGAGGTGAACCTTCTAGTCTGTTCAGACCAGATTAGACCACATCTGAAGTGCTGTGTACAGTTCACGACTCCCCACAAGGAAGACATGAAGATAGTGGAGAAAATCCAAGGTCATGAAATTCAAGAGATTGGAATTGGAGTTGTGTAGCCTTGAGAAAAGTCTTGGAGATCTTGTCTGTGCACAAACAGTGAGAGGGTATTAAAAGGATGGATACTTTGCTTAGTGGTCCCCAGGGCAAGAGGCAACAGGTATAAACTGAAATAGGAAATTCCATTTAAAGATTCCATTTCAGCTGTGGCCAAACACTGTCACAGTTTGCTGAGAAAGGTAGAATCCGTGTCCTTGAAGAGAGTCAAAATTCATCTGGACACAGGCAACCTGCTTAAGTTGACCCTACTTGGAGTAGGCATAGTTGGGCTAGATGTTCTCTAGGGCCTTCGACCCATAGTCTTCTGTGACTGAGAAATTGTGTAAGTCATAAGGAGTTCTGACTAGCTGTTTGTGCTATTATGTAAAAATTGAGAGCTGTAGATACCAGGCAGATTGTTTGGATAGAATCCAGCTTGTCCTGTTGCCCAGTTCTATAAGATATGGCACCATTTCCAACCTACCTGTATGCGTATTTCTCATCTTAACTTCTGGTTAACCTTAATATTTTAAAGATATTCAAGTTATTCCTTTCTTTTGCACCCTCAATTGTAAAATAAAAGCCTAAAAATGCTAACTAAGGATGTTTGGAAGTTCTCCACACTTAAACATGTGCACAACCCATAAAAAATAGATAACCCTTGAGAGTTTAACTCAGTGAGTCAGATATTCCTTATATTGTTAACTCATTCTCCCTCAAAAATACTCTGGCTAGTCCTAAATCTTATTAACTCTTAGAAGCCAGGGTAGTATAATTCTTACAACTGCTGCAAAGTTGTCCTTTAAAGTTTGTCTGCCAGATGATGTGTTACCCAGCTTGAATAAACCTGAGAGACTGATTCCGCAAGTGTTAAAAAGTATTGATTCATTTCCTTTGAGTGTCTGGCTAAAGGGTGACTTGAGGAAAATGTGAAGTTTTGTTCTTAAATAAATATTGTATATAAACGGATCATGTCAGCAACACTCAGATTTCATGATTGCCTGGAGTGGGAACTGGATAATGAGGCTTGTCAGCTCCACTGGATTTGTAGCAGGTATTGGTATAGAGCAGTTTTGAATGTTTCAGAAAAATCTGTGAACAGGCTTGTGGACCAGTCTCAGTTACGCTCCAGGTCTGGTTAAATGAAATCAGCATAATGGTTCTTCAGAGGATCTTTAATTACATGTTACACATTTCACTTTACAAATAAAAATTACAGTAATTTCACGAATACAAGCCGCACCAATTTGACCAAAATTTTGGTGGAAACCCGGAAGTGCGGCTAATATTCCGGGGCGGCTAATACATTAACAAAATTCTAAAAGCTGCCAACACGGAAGTGAGAGCCCGCGGCAGCCCCAAGCCAAGCTGGAGCCCGGCCGGCCCCGGCAGAGGTGGGAAAGCCTGGCAGAGGCGGGGCCTGCAGTGTGGGGGCGGGTGGCAGAGCCTGAGCCAGCAGGGCGGGGCAGGGGGGCGGCAGAGCCGGGTCAGTAGGGCGGGGGAGCCTGGGAGAACTGGGGCTAGCAGTGCAGGGGAGCATGGCAGAAGCAGGAAGGCCGACGGGTGGGGCTGCCTGGCAGCGGGGGAAGCCCAGCAGAATCGGGGCCAGCAGCATGGGGGAGCCCGGCGGTGCGGGGGCCTGCAGTGCCGGCCAGGGCGAGGAAACGCGGCGGCGGTGCAGACGGGAGGGGGCGGCCGGCGAGCCCGGCGGCGGCAGCCCGCCGGCAGGGCTAGGGAACACGGCGCGGCGCGGCTGGCGAGCCGGGCGGCGGCAGCCCGCCGGCAGGGCTGGGGAACGCGGCGCGGCCGGCGAGCCGGGCGGCGGCAGCCCACCGGCAGGGCTAGGGAACGCGGCGCGGCCGGCGAGCCGGGCGGCGGCAGCCCGCCGGCAGGGCTAGGGAACGCGGCAGCGGGGCGGTGCTGACGGGAGAGGGGGGCCAGCGAGCCCGGCGGCGGCGGCAGTGGCTGGCCCGCCGGCAGGGCGACTACGTAAACAGCGCAGCGGCGAGGCGGCCGGTATGCCTGACAGCGGCGGCAGTGGCTGGTCCGCCGGCAGGGCGACTACGTAAACAGCGCAGCGGTGAGGCGGCCGGTATGCCTGCCAGCGGCGGCAGTGGCTGGTCCACCGGCAGGGCGACTACGTAAACAGCGCAGCGGCGAGGCGGCCGGCATGCCTGCCAGCAGCAGCAGTGGCTGGTCCGCCGGCAGGGCGACTACGTAAACAACGCAGTGGCGAGGCGGCCGGTATGCCTGCCAGCGGCGGCAGTGGCTGGCCCGCCGGCAGGGCGAGTACGTAAACGTAGCGGCGAGGCGGTGCTGACGGGAGAGGGGGGCCAGTGAGCCCGGCGGCGGCTGCAGCACCACCCGGCCGGCCCCGTCAGCAACCATGAGCAGGCCGAGCCTTCCTGGCCCCGCCCCGACCCAGTAAAGCCCTCTATGCCGCGATCCTGTTACTAATTGGCCAATTTGTGAAAGCTGCGCACGGATTCTCGCGACGAACGAAAGTGCGGCTAATATTCGGGGTGCGGCTTATCTATTGACAAAGACAGCAACATTGTCGAGGCACCGGAAGTGCGGCTTATAATCCGTGCGGCTTGTATTCGTGAAACTACTGTATTTTAGAAAGGAAACAAATCTTTCCGTTAGGACTAGTAGTTATAGAAATGTTTTATGCTTAATTACAATTGAGTTTGGTTCCCGTAATCTCTTTTTTCCTTGAGGAAAAAATAAAATGTACTTGCTTCCTCATGTTTAATTTCACTACTTTTTGAGGTTTGATTGACAGCAAAGTATGAAGGGAAAGATTTAAAAGCAATGTTCAGAAAGAAAACAAAAAAGACTACATGGGGGTGGGGGGAATTCGATAGGGTGACATGGCAAGTTATCCTCAAGAGATAAGAAAACCTTCATGTAAATCCTCCTAATCAGATGAGATGAAAATGTGATCTGGTGTGGGAGACTTGAGCATGCATCTTTCATAACTAAAATCATAAACCTGTAATACACAGCACTTGTAAACAGCTGTCTGACTCAATCATCAGGTCAAACCTAGCCAAAATGTCTCTAACCAAGTGAAAATATAGGAAATGTGAGTGCCAGCTGTAAATTGCTAGACTGCTATGAGGATCCAAAAATAAAGAAAAACTGTATAGTGATTTTCTGAAAGATAAAACTTGTTTTCCTTTCTGACCTGTTTTAAGCAGTTTGCACCATTAATTGTGAACCATAATGTGATGTGCTCTACTTTTGAGGCAACAAGCAGAGACATACATGCAATACACACAAAAAAAGCATATTAGGAAGCAGCTCTGGAGCTCTGTTAAGTATAGGACTCCTGTTTAGACACAAAAAAAAAATAAACTCCTATGCTGTGAGTAGAATCCAGTCCTTTTTACAAGTTATTTCCTGTGTTTCGTCTTTGTGCTGTCTATACATCTCACAAAGCGGGGCAGCTTGATGAAGTGGCAGTTTTTAGGGGAATATTATAGCTGTGTACAAATATGCTGGAGATGTAAACTAGAGACAGGCTAAACTGGGGTCTTGTCAAACAATTCACCAGTCAGCTCCCCTAAAGCATGTAAGAATGCTGGGGTTTTGTGTGGAAGGCAGGGATATTTTTGCTGTATCCCTGGGGTATATTTCTGTAACTCTGAAGTCAGTTAACCTCTTTTACTGGGGGAATCAAACTGCTGGTGGTACCAGAAACCACAAACGTCTGGGACCACTATGTCAGAGATTATTTCTGCTGAATCAGCTCTCAATATAACAAATGTATTAAGTCAGTAACCTAAGCACATTTCATAACACAATGGTAACTACATTGCAAAGTATATCTTTGATTTAGATAAATTTTCAGCCTCTGACCAATGATCACTATTGTGTTAAAAAGTATGAAACCTTTTGTGACACTGGCAATAGATTATAATATCAGTAACACTCCTGGTATAGTTTTTCCAAGGATTTGCTTATAGATAAAATGGAAGATAAAATAGGAGAAATACATGATATGGTTTCTAAAGCATCAAAGGATTTATCAAACCAGTTACCTTTAAAGTTACTTTAATTGAAATTAATCATTAGAAGTATATTCCTTGTTAAAAATTAAACTTCCATGCATACATGCATGCAGTAGTTTCCTTTTAATGTATAGATGTAACTTAAAACTGTTGCTAGGTGTCTGATCACTCTAACAGGTAATATCTCTGTTGGGATTATTCAAAGTAATCTGTTGCCCTCTACATCTATGTGCATATGCATATAGTGTGTTCCTGACTCTAAACCAGACTGAAACCCTTTTTTAGTTTGTCATTTAGGCTGATCAAATGCAAGTATCGGTAATTAAAGCATAATTAAACCACAAAATAACAAACTTTACCCCTATACCATAATAGCTAAGTCATAATGTCCAAACCAAACAAATGTAGCCAGAAAAAAAACCCTAAAATATACAGTACTCTATTGCTTCTTCTTTCTGCACAAGCCTACCAGAGACTTCTCACATTCAAGATTATTGCCAGTCCACAGCTTACCAGCCTTTCTTCAAATTCAGCTGTCTGTTGTGGTTGAATGTGGGGGCTGATTCTCTCCATGTGGGTTTTTGGGTAAGATTAACTAGTAACTGACTACCTAGGCTGAGTGTAAAAGGAGGCCATTGACTTTGACCAAAAAGGGATGTGCTAAAACTCCAGACTTGCAGTCAGTTTTTTCCAATTAACTGGAAAAAAAATAGCAGAACAAAGTGTTCTCAAGAACCAGTCACTCATTGCATGTCTCTTTTTTTTCTTTTTCTTAAAGAATATATTAACATAGCTTTGTGTATGTAAGTATGAGGGAATAATTCTGGTTAAGACAAATTTGTTGTCATTATTACTTCTTAAATATTTATCATCTAACTGCTACAACTATGGGAGCATAAAAATAAATGGAGTAGCAATTGTCACTATAGATACTGAGAAAAAGAAGTCCCCTTCTAAGCCAGATAGTTGAGGGTCCATTTCATCTACGTGATATGAGAAATCTTTGAATACAATTGCATTCATGTAGTGTTTTCTTAGAATACTTTAGGCAAAATGTAGGAAGATTAAAATATCTCAATTAGTTTGTGGCTGTATTCATTACACTTGTTGTGCATATTAAGTTTATGTAACTAGTGCGAATTATCACAATCAAGTTTTCTACAGAATCTGGAGTGTTTATTTACAGCACAAAATTCGTATAAATGTACCAGACGAAAAAGTGCTTAAACTTTTGCTTAATGAAAATTTTTTGATCACTCCCATCATTTCACAACAAAGACAGAACATCAGATTCTTTTTGCTGAATGATGCTCAAATTATTTTCTGAACAGAATGAGATTAATCAGTACTTAGTTGTAGAACAAATGAGACCCTCAGTTATCCTGTCATCTCGGAATGAAAACAGAATCCAGAAAGAATTTCACCATGTTTCTAAAAAAGCCATGTAATGTTGATTCCTTAAAAAAAAACCAGAAGGCAAACTGCTATTAACTCTTGTGGGTTAATAGGTTGTTTTGACAATGATGTCATTATGCAGATTTATGGATGTATCTTTCAGCTTCACTCAAGATCTAATTTGCCTCAATAACTCCCAAGGCTTGAGAATTCAAAGGCTGCTGGAACCCTTCATGAATTGCGCCTGATCCTCAAGGATATTACAGCAATTACAAAGTAACTTCCAAATACATTTATTTAAACTGCATATCCCACCTTGGAAAGAATAATCTACAACATTTACACATTTACATATACACAGAACCTTCAAATATGCGACAGATGTTTCATTTTTTGAAAAGTTCTTGAATTCATTGACAGGTCTTTAGCTAAACTGATGAATTAATTTGTTCGGGGCGGATTTCATAAATCCTCTAATAATTCATACCCTTACACATCTTGACTTGATTTCTGAGGTCTACAGCATGTGTTTTAAATGTTTTAACCTTTACTACTTTAATCAGGTAACATTTATTTCAGGGCTGGATGGTGATCGGTCATTGAAAGATACAGTTAACTAGGAAATAAAATTCAATTAGTCAGTTAAACAAACCTCCGCATCTGAAATAAGAAATGATCAGTCTGTATTACAGATCTCTGAAATGCTTTGTGGTTTTGATGTCACTCTCCCTTTCAAGAATATATAGTGCTGAATTGCTAAATATAGCTGGATGCAGTGCTTGTATGAAACCACAGTTGCCATGCTTACGTATAACCAATTTCTCAAGGTGGTTTAAATGTAAACCTTTAGGTCTAAACTGAGATTTATTTCTATAATCTTAAGCTATTTTTCTTTAATACTTAGAGAATAGATACCAATTTAAACCACAACAAAATCAGTCAGCAAAACAAATTTTGCCTAAACTGTTTGCTTTGCAGACATTTTCAACTTGGTTGGTGCCTCTGATGTAATGTACGAAATTATGTAAAATAGTTTAAAAGGGTTTTTCTTGGTGTGTCTGACCAAGTGCAATAAAATGTTTAAGTAAATGCATAAAAAAGGCTTTTGTCTTCATTGCTAGACAACTGACATGACAGCCACCCACCCATTAAAACATATTTTCATATTACACTTGGTCATTAAAGGTCCAGAAATCTAAAATCGCTCCATTATTATAAGAATATATTATATTTAGAGTGTTTTTATTTCAGATGAAAGCCATTAACTATACAAATGGCCATTTTTTGCCATTCATCTTCCATGATGTTGACTCATAAATTGAACTTTTGAATATTAAAGCCTGAGTACATCAGTGTTGACTGTATATTTCTAGTCTCCATCTGTAGCAATGGGCAGAACTATGAGGGCTGCAACCTTATTTGAGACACTGATATTCATTCTGTAATGTTTGATACTTTTTTACTTTTACAAATTTTTAAAAAATCTTTGTTACATCAAGTATATTCTTGGAATTGTGAAAGAGTCTCAGGATTAGACCATACATGACAGACCTGCCAATCTGATTTCAGCCTTCCAAAACAGGCTGAATTCTGCTTAAAATGCATCTAAATGGTTTACATTTATTTGACAAACGTCTTCAAGTAAGATTTCTTAATCTTGGCAAGTTACGTATATCTGCTTTTCAAAACTCTAACGTAAAATGCTATTCAGGAAGTGGAACTAAATTATGGTAATTTCAAGATTATAAGCCGCACCATTTTGACTAAAGTTTTGCTCCCAAACCGGAAGTGCGGCTTACATTCAGGAGCGGCCAATATATGAACAAATTTTGGAAATTTCCCAACCCAGAAGTCCGAGTCAGCAGCAGCCCTGAGCTGAGGTGGAACCTGCCCGGCCCCGGGCGGCAGCGGGGCAGTGGTGGTGCAGCGGCAGCGCTGCCCGGCCCTGGGGGGCGCAGTGGTGGCACTGGCCGGGCATGCCGCTCTCCCTCTTCCCGGTGGCACCAGCCAGGCAAGCCCCTCTTGCTCCTTCCAGCAGCAGTGGCTGGGCACGCCGCTCCACTGCCTCCCGGCGGCAGCAGTGAGCAGGGCTGGGGCTGCTCCCTGGCGGCCGCCCCGAGCAGGGCCAAGCCAGTAAACCCCGTGATCCCAGGATTCTGTTATTAATTGGCAGCTTTGTGAAAGTTGCACGCGGATCCTCGCTGCGAATGAAAGTGCAACTTACAATCCTGTGCGGCTTATTTATGGAGGAAAAACAAAATGTTGTTGACACCCCAGAAGTGCAGCTTATAATTGGTGCGGCTTGTAATTGTGAAATTACTGTACTTAGGTGAAAAAAATAGTTGAAAAATTAAAATTCTGCTTGCCATCATATATTTATTAATTTTCCAATACATTCTGGAGAGTTAAGAAAGTATATTTTTAGTCCTTGATGTGTTCACTGGTTTCCTTCTTGCCAGTTTCTCTGTATGCCATAAAAACCTCAGACATGAGCTGAGTAGCTAACTAGAGAAAGTCAAACAAAATGTGTAGTAACTGTCTTCTATGTGTCTTTTATTTGACAATATCATTTTATTGACTTCTCCACCCAGAAGCCAGGTTTTATTAAATTTTAGAAATGTAATTATAACAAAAGATTTTTTAGGAAATGGATAATCACTTTTTTAGATATTTTAAAAACTTGATCTGACAAAATGCCAAGCGTCTAACCTGAAAGTAGGCTTCTAACTTGAAATTAGGTTTCAAGCTTGAAATTAGATTTTGAGCTTGAAATCCTTCGAGCTTCCCTATTTAAATTCTAGTGTGAAATTAGTCCTGTTTTTAGCAAGAGGGTGAATGTATGATCTTCTGACAAGACTTGGCAAAGATTCTCCTCCTTCAGTTGAAATTGACTCAAAAATTTGAAAATTACAGGAAACTGGTAGATAATATAATCACATCTGCTTTACCAGATTGCTTGGAATATTGCAATATGTATGGTCCAATTTACTTGGATCCAATAAAAGATTCAAAGTACAGAGTATACATAGCTGAATAACAATTCATCCCGTGAACCACCATGCAACTCTCTGGATCTGGATTCATTGTTATCAGAAGTGTTTAAAGGATACATTCTGTAGAAGACTGACAAAATATCCTGGTTTGCAATTTGTTAAATATGTCACATTTGACAATCTGATCACACTTCATATATTGCGAGAAATTTTTATATCTGAGAAATGAATTGCTTTTGTCTTGTTAGCTTGACGGAGTTTTCTGCAGGATAAATGTAGATTACACTATATTCAGGGATCAGGATTGATATTAATGTGCTGTTCAGATTGCAGTCAAAAACCAAACATATCTTATGCCTTTGAGTTGCTCCTTAGAAACAAACCAAGCCACTGGGGAAAATGCTAGAAGCATTTTCAAATTGTCAGACAATGTAGCTTGCAAATGCAAAACAAACTACAGTATGTTACAGAAACAACTGTGTGATAATGTACTAGGGGAAAACAGATGACAGGATAAACCTGTATCTGAAGAATAAACCATGAACTGTGTGAAGTTGTTGCTAGTTAATTTTCTTTTTATATTTCACTTACCAGTAACAATACCTTCTGTTACAGCATCTCTGCTACCTAATCAGTAACATATTGCATCGTATACAGAGGACAGCAAAGTATTTCACAGCTAAGCAGATATAAGGAGGTTGAATGAAAGACTTACCAGAGAGGAAAAGGAATTCTAACAGTATTCAGGGAAAGAATGCCCTTTGATTTTTAGTTTCACATTTCTACACTGTAGATATGCACTGCTAAACTCAGACTCTGAAATAACTTTTACTGGTAGTGTGTTGTTTTCTACTGTAAAATAGCAAACTCACCTCCACATTTATGTGTTAAAATGTTGTTAAAATACAAATCTGCAGTGAAATAGCATTGTTCATGCCAAGAAAACAATCTTATATAAACACGGAAGTCATTCTTGTGCAAAGTGGGTATGGTCATTTTCTCAGGCCAGAAAATTTTTTCGGCCAGAAAATTGCTCTGTGCTTGACTTCACACTCTTTGTTTTGGAATTAATGTATCTCAAGGATAAAAAATGGAGGGTTGTTTTACATAGTTTGCATATAATTTTAAATCAAGTATCCAGTCTAGAATTCCCCTGGCACCATTTGAGGCCATTTCCTCTTGTCCTGTCAATTGTTACATGGGAGAGGAGACTGATCCCCCTCTCACTACATCCTCCTTTTAGGTAACTGTAGAGAAAAACAGGGTCATCCTGAGCCTCCTTTTCTCTAGGTTAAACAATTCCAGCTCCTTAAGCTGTTCATCACAACTTGTGTTCCAGACCCTTCACTGGCTCCAGTAATTTTTCGGACATGCTCCACCACCTCAATGGTCTTCCTGTCATGAAGGTCCAGAATTGGACAACGCAGGATTCAGGGTGCAGCCTTGCCAGTGCCAAGTGTAGGGGCATAATCATTGCCCTGTTCCTACCGGCCGCATTGTTGCTGATACAGGCCAGTATACCACTGGCCTTCTTGGTCACCTGAGCATACTGCTGGGTCATGTTCAGCATCCCCAGGTCCTTTTCCACTGGGCAGCTTCCGAAGTCTGTGGTCCTGCATAAGTTTGTTATGACCCAAGACCAGAACACAGCATGTCACCTTGTTGAACTTTAGTTGATCAATCCAGCCTGTCCAAACCCCTCTGTTGAGTTTTCTGACCATCCAGCAGATCAACACTCCCACATAACTTGGTGTCATCTGCCAACTGACTGAAGGGGCACTTGATCCCCTCCTTGATATCCAGATCCTTGATAAAGGTATTAGGCACATAATAACACTAAGCCTTGGTAAACACCACTTGGGACTGACCACCAGCTGTATGTGTTTAACTGCATCCACCACCACTCTCTGGGCCAGGCCTTCCAGTCAGTTTTTAACATAGCAACCAGCGCCCCCAATCCAAGCTGTGGGCAGCCAGTTTCTCTGGGAAAATACAGTGGGAGATACTGCTAAAGGCTTTACTGAAGTCCAAGCAGACAACACGCAAAGCCCTTCTCATCCACCAAGTGGGGCACCTTGTCTTAGAAGGAGATAATGCTGGTCAAGCAGGATCTGCTTTTCAGAAACCCGTGGTGGTTAAGCCTGGTACCCTGGCTGTCCTGCATGTGCCATGTGATGGTACTCCAGAAAATCTGCTCTGTGACCTTACCCAGCAACAAGTTCAAGCTGACAGCCCTGAAGTTCCCTGAGTGCTTCTCCCAATGCGTCTTGTAGTTGGGCTAACTTCAAAGAAAGTTCAAATGCTTAAGGTGCAGGAACTAAACTTTGAAAAGTGTTTTCCAATCACATAGTAAACCTGTATCTTACAAAAAGATTTTTTCTAAACTTTGAGTAATAGAAACCATTTTAGTGAACTTGGATAAAAACAGACATTATGAGGTTACTTTAGGATTTGGTTGGGGTTTTTTACCTCATTTTGTCTTTCGCCTACCTGTTTTCCTTCTGAAACAAAAAACACAAGAAATCACTTTCTGGTGCAGAAAAACACAAGGCTGACATATATATTTAGGTATACATATCAGTAAATATACAGGTATATTTACTGATTCACAAAATTATTTAGGTCCAAACTTCCTACAGATGGAGCTATAATGCAGCTTGTAAGGGTCTGATTACTTTTACAGAAAAGAAAGGGATGGTGTCTTCAAAAATGAGCCTCTTGTTTAGTCTCTTTACATTGTGTTTCCAATTTACTTGCCTTTTCTACAGTATTTTTCAGAAAATATTAATTTAAAAGGTACTGATCTGCTAGGTTGAGTTTTATACAAAAAAATCCCCCCAAACTTCTGATTTTACTGAGCTTCATTTTCTAACTATTTAACGCTAATAGATTTAGTTTAGTCATTCTTTAAATCCTTTCTTCAACATGGTGGTTAATACAGATGGAAAAAATCATGAAGAGGGTATTTGAAGAAAACAATGTTTTCTTGCTGTATCATTCTACTCTTGTTGCATGCATTCTGCCAGTTTGCCTTTTCTGTTATCTACTTTTATCTACTGTAGACTTTTGGGACCAAAGACATTTCCTCCCTACGTGAGGTTACAGGGATGAATTGCTGCAATTTGATTTTTCATGGGGTCATCAAGGGAGTTAGAAAGACTTCTTAAACTGTGTCTTTCAGACTCTTCAGACAGTTTTTCCCAAAGTATTCTTGGTTTTGGATCTTCTCTTGTGCCACTTGTGTAGCAGATAGAAAGTAAGAAAGTGCCTGCTCTGGCACCATGGACAGAGGCCCCCTATGAAATGGCTGGAGTAGTGGACAATATATTCCTGACAAAAGTATGTAATTAAAAAACTTAAGATTTAATTAGATTAAAAGAATTAACTGTGTTAGCAGATTCTGAGTGTGGATAATTCTTCACTCCAAACTGGACAGAAATAACAATGCCTTTTCTCTGAAATATCTGCTTTTTGGGGGAGTTTGAAAGTGGCTGGAGGCTGAAAGATTTAACAGTTGTATTCTGTTCCACATAGCCTGAGAGTAATAACAAAGTCCATGGCAAATCAATGGTCTAATCTTGTAACATACACTGAAAGGCTGCTCTTTAGTAGTGGTCTTTTGCCCTCCAAAATACATTTTTTGCTCCCTGAAGTGTTTTCCTTTGCTTATACCTAAGAAATAAAGCTCTAGCCCTAGCAGAATGCAATCCAGCCACAAGGACTGTGGCATGTGGGGACTTCCATTTCTATTTTCAAGATAAGAAATAGACTGAAGATGGAGGACATTTTCTGCCTGCAAAGAGTATTATACTTCAAACATAGCTTTTGGAATTTCAGCACTGCATTCTGATTAGCCATTCTGACTAATCAGAAAAACCCAATAAACAAGAATGAAGGGGCTATGTGGTGTGTGCATCCTAAAATTATTCTTGTCGTTTATTTAATGTTCAAGAAGTTGTCACACATTTATAGCTCCAGGCTCCTTGCTGATACACTGGGACTTCTTGGTTGCATGCAGTCCTACATCAGCCACACCTGCAAGACTTAGCAAGTAGCTTTCCAAGACGAGGTCAAGCTGAGGTATTCCTCAGTCCTGAAACAAAGCACTGAATCCTGACACAGTGCTGCATGCTAAACATTTTTGCCTACGAGGGTAGGTTCCCTTTGCTCAGTGTAAACTTTTATTAGCAAGTAGCCTGTTTTTGTTCATTCATCATACACAAAATACAAGCAGAAAAATCCTCTACCAGAGGCCTTAGGAGTCCATTTTGAGGGAATGATAATTTTGCCTAAAATGTAAGGGCTGAGGACAGATATAGGATTGTAGAGGAGATTCTTACTGGTTAAGAATATAGGCAAGGGGCCTCCAGAATACCAAGGAAAATAATTTGTACTGGAATTTATGGTCCATGGTGGGGGTAACATTAGACTGCAGTGCCTATATTGTGTTTTACTTGTACTTGTCTTACTGCAGAAGATGACTGTGACTCATATCTATTCATCTGGCACCCTTTAAAGAATGGAAATGCTCCCTGTCTGGTGAAGTAGGCCTCCAAAGTGTCCACTGTGACTAAAAGTAACAAAAATTATTCTCAGTGGGTCTTATATGGTTCAATATGATGTATTGGCCTCTTAGTTTTGTGCTCATGGAGCTAAACTCACAAATCTTATGGAATATGGAAATTCTTTTCTTTGCAAAACAAACTCTTCAAGAAGCAAATCATAAAAGATCTGAATCCCAAGTGGTCATTGGTTGAGAGACTCAACTCATATTTATTACTTTGTATAATGTCAACTTTGGAAAACATCTAATACTGAGAAGAAAAACCTTGTTTCATTTATTTCTTTCCATTCATCATGAGTTAAGCCAGTTTTTCTTTTGACCATACACTTGTGGCCAGCATCAGTGAGATTTCTCTGACAGATATTATAAAGAGTACAAATCAAAGACTATTTAATGATAAGAAGAAAATGGAATTTTGCTTACTGGAAGGCAGATTGTGTCAATAATGCAGCCTTTTCTATGTAAGTGATACTAAAATTTTATCCTCCAGTGACATCTTCCTAATGTAAAACTGAGGACATTTTGTAAAATTGATCTCCCAGCTAAACTGAAACCTACCCTGAAAAGAAGGCTTATGATGCAACTGAGGTGCTGTCTTTAGAGTTCCATGTATTTTGAGTAAGGAATGCTCTTTTTTTTTCTGTTACAGAAATTATTTAATATGATAAAGGAAACACACTGTCTTTCCTTCCCCCAGCTGCCTGAGGCATTGTCATTTATCATTTTCAGAGTTATCCTTTCAAACTCGTAGGAAGGCCCCACAGTTCATATCTGAATACCTGCAGGAAATGCATTAATGACTGTAAGCTCCTACAATAAGCTACATTAAGGTCCTACAGTAGTGGATGCACACTGTGCAAAGAGAGGATGTTTAAACTGAGTATCACAACAGTTGAAACAGGAGGAGCAGGTTGCATGTGGCTTCTGTGTATTTTATACACTTCTTGCTTTCTTTTGGGACAAGGGTTACAGTCTTCATCAGGATCCAGACAGTGCTATGTGGGGTAGTCTCTTATGGGTACCACTTATAAAATTCACACTATGTATAAACTAGATGGAAAGGTAAGTGCTCTGTAAAAGCACACAGCCACAAAAGCAAAGTCAAAATATGGAGAAGGATGTGCCTTGCCAGATTAAGCTCCAAAGATTCATTAGTTCCCTGCTTCCTCTAAACCTCAGCACATCCTTGGTCCCAGCAATTTACTGAAGAATTTGTTCACTCTTTAACTAGATAGAAATAAAATTACAGTAAATTCACGAATACAAGCCGCACTGAGTATAAGCCGCATTGCCGGGTGTTGGCAAACATTTTGTTTTTTGTCCATAAATAAGCCGCACCTGAGTATAAGCCGTTCTGTCGTTCGCAGTGAGGACCCGCGTGCAACAAAGTTGCCAAATAGTAACAGAACCGCGGCAGGGCGGGGTTTACTGGCTCGGCTCGGGCCATGAGGACTCAGGGCTGCCAATAGGGCTGGGTGGCCCAGCTCGGCGCTGCCACTCGGCGGGGCCGCTCGGGGCGGGCCGCCGCCACTGCTGGGCTCAGTCACCCTGGCCCGGCGCTGCCCCACGGTGGCAGGGGGGTCACGGAGCCCACCGGCACCCACGGCAGCGATGGGAGGCGGGGATGGAGCCACCCTGCTCCTGTGGCAGCGGCACGCCGGGACAGGAGCCCCCCGAGTGGCGGGGCCAAGCAGGAGAGAGCTCCTGCTTCCCCCGAGCCACGGGGCCAGCAGGAGGGAACTGCCCCGCCTTCCCCACCCCCTGTGCTACCTGCACAGAGCAGCTCTACCCACCGTGCAACAGAGTAACCAATTTGTAACAACCGCGTAAATGCAGGGTTTTACTGGCAGGAACTCAACTTTGCAGTTTGCACTGACTTGGTTTGCACTCCCAGGGTTGAAAATGTCAGAAAATTATTCACATATTGGCCGCACCTGAGCATTAGCTGCATTTCCGGTATGGGAGCAAAATTTTGGTCAAAACGGTGCAGCTTGTATTCGTGAAATTACTGTATTCTATAGTTATTTATTGCAGTTTACTATTACTTTAGTCAAGTCTAACCACTGTAGTTTTCTGTGTCTCAGCTTGCGTCTTGTTCCCTGAGGTATTTTGGTCTAACAGCCTCATCTCTATGCATATGTGTCCTAGACTGGAAGGCTTGAAACTGATCTGTGATATTAAAATACAAAATTAAAAGCAGGCTGAGTAAGTTTGGTAATTGATAACATTTGTTATCAACGTTGTTCCACTTCGTTACAGCTTCCTTAGTAACTGGGAAGTATTCTTATCTGAAGTTTATTGGAAGTCCTAAGGCCATGTCCTACTGATCTCAGTTTGGCATGTTTCCTTGTCAGGCCTTAGACTTGAAATTTATACACAGTACTGTCTTGGCTGTAGAAGTTTATAAAGGTGTGCAGTCAGGAATTATGAATCAAGATTTGTTTTCTGATTTAAAGTTCAATCATATCGTTTATTTCTGAATCAAATATTCCATCATATTCATGTTCAATTTCATATTCAGTGCCACATAGCCTCCAGAAGAATCCAGCTCAGCAGCCAAAGGAAATCACTCTACACTTGCTTGATACCTAACCAGCATCTGGGAGGGCAGCCTAGGTGTCGAGTGAGAGGAAATGGCAACAACCTGACTTCACCATCTGATCTTATGTCTCTTTTCTTCTTCTTACCAAGCAAGTTCTTGGTTTTGGTTTGAAATATGTGCTCCTTTTCCTTAATAAACAACTCTCACTTGTAAAGTGGGGTGCTGAAACACAAGCCTAGTTTCAAGAAAGTCTTCCTATCTTCAGTGCATTAACATGGAGAGCATCCAAGTACAGGAAGATAAGGAGAAAAGGCTTGAAAGCAATCTGTCAATGGATCCATATCACATCAGTCTTGTAAAAGGTACTAGATGATAAACAAAACATGAAAATGGGCAGAAAAGAAAAGTGGGAGCTGAAAAAACTTTTTCTGGAACAGAAGGTAGATGCAGTTAAAGATGGTTTGCTCAGACATGAATGTTCCCTCAATCTTACTTTGCTTTTAAGTCTGATAAAGAAATGTGTGGGTTTTCACTCTGAAGAAATGACACAAAACTTTAATAATGGTGGAATAATGTCAATGGACTATTTTTAAGTAAACACTTCGTGAAAACATTTGTCATCTGTAGAAACCCAATTTACATTGATTTTATATAAAGTGTGTTAAACATTTACCTATACCCTAATATATACTTATGAATGATGCTCTTAAATATAGGTTAACATTGTCAAAAGCACTGCTGTGGACTCCAAAGACTACAGCTTAAATGCCATTTGTATTTAAATCCAGTTCCAATAGTTCAAAAATGTTATTTTTTTATCCATACTCAGTCATTAATTCTGGGGAAGAGTTTGTTTCATTAATTACATTATATTAATTTGTGGTATAATCCTATCACATATATATAAATAGATGCTGAAAAGATGGCACTGGTAGCCACAGCAAGTTTAGGAGGCTGAAGATAGGATCTGCTTCCAGGAGGAATGTATAAGTGAGAAAAAGATAGGATAAACCTGGGTTATTTTGACGTACCAGTTTTCAGGACCTGTCTTTGAAACACAGAAGATAGAAGAGAGAAATCCATTCAATACAATGTATGAACATCTGATCCTGGAAAGCAGATTTCATATGTCTGTCTTCCCTTAATTCTGCTTAATTCATTGCTATAACTGTTTGGGTCAGGAGGTCCATATTGCATCCAGCTGATTCAATTGAGTAAAATATTCAGAAATTATGAGTTAACTAGATCCTCTTGGCTGGATTTTGGTCAGAAAGCCATTGTAGCCATGACAACTCTTGCAAAAATAAAAAGAAAATATAATAGGTCTCTAATTATTGTAGCTTGTCTTAGTGTACTGTGTCAGTCTCATTTGAAAAGTGGTGTCTGCAATGGCGCAATATTAGCAGTATAGACACAGGATGTTGTCAATATGAATTGTAATAGGGACTGGTCCAAGTACTGATAAGGAGCTGCTTTAATGTACAAAACCATTCTTTGGTTAAGAATACCCCAAGTACATTATTAATTTTAAAAGTCTGTTTGGATTTTTTTTTTTTAATATGGATTCACAGAATGCTTAGAAAGAAGCTGTTCTGTAATCAGGTCTGAGCAACTTTGTGATGCCCTGTGATTTGCAATTACATCACATACATGAATTAGAGGGTCATTATTTAAACCTGTGTTTGGAATTATTTGAAAAATGTGTGTGTTGTGTGGAAGGAGGACAACTTGGCAAAAATGTCAAATAGTAATGTTCCTAACTTGTCAGATCTTGCTCTTACTATTTCAGTACTTCCTGCTGCTGTACCTGCCATTACTGAGTTGCCTGCAGATCAGAGCAAACATATGGGTCATTCAGTGGATTTAAGAATCAGCAGGGTCATTATCATGTGATCTGCAAAGGAGCTGGCACAGCCAATATATGGTAAGTCTTTCATCAAGCAGCGAAATAAACAAACAAAAGATTTATACAATGGAGTGGAGTTTTCTTTTCTTTTCTTTTCCCAATATACATATTAAATTGGATATTGATGTACTGGACTGGATATGACAACCTGAAGCATTGCTTTATACAATAAACACTGGTAGTAAAACATGAACATTTAGGGCAAATCAGCACAGTGGTGTTGGCAAATGCCAAAAAATGGATCTTACTGTGCAGTGGAATTGATGTATGAAATTTTATTCCACCAGAGTCTGGCATATAGATACAGTTTGTTAAACCACTTTTTTTGTGTTAGTTCTAATTTATGGTATGATTGGAATACCAATCACAGTGTCAGGAAAATCTTACCAGGCTGTTGCCTTGGAACCCCATCCTCTTAGCTATTAGAGAACTCCTGTCTGCATCCCAACTACAGTAATGTCACGATTATAAGCCACACCATTTTGACTAAAATTTTGGTCCGAACCCAAAGTGTGGCCTATAGTCAGGTGCGGCTTATATATGGACAAAGAATGAAAAGTTACTGTTTTAGTTTGGAGGACAAGTGTCTGCTGAGAAAGGCAGGAATTTCTCTTTGAAATGGAGAATGTAAACCCCCTCCCTCCAAATTATTATAATTTTGAAATCAAGGGGCTTTCAGGCAAAAATATGGGAATTAGGAATAGCAGTTCTTTTCTAGGGAAATTAAAATAGAAATACAGTACTACAAAGGAACAAACCCCAAACCCTGACAAAGTCAGAGTACAACCTGACACCCCGTCAGGCAGGGTGTTGGTAGCAGTCCCATTAAATGGTGGTTGCAGTCCTCTTGCAGTGACAGATGTGATTCAGTTGAAGCAGTGCTCCTGTAGAAGGTGCAGTTTCCCTCCGGAGGTCCAGTGGTGATATGGAGGAATCCGGTTTTTCTCTGGAGTCCAGTGGAGAAAGGGGCTCCCTTAGTGTCCCAAAACCTCCGTTTTTTATCTTGGTAAGAAATGTTGGGCTCTTCTCCCTGACTGGAGCAACTTCCAATGGGATGCAGTAATTTTATCAATCACACAGTGGGACTCAATGCCCATTAGCAGAAAATGACTCGCTGGAGGAAGGATGAGTTGTGAAAAGATAAAGAACAATGCCCTGGCTGGTTTCAATGGATGGCCCATTAGCAGAATATCTGCCATGGAGATAAGAATCACTGCCCCCACCCTCAACAGATGGTGACAGAATAAATACCTTTTATCACACTCTGTATTGTAATGTGCGGCTTATAATCAGGTGCAGCTTCTGTATGGACAAAGAATGAAAAGTTACTGACACCTGGAAGTGCGGCTTATAATTGGTGCGTCTTATAATCGTGAAATTACTGTAACTCCATGATGAAAACTGTTTGATCTAATCACTGCCACAAGTTTATCTTTGTCATTTCCTAGGTAAAATGAGGAATTTGGAATGCCTATACCTCTATCCTTTCTTGCACATTCCTCCAATATGTTTCCATATTTGATAGATGCAATCTGGATACTTAAAGGTGCTTTTAGAAATTATTAGCCTCAAAATGTGTGGAACAGATCATGTATGATTACACGGTCTTCATTTTCATCTCTGCTAGAAACATCTTTGTCTTGTAGAATAAAAGATATCTGGTCTTTATTTTTCTTGGGCATTCCAAGTTTCAGACAGCTCTAGCAGGATTTGTCAGAATTATGTAAGAGACATATGATGTGTACCCCAAAATATCATAATTGACATTGGAGCAGCTTAAACCAATACTGAGCTTTGGAAATTCTAAGGGAGAAACCTAGCACTGGAGTTTGGTTTTGCTTGGTTTCAGGGTTTTTTTCCTTTGAGAATGGGAGGTAAAGTGGAGGTTTTAATCTGTTACTGTGGTTGTAAAAACACCGGCTGAGTGCCAGAAACTAAGCAAGATTGCTTCCAATGTAAAAGTTGATAGGAGATGATTACTTGTTTAGCTGCTAAAAAACAGCTTAGGCTTGTCTGAACCTGGATGGGATAGAGGCATTTGTAGAGTGTATCAGCAGTGAAGAGTCTAATGCAAGTCTGTGTCTAAAAGTGGTGGAAGAGTGTGGGAGTTTATGCCTATTTTGGATTGAGAGTATCCAAGAAGGACAGACCTTTATGATCCTGTAAGAGATACAAAAGTCTGATGTATAAGTTGATAGGTCAAGAAGAAAAAGGCTTTCACAGTGACCTGCCAAGAGCTGAGAGGACAGAAAAAACATTTGCAGTCTTCATAGACATTTTGGAGTACTGTGCATACCTATCCCAGCTGTGGGTGAGTGACATTTAATGAGGAGAACCATCAAGATGATGATTTCATTTTTCTTTTCATTATATAGGTGTAATAAACACAGAAGACATCTAAACCCTTGGGTAAAGGAAAAATTTGTCTGTCCTGTATATGCTACATACGCATCCATATGCTGAAATACACATTCCCAAACTCATTATTCTTTAAAAACTACAGATTTTTTACTATGTTTTATTATACAACAAGATGGGCAAAACACACTTCCACTGTCAGCACTAAAATCTTTCCCATCTATTAAAAATAGTAAATACAAAGATAGTTTTTCAAAACTTCACGGAAGTAAAATTCTCCACTGTAAACTGAAGATACTGTGGAAATATTTACCCTTTATATTGATCGCGAATGATGACTAGTACTGACCTTTCAGTTTAAATTTTAAGTGTTTAATAATTATTATGTATGGTGTTTCAGTAACGTTCCTGGTGGATAATGCTGTAGTAGATTGCCATCACAATCCTTATCCTCGTGGCAGATCTCCTGCCACTATGTGAATTCTGTTTTTCGCCTACATTGGTGAGTGATGTTACTGGATTGAATTTGCTGTCATTACACTTGTTCTGCTTTTCTTCAAGGCAGTGGTGCCTGTTTCCTGGGGTGGGGAAGTGGACAATTAGTGCTCAAAGCTTCAAGAAGGTTATACTCCCTAAAAACCCGTTACATCTCGACAGTACAAAAAACTAAAGTTTTGAGACCAAAGGCCATTTGAAACTAAACTGCAATTTCAAAAATGTTAAGGTGAGACACTGGGAAATGTTGCGGGTGCTCCATACTTGGAAATGTTTAAGACCAGGTTGAACCTCTTAGCAATCTGGTCTAGTGGAAGAAGGTGTCCCTGTCTGTGACAGGGAGACTGGGACTATATGATCCTCTCTTCAAGGTTTTTTCCAGCTCAAATCATTGTATGATTCTATGCTCTGACACAGCCAAGGACCACAATTTGATTCACTTTGCATACAAAAGTGACAGGGAAGTCAATCTAGTTGTGTAGTTAACATTGGAAGTAAAGCCAAAAGCATATCTAAAAAATGTAAATGTATGGGTAATGATATCTAAAAATAAGATACATGTTGGGTGGTAATTTAGACTCCCAGCATGATGTCTCATGATTATTTTTAGTGTTTATACAAAAATTAGTTGGCCATCTTGAACAAGTTTTAATTATGTCAGAAGTGTAAACCATGCCTAATGAAAAATGAAGAAGATATGTGCTATAAAAATATTAAGATCTGGTAAGAAGCGATGCATATAGTGTGTATAAAATCTTGTGTGTTTTTTAAACAGCAATGAAAATACAAGTCATATTTTTAAACTAAAGTTACATATCCTTTTTCTGTGACTAGTATTTACTTTGTTTAATAGAGTGGGTGTGAAAGACAGAAGAAAGAATATTATAATGACCATGCATACATGAGGTATGTGCATTTTAAAAGTTGAATCTTTATTTGTAAGAAGTATGACCTAGATTTTTTACAAGGAGGGGATAAAATGTTTTATATTTTGTTTTGCTGCTAAGTAGTGATAAGAATATAGTGAAACGAATGTTTCTGTAAGTCCATTGGAGACAAGAACTATTTAGTACTGCCAGCAATTTTGTAAATAACAGTCTTCTCAATCCTGCCTACAAATTCCTGAGGAGGTAACAGGAATAACATAAATGGAGACCAAATTATTGCTTGAGATTCAATCCATTCCATTAGATACTGATATAAATATCTGTTAACACTAAATGAGGCACTCAGGCCCTCCTTTTCATATAAGCAAAGGGTTCTCAGGTCCAAATTATAAAATGAAATTATCTGAGAATGTGTCTCAGAAAAGGTCATCTTCATTCAGTTTATCTGCATTCAAAGGGAGGCAATTATACTATCACTGCGAAACTAAGTTGTTACAAGTTGAAATTTTTTTTGACTCCTAAAGTGGGCTGAAGTCTTTTGGCGTGAGATATTATTATTCTATTAAAATTGTGCTTAGTCATCCTCAATTTATACAACTGAATTTTTTAACCTGGAAATCAGTACTCAACTAGCTTTCATTACCATGAAAAGTTTTTTTATGCTATTCCAAACTACCTGTATTCCCCTATTGCTGGTGAGGGAGAGCTAATCACTGATGACAGTTCAAATTGCAAGGATTTAAATGGAATCTAACATTAGTTTATGCTATGGTGAGAGGTTTTCGTGTCACAGACAATATAAAGGTCACGTTAGGCTTTCTTTATTAACAAAATAACTCCTTTTCTTAAACATTGTCCAAAAGAACCCCTGAAAGTCAAGGATAACCTTAATTTCATATAAAAAAACTTAGGCATGTTTGGAAGTCTCTAAAACTGAACAACTAATTCTATTTTGAAGAGCTTTTCCACATTACAAGTTAAATGGGGCTAGACCTATTCTATTAAATATTCAACACATCATTAAAATATCGAAATGTTACTTGAGAAATACAAAACTGAAGAGGCAGCTTTCTGCAATGAGGTGGGGATGTTTGTCACAAAAAGTAATGGCTCCTACCAAGTTAATGCTTTGTAAATTACAGAGCTCTAGCTCACCACCTGAAGTTTAGAGAAGTGACAAAGGATCAAATCTTTTACAACAATTCTACAGGATGTGATCTTATCTATAGTAGATAGATTTTGTTTAATCACTTCATTTTTGCATGATAAAAGATGGAAGGAGAAAGAAGGAATCTGTGATAGACAGCATGAAAGAATAAAAGAAGGTGATTCAAGAAATATTTGGAGATCATTCCAATTCCAGGTTTAATTTCTGTCTTGAAAGACCGCTTCTTGTCCTCTTCTATGCAGACATGTTTGATTAAAAGGATTAATTCATGTGATTTTATTTGTGACATGAAGTCATGTTTCTAAGCCGGAGGATTGTTATCCTCCCCCAGCAGACTGCTGGTTCAATACAAATAATATCTGTATAGAGTCTTAGATACCCCAGGCCGCTGAAGGAGCAGCTGAAGGAGTGGGTAGGGCTGTCCAGAAAAGGGTGTAACTAGGATGTCTAACAGAGGTGTTGACCTGGAGTCTGCTGCCAGCAGACCTCCCAAAAAACACAGTCACAACCCCTCCACAGTGAGGAATTTCCCCCTCTGGCACAGGAGGAATGGCTGATATTTGGAAGTGCAAATTATATCTCCCTGCGGTAACATGTATAAATCTGAATCCTTAATAGTAATTAAATGATGATTACATTCCTTTTGTTTTTGTTTTGTTTTGTTGAATTCACCACTGATAAAAGTGGCAGGTTAATTTTATTGGGGAATTAAGTCATTGAAGATCATAGAATCATAGAATGGTTTGGGTTGGAAGGGACCCTAATGATCATCTGGTTCCAATCCCTCCTGCCTGTGGCAGGGACACCAGGTTGCTCAGAGTGCCATCCAACCCGGCCTTGAATACTTCCAGAGAGCCAAAAAGCATTGATTTAACCTTTTACATCCATGTTTTATCGAAAAAATATTTCAGCTAGCTCTAAAGGGCACAGCAGAAGTAACAGCAGAGGAATCTTTCCCATATCAGGAGCCAATAGGGCAGAAGAGTGAGACTTGAGCTTGGTTGGACTGTGGGAATATAAAGGCCCGGGGATTCCTTTTCTGTGGGTTGTCCTCAGAGGCACCAACTCGAGCTCTTTCTGTGTTACTGCACTGTGAATAAACAACTTTGTGGAATGGGACATCTGAGACTCTGCCATGGAAAACCTGGTCTGGTTGTGTGAGAGTGTGGTGTGCAGGAGTCATGTGAGGCTCCCATCAGGTCACTGGAGCTGCCTGCTCTGAAGGGGCTTCAATTCAGTAGTGACAGGCTGTGCTGGTGGGACTGTGGTTGCCAGAGTGGCTCCTGGAGGGTCATGAAATCTCCTTTATATACACCTGTTTTGGTAGGGCTTTACTTGCACCAATAGTTGTGAGTGGTATGGCAGAAAAATCCTTTCTACAGCCACTGGTATTTGAAGTCACATTCCCCCAAAAGCTTGTGGAAGAAAAAAGACTTTAGAGAAAAATCTAGCAAAAGCCTGGTGGCCTCTTCTTCAGGAACAAGGATATGGCATACAGGCAAGATGCTGCTTCTATTTGTTCATTGAGGGTCATTGAAGGAATTTGCCATATTTTAATTGCTAGACTTTAACTTCTTATTGTATCCTTTGAGGGTTTCTGTGCTGCATAAATTAAGTAGAGCAGAAGACTAAGGCCATGCAAGCGGATAAATCATTATTTAGAAATTGTTGCAAAGCATACTCTGGTCTACTATACAGAAGTCATCTTTACAAGAACTCTTTTACATGCTAGCATAAACAAGAGAACATCTAGCAAATTGTACCAGGTCTGGTAAATAAAGTGATAGCTGTTTATATCTGTCCATTTTATTCCATGTGCATTATGTGAAGAGGCAGCTTTCTGCAATGAGGTGGAGATCTTTGTCACAAAAAGTAATGGCTCCTACCAAGTTAATGCTTTGTATAATACAGAGTTCTAGTTCACCACCCAAAGTTTAGAGAAGTGACAAAGGATCAAATCTTTTACAACCAGACATTTCTGCTGATGTGTATTTTCCATCTTATCTACTCCACTTTTTAAGCAAGTTGTTTTTATTGGACTAGGAGTAGCAAATTCCTACAATTTTATAGCCATGTGACATTGTTGTCATTGCTTTTAGCACAGGAAATGGTACATCTGTTAGTATAGAGACCAAAAGTACTCTCCCATGAATCACTAAAAATAATCTGCCAAAACTAATTAAACTGATGCCAAATATGACAAGTCAGTTTAAGACCAGTAACAATTTATAGTACACTGACTTTGTGGGAAAAGGTAGAATGTGAGGATGAATACAATGGGAGGTTAGGGTAAGGATCTGAAGTACAATCACGGAAGAGGTAAAGGTCTTTTACATGATTTTTTTCCAATAATTAATCTATCTATGTTGAACTAGTTCAAAACCTACTTTCAGATCCTTTGTTTTGCCATTTTATTCATTTATCATTAAATTGCAGTTAACAACAGAACTGTTCAGACTATTTGAACTCATATCTTAAATTTCTCAATTAAGTTTTAAGTAATATTCTAAGATGACAACAAAATTTAATATATCCTTATATGTAAAGTTTGCCAGAATTTCATGGGACTATCATGAGAATCTCCTAGAGAGGTGTTTTGATCTTGATTTTCTAAATGAAATCCAGAATTAAATACAAGACATTTTAAGTGCTAACCTAAAGAATAATTAAGAAAAGCAATGTAAGTTTTGATAATAAAGACTGTAGAAATGGTCTTTAGGCATTAGGCCTGTAAACCCACAAGACTGCATGTCTAGCTAAGGCCTGTGGTCTGACTTTACCTGTAGAAGTGCATATATACAATGCATCAAAAAAGCTGAAGTTTCGGTAATGATCAACCTGATTTCCACAAGAAGTCATATAAAATACTTAGAAGAATTACAGTAATTTCACGAATACAAGCCGCACCAATTTGACCAAAATTTTGGTGGAAACCCGGAAGTGCGGCTAATATTCCGGGGCGGCTAATCTATTAACAAAATTCTAAAAGCTGCCAACACGGAAGTGAGAGCCCACAGCAGCCCCAAGCCAAGCTGGAGCCCGGCCGGCCCCGGCAGAGGTGGGAAAGCCTGGCAGAGGCGGGGCCAGCAGTGTGGGGGCCGGGCGGCAGAGCCTGAGCCAGCAGGGCGGGGCAGGGAGGGCGGCAGAGCATGAGCCAGCATGGCGGGGGAGCCCGGGAGAACTGGGGCTAGCAGTGCAGGGGAGCATGGCAGAAGCAGGAAGGCCGGCGGGTGGGGCTGCCTGGCAGCGGGGGAAGCCCAGCAGAATCGGGGCCAGTAGCGTGGGGGAGCCCGGCGGTGCGGGGGCCTGCAGTGCCGACCAGGGCGAGCAAACGCGGCGGCGGTGCAGACGGGAGGGGGCGGCCGGCGAGCCTGGTGGTGGCGGCGGCAGCCCTGCCGGCGGGGCGAGCGAAAGCGGCGCTCGCGAAAGCGCCGCTCGGCGAGCGAAAGCGCCGCTCGCGAAAGCGGCGCTCGCGAAAGCGCCGCTCGGCGAGCGAAAGCGCCGCTCGCGAAAGCGCTGCTCGCGAAAGCGCCGCTCGGCGAGCGAAAGCGCCGCTCGCGAAAGCGGCGCGGGGCGGGGCGGGCGCGGTGCGGGGCGGGCGCGGCGCTCGCGAGGCGCGGCGCAGGGCGAGCGAAAGAGGCAGCGGGGCGAGCGAAAGCGGCAGCGGGGCGGTGCTGACGGGAGAGGGGGGCCAGCGAGCCCGGCGGCGGCGGCAGCACCACCCGGCCAGCCCCGCCGAGCCGTGGCGCTGAGCTGGGCCACCCGGCCCCGTCGGCAACCATGAGCGGGCCGAGCCTTCCTGGCCCCGCCCCGAGCCAGTAAAGCCCGCTATGCCGCGATCCTGTTACTAATTGGCCAATTTGTGAAAGCTGCGCACGGATTCTCGCGACGAACGAAAGTGCGGCTAATATTCGGGGTGCGGCTTATCTATTGACAAAGACAGCAACATTGTCGAGGCACCGGGGGTGCGGCTTATAATCCGTGCGGCTTGTATTCGTGAAACTACTGTACTTCTCTTGAATTAGCTAAGTAGTTTGCTTACTGTATACATAGAGTTTCTGAATTTTTTTTCCATTTCTATGGGAAATATAATTATTAAAGTGCAATTGTAAGAATACAGTAAAATTATTTCACCCAGGTGAACCATTAAATTTGTTTTTATTTTTAACTGTATTATTGTGTGGTTGCAGGATTTGGACTATAACACATTAGGCAGACAACAAGGGACACAAGGAGTAGAAATGAGTTATCTAGAGAAAAGACCAACCCTCTATTACCCTTGATGTTTTTAGCTGACAAAAGACGTTCCAGTGAAACTAGCTTGCTTCATCTGCTACCCTGCCTTGTGTCAATAGAGTGTGGATAATTAAGCCCCTGCTTTTATGTTATTGTGTCCAATGCTTGTCTTATTTGCCAAAGTTTTGGTTGCCAGTGCTATGAATGCTTTCCTTTCTCACTCTCCTGTGACAAACATATTAATTTTAGTAATATTTTTATCTCGATTCAGCCCAATGGTCTACCACAAACAATCAGAAATTCCTTTACTACTAAGTACCTTGCTCCATTCTTGTGAAACTTCAGTGTTTCTTGATCTTTATTTCAGACTAACTGTGTGTCCTCAGCCTTCCTGCTCACACTGGTCTGGGTGCTAAGTTAACTTGAGTGGATCCAAACAGTTTCTATGAACCAGATTCTTTTGTCTTTCCAGATTTAAACTAGTCTAACAGATCTTCCTGGTTTCATATCTGTGGACTTGCACTTTTCACTCAAATTAGGATTTTGTAATATCCAGAGAATCTATTTTCAGAAAAAAATATTTCCAATATTACCATTGCTGTGAGCTGTTGATCCAACTTCAAGATTAATCATGATAAATTTCTGGCAGAAGTGGCTGGTATTTGCATGTGTGTCTCTAGTGCTTTGTTTAATACTGAGTTTTCTGTAATTTCTCACTCTGCTGCAGATCTGTCCTGCACACAGATTTCCTGTTTATAAAGTGAACATCTTCTGATAACTTAGCATGTTCAGTGGTCCTAAATTACTGTTGAATCCCATTATGTGGGAGGAAGTGTCATAGTACCTTCATTAAGTAAATTGAAACATCTGTGGCCCAAAGTTCCCTGGCATGGACTTAATCATCAAATTCTCTATAATCCTTTTGGAGAGGTATGATTTTCCTGTGATAGAAGTCCCTGGTCCTAACATCTCGTGTATGGATTACTACAGTTGTCTTAACCAGGAATAAATTATGAGATTCATTAAGAGCTACAGTGAGCTCAAAATACAGAACATGCAAGAAGCCCCCAAGAGTAATGCTGTAGACTTAAGTGTTCACATTCACATAAAGTTTACCATATGAAGATTGGAAATTCTAACGTTAGATTCCAGCTTTAGTTTCTGAAGTTATTCTTGTTCCTTTTTCTAATGTTCAAACAATGCATTATACCTTCTTCTCAAAGGTATTCTAAGCACACTGATTATTAGGTATACGGATTATTCATTCCCTGAATTTCTCTGGAAAGGAGTGATAAATAAGTTTGCCTTTTATAGTAATGGTAGTCTGTCTCGTAAGGAAAGCATAATCTTGCCTACTGCATTTTACCTTTAAATAATAAAAAAATTACTAGGAAAAAGAATAGGGAAGATAATTACAGATGCTGAAGCTCTGATACCAACTGCTGCAAAAATAATATTTTTTGTTCAAGGATAAAAATCTTATTTAGTAAGAGACAAAGTTATTTAAACAAAGAAATGCAATATTTTTAAGCATAAATAAATGTGTTTATAATCTAAATGAAAATTGAGAATAAATATTATTCTAGTCTGACATAGACAACTCTTGAATTATGTTTTTCTTATACATGGAAGAGAATCACAAGATTTCCATATAATTCTGTGTCAAATGTAGATAGCTGTACTAAACTGTCTTATCAACTGCACTGTATTTATAGACCGTACAAAGTCAAGGGTCATGGCAGTCAGGGAAAGTCCGCAGTGACTGGAAAAAAATTTTACAAAATTGGAAATATCTTATTTCTTTTTAAAAAAGGGAAGAAAGGAGGACCATGGGAGCTATGGCCAGTCATCCTTGCCTCTGAACCCAGTGGTACAGAAAATGAAGCAGATCCTCCTGGAAGTTTTGTGAAGGCATATGGATGACAGGGGAAGGGATGAAAGGGGCAAGCAATATGGGTTCACATACAGAAAATTACGCCTGACTGATTCAGTGCCCTTTCAGAGCACCCTTTTATGGTGGTTGTTAAGGGAAAAGCCATGGATTTTATTTTGACTTTTCTGTAAAAACTACACAGGGCTGTCACTAGATTGGAGAGATCTGAGCTAGATGAAGGGACTATTTAATGGCTAAGGAGCTGGCTGGCCACGCCTGAAGAGTTGCAATCAATTGCCTCAATGCTGAAATGTGTTAAGGCCTCTCTTAGGAAATTAATGCTTTGCCACTGATTTTACACAATATTAGGCAGAAATCAATTAGTAATCAATAAACTGGAGTAGTATTAGATACATGATTTAGAAGGGAGGTTTTTATTAAGGAGGAAAACAGTGCCTCATGGAAGGATGGAGAACCTAGATGATTTTTTAAATATTTGAAAGGCCTTTTAAATGGTTCATCAAAGTCATAACCTTTTCAACACAAGAATTATAAAATGTAGACTCAAATATAAATCAGGACTAGAGTCAGAGGGAAAACAAACAGTTTCTTTGAAGAGCAAGACACTTCTATTTGTAATTCTTTGCAAACCATAAATTAAGATTTAATCTTTATGCTTAGATAAATCTTTATAGGGCTTATACACATTAATACTTCAAATGTATACTCCTTATTATGAAACAAAAACACACAGGGATACAGCTTAGCCTCTTATACCTACAAAACCAGAGAAAGTTCACTGACTTCATTGAACTTTTATAGTTCTATATCTTTCATATGTAAATGCAGGCTTTGCCTCAATGTATTTTTCAAATTAAAAACTAATTCTATCTGCATTAGAAGCCATGGAGGTTTGTATATAATCATTTTCTCTTCCTTTCAAATCAAAGCCTGCTAAATAAAATACTCTAAAAATATTTAGAATTAAAAGAAAAATTTAAATTATTTTAAAAAACAGAAGCTGTTTACTCACTATTAGTATTCAAAAATAAAATCCCCAAAGAGCATGTTGAAGTGAATTAAATCTCCAGTGAATGCTCTGCTTTGTTATAAGAAGAAAACAAAAAAATTACAAAACACTTACCAACTTTCAAAGTAAGGTTATAATTTAGAAGAACAAAACCAAAGCTTTTGGTATTGTATTTCTTTATTTGCTTTGGCACTGACATAATTTTTCAACTGTGCGTCAAATACTCAGTTTTGCCTGATCTATATTTTTGCTTGTTTAGTTTTGTTTGTAAAACAAGAAACATCTTGAAAACAGGCTTTGGATGCAGTTTACTAGTGAAGATAACTGTCTGTGAAAACCAGCTATCAGACATTAAGCTGATCTATTTGCAGTTCCATGTCATGCTCGAAATAAACAAAAAAACAAGGAAGTTCGAGGCTTTTTTGCTCCAGTTGCTCTCTTTCCTCTATTCCATCAGTGTTTAATGTTTCTGAAGTCTGCTATTACGAAAAAACACTCAAAAGAAATAGAAAAAGTGTAGGGGTTTCTACAACTGTGGTGTTATTGTGTCCTGAAGGGAGCGGTCTAATTCTAATCTTGTTCCATAAAGATGTATTTAATTCACCAAATGAAAAAATTGAAGTTCCTTGTAAATAGACCTTTTGACTGACATTTTCTTTGAATTTTTTTTCACTTATGCTTAAATGTTAAAACTCTTGTGCTTTCCTTGGCAGGGATAATGAAGGGATGTAAACTCATAAATGGAAAAGAGTGGCTTACTGGAGTTTTCTTTGCAGACCTGTGGGATCAGAGAAATCAGCCGTACATCTAACATGCTTGTTAAATTCTGCAATGCACCATGAGGAACTGTCCTTACAAATCTCTGAAATCCTTAAACGTTACCTTGTCTTTGTTGCTGTAATTGTGGGGAGAGAATCTTTTATACTGCAGGAGACATTCAGACTCCCCATTCCCCCCAGGAAAAGCATTTTCAAAGTACAATTATGTAGGCTGTGTGACCAGCTAGAGGGGAGCAAAAGCCACACACATGTTCTTTCAAAAGCTGTTTTCTCCTCACAGAATCTTTTTGTTTTTAACAATAGTCAAAGAAAACAAAATCCCAATTGAAAACAGAAGTCAGAAGTCTTCTTGCTTTGACCAGCCAGAGGAGTGAAAAAAAGAAAAAGACATCCATTCTCCAAAGCTCCCTACCTCCATTTTCTAATAAATTTCAGCTACGGAAGAGCCAGATTGCAGCCTTTTCCATGCCACATTTTCTTCTCTGATGTGACGCCCATTGATAAGCCATTACATAACTAGAAAAAGCTCTGGTGGGTTAGAAACCATCAATGCAGAAAAAGCAAAGATGAGGAGCACCTAGATCTGGCTGATTTGTGAGGAGTGAGCAGGGTTGAAGATTAGCCAGTTGTTTACTCAAGGAATATTTCACATTCTGCCTCATTTGGTGACACATTTCTGAGGTAGTCTCTTGTGAGAGGTTTGAAACCCTACCATTGTGCCTGGGTCTAATCTGTAGTACAAATGCAGGTCTGTGAGAAGAAAAATCTAGTTCTAAAGGAACTGCAGTCATCAGACAGCAGGAACTTCCCACAAGACACAGAGAGGGGTTTGGATAATCAAAGACATGGGAAGATGCAGACATGTTCTGGAAGTCAAGGCAGAGAATAAATGGAAGCATGCAAAACATGCAGAATTGAGGGAACTTGAGGGTTATGCTGAAATTTACTGGTGTTTCTATAACAAAGTATTTTGCACAGTAACCTGGCTGTCCATATACTGCTATAAAGTACCTTGTTAATGTGCTGGTATGTTAGCGTTAGAATTTGCCAAGAAAATCTGTCTGTATGTTTCATTACTTAGGAACCCAATAGGGTATATTTTCCAAATCTATTATCTCAGCAATGTAGTTGCAAAGATCTATCTGATACTACAGTTATGACAGCTGAAAATTTTTTTTGCTTGTACTGCAAGTTTAGACCAACATCATATAAAACATTCACATTTTCCAGCAGAAAAAAACCCTGATACAACTAGAGTGTGTAGAATACTTATGCAACATTTAATCATTTGTTTCTGTGCATCTACCTGTAAATTTGCTGAGCAAGCTATATACAGAGTCAAGAATTCAAAAGAGCCAAAGCAGAACTGAGATGTACCAGGAAGCTGAGATTATTCAAGGAAGAGAGATTTATCAAAGATTTTGAGTTCAGATTTTCTAATGCAAGAGACTTCTTTAAACCCCATTGTGACAAAGAATTATTGAAATTAAGCTGAATGCTTTCAAAGTGTCCCTCCATTTCGCTTTGCCTGTAAATTGGAGTGAGAGAGATGTAAACATATCCAGCTGAAAACAAAACTGTTTATTCTAATTCACGGCATTAATCAGATGATTCATAGGGAGTCTTCTATAACTTTCAGTTCAGAAAACAAATAATTCTGTATTCTGTGGTGTTTATTAAAGCAAATCTAATTTTGGAATCCTAATGTTTAATTGTACTGTTTGAAAATAGCACACCTAAGATGTGTGCAGCAGTTCAAATCCTAAATTCCAACCCAGACACAAAAGAAAGTCAGTGTTTTGAGAAAGCTTCAAAATCGAGATATAATGTCTATATAGAAACGGTAAGTGAAAACACAATATGTTATAAGCCTGCAGACCTGAAAGCTGACCTAGCATTCAGAAAAAAGGACTGTAATTACATAGAGAAACTTGAAAAACTTATTTCAGCACAAACCAGCCAACATGTCTTTTGTTGGGTTTGGTTTCTTTTCCACCCCAGATTTTACTTACTTGCAAGCAAAGTAAGCAAATATTTGATAACCAAAACAGTATAATTTTGAAGGACAATCAAAACAGGATTTATTCATATAATACTGAGTGTGCAGAAATGTGACAAAACTCAAAGAAGACATCACCAATTAAGATTAACGAGGGCAATGACAGACATTTGACATCACAGCCAGTATCAAATGTATCAGGAAGCCTGCTTCCCATGGAACAGTGATGCTGAGACAACTGATGACAAAAATAATTTTTCTCCTCAAATCATGATGTTGGAAAGTGTTGGCCTGAATTGGGGCACTCCTTTTTGTTCTGCACTGGGGTGGAAACATTGAAGATGTATTTAAAACTGAACTATGGCTCATTATATGGTGACCTCATACAGAGACCTTTTGCTTAGCATCAGAGACAAAGTGATCATGCCAGCCAGGGAGTGTAACTGCCTGCGTCTGTCTGTGTATGAAAGACTATTGAGTCTCCTTTGGCTACAGCTGAGTCACATGCGAAATCGTGTGGAATACCACCAATGTGAGTGAGTATGCCACACAAGTGTCTGCTAGGCTCAGGCATGCTATACTCAGTTTGTTCCTGAAGTCACACTGATATAAAAATGCTCATGAAAACTTAATTTCAAAATACTCCTTCCACCTTGTACTCATCCCTGTGTTCCCCTCTCTGATGCTTTTTTTTTTTTTTTCATTGGCTCATGGGAAGCACAGGAGAAAGGATTATGATTATGATGTCTGGGTTGGATTAAGAAATACAGGAACATCTCATTAAAAAATCAGTACTTTTCAAATCTTACCACGGAACAGATACTAGACCTTCTGTTCTTCCAAAAAGTAACCTCTTGGGAGAGAGGAAATTTTTGTTAACAGGTGTTAAATTCATGACTGTACATTTTTCACTGTTGAGTTCATGCCAAGGCTCCCATCCTCAAACTTGCCTTATTCCTGTGTCATGTTTCTCTCCTCTGGATGAGTGTCATCTTCCTCCACTCCCTAGGGCAGCAGCAAATGCTTTTACTTCGACACATATTAATGCTCTTTTAATAATCCAAAACAAATAATGAATTTGAGTCTTAGAATCAATTTCCTGAAAGAATTACCGTAATTTCACAATTACAAGCAGCACCTGATTATAAGCTGCAGCTCCGGGTGTCAGTAACATTTAGATTTTTGTCCATATATAAGCCGCACCGGATTATAAGCCGCACTTTCATTCTCAGTGAGGATCTGTGTGCAACTTTCACAAAGTTGCCAATTAGTAACAGAATGGCATGATCACGGGGTTTACTGGCTCAGCCCTGCTCGGGGCAGCCGCCAGGGGGCGACCTCGGGAAGCAGGGGTGCGACATGCCTGGCCCCTGCTGACAGGAAGTGGGGGTGAGGCATCCCTGGCTGGTGCCGCCGGGAAGAGGGAGAGCGGCATGCCCGGCCACTGCTGCCGCCACGCTTCCTGGGGCTGGGCAACGCTGCCACTGCACCGCCACTGCCCCTCTGCTGGAGGCCAGGCGGGCTCCAGCTCGACTCAGGGCTGCTGCGGACTCGGACTTCTGGGTTGGGAAATTTACAAAATTTGTTCATATATTGGTCGCTCCTGAGTGTAAGCCGCACTTCCAGGTTGGGAGCAAAATTTTAGTCAAAATGGTGCATCTTATAATCATGAAATCACTGTACTTTCTACTGGATGGCTTTATTTTAGTCAAGAACTTTCCCTTTAGGCATAACTCACTGTGTTTTTTTATTTAATTAGTGTTTTCTGCATCTTACAGTTCTTCTGTTAGTCATATAGAACTTAATTTCTGATGTAATAACATAAAAAAACTCTTCTCCCACGAATTCATGAATCTGGATTAATTAAATCTAGCAGCTTTTGTACATGGGAAATAACACTTTTCTCATTGAGAAATAAATATTGAGTTAATTTGACATTGACTAAGTATAAACTAATGCTAATTAAGCTGGATAGTTCTAAACACAAACAACTCGGTCTACTTTCTAGTTTGTAAAGCCCCCCTCTTCTTCAGTGCTTACATACAGATTGAACAGCAGAAGTGGTCTCAGAGATGACAGGGTTGCTCAAGGGGAATACTTTTGCGGAAAGCAAAGTATGCACATAGGTTCTTACCAGCATCAGAACAAAAATCATGTAGGTTAAACATCAATATGTGGACGTTGACCATAACAGTAGTAGTAATAATAATAATAATAATAATAATAATAATAATAATAATAATAATAATAATAATAATAATAACCACAACAAACCTGCTAAATGAACAGAGACTAAATGTTTAAAAGTCAAGTGAGAATGTGAGAGGCCTATAGAACAATTCTAAGTTTCAAAAGTGAGAGAGATCTAAGTGCTTAGACTTAGGCTTAGGTTTAGGCTTTCTAGGTTTTTAAAATACTTAGGTTTGCTATGTAGTGTGGTGGACAGAATACTCAGTCGTGTCTCTCTGTTTCCCCTAAAAGCTGAACCAGAATGCTCACTTCAATTAGATTTCCTACTGGTTTGATGAATTTAGCTCACTTGTGCTAATTTTTATGTCCCTTCTAGATTCTGTTTCTGTTAATTTTTATAACTGAATTTGCAGTCTGTAAAATTGCAATCTCTAAAGAAAAAAAGTGCTATATCAGGCATATCTGGCATAGATATATTACCAGCTTTTTCCTAAGAAACGTGTCCCATGTTAGTAATTACTAATTACTAATTTCAAGAATTAATCAAGTTTTAGAACATTTTAATGGATTTCTTTGGAACAGAAGTATAATGTATATATAGACCTAGTGCTAAATGTTGATTTTTTTCTTAGGGGTACTAAGGGATACTAGTCCAGTCATTAGCATCTTGCCGTTTACCTCCACTATGCAGAAATGACACAAATCACCTGAAGGTGTAAGATGTTCCTCCAGAGAGGATCTTCAGAAAAGCTGGGAGGTGAAATGTTTTCCAGTTCACTGGTTGGATGCTTCTCTACCTACATGATCAGCCAGCAGTTACAACAACCCTTTCTAGTACCCTGCTGAACTAGGGAACTGTTTCCCATGGCTGTTTTCTTGTCTTTTAGCAACATCTGACATCCATTTAAACAAAATAAGCCAATTTCCTATGTCACTTAAGTAGAAATTGCAGCAAGAAATACAACCCTTTGCTGAATTTCCTCCTGATTTCTTTGAAATTAACTGCTGTATGAGCTGGATCTTAATAAATGAGACAATTACTTCACTTTCTTTGATGCTGGTGCTGCTCCAAGCATTCTCCAAGATAACTCCACTTGGGGTCTAGCAAACACATTATATTGCCATAAGATTTATGAAGAAAGGAGAGTATACTCCTGTGCCATGGGTGTCTGTCTATTCTCAGAGAAAACAAAGAAGGGAACAAAGAAACACAAGCTTTTCTTTCTGAAGATACTGCTCTTGGTAGTGGCATTGCTTTTTTACTCCGGGAAATCAAATTATTAAGATTTTGATAAGCAAATAGAGGAATTAAGTTCCCTTTTCAGATTTGTCTCTTTCTGTATCTCTCTCTCTATATAGACTCTCAGCTGGATGACCAGTGACAACATAATTCTAAACTTGCTTTTTTCCACAGGTTTTGAAACTTCCATTAATACTTCAACTACAAGTATTAGTTGGCTTTTTCTAAACTACTACACTACCAAGTAGTTACTTTTCTTGAACTTTCTGCTAACAATGGCTTGATACTTTTGAAGTATGTCTTCAAAATACTTTGCTAAATGCTAATTTTGTAGTATTAAAATCTGCCACACATTTTTGTTTTCAAATAATGTGTTATATTGGTTAAAATTTATAGAACATCAACAGTGTGGAAGAAAAGTCAAAATACTTATTAAGGATTATTTTGAAGTTTTAGTGAGTACTTTATCTAGGAAAACTACAGATCTTCTTTTGTTTTCTGATATCTAATGTGGCTACTTTGAAGAACACACATCAGATGAGTTGTGTTTGTGCTCATGCCTGTGGGTAAGTACATATGGAGAAGAGAAAAGCACTTCTGACAATGTTTCTGCACTCTTCAGTTGAAAACAGAGAAGAAACTAGAAAAATCTGGAGTATTAGTAGCACTAGCAATTGAATGAACTGTCAGAGTCCAAGCATGTTGGTTCATTCCTTAACAAATCAGATCTGCTAGTAATACTTGGAGTAAAGATCGCTTGGAATAGTAATCATTCTCTGAAAAACTTAGACAAAATCTGTGTGTAATGTGCTTATTCAAGACAAATTAGCATGACTTGAACTCTGGTTATTCAGTGTTCTCTAAACTATGTTTCTGCTATCTGTTAGATTAAATAATCTTACATTTTCCTATGAAGTAGGTGCAGCAGTGCTTTTTATCAATGACCATTTCCAGATACACCAAAACCAGAACCTCTTATCATATGTCTCTTCTAGCTGGAAGAGTTAATTTTTTCATTAAAGTACAGTAATTTCACGAATACAAGCCGCACCAATTTGACTAAGATTTTGCTCCTAAACCGGAAATGCGGCTAATAATCAGGAGCGGCTAATACAACCTCAGAAGTGCCTGCCAGAGTGCTGAGCCGAGCAGCTGCAAAGTCGGCATTTTGCGATTGTTACAAATCGCTACTTTGTTGCACTGCGGGTGGAGCCTGGCTCCCTGTAGGCAGCACGGGGGGCGGGGAGAGAGGCGGGAGAGCTCTCTTTCCTCCTCTGCCACAGCCCAGGGGAGAGACGGGGGGGGGGGGGGGGGGGGCACCGCCATTGCTGCAGCTCGGGGAGGAGAGGGGGGACCCGGGCCGCCCCTACCGCAGCCGGGGGAGGAGAGGGGGGACCCGGGCCGCCCCTACCGCGGCCCGGGGAGGAGAGGGGGGACCCGGGCCGCCCCTACCGCGGCCCGGGGAGGGGGGTGGAAGCCCGCGCCGCCATTGCTGCAGCCCGGGGAGGGGGGGGGAAGCCCGCGCCGCCATTGCTGCGGCCCGGGGAGGGGGGGGGAAGCCCGCGCCGCCATTGCTGCGGCCCGGGGAGGGGGGGGAAGCGCGCGCCGCCATTGCTGCGGCTCGGGGAGCCGACAGGAGCCCCGCGCCGCCATTGCCGCGGCTCGGGGAGCCGACGGGGTGCTTTGTCCCCGCCCGCCGCCGCCGTGGCAGGAGCGGGGAAACTCCGTCCCTGCCCGCCGCCGGTGCCACGGGCGCGGGAAAGCTCCCTCCCCGCCCGCCGCCGCTGCCGTAGGAGCAGGGGAAGCTCCGTCCCTGCCTGCCACCGCGGGGCAGCGCCGACCCGGGGTGACCGAGCCCAGGGGCAGCGGCGGGTGGCCCCGAGCTGCAGCACCGTGCTGGCCCACCTGGCCCCATCAGCGGCCCCTAGCGGGCCGAGCCTGCACAGCCTTAGCTCAGCCAGTAAACCCCGCCCTCCCGTGGTTCTGTTTCTAATTGCACGCGGGTCCTCGCTGCGAACAACAAAGCGGCTTATATTCGTGTGCGGCTTATCTATGGACAAAAACCGAAATGTTTGCCAACACCCAGAGATGCGGCTTATAGTCAGTGCGGCTTGTATTCGTGAATTTACTGTAAATGCATTCTGGGCTTGTTTGAACCTAGTCAGCAGCTAAGGTAAATTAAACTAAGCTAAACTAAGCTAAACTGAACTAAACCAAGCTAAACTAAGCTAAACTAAGATCAGCTAAGCTAAGATAAGGTAAAATACCTAAGATTTGGTTAGTTTTGGTCAGGTCTCCAGACTCTGCCCCTTTCCCTCTTCTTTACCACCCTTGGCCTACTGCTGGGAGGAAGGAAAGAGAGAGCCCTGGTGCTGTTCCAGCACTGCTCACAACAACCAAAACACTGGTGACTTATCAAGGGTTTTAGCCACAAATTACAAATGTGGCACCTATGAAGGAAGTTAACTTCACCCTGGCCAGAACCAGTTCACGCTCCTAACCAAAGAAGTTCACCAGTTCTGAATAAGTGCAGTAGAAATAATAGCAGGTAGGGAAGGTGATAGCACAGGAAGAGACTTGTATTTCTTTTTACTATGTTCTTTTCTGAACCCTTGAGCCACTTCCCCTTAGTTTTTCTTAGGGAACTCAATCCTTTCACCAAGTGCCTAACTTTTGGGTGTTGCCGAACTTCTCACACAGCCCTTTTGCAAAATTTCAGTTGAAGTTCCTTCCCCACATTTTGAAAACAAAATATCCTAGGGTCCCTGCAGTTTGAAACAGTGTGAATTCTTGAGCTACTTCCAGTTGCCAACAGTCCCATCACACATATCTGTGTCAATGACTTTCTCACTAGTTCTTCAAGCAAAAGCCTGTGCAGTTATAGCATCCAGGCAGCAGAATCCTACCAGTCAGAAAAAACTGGTTTTTTGTATACTGTCATTTTCAATGAAGAAATCATGCTGATTTCTTCTTACTCATGCCATCTAACTACCATTAGAAGAGCAATCATTAAGACTACAAGCACAAGAAACTTCTTCTATCTGTACTGAAAATAAACTAGATCAAGGATGGATTCATCGTTCGTATTACTACTCTCTGTTTTTGCCACCTGTAGGGGCTTTTTAAATTTATGGGGGGAAAAGGAAAAATGCAAAATAATTTGAGAATTTGTTTCAATTAGTTTTAATAAGAATAAACCCAAGAACTGCCAGAGGCCTGCCACTCATTCCTAGCTAGGGAACTCAGAGCCACTGGTGTGCCTCGTAGGTGCCTGCCAGGCTCCTCGTTCTGTGGTGTTGGCCCAGAAAGTGGCACTTTCCTCTTAGCTGAAGTTTGTATGAGTTCACATGACAAGATGACAGAAGTGGAAAAGCTTAAATACAAGAATGTTGATAGATATGACTCAGTGGTAGCTCTTGCCTTTCAAGACATGGCCCTTATGCATGCCTGATGCTGTTCAAGAGATTCAAGGAGCTCAGCAAGAGGGGAAAGGGACAGGTTGGATCACCAGCTGGATCAGTATAACCACAGGGTGGATCATCAACAATGAAATACAGGGGCTGGTAGGGTGGGGTGAAGCTGCTGTTAAACAGCTCATGAAACGCTACACAGCCTTCTGCTAAGGGTGGGAGGAATGCAGTAGCAATCTGAAAGCAGAGGAAACAACAGACTGTAATTACTCACTGAAGGCAGTAAAATGGGTCTAGTGACCCACCTCTTGCACAAAGCAGTATGAATCCTTAACTAAAGAATTTTATTGTTTGTTTTTTGTCTTTTGAGCAAAGAGATGAGATTTTTTGCCTTTTGAGCAAATATCCTTGAGGTAGTAGCTCAGTACTTAAGTGGTTGCAAGTTGAGGATAAGTGCATTCCCTTCAATTTCAGTTTGTCTGGTGATAATGTAAATAGAGAGTGTGCTGTAGGGAGAAATCTGCTGCCCACTCTACACTGTCAGTTGTAGCATATTGTTTGGCTTAAATAGCAAAGATTAGATTTTATTATGATTATAAGCCTGTAGTATAAATACAGTTGAGTTTTATCTGCTCAATCATCAGCACCACTTTTACCCTTTTAAAGAGTATAGGTTAATGTAAGAGATTATTCTATTCTTTCATTGTCTTTGCACAAGGTTGCATTTTTCTACTCAAATACAAAAATGGGGTTCTGCGAGATGTATTTACTTTGTCTTTCAGAAAGGCTGAGTTAGTTTTCTTGTGTACTTTCAGACATGAAAGGATGTAGAACTGAAGCTAAGTGCAATAAAATTTCAGATGACACCACTACTATGTCAATTAGATTTTCATTTGTCATTGTTTACATCAATGGCTAGGAAGTAATTACCTGAGTGCATTTCCATCACAATTTCCCAATCAGCAAGCATATTTGACTTGCCAAAGGCAAGATTTAAAAATTCAGTCCCAGCCTTCTTCTTCATATGTCTGTGAGAAGCATAAAAATGTCTTGATCTTTGTAAGTGGAAAACAATTGTCTGAAATAAAGATGATAAAAGTCATGAGTCAGAAGGTGTACAGGCACAGACCTATTTAAACGTAGATGATTAAGTTAAAAAAATAATGAGAAAAAGGGAAGTTTGGGATCCACTGAGCCATACAGTAAAAGGACGTAGGTTCCTACCAAAAGCACTGATGCAATTTCATCATCAGTTATATATCCATGTATCTATATTGTATCTACAGGTGAAAGTACTAGTATCAGTTTCCTGGATAGTTGTACATGCTCATTCTTTCAAAATCTTTTTTACTCACTCACTTAAGTTAAGTGATGTGTGCGGAGTTTGATGTAGTCATAAATAATGATGAGCACCCAGCTGTGGAAGGAGGAAGAACTTGTGGTTCCTGGCCATGTGCTTAATCATTTCAAAGCAGCTTTGAGGTGGTGAATACATTAAATACATAAATACATTAGAAGAATCTGAGCAATCTGGCTTCCTAAAATGGAAGCAATGTAGGCTAGTGGAGAGCCATTAGACCAGCAAGATTCTCAAATCCTTATGAAAGTCACTTATCTTCCTTCAACCACAGTTTCTCTAACAGAAAAATGGGGATAAAATATTCACCTTTTATTTTTTTAAATAATGAAATTAAAAGAAAGACAGTGTTAGAGTATTAATTGTTGTGCTCTGCAACAAACAGGACTTAGTTTTTTGGACTACTCTCAATAAAGTGAATAGCAATTATCTCATATTTCAAGACAGAAAAATCTCATTTTCAGTACATTAGCAGTGAAGCAGAATCATTACTTTGTCAATGAACTTCATATGCAAGCAATATTTTTATTAAATTTATAAAGAATGCAGTATTTACCCAAGGCTTTACAGAGAGATATAAAACTGCTTGCACTGATAGTTAAATGATCTCAGTAGATTCCTAGCAGCGAGCATGCATGAGAAAGAAAGTAACTAAACCAATCACTTCCAAAGTTTTATAGCAATCATGTCAAGAGGGTGGCTATTAGTTTGGTATGGATTTATTTCATGTCTTTCTTAGTTGTTTAGAAGAAACTGTTTAATAGGATAGAAAAATACAGAGTTTTCATGGCCCTTGAAGCAGAGCTCCTTTGTCACTCTCCAAGAAGTTCAAGCAGGAGGCCTCTGAGGGGTGAGAGGCTTAAATCAATTACAGTGCTATGCTGGAAAAGCATAGCACAAGTGAGGGAGATGAAATAGATGGAGTAGCAACAGGAGTGCAGGAAGGGGGAACATGCATGGAAAAGCAGCATTCTGTGAGTCTTGGTGCAGCAGGGAGGAAGTTTGAAGCAGTTGCTCTACAAGATAAAGAGCAGTAATGAATGTGCTTCCAGTGCCTCATTCATCCCTTCTCAGCTCTGCCTTATCTGCATGATAACATGAGGGGAGACCTCCAGCTGCTGCTCAGACTGGGTGTACACAAAAGAAAAAATGGGAAAATTACTATTTTAATTCTGCTTCATTGCAGCAGGGAGATGTTTTCTGCACAGGCAGAGGTGGTTTAGAGAGCCTTAAGGGTAAATGGCACTTGGTATTCACACAGGCCACACACATGGATCATGCACGCATATGCACACAAACACTTGCAAAAACAAATCCTTTGCACAGGCTGTCTTGGCAGACATCCTAAAAATCTGCACTTCACCCATAGAGCCAGAAAAAGCTTTAGGATTAGGACCTTCATGATTGTTGTTCCGGCAGCTCTGCAGACATCAAAAAGCATGTTATGAAAAACTGAGAAAGAGATGGAACAAAATGGAAAGCACAAGCTTTACATTAGAAATAATATGCTTGATGCATATGCAAAGTGTTCCTAGGACATGTGGATTTCCAGGCTGAAGACAAGGGGGATATATCTCTGCTTATTTCAGTTTTTCCATGCAGATGTAATAATGATGTGTGTCATCAACTCAGTCATTAACTCTGTCTTGCAGGCCTTAGGCTCAGCATGACTTTGTCTGGGGGTGTGTGTGTGTGTGTGCTGTAACTGGATTAATGAAGTAAAGAGAACAACCTACAGTTATGTCAGTAATGTATGAGAAAAGTAAAGTCAACTGCAAGAGAGAAAGTCACACAGCATTTCAAGAGCTTGTGTGAGATCCCAATCACTTTTATTCATAAATTGTATTATTCTTTTGCATCTTTTGATCAAATGCTTCACCAAAGTTACCTGAAATAAGAGACACCAGAAAGCAGTAGCCTGTACTCCTCATTCAATCTTGAAATTAGTACCAGTGGATAGACTGGGGAACAGGTTCTGTGTGTCTTCTCCGTGTACCTCTCCTCTACTATTCCTTTGCTGCCTTGTAGTTTAGAGCCTTTGACTGCATGCTCCAAAGTCAACACTAAGAGAAAAACAATAAGGAATTTGTCAAAAAATGCATCTTTTTATTTTCTGGAGTATTATTCTGGAGAGACCACACGCAACTCCAGCGTGTGAGGGATTCCATACCTGAAGCAGAGAGCCCTCTCTGAACTCAGCAGCCCACAGCATCACTGGAGACCACGTGTCAGAACACTTGGCACAGTGACATCACCCTCAGTTTCCCACCTTCCAAAGGTGCAAAAGCACTGTTGGTTATTCATGATGGGTTTGTTGCAACTGAAAGCAGGGGATATTAGCAACACTAGGATTTTAATCTTGTTTCCATATCTCCCGTTCAATGCCACAACTTTTCCAGGATGCAGTCATGCACTATTTTACCCCTTATCATTATTTAATTTACACCAAATACATATCACACGTCAAAAAAAAATTTACTGCAGAAATTTTTCTGAGGTGAGAAATTTCAGGATGCTACCATGTAATTTCAGTGATTTTTTGCTGATGATGCTACAGAATGAATTGAATACTGTATGGCAAGGTGGTCTCCAAGCTAGGGTTCACTGCCCAGCTCCCATGCTCATGACCAGTTGGGGATTAATGATGTTTCCTGTCTCCAGAGTTTATGGAGCCTTTTAATGATTAGAAAGTGATCAGAAGTTTAAAACAGAGCCAGGAGAGCAAAGAGTAAGTAACTCTGTACCAGCTTGGTTTCGGAAATGGTTGAATTCAGAGTAAATCTGCAAGTCTGCAGTGAAAGAAAAATACACCAAAAACAATGGGGAAAACTGTAGTTTAGGTGAATGGTTGCAATAAGTGGATAGGATACTTCTTCTGTTCAAGATGAAGGAACAATAGGTTGCACAATGTGGAATTCAAAAACTGTACATAATCATTTTGCAACTGTATTCTGGCTATCAAAGGCAAGATATATTTTCTCTATCTCTGCTCTCTGCTGCAGGTAAAGGAAGAATGACTCTTACAAAAATATGCATCATAATTTTATATATGTAAATACATGTGCAATTGCTCAAATAATACATATTTAGGAAAGGAAAAGAAAAATCACTCAAATTGAAATTCCTGAAAGTGGTAATAGGAAGGTATGTACTCAGTGAACACGTGATATACATATGAAACTTATTTTGCTTCATGATAGAGACAAGCCTTTTAAAATTATTACCAACACAGAATTAACATTAGATTAAGATTAGACCACGAGAGAAGATGGCACTATGTAGCAAATGTCATTTTCATCATGTGGAGCCAGTCACATGCTTTTACAGCAGTGGGTTGTAATACCCATTCTGACAGGCTGTAGAGAGCCGCACTGTGTAATGTATTAGCAGTAATTACCAGGGTTCTGCCTGGTTAGATGACTAGAAAACTTCAATCTTGACAGTGGTGGGGAATTGGGATGGTTCCCAACCACCTGAATGAAAACAGGAAAACATATAAATTATTAATCTTTTTTTAAAGCTCATGATATCTATATTCTTTCCAAACAAAATTAATTCCCTGAGAATGCATAAGACACTGCTCCATTATTTTGTATCCTTCATGACTGAATCCAGTGGAGTCTCCCCTTGATGGAACCCACATGAGAATTAAATAATGGGATATGAGTGGGGATTGGATACACAGCCAATATAGTTTTCAAATTATATCTTTCTTTAAATAAGTAGGTCCTGATGTGTCCTTTGTTTTGTAAGTGACACACTGCAGGTAATGGCAGTGTTAATCCTTCCACCTATCTTTCACTTTTCTGAGCTGCATCCTAGGAAGGACTGGAAGAGGAGTTGTGTCATAGTATTCATCCTCCACAATAGCATCCATAACACTTTGCTTAATGAAAAACTTTCTCTACTCATTAACCCCTCTTTAACAAAATACACAATTGTTCCCATGACATAATGAGCTTCAACGATGGCTATCCTGGCCTGGGTCTGAGTCGATGATATGCGACTGTCTATTTCCAATTCATATTGGTAAACATTCAGTTTGTTATCAATTCTTTTTGCAGATTCATGCTCAAGATTTGCATCCAGGTTTGTGTATAGAAAATTCTGGGCATCCAAGATATATCTGTCCTGTTTTTGGACTTGGGTTTGGCTTTTCCTCCTTGCTTTAGTTCTTACTGTACATTCTAATGAGAAATTAAGTTGTTTGAGAAGTAAGGCTCTGCTTGACTGCTTAACAAAAAAGTGCAAAACTTTGCTTACACTTCAGAAACTTCATTCAGTTTCCAAGCTCCCTTCCATGTGATTCTTGTCAGGTTGTACTGAAATCTCTGTGGGTGCAGCTCTTGCTACTTGAGTGCTCTTGGAGCAGAATTCCCAAGCTTCACTAAAACCTCAGAGGATACATTCATTTTAAATGTTTGGTAGTGAATATCCAAAGTTATTGCAGTAAATCAGGGGTAGTAAAAAGAAGGAGAAGCTCCTTCCTAGCATTTGACAGGGAAGCAGAAGTCTAGGGTAGTAGGATGAGAAAAACCTCTTGTTTAATAAAAGATAAAATAAATACTGTATTTGTTGATTCTTTACAAAAGACATAAAGATGCACTGCATTCTGGACATTATAGCATTCATGATGAAGTTAGATAAACAGTTCAGAACACAGTCATCCATTAGAGAAAGTATAAAGTACCCGTCTTAGTTCAGACAGGACAGAGTTGATTTTTTACAGTAGCTAGGAGGATGCATGGCCAGACCCTACTGTTAGAATACCAACTCATGTGGGAGTAAGGGAATCTCAGCGGGACTAAGGGACTTACTTGGTGGGTGGTATTGTTTCACTTTCCATGTAAATAATTTCTTTGTCTTGCACTTTTTGTTACTGTTACTAATATTGTTGCTATTACTTTTACTGTTTCTTACCTATTGCTTCTTCCAGTAAATTGTTCTTATCTCAGCCTGTAGTTTTCACCTTTGTGCCTCCAAATGAAAGGGCACAGGAGGAGAGGGGATTGAGCAAGGGTGTTTGGTTCGGTAGAAGGAGACTAGGGACCCTGTATTGGGAAGTACTATTCGTAAACCACCACAGTAAGGGTCATGAGTCATGAGACTGAGGTCATGGGAAGAAGCGGAAAGAGGGAGAACAATGGATACAAGAAGAGAGAATAACACTCCAGGTAGGAGCCACCTCAGAGTATAAACAAAAATTGACAAACCATTATTTTTAAAGTTCTCCCTTTAAGGTTCTGAAATTTTCAGGTTATTTCCTCAAAATGCATTTTCTGGTACAACTGGCTGCGTTCTGTTTGAAACGTAGGAAATATTTGCAATAAAAGTAACAGTTTTCAGCAATTTTCACACTTCATTTAAAACTTGTAAATGAGCCTATCTTGCCAAAAACATTGTTTTATTTTGTCAGTGTTTTATGAGAGGATTTTGCTAATGGAAAAAATACATAATTTCCAGGAAAACTATAGTTCATCTGAACAGAAAGTACTACTGAAATTATAAAGGTTAACTTAGTTAGAGCCTCCTCTAATCTCTGCAGGCACAAAGTCTCAAATTTTCATTCCTCAGCTAATTAGCACAAAAAAGAAACTTTCCATACTGGAAAGCAGTGTTACCACCGTAGCAATACACTCTGACTTACAGAATTGCTGCAATGGATTTGATAAAAGTCTACCTAGCCCCACAGTCTAGAAAAGCATCTGGTATATTTATAGTGAGAATAGCATGACTTCCTAATACGCATTGCCCAGCTTCCAGTACCCAGTGGTCAAGACATTTATATCTCAAGCCTCTCCAGAACTTGAAGATGTGGAAAAAGTCAGTATTTCTTCTTACTAAGTTTGTGCATGACAATTTTTCTGCGTGTCCCCATTACTGATGTCATTAAATCCTTGTTTGCATCCCTTCATTATGGTAGTCTCATCAACATCTGTGATTCTTTTCCCCTACCTTCATCCTGCCCCATTCTTCACTTTGAAAACTGAAGAGTAATTTTTACTCATCTCTTTGTGTAAGACTTTATCTCCTGATTTCCTTTATTCCCTTTGTCACCCTTCTCTGCTTTGTTCTATTTCTGCAATAGTTTTTTTAAAGAGAGTAGTACCAAAACTGCCCAAAATTGTCAAATCTGGATACAGAATAGTTCATAACACAACACTTATCCTGTGGAAAAAGATCTGAGAGTAAAACTTGAGAATTTAAGTTTTAATTAAATTTCCAAGCAATCATCCCAAGTAAGTGCATTATTCAAAGACTGCAGCGCTCTATCAGTGAGTGACTCTTTGGTAAAAATAAATACCAATTCTCATGCTCTGCCTAGTGAATGAAAAATAAATGATAACCCGGAACAGTAAGGAATACTGTGCTAATTTAGGCTGACTCTGGATGTCCTCAGAGCTGTGCAGCTACAAATTAATGATTTTACAAGATTTGAATGTAAGAATAATTCTATCACATGTAGGAATATGACTTTGGAGAGGCTAAAATTCCAAAAACAGTACTGCAAGTAATTTATGAAAAAAATTTCAATATCCTTTTTACTAGTTGTAAATGTAAGACTTTCTATATGTAATAGTAGGCTTTCTATGTTTTTTAAAAATATACACTTAGTAATAAAAATCCATTACAGACAAGGACTCACAACCCTGATAACCCAAAACAATAAGTAACCAGCATATATGAATATAATTTCAAGAATAAGGTGACTGAGAGCAAATGAAAATTCTGACAATTTTTGGTTGAATGAGACATGCAAAACTAACTGGGTCAACTTAAAAGTGGGTATGCAAATATTTAATTTCCTCTTCTCTCTTGGAAATCAGTCAGTTCTGCCTTTGGGCTTAAGTAACAAATAGGAATGGATTTAAGTCAGGGGAAATAAGGCTCAAATTCACAACATATTCAACATATTCCCGATGAAGCTTCATTTATATCATATATCATACCAAATACCTAGTTATAGAAGACAATTTTCATAGAAGTCAGCGGTGACAGAGGACCTACTATTAAAATAATTTCTAAGGCAAGTGTCTTTAAAGAACAATGTGGGAAATATATAACTGTACTTACATATATATATACACATATATATATTTTGAGATTAATTTTATTGACTCCTATAGGAATAGAGATATCAGCATTTCCATACTAATTCAACACCTCTGAAGGCTGTGAAATGACAGAATGTGGTAGGCACCCTCCTGGGTTTTTTTCTGGATGAAACCAAGCTTTCAGACTTAGGCAGCAGATTGAGGTAAAGATGAAGCAGAGAGGCAAGGGAAAGATAACCTTATCTTTGACATGATCTGTTAAACAAGAAATATCACTTCTTTGATCGTCCCAACACACATATCTCCTACCCCAAAAGAGCAACTGTGACATCCTGTAACTTGAAACCGATACTTTAAAGCAGTTTAGTGCTATTTAAATTATAGGCTGCTACACAAATAACTTGCAGTGAAATGTTTATCAGCTCTCTGACGTAGCTGCTTCCATTTATAGCTTATAAACTGTTTTTTACTGATTCCTTCACATCTGATAACACGGCTTGAGAACAGGTGGTGAAAATGTTAGGCAATTATGAGAGCCTCTGTTTGTGTGTGTGTGGTCTCTTGCAAAGCCACTGACCACATACGAAGGCGTTGCAAATGTCCCAAAGTTACATTATCAGCCGCTGCAGTTGAGTATTGCCCTGGCTCTTTCTGCAGCTGGAGTCTTTCTGGACTGTAAATAGCTTTGCTGAAGGGTTAAAAGTTCAGGATTATCAAAAACTATGTTTAAGAACAAATTTCACTCAAAGTAACTCACAAAATAGTTTTAAATCTCACATGTGCAAACAGTGTGGCTGAGCTGCTGTCCGGCGATACTGTGTAAAGCAGTTTTCTTATCAAGGTTCAGAAAGTGATAAGTTGGCCAAGGCAAGAATTGCATGTTACATTGTACTTTTAGTGGTTTGCAGCAAATCCTGCTGGAATAAATTGGCTTTTCAGAGATGCATTAGCCTGACTTGTTCAATTTTGTTTTCAAGGAGGGATAAAACCCTTCCACAGTTTTATCATAGAAATATTCTCCAGAAGATTCTTTGCAAGTTCCTATTACTCAGTTAAAAATATCTGCCTTTAGAGGCATAGTACTGTCTGACTCTAGATTCAGATTTTTATTTTAGTAAAACAAGAATAAAGTGTTGAGATTAATAATCCAATCAAGAAAGAATTAAACTAGTGGTAAAACCTTGCAAATTATTTCTGACATGTACAAAGCCTTTTAGTCACAGTAAAGGGGTTTTCTAGTTTGAAATTATTTAAAAGTTAAATGCTGTTGTTAATAAAGACTTGTTTACCTTGGACAGTGTAAGTGTTGTGAGACAGTTTCTGTCCACTGAGTATAGTCCAGCTCAGAGTGTTTTCCATGTTTTCCCTGCATTTGGATGTGGCAGGTGCCATTTGCCATTATACAGAAACAAAAATATCTTCAAATATTTGCCATGGAACTGCAATAGGAATGCACATCTTGGATTTCAGCAGCCATTAAAATAACCCTTGTAGAGTTGAAAGGAGCAAAGTAGTAGAGAGGATATTCTACAGATGGTGCAGTCTTGTATTACTGCTTCCATCACTGTACTCCATCTCAACACAGCTGTATTTATCCAGGTCCCCTTCCCAATTACTGTTCAGTCATAACCTCCTAAAAAAGAGTAGTAAAAGATTATAAGTGCCATGTGCTGTCTTCCATATACAATGCATATGCTTCCAAGAAGAGTTCAACAACACATCTATGCATTTTATTTTATCAAAATGTTTTCAGTGTTACTGACTGAGCTGGGCAAAGAACAGTAAATCTGTACAGAAAATGTGCATGAACCATAGTACAGTAAATTCACGAATACAAGCCGCACTGACTATAAGCCGCATCTCTGGGTGTTGGCAAATATTTTGGTTTTTGTCCATAGATAAGCCGCACACGAATATAAGCCGCTTTGTTGTTCGCAGCGAGGACTCGCGTGCAATTAGTAACAGAACCACGGGAGGGCGGGGTTTACTGGCTGAGCTAAGGCTGTGCAGGCTCGGCCCGCTAGGGGCCGCTGACGGGGCCAGGTGACCCAGCCCGGTGCTGCAGCTTGGGGCCGGCCGGCGCTGCCACTGGGCTCGGTCACCCCGGGTTGGCGCTGCCCTGAGGTGGCAGGCAGGGACGGAGCTTCCCCTGCTCCTACGACAGCGGCGGCGGGCGGGGAGGGAGCTTTCCCGCGCCCGTGGCGCCGGCGGCGGGCAGGGACGGAGTTTCCCTGCTCCTGCCGCGGCGGCGGCGGGCGGGGACAAAGCACCCCGTCGGCTCCCCGAGCCGCGGCAATGGCTTGCGCGGGGCTCCTGTCGGCTCCCCGAGCCGCAGCAATGGCGGCGGGCGCTTCCCCCCACCTCCCTGGGCCGCAGCAATGGCGGCGCGGGCTTCCCCCCCCCTCCCCGGGCCGCGGTAGGGGCGGCCCGGGTCCCCCCTCTCCTCCCCGAGCTGCAGCAATGGCGGTGCCGGGCCCCCCCCGTCTCTCCCCTGGGCTGTGGCAGAGGAGGAAAGAGAGCTCTCCTGCCTCTCTCCCCGCCCCCCCGTGCTGCCTACAGGGAGCCAGGCTCCACCCGCGGTGCAACAAAGTAGCGATTTGTAACAATCGCAAAATGCCGACTTTGCAGCTGCTCGGCTCAGCACTCTGGCAGGCACTTCTGAGGTTGTATTAGCCGCTCCTGATTATTAGCCGCATTTCCGGTTTAGGAGCAAAATCTTAGTCAAATTGGTGCGGCTTGTATTCGTGAAATTACTGTAATTTGAAAGAGGTATGTATGAGTAAGGTTGTCTATACAGCCTTCACAGAATTTCAGTAAAATACAATATACCTCAAGGTCATTGTACTCAAATTCCTAAAGTTTTCTTTTTGGCGTTTTTCTTTCTTGCAATTTTTGTTTCAACTAGTCCTGAAAGTTTGTTGGTGTAGAACAATAAATATAGTTTTGTGTTCCCTCTAATAATTTCTAAAATTCCAGGCAAGAAATGATGCCTACTGCTCACACTTAAATATTATAGAACTATTGCCAATATCAGTTTCTTGCTGTTTAGTGATGAAATACTTATTGACAAGCTAACTCCTTCTGCAAAATCATTTTTGCTACATCTGTATGCCAGCAATAACTTATCATGTTCTTCCATTTGTCTGAGTTTACAAAAACATGTGTCCATATAGTGACAGGTTTTAAATGGACTATAGTTGTGTGGTGCACAAAAAATTTTATAATTTATACTGTTCTGACACTTTCAGTATAAGCTTGTATTAGAGTTCAAGCTTGCGCTTTCAAAATACATTGAAAAGAAAGCATTTTTTCATTTTCATATTTTTACTGACATAAATATGTTAGGGTTTTTTTTCCATGGCCATGTCAAAAAATCTATCAAAAATACTTTGAAATTGTAAAATCACATGTCCAGAAATTGGTGAGTGGCAGAATTAAAGCAGTCTGTCAAATTTACTCACTTTGGGACTGTCTTGAAAAGTTTTTAAGAAAATGTTCATTTATTTTTCCACTAGGTCCTCTACCTTGGCAGTGAGCACAGCACCTATTATTCAAGGAATGCAGCACCTAGCAACTTCAGATGTGCACCATGGAAAAGTGTTGCTGTTTTGGGCTCTTTAATTTAAGCTTTTGTTAAGAAATTGCAGATGCAGTGAACACCAGAATGGGAAAATTCAGTTCACATGACAGGTTTATCAATGTCAGGAAATGACTGAACTTAGAGAATTATAAGAGAAGTGTTAGGCTGCTTCCCCTGATTGTGGTGTTATCACAGCAGGAATGTTGTGCACTTAAAGGATGAAATTCATTAATACAGTTTGAGAGAACTGACACAATGGACTATGGCAACCTTGCAGTGCACGTTGTACTTGTTGAGTATCCCCATGACAATTGACAGTGAGAACTTGTACCTGTTCAGGAAAGTAGAGGAAAAAACAGAGACAAATGTGGTCTTATTCAAGTCCTTTTTCCTCCCTGCTACTGGGGATTATGTGTGCTGTAAGCTCCAGACACTTGCAAAAAACAAGGAAGCGAAAAACAGATTTTTGAAGGTTTGAATATTAAATGAGTGTGCCTACCTGAGGGTTATTCGCAGTAGGACAGAAGGTTGTATGTGGAAAAACTACCATTGGTCCTCCCAGCAATTTTCCTCATGGTTTTCCTGTTTACTTTGATAACCAGTTCAGGAGAAGCTGAAATATAAACCAACAGAGTTTATATGGATATATACTCTTATCTACTGTTATTTCCTTTTTGAAATTTTCACTATTCTTGTTCTACAGAACTTGTGAAGTCAATGGTATAAATTAATTGTTAACCTCTTATTAAACATAAACCTTCTGCAGACACCTTAGCTAATACTGAAGCCTAGCCAAGTAAGACGGTCCCTAAATACAAACTGAAAAAGACAAGACACAGTACTTTCAGCAAAGTTGCAGCATTAACACAGAAAGAAACTTGTACTGGGATATTTTTCTTGCTTTTTATTTCTCATGCATTGGACTATATTTAGGCTAAATTTTCAAGCTTTTTTTGAAATTATGGGGAGCATAATGTATAAATGAAGCAGAGGATCATCAAATATTTGTAAGGGATTTGTTACAAAAAACTGAAAAGCCAACCATTATAGTGAATCTTGCAGTGCAGTGGAAATGTTCTTTAAGCTCAGTTGTTACTCCTCACATTGTAGCTCTTTGGTTGTAAAAATCACTTCAAAATCTCCATGAGCGTGCATGTTTTTAGGAACTAAGAACTACTGAAGTACATACGGAAAACAAACAAATTGAGATGTGTCTGAGATGTAACAGGTTTTAGGGTTAGTGATGAGGGCATTATAGTTTTAACCTTCCTACAAAAGGGTCTTCTTTCATGAGAGAAACAAGACTGGAACCGAAAACCCACAACCCTTTCCTGCAGTAAGGAAACTGAACTCTGTTTTCCTTTTCTATAGGAAAAGGGTCTCAGTCATGGGGTGAGTAGTAGGGTGTTTGATGTATCACAGAGCATAACTGGTCAGGTTTGTCCTAAAATTTGTATCAGTGTTAGTTGCCCCCTATAGAAAATAGTGGTGTGGGACTGGTTCCTATGGAGATTCGTTTTTGCATCAGAAGAGTAGTATAAAAACTATGTATGATGTTCAGAAAATGATGGTGGTCTGTAAGAGGAAGGAGGAGGTGGTTGGGTATTTGAGAGGATTTTTCCTTTTTTTTCTTTTTTGAGTTAATTCTGATGTCTGCTTCAGAACTTGCTTGGGAAACAAAGTCTAGCCATAGTTTACATAGCTCTATAAATAATGCCAGCTGTAGAACCATTCACACAACATTGACAGCAATGGATAAAAATACATAAAAACTCAATTTCTCAAACATTGCCTTTTAAGTACAGTAATTCAATGAGCATAAGTTCTCTGAAACACCAACTGAGTTGAAACATAAATGTTTATAAAATATGAGGCTCCCAAGCAGATGGGCTAAGGACTGCTTGGTAGTTTGCATGTAAAAGCAAAAATTTCTTAAGTGGCCACTGAAGTCCTTTTATATTTAAGCTGTAAACCGGTAATAGAACAAGTAGGTTTTGTAGAAGTGCTAACCTATCACTACTTCACATGACCTTAGTGGGAATTGCAAGGCTTCACCAGTTATGAAAACCAAAATCAAATGCCATGCATTAAATTACCCAGAAATATTCAAGTGTTTAATTTCTTTTGCCTTAGTGATGTAGAGTTATCACTGATAATCAAGTTTGTTAAACTTCATTTTCTTTTCTATTAACATCAAGGGAAAAAAGACAGCAGTCCTGAAATTTGAACGGTTTGTGCACTGACAGCAAGCAATGGCTGGAGAACATTTGCATTCTTGATTATTTATGTGTAGTTTAAAATAATATTCTATTACGAAAAATTACACACATAAATTGCTTTTTCATTGTTTGGTGGTTTTTCCCCACAGCACAGTCCACTGTTTTCTAAGGCTGTAAGGTGTAATGCATGCTACTTCAGGAAATTAGAGGATAATCCAGGCAGTCTTGTCTGCTGCTACTTCTTTACAGTGGAACAGAGATGCCAGTATAGCAGTGGTGTTTCTACTGGTCTCCACTGAAATGCTTTGGAGTCAATCAGCAATAAAAAAATATAAATTTGTCAACAAGATACATTTAGAGAATGAACGTGTACAGAATTTACATATAATCAGGCCCAAAAAGCAGAATTTGCTTTTGTTTACCAGCCTGGGATTCTGTCAGGCTTTACAAGAGGACAAGCATACACTAAAGGATCAATGCCTCCTTGTCCCCCATGTCATTAAAGACCAAAAATCATCAACAGAATTCAGTTTGCAAGTATAATTACATCAAAATAAATATTTTATGCCCAGTTTTGCAACATATTGCTTCAGCCTTACTGGGGTTTTCTAGTCATAACATACTATTCTAACTCATGGTTAAAATTAAACTTAATTCTTACAGATTTTTAAACCATTATCTAAGATTTTTTTTTTTCAAAAAGCAGAGAAAATGGTAAGTAATAAGCAACATGCATAGCTCTACTCTTCTAAGTATCTCTCATTGCATAGGTGATGTGCAATATCAACTTGTTAAGGTTAAATATTTGCCTTCTAATTTGGCATCTTATTTGCACAAGGCTGCTTTTCTCAAATAATTATCCTTGGCTGATATAACTGATTATTACAAATGGGATGCCACCATGGAAGGCAGTGTATCACAGTGCAAGGAGAGTTTGAGATGTAGTTTCTGCAGTCTTGTGAAATAATACCTCTATGCTCATCCACATTCTCTGCATTATTTCAGTCCTGCCTTCCTGACCATTAAAATACTCACCACAAATACAAGTGAAGCAGCCTTTTTTTCCAAGTAATGACAATTTTATTCGCACAAATTTGCAGAGGTTTTATGTTTAGTCTGCTAATGGATAGGACTATGAAGTTCTTTTTTAATTCTTATGCCAAAAGATTACATATATGGACAGTTTTTTTCTGTTTTTTTACCAATCCAATATGCTCCACAGCTATACAAGCTTCATTTTTTCATTTAGAGATAGTAACAAAACATGTAGTTTGCTGCTTTATCCAAAGAGAGTGGAATTGTTGAGAATTTTGAACAAAGAGGCTCTACAAACCTATGTTTATTCCCTAATGTCAGGAACAGGCCTTGCCCAACGTTCAGTTTTACAGTTCAGTGTACTGATGAATTTCAAAGTAAGAAATTATTATTTTGCTCCCTTAGTCCCACCCATTAGCTATTACAGAGCAGAGCACACTTTTCACATTTTATCAAGACCCAGATTCACAACTTCTTCTTACGGAAGAAGAAGGAGCTAAGCATACTGAAAATTTTGTGGAAAGTTGTAGAATTTATTGGAAATTAATAAATTGAGGTGCTGTTAACAGTAGACCTGATTTTCTACATCAAACTTGAATTTCAAGATCAGGCATCAAGCAAAGATGCAAAGACTAAGAAGTTTCCAATGGGGAATAATAACAAGATGCAAAAGTATCCCTGCTGATTTCTGATTGCATGAAGAGTGGCTAATTTTTACCACCAACTGTGTAAGCAGAGAATTGGTAGATTCTATCTCAGCTCAAGAAGAAGTTACAAAAAAGTCCAAGTAGCAGCTTCCCCAAATTTTAGTAGAGAAATTGGCAAAACACTTCCCCAGTTTTCATATGATCTACACCAAACAGTGGTTTGAATGTTTTGGCTGGACAGTTTGACTTGACTTTTTATTTGCTCTAGAGGTAATCAAGATATCATCATGTAAGATACTCTGTTTCTTACACTGTAGGGATCAAATTTATGCAAAAATTAAATGGAAAAGAAATTAAAAGCTATGAGTACCTTACAGAATCTTCATTAACTAAACAAATAAACATAAAAATCTCCAAAAACCAAACCAAACCAAAAAGCAACTAAAATCTTGCTTAAACTAAAGAAGGTGCTTTTCTTCCTGTTTTTATGGTTTGGGACTCTAGAGTTTATGGAAAATTGAATGCTAATATTCAGTTGTGTGTACTCATTCCTACATACTGAGCAAGTGTATGACAATAGCCCAGCAGGGGGTAATATCAGAGTTGGATGGGAAGTTGTGTTCTCCCTTCTTCAAAATTTCAAGAAAGAAAAATTCTCACATCACAAATGTGATCACATCACATCTCTTGGACAAAAAGATTATTTACCTTTTCACAGGAGTTTTACGTCTTTTCCAAAACATGAAGTGAATCAAAGCAGAGATTTTTACACATCTGCTTAGCTCAGAAGACATATATGGAGGTCTTAAACCTTGGCTCTATCTGAACGAGGCAGGTTTTCTGCCTTGTAGATGAATGTCCTGAACATTTTTCTCCAGTGATGTAATGTATTACTCTGTGTGATTTTAAATACTTTTTATTTTTTTCCATAACTGGCACACATTTGAAAGTTTCATGTTCTGTAGTTTTGTAAGACTTAACAGCCCACCTGGAAACATCTCTGACTAGTTGTAATGAATGCATTTTTTCTCTGATGTTTTCAATCTATTTGTTTATGCCCAACAATCTCGATATTGTCAATGTCCTTTCACTAGGTATCCTGTTCATGCTAAATCCTTTAACTGTAGATAAGTTTACCCCTGTGCTCCAGTCATTTCAATTGGCTTTTAGTTAAATTGAAAACATAGTTTTAGTCAACATTGAAATTGCTGTATCTAATTTGGCTTAAGGCTATATGTGTGCTCATAGTAGGCACAAAGGTACTGTTTCACCAGTCTTCTATTTTATCCTAAAATCAGTTTCAATACACTTAATTTTCAGACCTGTGGAAGTACTACAGGGTCATTAGGCATTTGAATTAAGGGGTCTTATCATTCAATTCATTAACTTCTGGAGAGGGAGGCTGTATCTTCTGTTTATATTCAAGGAAATGAATGTCAAAGATTGCCATGCGTGTGGTGTAAATAAGAAAGGCCACCAGTGTAGAGCTTCCATTTTTGTGATGAGAACATAAAAGTCAGTTGCTTCTGTTCCAGAGGTGATATTTTACTTAGACATCTGCTCTGTTTGCAGAAAGAAGGAAAAACATCTTTTGTTACTGATTTGCAAACGGAGGGGGTTTGGATATCAATTAAATGTAAGCTTTTTGAAAGTCCTTCTATAAACCTTCATGTTTTACTGATAGACTGAGCAGTTCTTTGCTAAAATAAAATTCACAAAAGAGACAGAGGAAGTAAAGCAAATAGAGGGTGTGAGTTATCATTAAAGTAATTGCACTACATCCCTGGAGCACTTTGCTGCTCATCATTAATTTTCTTAGGTTGTAATTCTACTATGAAAACTTTGCCACGGGGAGTTGTAACATGCTCTATAAAGTACTAACCATAGAAGAAAGCAATTTTTGTATATGTTCAGTGAGGTAAAAAAATATTATGAGTCTGGCTGTTCAGGGTAGCCAAGGGTGACAGAATTTTATAGGAAATAATTTAAGGGATTTTGCATGATCCATTCTTCTTGACATCTTCAAAACAAGGTTCTTATTCTATTCTTTGCCACAACTTTTGAATTAAAAAAGCAAGGCAAGAGTTGAATATTGGGATTTTTGTTTTAATTATGTGGCTCAAATAACTGACAGTAAAGACAAAAATGTTATATGTAGTTATTATATTTACCCTACACCACGATCACTCAAATAATCTATAGAGTAAAGATTCTTTATGTAAAATTTGTTTTAATCTCTGAACTTATATTTAGTGGCTAAATTGTCATGATTTGCAAGGAAGTGGTAAATGCTTTTAAAAGTCAAAAAATGAGCAGTCATTAAGTACATTCAAGAAACAGTCCATAAGAATACTTGAATTTCAGCTCTTTGCTGCAACAGTCATCATGAGACTAAGATTTTTTTTTGTGCTGCAAGAGTACAGTAATTTCACGAATACAAGCCACAGCAATTTGACAAAAATTTTGGTGGAAACCCGGAAGTGCGGTTAATAGTCGGGGGCGGCTAATATGTGAATAATTTTCTGACATTTACAACCCCAGACCTGCCAGCCAGAGTGCCAAGCCAAGCACCTGCCAGTAAAAGCCGGCATTTCGCAATTGTTACAGTGTTACCGTGTTACCCTGGCTCCCTGCAGGCAGCTTGGGGGGCGGGGAGAGAGGCGGGACAGCTCTCTTCTTCCCTCCTCTGCCGCGGCCCGGGGAGGACGGGGGGGGGGGACGGGGGGCGCGCCGCCATTGCCGCGGCCCGGGGAGGACGGGGGGGGGGGGGCGCCGCCGTTGCCATGGCCCGGGGAGCCGACGGGAGCCCTGCGCAGCCATTGCCGCGGCCCGGGGAGCCGACGGGGGGGGGCGCCGCCGTTGCCGCAACTCCGGGAGCCGACGGGAGCCCTGCGCAGCCATTGCCGTGGCCCGGGGACGGGGGGGGAGGTGCGCACCGCCACTGCCGCATCTCGGGGAGCCGACGGGAGCCCCGCGCAGCCATTGCCGCGGCCTGGGGAAGAGGCGGGGCTGCTTTTCCGCGCCCGCTGCCGGCGCCACGGGCGCGGGAAAGCTCCATCCCTGCCTGCCGCCGCTGCCGTGGGAGCGGGGGAAGCTCCGTCCCTGCCTGCCACCGCGGGGCAGCGCCGACCTGGGGTGACCGAGCCCAGTGGCAGCGGTGGCCGGCCCCGAGCGGCAGCACCGGGCTGGGCCACCTGGCCCCGTCAGCGGCCCCTAGCAGGCCGAGCCTGCACAGCCTTAGCTCAACCAGTAAACCCCGCCCTCCCGCGGTTCTGTTACTAATTGCACGCGGGTCCTCGCTGCGAACGACAGAGCGGCTTATATTCGTGTGCGGCTTATCTATGGACAAAAACTGAAATATTTGCCAACACCCAGAGATGCGGCTTATACTCAGTGCGGCTTGTATTCGTGAATTTACTGTACTCTCTGCAGTTAATTCCACTGTCAGTATCAGGACCACAAGTAACTTAATTAGCAATTGTTTGACCGGTATACTCTCCATGTCACTGTTAGTAATTCTGCATTAAGACTGCTTTGAGCCTGGGTCTTTCATACCTTGAATCTTTGAACAATGACTCTAAGGTACTAGGAAAATATGATTTTTATTCTGGTATTATCATTACAATTGAAAAGATGCAACATAATCCAGACTCAAGCTCTTTAAAATTTCCTTCCTTGCATTCAACACCATTCTTTATGTTGTTATGATACACACAAAGAAAAAGTCTGTTACACTACAGAAAATACAGAGAGACTCTACTATTTGTAAAAGATTATTTAAGTCACAGATATTTTATTCTGCTCGTATCTCCTAATTTAAACAGTTCAATTTCAAAGGAAAAAAAAAGGAAAAAAATTGACTTTGCAATATGAGAATGTGCTAGAGTAAAAAACATAAAATGAAGGCCCTGGGACAATGACTTCTGATGCCTTGATGACTGTTTCCATTTTCTGATTTTGTGTGTATAATTTGTATTTTTAATGCAACTCAGTAAAAAATTGAAACATATAGTTTTATGCTGTGGTGAACCTATAGCAATGTAATTGTGGTAGATAATTAGTAATACGTTCTGGTAAACTATCTGACCTAAACAAAGGCAGCTATAAATGGCCTGCTGCAGTAAACTCACAACTATGTGTTTAAAATAGATGATGTGTTTGACATCTTTAAAAGTGATGGACATTACTTAACAAAAACAGAAAAGCCCAATATGTTGTGCTCAACAAGCATGTATAAAACATTTGCATTGTCCTTTTGAGGCATTTTGTAAAAGTTCTTTGAAAAGGAGAGCAACAGAATTTTTTATCTTTAAAGAATAAAACTAATTCTGTTTTCTATTGGATAAAAACAAAAAATAATTATTACATGGATCAAATTAATATTCTTCTGTTCATAAAGCTGTCATATACCCATCCCCTTGAGTAATTCTCCATTATGGAAAAGCAAAGCTACCAGAATGTCTTCCACAAAACAACAAGCAAACTGAAATATTTGGATTGTACATAAAATAGATGGTAAATTTAAATGGATTTTCAGAATTTCTCAAGAATTTTACCACAGATTAAACCAGTCTGGCTCCACAGTCCTATACAATATATCTAAGTGGATAAATAACCCTTTTTTCCCCTATGCAACAATTACGTGTTACTTGTGGCATTATTATTGATGTGCAAGTGGCAAGTGTGAAGCTGTTTTTCAATGTTGCAAGTAAGGATAAATAGTTTAATTTGTGATCTAAGTTTAATATGGAAATAACTGAGAAAGAATTGGCAAATAATGCTTTAAGACATTTTGCATGTTTTCCTATTTTTTCCTTTTCCACTCAAAAGTGCTCAACTGAGTCTGAATTTGAACTTTAAATGTCAAATGGTTTCATAGTAGATGGTGCAATGAATGGACAGTTCATGAGCTAGTTTTGTAAAGTTTTAACATTGGCTCTTAATTTCTTGAACCAAACCAAAAGAGATTAAAGGTTGTGTTTCTATTTCCAGCTTTTTAAAGTGGGTTAGGGACCTTCTTCTTTGGAGCCGTTTCTAGTTACTCTCTGTTATTACTGCAGCATGAATACTGCTGAGGATTGGGTTCAACTGGCATTCAAGTTCACAGTCCACATTGTGGTTGTTCGAAACTCTTTTTTTCCTTCAAGGATTATTTTTATTTAATTACTAAAAGCCCACAAACTAACCATTTCAAAGGAAGAGATCTTTCTAATATGGAACAGTAAATTCCCCCATAAAAATGGAGTAAAAACAGCCTTATGTGTCCTTAAGAACCTGAGAACCATTTAGGACCAAAGTAACTCACAGGCTTCACACTGCAGTGTTTTGCTTTCTCCTTGCAAAGGAAAGGAAAAAAGGTGCTATGGAGAAGAATTACAGAGTTACTGTGTCTCTGTACACTTACAAAGTGCAGGGAAAGGCAATTACCTAGAAAGACCCAGAAATGTCTAGAATTAAAGCACAACAGATCCTGGACACACCTAATACAGCACAACTTTATTTTATGTTTTACTCAAGAGTGAACTGAGTCTTACACAGTCAGCTAGAGAAAATTAAATTGTTAGTACCTGGTGGAAAAAAAGCATTAGAGACTGTCTTTCAGGCTCAGCAGTGTCTACAGAGGGGGCAAAGTTCCCCCATCTGAATTATTTTAAATCCAGACAGCGAAGAGCTCTTTTCCCAGCAAGACTGGTTTGCTGTGAGCACGAGGACTAGCATGCTACCAGCTACAAAACCACCAGCTGTTTGTTTCTGTGTTTAAAACATTTGGGGAAGTTTTCAAAAAACTATGAGTCCTGCCTTTCTACTCTGGCCTCAGGGAGTCTCATGGCACAATCTGCCTACTTTACAGAAGTCATCTGTGGGATAAAATAGTCGACTGAGTTCTGTGTTGACATACATGGGCTAAAATAAATGTAACTGTGGCACTCAATATTTTCATTTAAGTGAATGTTTTTGTTATGATGCTCATTTCCAAAACAATAAACAGGAAATGTTGGAATATATGGAAAGTTAATTCTGAAGTTTGTGTTTACACATGTAAAAATTTGTATGTGCATTCTGTAAAAAACGTTATAACTCATCTTTACCTCTCATTGGGCAGCACTTCTCACGCTTTTGAAGCTTTTGAGTGAGAACACCATCATAGTTCTTACTATAACTAACTTGTGCTTAGCCAGGCAGAGCATTTTAAGCACTCCAGTTCCCAAACCATCCATGAAATGCCATGAAGAACAGGGAAAAATTAAAAGCACAAGTTGAAAGGTAGGAGTTTCCACATACTGTCTTTGTGAGTGTACATTGATCCCAAATGTTGATGTCTGAGATGTTCCTTTCATGTCTAATGCAGAAACTAAGTTTTCTGTGAACTGAAAAATGAAGGTTCAGAGGAAAAATGTTAAACAGCTCTCAATGGACATGGACGCCTGCTTTTAATTCCATGGAGGCAGGAGAGAATATTAATGTTGTCTATATTGAAATAATTAAGAATAAAAGATGTTATTATAGTTGGTCTTAAATGCAGCAATTCTAGTTTGAGTCTGCATTATTTCTGCAAGGTGCTGTAGTTGGAGTCCTGCCACAGGGAAATCTCCCAGCAGTTCATATGGCTACTGTTTTACTTTGCTTGGCTCAAAAGAAAGGAAAAAAAGCTGTGTGGAAAAATCATGAATTGTAGGAGGAATTGCACTGCCTCTGCAAACTCATGAAGTGCAGGGCCAGGTAATTACCTAGGAAGGCTGAGAAATAGGAACCAGTAAGGCAGTGCAGCTACTGGACATGCCCATGTAGGAGCAGTGCTGTACATACCACCAAGATATGTAGTGGGTGACTGTCACTTGAGGGAATAGGACACTCAGTTTCACGTCTACAGAGTGGTACAAGAGCCTCTGGTCACTGGTGGTTACCACTTGTAAGGCCACAAAGAAGGCACTTGCTATGTGCAAGGTTTTCCAGGCACTCCAGATCTATCGGGTAATGCACATCTGAGAATGTGAGTGACTTGATGTGGGCTTGTGTGTGTTTGGTTCTACAGTTCCCTGATCAGAAGACCTGGGGTAGTTAACGTCACAAAATGGATGAAATCTTATCATGAAGCTGAAAGAGGGAGAGGTAGACATTTGAAACCAAAGCTTCAAAGCAGTGTAATTGTTACAGTCACATTTTTCTCAGACTTTAAAACCATGTTGGGTACGGGTCCTATTCAATTAAACATGCTTACCTCATAGTCAAGATTAATTGCTTTCATACTTAGTGTTCTTTTCATAGGAAAATTATTAAAATTACTTAATAGTCAGGTAAGTTTCAATAGTTTAAGTTTGAATTGGTTATCAGAGATTTATGTCTCTGTGGTGTCTAAGGTTACCTTTGTTGTATGTTAAGTTTTTCAGGTTTCTTAAAGGGTAATTTCAGTGTGTATTTGTAAGGTGTATGGCCAAATGTTACAGACATAGTCATGGCCCTCATATGCATGCACAAGGAACCCACAATGCCGATGTACAGTAATTAGTTTCTGAAACAAGATTAAGCTTTTATGTAAATACAGGAATAGATGGAGAAATCTAAATGAGAGACTTTCCCCACATCCCTTTTGGTGAACCTTTATAGAGAACACCATGTCTTACATATGGTTCTAGTGTTTGGTACCTGGCTTTTGCACAACATGATGAAAGTGTGGCTCATCCTCATTGGAAAAATTAGATTATTCCAGAAAATGTGGACTTATAAGCTGTCACTCTCTAGCAGGATGTCAGACATTACCCACAAGTTCAAATCAACCTACTTCTCAAAAACATGTCAGCAGAAGAAGGGAGTACCATATAACACCTGCTGGCCTGATCTGCTTTCCAAATGGGAAATGCTTATTGATCAGCAGCAGCAGTTTGAGTAATTAAGAGTTGATGAACATGAACCATAGGACACCACAGTAGTGTCAGCAAAATCCTACCCTGCTGGTGTGATGCTCCCTCAATTTGAAGATTGCCACAGAAGGATTATGTCTTTACAAGACACATGTTGTCCTGTATCAGAGGATGAGGAAGGGAATTTCTCCCAACTCTTTTCTTTAGACTTTGTTTCTATAGAGAAGAGACCAAGCCACATATTTACTTCTATTTTTCTTTTTATTGGTTTTACTATATTTTCAAAGACTGTGAAACATATTATGTATGCATACTCAAATCCTCAATAAAAAAGCCCAAATGAATTTTCATAGCAAAAAACTCCTGAGACACCAACTTGTCCCCCGCTTTCAAAAATCTTTGCAAGAAAAAACAAAGCACAACTGAACCACAAATGGCTCAGCACTCTTACAAAACTTCTTAGTACATCAAGTGTCCCACCAGATTCAATGGGATGTCACTGTGTGGTTAGCTTTGGACTAATTTAAAAGGGATAGTGCAGGCAAATCACAACCAAAGTAGATTTCCAAAGAACATCTTCCTTGATGTAGTCAAAAATCATGATAGTTGTGCATACAACAGAGTACACAACAGTTTTGCCAGCCTGTGGGAAGAGTAAACACCTTCTTCACACTGAGGTTTGTAGTGTCAGATACTTAGGAACACAGCACTTCAAACACTGCAGTGCCCAATTTTTAAGTACCTTGTCTACTCTGGAGCACACTGTCTTAGCTTTGGGTGTCTGGGTTTCCTAAAGCCATGCCTAAAATATGAGAGTAGGATGCCTAATCATTGAACTAGCAATGACAACCACGCTGTGAGGAGAATCGTATTCTGCTGAAAATGCTCCAGTTTAGGTAGAGCAACTAAACAAGACTTGAAGCCAAGCATAGGACAAACAGAATTTCTCTGTCTTATTGTAGAGTAGGAGGCATTTTGTTTTGCTGTTCCAAACTGCAAAGTTTCTCTAACTCAGGGATTGAGGGTGATGTAGATAAATGCAGGAAACCATCAAGAGATGTGACAGTCCTCAGTAAAAGAGGGTGTATCCTACAAACTATCCTTTTCTGTATAGTCTTGACAGAAATGAAACTGTCACATAAATTGAAGAAAAAGTTATAAGGAAAAAATCTCTGTGAAGTAATAATAGATATCTCTGACTTCATACAACATAGAATCTTGTCTTCTCTATAAATCTTCAGAATCTTAAGTGAAGGAAAAGGTAGTGAAATTAATAGAGAGGCTGAAGGAGAACCAAAGGTACTAGGTTCCCCTTTTTCTAAAATGTCCATGAGAACTTTATTGGAAAACAATCTGTTGACTTGTCCAAAAAAACCAAAAATTAAATTCTTGACTTACTAATGCAATTCCTGCAATGATATCTGGTTGCATAGGAAGAGCAAGAATTTGGCACACTACCTTTTGATTTGAGAGGGAAGGGAATCTTTAGGAATCAATAATACCATGAGTATTGCCTTACTTGTACCCAAAACCGGCAACAGAACTTTGCCCGTATTAATGACCAAGACTCTGAGCATTTCAGGAGGCTTTTAGTGTAAAGGAACTAATTTCTCAGAAAGCTTAAGCATAACCAGTGAGAAGTTAAAACATGCAATGGGATAGAATTTGTGTAGGAATTAAAGTAATGGGTAAAATCTGTGTACAGGTAGTAAAGAAAAATTAGTTTATTCTTGACAGCAGCTGCTAGATCCTCTTTTCTGTGATCAATGGTTTCAACTCTAGATAAGATGTGTCGCAATAACTCATTTAGCTTTCCTCCTACTAGTAGGTACTTATGAACCTCAGTCATCATAGGTTTGGAAACTGAAGACTTTTCCCTCTTTGGGTTTTCTTCCTTCCTGTTTTCTGTAGAAAGGCTTGATCCATTTGCTGGTTTCTTACTCGAGCAAACCTACAATATCCTTTCAAGGAGTAAAATTGGAATTAATTTTTTCTAAAATTTGGTGATATTGTAACTGTGAATTTGTTTTCTTAAAATCATCAAAATAAGATTTTCTTCTCTCAGATCCTCAGCAGAGGATCTTTCATTTGAAGACTTCCCTTTGCTAGTCTCAGCCATGTTGTAGAACAAAGTTTGCTAGGTAGTCAAGGCATGCAGTTGGTTCATGTCAACTAAGACCAGAGACACCTGAAAAAACCTCGTATTAAGAGTACTGTTGCCTTTGAGTTGAAGGATTCTCTAAGTTGAGTGGGTTTGAATAGAATCCTTTTTTCAGTGGTAATATTTAGAATACTGTTAATGAGATTATGCAAAAGCTTATCAATAAAAGGATAATGATTTTCATGTATGTTTAGATCATGCTGAACACATGTCGGTCACACATATTCAGAGGAAAAATTCTGAGGAAATTGTTGGGTTTTGTTTGTGTATGACTGACTGTGTAATACACAGCTATTTGTGCATTCTTGAAGTTTTCCATACTTTTAAAATAATTTCTGCTTCAATGCATAAAACTGTTATGTTCATGCAAAATAAACTAGACTCCTAACCTGTTTCTTTCTAAGCTGATGCTTCCTAAGTAACCACTTGCCCCCAAAGCCAGAGCCTCGGAAAAATGTAAAGAGTAGATCTGGAAGTGGTGGCTTAAAGTCTGAGAATCAAGGAATAAAGAGCACAGTTCTTACTGGCAGCGATCTTGACTGTCTTGTGACTGATGGCAGCTATCTCAGTATGCATTTAGTCAGTCTGTAAAGGGATATGTTGTCTTTTTCTTGCAGTACTGTTGCTGCCCAGCCTCCTCCTGATGAAGTTGCTTGAATACATTTTCTGAATATAATTTCTCTACTGAAAACATCACATTTTGGTATCATCTATGCTCCCAAAGACTGTGACAAGTTTGTTCATACCAGTATATTTCCACAGAGATTGCACATTTGTTGATTTACTATACTTATGCAGACTTTTAATTGTTGTCAGATGTTTTTCCTGTACTAACAATACTAAAAGTTATGTTTCTCTGTTCACAAATTTAAAGAGGGAGACAAAAGGGGTTTAACATTGCCTAATGATTTCAACCTTCTTTTCTTAGTCTGTATTGTCCAGTCCTCTACCAATCTCTGCTGCCCATATATCTTGTCCACATTTTTCAACTGATTTTTAGAAGGCTGTGGCAAGATGTACAGAATGGTATTCTACCATATAATAGAAAGACAAATCCTTCCTTTCTTCCTTTTTTTTTTTTTTACATCTACTCCCTTTTTGTCCAGTTCCTTTGGTCTCTCATTATGTACGTTATATTATGCTAGAAAAAACTCTCCATAAAACAAATATACCAACATCCTCAGTCAGCTCTTGAAGTGTCCACTTTCATGATGATAAGAACCAGGACAGCCAGTGAAGCCCTGATCTTTTGTAGTCTGCTGTTAAAAGTACAGAATGTCTTCATGTCTCTATCGTGTGACAAATATAAAACAGTAATAGGCCTCACTTCTGAAAGCAATGTTAATTAAAAAAATATTTGTACCATTATTTTATTTGCTAATAAAAAGCAATATGGAAAACTTGAGCCATTTGAAACACTTCTGTATAAAAATAAACCTTAAGAATAGATCTAATCCTTCTCACTAATATAAGCATTTAATTGATTGCCTTCAAACATCTTTAATAAGAATCTTCATGATAATCTGAGAAAAAAACTGAACTAAGTTAACACACCAGAATTTGTCTAAAATAACTAAGGGGTAAAAAAGTAATCTTTAACTGGAAATGTTCTTCTAATGTGTGGGGGTTTTTCTCACAAATATTATAAATCTCATTCTTTGAAAAGAAAGCCTCATGTATCACAAGTAAAACATATTCAGAAATGGGCTTGAATAGCAAATAGTGAAATTCTAAATCTGAAGGATGGTAAAGTAAAAACCCAAAGAACAGACAGGTTGTATCTACTCAAAAATTATAGTCAAGAAATTTCATTTTTCAGAAGAGTTGTGTTTTCATGAGGAAAAGTATTGGATGGTTAAAAAAATGTGTATGCAAATAGTATTCTAATACCACTACTTTTATAGCAGTAAGAGGCAACTTTATGGTAAAGTTTCTCTGATTCATGCTTAAACTTTCTTTTGAGTCCAGCATCTTCATTATTTGGAATAAAATAAACCAAATTTAAACAAACAAAAAAATCTTAGAACCGTTTTGGGGTTATTTTTAGAAAGGATCTTTCAGATGATCTAGCTCCATCACTTCTGTCATGAGTAGGAACACCTTATACCAAATTACTCAGAGCCACATCCACCCCAGTGTTGAACATCTCCAGGAATGGTGACTCCACAACCTCTCTGGGTGACTTGTTCCAGTGATTCACCGTGCTCACACTAAAGAATTTCTTCCTAATATCTAACTTAAACATGCCATCTTTCTGTTTGAAGCCATTCCCCTTGTTCTATCACTACATGCCTTTGTGAAAAGTCTGAAAAGGTACTGAAAGACCTAGATAAGCTTATTCTCTGTGTTGAATAACCCAGTCTCTCTGAGTCTGACTTCATAAGAGGGGTCTTCCGGCCCTCTGATCATCCTTGTGTCCGTCCTATGGAATTGGTCCTATAGGTCAAAAGCCCTCCTGTTCTGGGGACCCTGGAGCTGGATACAGTACTCCAAACAGAATAGAGGATAGAGGGGGAGAATAGAGGGGGAAAATCATGTCTCTTGACCTGCTGGCCACTTCTTTTGATGAAGTTCAGGATGCAATTTTCCTTCTGAAAAATTACTGGGTCATGTCAACGTTCTTGTAAACCAGTACCCCTAAGTCTTTCTCTGCTCTCAATTCATTCGCTGTCCAGACTGTATTAGTGCTTGGGATTGCTCTCATACAGGTGCAGGACCCCGCACTTGGCTTTGTTGAACTTCATGAGATTTAACCAGACCCACCTCCCAAGCCTACCAAGGCTCCTCTAGGTGGAATGGCTTCCCTGCAGCCTGACTGTGTCACACAGCTTGGTGCTGTCAGTGAACTCGCCAAGGGTGCACCCAATCCCATTGTCTGTGTCACTGACAAGGTTGCTAAACTGTGCCAGTCCCAGTACTGATCCTTGAGGACAGCACTCATCACTGCTCTCCACTCTCTACATCTAGGAGTGAGACCATCCAAGTCAATCCATCAGTTCCACATCTTTTCATTTTAGAGATGAGGATGTGGGATAGTACCCAGTGATTTGCTCAAGGCCAGACAGATGATATTTGTTTCTCTTCCCTACTCACTTAGTCCGTAACACCATCAAAGGCAGCCACCAAATTTGTCAGGCATGATTTGTCCCTAGTGCAGCTGTGTTGGCTGTTACCAATCACCTCTTTATTTCGCATATGTCTTCACATAGTTTCCAGGAGGATCTGCTCCATAATCTTGAGAAACTGGAGGTGAAACTGCCCAGTTTGCAGCTCCACATGTCTTCTTTTCTTTCCTTTTAAAAATGGTATTAGGTCTCCTTTTCTTCGGTCAGTGAGAACTTCACTGCATTGTTTTGACTTCTCAAATGTGATGGATTAGCCACTTCTTTAGCCAGGTACCTCAGGACCCTCAGAAATACCTCATCAGCTCCTGCCAACTTGTGAAACTTCAGGTTTCTTAGATGTTTTTAAACCTGATCTCCTTGTAGAGCATGCAGGTCTTCATTCTCCCAGTCCCTGACTTTTCTTTCTGTGACTTGAGCAATGTGACTGGTTTACTTGCCAGTGAAGATTGAGGCAAAACCACCACTGAGTACATCAGCCTTCTCAATCATGAGTAACCAGGTCTCCTGTTTCCTTCTGGAGAGTGCACACATTTTCCCTAGCCTACATTTTATCACCCATGTGCCTATAGGAGCTTTATTTGTTCCCCTTGACATCTTTGGCCACATTTACTTCCATTGGGGGTTAAGCTTTCCTAACCTGACCCTTGTCTGGAGTTGTTCTGAACAGTTTCTGTGCATTCCTCACACAATGCTTCCACTGTCTACAAGCCTCCATTTTATATTCGACTTTGTCCAGGAGCTCTTTATTCATCCACACAGGCCTTTTAGCATTTTTGCCTGACTTCATCTTTGTTGGATACATTGCTCTTGAGCTTGGAGGAAATGATTGTCAAATACCGTCCAGCATTCTTGGGCTCCTCTTCTCTCCGAGGCTCAATCCCATAGCACTCTACCAAGGAGATCCTTCAAGAGGCCAAAATCTGCGCTACTGAAATCCAGCACAGTGAGGTGCCTGTCTGCTCTCCTTGTTTCCCTAAGGATCTTGGACTCCATGGTTTCATGGTTGCTGCAGCCCAGCCTGCCTTTGGGCTTCCCATTTCCCATCAGGCCGTCCTTACTGGTGAGAATAAGGTCCAGCTCAGTGCCTCTCATCCTTGTCTCCCCTATCACTCAGAGAAGGAAATTGCCATTAGTGCATTCCAGGAACCTCCTGGATTGCCTATGCTCTGCTGTGTTCTCCCTCCAACAGGAGTTTGAAGGCTCCAAAAGTCTCCCATGAAGATCAGGTTGTGAACATGAGACAGCTCACACACATCTGTATAGGCCCTCATCAGGTTATGAACATATTTCATATTTTTGTGAGAGAAATCCTCTGGCTTCTCTCTTCTCTCAGCAAGCCCAAATTAGATTCCACACCGCCACCCCCCTATTTTCTGAAGCTGGAGCATAGGTAGATAAAGGCAAGATGAGCCATGTCCAATTCTGTCTCTCACAGCAGTGTTTAAGATACCTAATTTTCAACCTTGCAATTAGACCAATAGAAAACATGTGAGCTGTACGTTCTTTCCAAAGTGATAAGGAGCAAGTTCTGAGAATGTGTAGCATTTCTCAGGATTATTGTTTTGCAAGAGTGTAGAGAAATTCAGTGATGAAAAAATCCGAGGTATGTCAATATTGTGTTCAATCTCAATTATTAATTTTTTTTCCTTAAATAATAGCATTATTGAATTTCAGAAAATGTTAAACCCTAGTCAGTATATTATATGTCATCAGAGACAGAATACAAGATAGATACAAGTCTCAGGGTAATGGTACTTCAGTAGTTCTGCTGCCTCTATGGGGGGTACCTTTATGCAAATATAAACAGTCTGCAGGGTGTAATTCTCTCCTTTGAAATGCCACTTATTTAAATCTTTATTTCTTTGTGGTGTATGAACATACAGTTCTGTTCAGATAATACGAGGCAGCTAGATGATCTGCAATTGATAGAAGCACAAATTAGTTTTGCTTGGCTTTAATGTAAAAGTGGAGTTCATCTGCCCCAACACTTTGATGACAAAAAGATTTTTAATATCTTTTGAACACGGATAAGTAGCTAGCAGAGTGTCCTCCTCTCCCTCTCAATTTCTATAATATAATGAACCTACACTAACACTTTCCTGAGGAAGAATTCAAATAGCCAGTTCAGCAATCCAGGTGCAGTCAGGGGATGTGACTATTCTTTGTTAGACACATTTCAAGAATAGTTTTTAAACCAGCCAATGAGACTGGAAGCAGACCTGAATGCATGAAAGGAAAAATTCAAAGCTGAGCCTATAAACAACTCTGTGTTTTTTATTTAGTTGATTTAATTACATGAACTTAAAACAGACCAAACAGCAACATTCTTCTATAACTTGATACATTTTAGATGCTGTGAGTGTTTTCTTGTGGGAGAGAGAAGAGAGGCACACACAGCTCTCTCTGAAAGCAATTAAATACTAATAACAGAGAGTGACATCATGCTGCATGACTTCTTCAATTAGAACACCAAGTCATTTCTGACTTAATCATTGCCACTTGTTAATTTGTTGTCTAGAAGTCTTAGCAGACCTGCTTCTTGTCCCAATTTATAATAGGATTTCTGATTCTGGCACCTTTTAAACAGAATTCCAGTTGAATGCAGTCTTCTATTAAAACAGAATCTTGTATTTTTACCTACAGAAGAACAGGACAATGATAGTTCATATGAAACCCTAATAAAAAGTAAATAAATTTCTATAAGTGCTTGCATTTGCTATTTAGCAACAAAAGAGATTGAATCCTCCTTTTACTGAGACTAAAGCAATGTTTTGCCGTTGACTGCAGCAGAAAGCAAATTAGTCCAGTTTGTGTAAATTGCTCTACAACTTCCCAAGAGCTCACCATGCAGTTTGCAAGAAAATTGTGATTTTATATCTAGTCATGTATTTAAAGTACAGTAATTTCATGATTACAAGCCGCACCTGATTATAAGCCACATGTCCGGATGTCGGCAACATTTCATTCTTTGTCCATAAATAAGCCGCACCTGGTTATTAGCCGCACTTTCATTTTCAATGAGGATCTGCATGCAACTTTCACAAAGTTGTCAATTAGTAACAGAATTGCGGGATCGCGGGGTTTACTGGCTCGGGGCCAGGCGGGCCTGGCTCGCGGCTGCTCCTCCAGGGCCGGGGCATGCCTGCCACCACTTGGTGCCGTCTCTCTGGGGCGGCCGTCTCATATTTCCATGTTGGCAAATTTCTGAACTTTGTTCATATATTGGCCACATCTGATTATAAGCAGCACTTCCGGGTTGGGACCAAAATTTTAGTCAAAATGGTGTGGTTTATATTCGTGAAATTTCTTGGGGAAAATATGGAAAATTTGTAACGGTAAACATTTAAGTAATATTACCAGAGTAGTAATTACCAGTAAGTATAAGGCAGTAAGTCTATGATTTTGTTCTTGTTATGCATAATTATTTTTGGTTCTCTAACCTGAAGATATTTCCCGTTCTGTGTTCGTATTTATGAATATCAACATGTTGTTGAAGTTGCCTGTTTTTCAATCTTTTGTGCTTTAAATCCAAATGAATGACATTTCAACTACTAGTTTCAAAGTACTACAGCAGTAAGTTACTACTTATTTCTTTAAAAGTCATTAATAATTTCAGAAACATAAATTTGAGAACAGACTCTCGTTTTCCGTTCTCAAAGCAGGTTTGACTTATAGGAGGTAATTTTCCATTGAAGTCATTGTATACTATCGATTCCAAAATACTTTCTAATAATCAACAGGCCTCTCTAATAGTTATTACAGCTCTTAATCTTGCATATGATTTTGACTGAATTGACAGTATTTGTCAGGGTAATTGTTTACAAGGCTGTCAGAGCTATAACTGGTCCTGTGAGGTGTACTGAGGCTTATCTGAGCTGAATGTGTCCTGGACAGTGTAACTGAAGACAACACCACACTGACATATGTAAAAGATCATAAATATTATGACCTTTTGCCAAAAAAAAGTGTAAGGAGAGGAGGGAAAGAAGAAAGGAGGGAAAATACAGGTGGTGGATAAACAACACACATCAGCAAGAAAAAATAAAACACAACAAAACAAGATCTGCAACAGCTTTGGAGGGAATAAAAGATATTGCATTGAAAAGGGATAATATGATTTTCAAATCTCTTTTCATTAAATTTTACAAGCTAAATATCTTTGAAATTAAATTGAGATAAATGCAAGTAAACCACTGGAATTTCAAGATCTCACCTCACCTGATCTGAAGCTTCTTTTAAGGACATGTTAATTTCTTTTCTCTGTGAAATACTTCAGAAACTTAAGCCAATAAGCCCTCTATATAGCCCTGCAAAATATATTATATCCCTATTTTACAGGTGAAGAAAGACTAAGCAACTCGGATTAGGCTGCAAGAAAATTATGCTTCAGACCTAAATTATAGATTTATAGTTCTGTGTTGACCATTAAAGCACATCTCTTCAACCAGCCATGACTATTAACAAACTGACTTCCAAACTAACAGTGAAACACGATCTTGCAGTCCTTCTGCAGTATCCCTCTTCTCGCTTCTTCCTTTTTCAACAGAGTGCTCAAAGACTTTATTTCCGAGTGAAAGCTGAAATACTGGGACCTACTCAGGGAATGGTAATAATGTGGAAAAGTCCCTGTGCGACAAAAGTGATCCAGAGCTTTCTGCAGTGCAGAAGGTCGTGCATCTGGCATCTGCACCTGGTGAAAAGCTATTCAAAAGAAAACAGTGGAGCCATTTTCCTACGGCTACATGTGTGCCTCCCACAGAGAGCTGCAGCTTCTGGCTCAGGATATGGACAGAAGCTCTGTTACCACTCTGTACTTTTTCAACAAGAGAAACTTCTAAACTTCTAACAATATAACATTTTAGGTGTCTCTTTGTTACTAAGTATATTGGTCTGTTACTGTGCTGTATATCACCTTTCCTCCCAGTAAACAATGGGTAAAAATCCCTAGTAATCATCTTCATTAATTATTTTTCATTTCACAACAGAGTGTAGGCATAGAAATGAAAATGTTCCAGTTAGATCAAAAAGTGCCATATTTTTCAGATTACTAAAACACAGCAATTCAATTGGATTAGAACATAATAATTAGAACAGTTTCTAAAAATTTTACTAGACATTTATTTCTTTCTTCTATTTTTCTCTGTCTTACCACTTATTTTCGTATAGCCATTTTATTTCTGTTTGACCAATGTGAAGAAATCCTCATCCCTTTGCTGTCGAAGGCAACAGTGAATATCTCCCTTTACATCAGGGTTCTACCACCTGCATGTGATACATGCGCAATGCACAGTATTATAGCTTCTTGCTATTTTGGAATATTCTATATATACTCTCTTTCTACCTGAGAGACACATATCTGCTATATACTTAACAGCAATACATTTTCTAGGATGGGTGCGGAAGTTGGTCTTTGCATAATTCCAGTGGAGTAATTAGAGCAATGCTAGGACACAACATCTGTTTCCGGAGCTGAGAGACACCTTGCCAGGATGTAAAGATAAAAAATTTTATCACAGGAAGAAAATTAACACTTTTGACTCCTTTCCTAGGCCTGCATATCCTACAAGGAATACCGTTGGTGGGTCACAACTGAATGTTATTTAGAAGAAAGTACAGTCTCACTGAGCAGATATATACAAGCTACTGTAATGTGAAGAAGATACAACTCCTGACTTAGGAAAGCTTAGAATATAGGGGAGAGGAGAAAGGAAGGAGGGAGATGTACAGACAGAATGATAGACAGATAGATTGGTTATAATAAAAAATTACATCAGGGTCACTGTTTTAAAAGACCTTCTGTGAACCAAAATTTGTTCTGAAAGTAGATGTCCTTGCAGAACATGAAGAGAATTTTTCTGAACAAATACCACTGTCTGTTGGGCAGGCTGAGGTGAAGTCAGGTCATAGCCTACCTCCAAGCCTTGAGGTCTGGATTCTCTCCCACTCACCACAGCTGCTGCTGGACTGAGGAGAAAGCCAGGCCTAGATATTTAATTCCTGTTAATATAGCACATTAGAAAAATTGCACCCAGATTTGCTGCCAAGGCAGAACCACAAGAAGTTTGCCCGTTGTGTCAACTGGTTTCAGTCCAATCCTCTCATCCTTCATTAAGTTACAAGACAGTAAGATCAGAGGACTGGGCTTGAAAAGGACATTGGAAAAGCCTGAATCACCTAGATCTGTACCTGAGTCTGAAGTGTGGGTGCTGCAGCCATGTAGAGTGCTGCTGGGTGACACAGTTCAGCTGGCTTACTGCTTTATGCACTGTTAGCACTGTCTCTCAGCTTAGCAGTGCACAGTGAAGTGTTTATGCATATTTGCCTCGAGATTTCCCTTGTGTTACCTTTGACATGACTAAATTTGGGAATCTAGGCTAGAGAGGAGGAACTGACTTCAGAGTCACCCAGGTGATGGTGTCATCAGAAGACTTTTTGCCAAGTGGTGCAGGCTTATGTATGCTTCTGTGGTGTATGCTTATGTGTTCTTCTGCTTTTGCACCTGAGATGCTGCACAAAAGTAGACACTGCAAACAGAGCATCTTTGAGAGTTTTGAGGATGTGTATTGATTGGCAGTTTCTTCTGAATCCACAAATTTAGGGAAATTGTGTAGACAAGCCTTTGGAGCTGGAAGGCATAAGTACATCAGCTTAACCAAAAATATTTTTAAGTGCATCCAACAGCAGCCAGACTACTGAGGCTTTTGTGGTTCCCAGCATGACATAGCAAATGCTCAAACCCTGATACAGGAGGAAGGATAAGCCCCAACTTGATTAGGTATCTATTTTATTCACAGGCAGTTGCCAGTTGCAAGGTAAGAACTAGAGAACTTGTGAGTTGCAAAACTCATTAAGGAAGCAATGAATGAGTGAATTAATATGTTAGACTAGTCTACAAAGGTAATAGAGCTCTTATTTAATATATTTGTATGTTTCTTTCCTAGAAAAATCCAGTTTGTGGAATACTTTGTCCTGTAAATTTGAGATACAAATGGACTGTGACAGTTGTTCTAGTTTTCTGTAACTGTTCCTATAACTGTTCAGTACATCTATGAAAATATTAGCTGAATGATTTAGAATCATAGAATCATGCCACATCTCCAGTTGTAAGGAATCCATAAATATTATTGAGTCCAACACTTTGATGCTCACACCACTACCTAAACAGTAAACTGTATTACCGAGAACGTTCTCCAGGCTCTTCTTGAACTCTGGTAAGCTTAGTGCCTATTCAAGCTCAACAATACAAGTGACCTCAGTAGCTCCTCATAAGTCTTGCCTTTAGACCTTTGCAGGATCTCAGTTATCCTCCTCTGGAAAATGTTTTATTTCCTTACATTGTGACACTCACAACAGCTCACAGTACAGGTAGTGGGGTTGTCCCAGCTCAGAGCAGAGCAGGACAATCCCCTCCCTTGCCTAGCTGTGATGCTGTGCCTGATAACATCAAGGACAGGGTTGGCTCTCCTGGCTCCAGGGCACTGCTGACTCAGGTTCACCTTGCCATCGACCAGGACCCAGGATCTCTTTCCCCAGGACTGCCCTCTAGCTTCTGACCCCTAATCTGTAAATATAATGAGGATTCCCAGTACCCTTGGTGGAGAATCCAACATTTGTTAAATTGCATTCAGTTAATGATTACACGGATCTTTTTCCTATCCAGTCCTCCCTCCACTCTCAGTGGAGCCTGCAGCTCCTCTTAATTTAGTATCTCTGGCAGTCTTACTTAGTGTACATTCAACTCCTCTCTCCAGATCATTTACAAAAAGACTGGACAGTACTGTCCCTAAACATGAGCTCTGGGGAACTCTACTGGTGACTTGGCCACAAGCCTGTTGAAACTGCCTTCACTGTAACACTTTGGGTCAGACCCATTCACCAGTTGTTCACCCATCCTGCTGTGGACTTGTCTAGTTTATATGCTTTGTGAGACAGTATCAAAAGCTTTGCTAAAATCCCAAACCACCAATCTACTGGCTTCCCCTGGCCAGCTAAATGGGTGGCCTAGTCACAAGGAAATTAAGTTGGTTAAATAAGACTTTCCCTCTGCGAGCCTGTGCTGGCTATGACCACTGAAGACTGAGACCATTGTATCTCAAATGTGTGTCTATAAATCCCAGGAAAACCATCTCCATAATTTTGCCAGGCAATAAAGTAAAACTGACAGGACTGTATTTACCAGAGTCTTCCTTCTTACACTTATGCTTCCTTCTTGAGGATTGGGACTCTTTATAGAATCATGGAATTGTAGAATGGTTTGGGTTGAAAGGACCCTAAGATCATCTAGTCCAAAATTCCTGCCAGGGTGGGGCATCTTCTTGCCACTCAAGCAGGCTGCTCAAAGCCCCATCCAGCCTGATCTAAGTACTTTCAGAGGTGGGGCATCCACCACTTCTCTGGGCAACATATGTTCCAGTGCCTCACCACCCCCACAGCTACCTCACATTTACCAGTTGATTCTTCAGACTGTTGAACAGTAGAGGGAGAGGTCTTGTGAGGACATCAGCCAGACCTTACAGTAACCTTGGATGAGTTCCACCAGGTTCCATAAGACTTATGTGCATCCAGCTGGATCAGCAAGCTACAAATAAATCCAGAGTTAGCTGGGAGTTCATATTTCCTCCAGTTATTATCTTTCAGCTCTTCAGGTTCTGGGACCCAGGGACAATTATTACTATTGAGGATGGGGACAAAGAAGGCATTAAACCTCTCTGCTTTGTCCACATCCCAATTTGAGAGGTAACCAGGCCTCATCAAGTAGTGGGTCAGTGTCAGCTCTGCTTCTCTCATGGTTAACATATAATAAAAAGCTATTTTTATTGTCCTTCACAGTGCCTAATTGAGCTTTGGCCACATGCATTTTCTCTCTATAGTGGCAAACAACATCTCAGCAATCCTCCCATGTTGCCTGTCCTGGTGTCCATTGCCCATACACTTTCATTTTCATCCTAAGTTCTAGAAGATTCCTCCTGGGCCAAGCCAGCCCCATGATCCACTTGTTTGACTTCCAATACTTTGGAATTGCCTGCTTCTGTCTTAAGACAGAACTCTTAAAAAGTTATTGCATTCATGAACTTTAATCTTTAGTAGTTGTACAGTGCATGTTGTGTATCCTTTGGCAGGGTAGGAAGAGCATTTTGAGCTAATGCGGATCTTTACACTCAGCATGCCTGAGTGTAAAGATCCGAAGAATCCGAAGAATGGACGTGGAGTGTCCATTACCATGGCTTGTAATCTGTATGGATCTCTCACACCATGCTCTGACAATTACAATGGTCTTCAAATTAACAGTTAAGTTCCTATTGGTGTCATCCGTGTCCAAGCATTTCCAGTCAAATCTACCCAGCTGCTGGATGGCGTTTCCCACGGGCTATTGCTATGAGAAGTGGTGGTACTCAGGACAAGACCCAGCAGTAAAATTTACCTCCTAGGTAAATTTTCTGAGCTTGACCTTGGTCATGTCACAGACCAGCTGAAATCAGCTGCAGAAGCTCTTGCTTCTCAGAGAATAGTGTGAGATGTTTGTCCTTCCCCAAGGCGTTGTCTTCTCCAGACCTAGTTAATCTGATTCTCCTGTGGGGTCACCTGTCAGACCTCAGACAGAGCTCCTGAAATTGAGCATTATTCTCTCCTCCCATAAAATTCTTCTGAGTACACAAAAACACATTTTGCCATGCTTCCAAACATACGATTACTGAGTAATTAATGAAAGACTGGTTTTCTCATGTTGGCCTTCAAACTGAGTCAGTAATTAATTCTCCTCCTTTTACAAAAAGGAGTATTTTCTCAGCTTCAAGTCAGACTCCAGACTGTGATTCATTTAGGGTTTTCACAAGAAGCCAGTGAGGAAAGAAGGATTCTAGAGTCATTGTAAATACATTTCCCAGATGTCTTACACTTCAGTTGAGATTTGTACAAATGGCCTTTGAGACTAAATGAACCCCACTAATCTAGAGTGCAAAGTCACCTCAATTGCATTTTCTGTTTGTTACGACAAGCAGTAGGATGACAGTTTGATTACATTTACGATGTTCAAGGAACCAGGACTTCCCTTCTCTTACCAGAAGAAATCTCTTGCTTTGAAACAAAAGAGCCTGAAAGTTCTTTTTATAAGCCTTAATCAATAGCTCTTCATGAATGTTTTATTTTAGAGATTAGAGGAAATTATCTCAGGCTAAAGGTATGTGGTTATGCATTACCATGAAAAACAAAGTGGTATTCCACACTAACACACCATTCAAGGACTGCAGTTAAAACCAAAAAGAGTAAATGTCACCAAGCCATAATTTCTGTTCACAACTGCAGACTGATTGAAATGCGTGACCTTCTTGTACTACAAGTAAGAGTCAGCCTTTCTCCAGAGGACACAGCAAATCCAAGTAGAGAGACTCATACAGCGTGTAATTCGAGTAAGAAGTAATGAACTTAAAAGGAAATGTAATTCAAATAATGGCTGCATTGTATTTTAAAATTAGAGTCTGCCTTCACTGCAGTTTCAGAGCTCCCACTGAAGTCTCTAAAGTGGGCAGTAAATAACAGAAATATGGGGCTTGATGTTCAAGTGACTGCTTCAGAAGGGGCAAAGCCTCTAACTAAATTCACAGTGGTGGGTATGTTCAACAGGACTTTTTCTGGAGAATGAATAAAGCACGCCATTTTGTACTGATTTTAAGTGGTTAATCATATCAATCATTCTTTTGAATAGTCCTGCTTATCAATCAGATCAATCATTTTTCATACAAAGAACAGGTCTGCTGGAATCAAAATGAAAATTCTCATCAGGAGAGGTAAGGTTGTATCCATTATTAGCTTACTTCAGACAACCCCATCCATTTTATTTAGCATTTGCTGTCTTATGCAGTAATTTGATGATTATAAGCTACACCTGATTATAAACCACACGTCCGGGTGTCGGCAACTGTCTTGAGTTACAATACAGGGTGTGATAAAAGGTATCTATTCTATCACCATCTCTTGAGGGTGGGGGCAGTGATCCTTATCTCCATGGGAGATATTCTGCTAATGGGCCATCCATTGAAACCAGGCAGGGGATTGTTATTTACCTTTTCACAACCCATCCTTCCTCCAGCGAGTCATTTTCTGCTAATGGCCCATTGAGTCCCACTCTGTGACTGAAAAAATTACTTCATCCCATTGGAAGTTGCTCCAGCCAGGGGGTAGAGCCCAACATTTCTTACCAAGATAAAAACAGAGGTTTTGGGACACTAAGGGAGCCCCTTTCTCCACTGGACTCCAGAGGAAAACCGGATTTCTCCACATCACCACTGGACCTTTAGAGGGAAACTGCACCTTCTACAGGAGCACTGCTTCAACTGAATCACATCTGTCACTACAAGAGGACTGCAACCACCATTTAATGGGACTGCTACCAACGCCCTATCTGACGGGGTGTCAGGTTGTACTCTGACTTTGTCAGGGTTTGGGGTTTGTTTCTTTGTAGTACTGTATTTCTATTTTAATTTCTCTAAAAAAGAACTGTTATTCCTAATTCCCATATCTTTGCCTGAAAGCCCCTTGATTTCAAAATCATAATAATTTGAAGGGAGGGCGGTTTGCATTCTCCATTTCAAAGAGAAGTTCCTGCCTTTCTCAGCAGACACCTGTCCTTCAAACTAAAACAGCAACTTTTCATTCTTTGTCCATATATAAACCACACCTGATTATAAGCTGCACTTCCGCAAGATTTGGAATGGTAGGAGGGGACTGTGGAGGTGATAATCTTTGGGAAGATTCCTGAATCTTTTCCACACTTAGTAATCCAGCAGTGTCCTTTCAAAATGTTCTTTACTTCAACATGTCTTGCAGGGTTTATCAAGAGACCTTACTGTTCATGATGGATGCACCCTTTCCAAGCATATTAAAACTATATACATACATTAAAATGCAGTTTAATTATAATGTAGTTCCCAGAGCAGGTAAGAATTTATTTGGTAATACCAGTATAATATAAGTATATATACCAGTATAATATAATTATATATACCAGTATAATACATCTGTCCACTGATTTCCTCTCTTAATTTAACCGACAAGGTACTCCTTCCTTCAGAACTCATAAATGAGTGTTCAGCAGTCTGGTACTTATTTCATAAAGGAAAAGAAGTTAATTTCAATAAAACTTCAGATCTCTCTCCCTTACAATGAAATCCTTCAAACAACATGACCTCTTTTAAGACAATGGCAATTAACCCTGCTTTGCATTGGCAAGAGTGGAGATGAGAAAAGAACATGAAAAGGCACATCAGTTTTACATTAAGTCAGTTCTGTTTTCTGCAGTACCTGGGTCGCAGTTCAGTGACTGGCTTAGGCAGGGACAGGTGTCAGTCCTTCATGGGTATCTTAGCAAATACAGACTTAAAAATCTTAATGAAATAATATATAAAACATTGTAAGAGAAAAAGACGCTGAAATTTTCCTGGAAATTGTGAGGCAATGCTACTGCTTCTTCAGGCAAAATCAAAGGTGGTCAATTCTTTATTATATATTTTTGCATATATTTTCGTTTGAATCCCAAGTAACTAAGTATTGCAAATCTAGCTATTTCTAACCCCCTGATTTTAATTTCTACAGGTACTTATTTTTTGGTTTCTTTGACTCACTTCCAAGCAAAAAAGAACCAGGGTCAAAGTCATCATTACTTCCATGTGCAAATAACTGCCTCTTTAAATTTCAACTCCCTTTGAAGGTTAAGAAATGCTGTTTATTATTTCCAAGATTGTCTGTTTTAAAGATAATTAAGCATATGTTAAGAAGTTACTTTGGATTAAGCCAAAAGGTAGTCTCTAACAGATTTAGTTGTCCAAGTTAAAGATGACTTCTCCTTTTTTTTCTTTCTATTTTATTCAAACATGTTTTGCCAGAATTTGCCAAACCTGGCAAATGTCAGCAGCCAAGCCATCAGCACCACTCAGTCGTTTCCCCACCAGCAGGGTGAAGAAGAGAATTGGAAGGGTAAAAGCCTTCATGGGCTGAGATAAATACACTTTTGTAGGGAAAGCAACAGCCATGCAAACAAGCAAAGCAAATAAAGGAATTAGTTCACTACTTCCCATGGGCAGGCAAGTGTTCAGCCATCTCCAGGAAAGCAGGGCCCCATCACACAGAACAGTGACTCGGGAAAGCAAATGCCATCACTCTAAATGTTCCCCCTTCCTTCTTCATCCCCTCAGTTTTATATCCTGAGCATGATGTCATCTGTCTGGATTATCCCTCCGGTCAGTTTGGTCACCTGTCCTGGCTGCGTCTCCTCCCTGCTTCCTGTGCCCCCAGCCCAGCTTCCTCACCATCGTGGCAGCACAAAAAGCAGAAAATCCCATAATGGTGCATTTACTGTCCTGCAAAAGGCATGCATTGTGTAGTGAAATAATTAGTACCTGCGTTATTGCCATGCCATGTAAAAAGACAGGCACTACAGTATCTCAGCAAATACAAAGTATCACAAATTGTGTACGTGGGTTATCATAATAATTTTTTTTATATTACATCATCATAGAGCAATCTTCCTGAGTGGTGTCAAACAGTTGTCCTTATTGCACAGTGTATGAACAGTCACAATTATAATTTTACTAACAGTTCAATTATAATTTTACTGAAGTGTCTTTTTGCCTAATAGCCATGCCAAATCCAATGACAGTTGCCTTCTGTTTTCTAATTTTTTAAACTTTATTTCAAGGTATTAAAATATTTTACAAAATATGTACTAATTGCAATCAATTGAGTTTTTATTTATTCAGTAATAAATCACACATAAAGGACCATTAAAGACTGTGGGTGTTTTGCTATTTTTGCTATTTTGGTTGGTTTCAGTTAGTTCATATTATGTCCCCAATTACTTGAGCATGCAGCAATATTTCTGACAAGAATACTTAAAATTTCAAATTTAAATGTTCATCTCTGTGAGTAGTTATGAATGGAATTTTAAAAGTCATTTTTTGGATTAAAGTAAGTTAGTTGTGTGAGTGATAATTGTAGGTAAGAGAGATGAAGGGGAGATAATAAAGACTTAAAGTAGTACTTGCATGGGTTTATATTCAACCATTTGTTTCAGTACTGCAGAACTATATGGCTATTTTTGAAACATTTGCTCCTTATTCTTAGGATTCTATATAAGGACAATCTGCAAAAAGGAACAGTCAATCTGCAGTTTAGGAACATTGCCTGGAGCATGCAGGGTTGGTGCATGATTCCTGATTATGAGCCTCATCTCAGAATTGGCTTGTAGAGTTGCAGCTGGAAAGAGGTGACAAGGGGAGGCTCTACAGCTAATTTATCAGTGCAAAAGTAAACAAGGAAAGTAAATCTGGTTAAAGTCCTGTGAAACTTGCTTTGGACAGGCTAGATTGAATGATTTCCGAAGGTTCCTTATAACTTGAACGATTCTGTGATGCTGTGAGTGTAGGATGAGGCACTAGCCTCATCCCCAAACATATTTCTAATTACAGCGCGCAGCAAATAACTTGAACATTTGTGTTACAAAATCACTAAACTTTAAACAAGTGAATAATCAACAGAACAGTTCAGAAAGTGAAAGTTAAAACTTTATTTAGGTGTTAGGTTTGGATTAACATTCAGGAAGGCAAAGGGAAACAGCATCATTGGTCCTCTTTTGAGTCTGAGGGATTGCAGTCTTTAGTGTAGGTTAAACAGTTTGTGTAGCTTTAATACCTGAATGCAAGATACAGTTTCTTGCCATCAAAATTTATGAGTTTTCTAAGCCACTGGGAAAATTAGGCATGAAAGTGCATTAGAAACTTTGTTGGATGCAGTAAATGAAAGAAAAAATCAGATGTAAAATTTACACTGCTAATACAGTGATCTAAAATAGAAGTTTACACTGTCTCAAGAAAAGAACGAATGATAAACTTTTTCATTTAGGAAGCTAAATGAGAAAGGCCAAGAAAAGATATAACTCCTCAGTGAATATTTTAATTTTGAACAAATTAGATTGAGCCTGTGAACAACCTTATCTGTAACCATATAGCTCACATTCCTACGATGGTACAGAACTAACTCAGAGAGCTGAAGTAGGCTGCAGTGTTTAGGAGAATATGGCATATCAAAAGCCCCAACTCAGCCTGCTTCAAGATGAAAGATATCTGTGGGACAAACTGCCATTCTCACAAAGTATCACTGTTTATCAGACTATCAAATTGTTTGAAAAGAACACAGATACAGAGAAATCAACAGGGTTGTACGCAGTTAATCCCAGCAGATCCCAAATCACTGGTGTGTCAGAAAGAGTAGAGCTATGACAGAGATGTCTTCTGTTGAATCTACATTGTTTCCATCTGATGAGGGCAGAAAGTTGTAAGTTTTCACCCTCTAAAATAGGCTGTCAGTAAGACAGAAGAATTCCTGGAAAGGCTGAGGAGCAAGACTGGGAGTCCAGCTTTGCCGTCACTGGGTGCAAGATCAGAGTAGAACTTTGGGGTCTCTGGAAGGCCTGTGACTGCTCAAAGCTTCAACAGGCACGGACTTGGTCACTCAGCATCTCATATCAAAATGTCTGTCTGTCCATCTTCAGTCTTAGACTACAGTGAAATTTAGACACCATACTGTAGGAGGAAATCTAGGATAGACTCTTGAGTCTTTACGAACATTTTTTTCACTTATAGACATACAAACAATTGCTTTACTTGAATTTAATCTCTCGCTTCTCCATTCATACAGGAAAATAGAAAGGAAAAGAAAAAGAACAATTTCAGCTTGCATAACATCCACATGGCAAAAACCCATCTGGCATTTATCTTTGTTATTAATTGACTTCACAGTTAAAGACTTCAAAGAGGAGCTGTGTGGGAACTGGTAATAATGTTATTTCAAAATTTGTTTTCATTTAAACTCAAATCAATGTACTATATTTAGAAATTTCTTATAAAAATTAATTTAAATAAATTATTTCAGTCTTGTAGTATTACTTTAAAAGGCTATCAAAATATTCCTTCTTAATTTTGATGGGTTTCTTCTGTTTTCTTGTTTAGTTGTTGAAGTTAAATAGACTTTCAAGTTTCTATTAAAAGAAAAAATCAGAATATTCTCTTCAAAGTTTTGAAATATTTCATACTGGCTTATTCTCTTTCAGTGAAAAATTTTCTGACATCTGTCTACAAGGAATCAGCTTTGTGGAAGATGCTGTCAAACAATCTTTTAAAAAAATAGAAATTCTAGAGATATTTGTGCTGACTGCCCCTCGTCATTATTGCTTGACATACCACAGTATCTTGTCCATGTCCTGTGGATGTTCCATCTGGTCTGTGCTCCTGCCTGTTCAGTTATATCTTCCTTAGGCACAAGTGATTCTACCCTCCAGGTTGCAGAACATTTCCTTGAAACTGGTTGTACACAACTTGTTATCTACAAAATTCACCTTACAGTAAATTCACGGATACAAGCCGCACGGAGTATAAGCCGCATATCCGGTGTGTTGGCAACATTGATGTCTTTGTCAATAGATAAGCCGCACCTGGAATATTAGCCGCACTTTAGTTCACCGCGAACTTTCCCAAAATCGTCATTTAGTAACACAATCGCGGGATCGCCGGGGCTTACTGGCTTACTGCCGACCTCGGAAACATTGTTTCCAAGTGAAAAAAGACACACCCTTTATTTACAAGCCGAAAAAGACAGGAACAATAGTGTGGTCATTTTGCGAGCATTCCCAATGGATCCGCGTTGCCTTTAAACAGCCGCTCAGCCGCGCGGGCAGGCAGCTGAGCTCCAAGCGGAGCCACATCCCCGTGCTGGCACAGGAGTGGCTGTTGTAGCCCTCGTGGCCCGCGGGGCGAGCGCCGCTCTGGCCCTCGCAGCCCCGCGGGGGGAGCGGCCGTTGTAGCCTGCGGGGCGAGCGGCCGTTGTAGCCCTCACGGCCTGCGGGGCAAGCGGCCCTCTTGTAGCCCTCGCAGCCCGCGGGGCGAGCGCCGCTCTGGCCCTCGCAGCCCCGCGGGGGGAGCGGCCGTTGTAGCCCTCTCCCTGCGAGCCGAGTGGCTGTTCTACCCCTCTCCCTGTAGGCTGAGCAGCTCCCCCAGCCCTCTCCCTGCGAGCCGATTGCCGCTTCATCCCTCTCCCTGCGGGGAGAGAGGCTCCCCCAGCCCTCTCCCTGCGAGCCTAGCCAGCCCCGTAGCCGCACAAGACTGAAAACACTTTAAAAAGTACAGAGAAATATCACACACTTTTATCGAACTGCCGAGGTAACTCACTCCGATAACAACCCCTGCCCCTCAGTAACGCCGCCATCCACAGGCAGGCAATAAGCTGTTCTCTGATTGGTTCATCGTCGGAACAACGGGAAACCATGGATTTCAAACTGTTTTGGCTCGGGACTGGACCAGCATGATACTAGGTAAGGGCAGATATCACATTTTTGTCCATAGATTAGCCGCACCGGAATATTGGCCGCATTTCCGGGTTTCCACCAAAACTTTAGTCTTCTTGCTGCGGCTTATATTCGTGAAATTACTGTATTTTGTAACGTACTCAAATGGTGATTGTGCACATACAGCTTGCCTTTGTAAGCTCGCCTTTACTAAAGTAAGCTAGTACTGCTTGTTTTTAATTGTTTTTGTCTCATTTTGTTTCAAAAAGTCAGAACACGCCATTGTAATAGCAATAACTTTCACTTCTGAAGCTTAAATTTAAAAAATACATGTGTTTCCTAGGGGATTTTAGTTTTTACAAGGAAAGAAGAAAGTCTTCTTCAGGGAAAGGATAAAAAGTTTCCAAGTCATTTTTTTACTGAAAATTAAAATATGCAAAATTCCATTAGAAGCTACTGTGCGTTTTCAACCTTAGTGAAAGCTTCACATTACAACTGCAGAATTCAAACATTCTATGTGATATGGTGTTATTATATAGTAATTTTTATGCTTTCCACTTTACAGATTTTAAATGAAAAAAATTAGAGTCCAGTCTGTTCCTGTGACAAGAATTACTCGCAGAGCTTCTAGAAGTGTATTCCACATGTGTCTGTGATGCATGCCAGAAGCAGCAAATGAATGTCATTTATGGTGGCTCTGTTGTTATCTGTAGTTACAGAGAACAGAGGATAAAGCTGTGCTTTTGAAAGTTTGTGAAGGGCATTCTTACTGTTAAAGTTCCATTTTAGCTAGAAGGGGAAGGGTAAGAAACAGGTAACCCATGAGGGATTTTAAAGGAGTGACAGGGATGCAAAACTAAGGTAGAATTCAGGAAAAAAAAATATTCAAAAGATTGCAGCATGCACAGTAGCTGCTGCAAATACTGAGATGAATGTATACCAACACTCACTGGTACACAAACCTAGATTTTCAAGAGAATATCCAAGTTTGGGACCACACTTTTTATTATCATCTGGCCCCAGCTGTTGGCACAACGCAGGTGAAAATCTGGCCCCATGGCATGCAGACAGCACACACACCACTCTGTATCCAAATGCAGCTTTCCAATTAATTGATAGCTGGACATTAGGTTGTGACTGCGCAGATCACACTCATTTTTAGCACAGGTTAAGAAAAAGGTGCTAGGAAAATCCAGCTGAGTCCCAGTGAACATCTGAGCCTGGTGTTCACAGCAAATGTGGGTGGGCAGTCCTGGGCTGTTTACGCATGCTGGCCAGGAGACATGGCCCGGAATGCCAGCTGCTGGAAACCAGACGAGAAGGCACAGCCAGCTTAGTGGGACAGAGAGCGTTTCCTCTGAAAAGAGCATTACAAGAAAAAGCTACACATCAAAGTCCCATCATGTGTAACATTTCAGGACCTTTCCTGAACATTTGACAGACTGCTTTCAATAAGTGTGATTTGTTCCAAATTGTAGTGATTAACAAAATATCTTCAGGGTAGCTCGGTGTAAAAGTAGAATAAATGGGCATTGGGAGAAGCCTACCATTGTTTTAAAATGTGTTCATAAAATTTTAAGGTAGAAAGGCTAAAGGAGTTTCTTCTCTTGGGCTAACACATTTCGCAGTGTTTTTGAATTGTTAACTTTTTTTCATATACTCCTTCAAAGAAAAATGGGAGGGGCAGAAAAACGCATTGAAACTGTGTATTTCTTCACCAAAAAAAAAAAAAAAATAAAGCAAATAACAAAACTTTTTTCAGAATTCACATGAAACCAACTCCTATTGGGTATCTTTGAAAATTTCTTCTCTGGCTAATTAGGCATGAAGAAAGGAAGTGAGCCAGCATTCTTTTGTTGATAGCATACCCATGCCGATGAGACTTAGCCACAGCGCCGCATCAAAAGCAGCTCTCTGGAAAGAGGACTCACAGGAGGGAACAAAGAATAAGGGATGGGTAGGAATTTACTCTGTCACAGTACTGACACACTGGTTTTTAGGTTCTGACATTGAGAAAAAGTTATACTTTCTAGAGAACAGGAGAGACAAAAGAAAATCCATCTCCAGGACATTAAGACCACAGTCATAATTGAATTTATTATCTGACAAAGGAATGAGGTTTGTTTCTTTTTTCTTTTCTTTTTTCTTTCCTTCGCTTTGAGACGATGTTGAATGAATAAGGAGTGAGAACCAGAAAGGGAGATACCCTGGTGGAATCAAGCTCTGGCCTTCCTGAGACAGGAGCAGCCACCAGAAATAGAGTGACTTGCTCAGGGAACAAGGGAAGGACTACAGATATAATTTATCTGGACTTCTGTAAAGCCTTTGACATGGTTGCCCACAACATCTTTATTTTTAAATCAAAGAGAGATGCATTTGATGTGCAGAGTCTTAGATGAGTAAGGAATTGTGTGGATGGTCACATCCAGAGGGTAGTGGTCAACAGCTCAGACTCCTCATGGATACCAGTGGCAAGTGGTGACTCCCAGGGGTCTGGAATGAAACATGGAACTGTTGGAGAGTCCTGAGGAGGAGCACCAAGATGACTACCTCTCCTGTGAAGAAAGGCTGAGAGAGTTGGGTTTGTTCTGCCTGGAAAAGAGAAGCTTTGGTGTGAACTAATTGTAGCCCTACAGTTCCTGAAGGGAGCCTACAAGAAAGAGGAAGAGGGAAAATTTAGAGAGCATGCAGTGACAGGACAAGGAGCAATCGCTTCAAACTGAGAGTAGACTTGGATTAGATATTAGGAAGAAATTATCTTCTGTGGGAATGCTCAGGCACTGGAATAGGTTGCTGAGAGAAGTTGTGGGTGCTCCACCCCTGGGAGCGTTTAAAGCTAGATGGTATGGAGCTCTGAGAAGCCTGCTCTAGTGGGGAAGTGTCTCTCCACACACATGTGGGGCTGGAGCTAGATGATTCTAGTTCAAAAAGTTCTATTTGCAGAACCTAGGTTCCTGTATTGACTGAAATTCAGTGCAAGATAACTGTCTTGGGTTATGTACGACAAAAAATAATTTAGTCATGTTAATGCTACAGTGGTAGTTGCAGTAAAATGCAAGAGGGAAAGGTTTCCTCAAAAAAGAAAATATGTATTTCCTGAAGTACTTACTGGATAAGCAGATCAGTTAAATTAAGATCTTTACTTTCTTAATTTCAGAAAGCTCCCTAATTTCCACAATTCCACAGCCACATTTTGCTCATTTTAAAGAAACATTTTAATCACAAAAGCCAAATTATATTCTAGAAGCTATAATTCTGACACATTCTGAACACAATTCACAATTCTGAGCTCAAAAAAAGGTGATGTGGATTTCTATGCCCAGGCAGTAGCTCAATCATCCTGAATCATCAAAATATGCATCAATGGTCACTTCTTAGAAAGCTACTTTCTCAAAATAGACTTACGAGTGCTTTAGTTACTCATCATAGACAAATGAGCTGCTTTTAGATAAAATAGGTCGTTTAAAATTATGAGGCATACTAGGATTTTGCGAGGTGCAAGAAAAGGTGATGAAAAAGAGAAGATGCTGTGAAGATGACCATAGCAGGGTGTTAATCAGCTATTGTAATAGCCGTGTCAGTGTCAGTGTCAGTGTAAGGCTGATGGAGACCACAAAGTGGAGGGGAAATAAAAAAGTTTCTTGATGAAAACTTCATGTAAATAATTGAAATTATATTTAATTTATAGAGATAAGAGTTGGATGAATTGAATTACATATATTTACTGTTTTAACTTTTGCAAACAACAATAAAACATCATAACAGGGGTTTGACAAAGCCTACATATTTTGTTTTTATTTTTAAAAAGTGTGGAGTAATTTCAACATTTGTTTTTATTTTCTTTTGTTGAAAAAGGCTTTAACAAGTGGCAGACTTTAATCTTCCATAATTCTGGAAGCAAGAAATTCTTTGATAAGAAGCAGGTTTCTCCCTCTTAATATTCTTATTCTTTTAAAATGTAGCAAAAAAAAATAATTGTGGAAGAATCTGTGATGACTCTGATAAAATAAGAGGCTAGAGGAAAAAATTATTTTTCTTCCATCTTAAAAATAAATACTTGGCTTATGACCACAAGGTAGGAAGACAGCCCAAATCCAGCACACAAGAAGGCATTTTTTCTAGAAAGTTCAAGGAACACTGAATTCTGAAGAAATGTCGCAAGCCTTCAGCAAAAATCTGGCCCCTTCTTCATCACAAAAACCCAACAAGAATAGTTTAATTACTGGCAAATAGCAAGCCCCTCATAGCTCCTTACACCACAGGAATAATTCATGCTCTGGAATCTGGAATCACTCCACAGCCACTAACTATGCGTCTAACCAAAGGTGCTGCAACTGCATCTTAGCTAGAGATGCAGTTGTGCAGCAAAATGTGCTGCTGAAGCCAGGAGTGAAACATAAAATGAATGTCCTTATGCCGAAGGCTAATGAGAGGATAAGCTGAGCTGAGGGAAGACCATGGAGAGCTGAGTGGTGGCTGCTAAGATGAGAAAGGTGGCAAGGGTGAAATTCATTGAGTGGTCTTTGAGAAGGGGTTGCCCCTGTCCTGTGGAGGATTACTTCTCTTGCAGCTCAGAAGTACTTGATTAACTTTTAAAGACTCAGAAATTATCTAAATTGCTCTTTCACTGCTCTTAGCAGTTTGCTGCAGTGGACTGTTGCCTGGTTTTCTCATCCTTAAATTCACAACACAATGACTCATTACAAGATGACATTGCAGAATGATGTCTATCTGCTCCTTTATTTTTGAAATAAAGGTTTAAAAAACATAGCCTATCTTCTATAGCCTTCTCATGGAAACCCAGGAACTTATAGGCCTCATGGAATGGTTGTCTACCTGCATCATACAGCAGAATCTACAGCTGTTGGATCTGATAAATGTAGTGCTGGCATCAGTCTGTCTGTTCCAGAAAAATAATGAAAATTAACCATGCTCATTTCACAGTGTCAGGGTTTTGCTTATTTTCAATAATAATATCCAGGACAAAGTAGATTTTTAATCTACTTTTGAGACTTCCATACTGGGTAGAAGATATTGAGATATTTAATATAAGGTTTACATGAGACTAGAGTATTAGCAGCATTTTGGTAATTGTTCTAAGTTCCGCATTTTTCTAATGTCCTTGATATCAGCAATCATGCACATTTATGCATGATTCTATATTGATTAAAATCAGCACTACACATATCAGGGTGTCATTTTCTTTTCCCTCCTCTTCAGATCCTCTTCATAGAGACTTCCATGAATGAAAAGTTCTAAGTATTGCCAAATCACTTGAATTGTACAGCCATATATGCAATTTCCCATCTCCTGAGTAACTGTCTATAGCAGCACCTCTCTTTCAAAATTTTATATGAGATAGTGTATTGTAATTATATAGCCAAAAGTTAAAATTGCTGCCAACATGATGTTACTGTCATACAAATCTTCCACATCTCTCTACTGACATTGTTCCCGCAAGGACAGTGTTTGGACCAAACCTGTTCAACCCAAAAGATTCAGATGTTTAACAATGTGAGCAGGAGTCGGACTTTAACCATTTATCAAGCAATTAGATGAATCTCTCTTACACGCAGTGACTTAAAGGTAGTGTAGACTTATCCATTGTAATTCAGTGGAATTCAAATCTCAGAAACACTAAGGTAGTTGACAATCAAAGCACTGTTTCAGTTCTGAAAGAGTAATATTAAAGAGAAAATATTACAATCTTACAATAAGTTGATGGTGATTCCAAGAAAGAAGTTTGTTTAAAAATAGATACATCATAAAAAATAATAGGCAGACAATTATTTCAAAGGACCCCAAAACCTAAGTCAGATTAAGCACAAGCTTAATTTTCGATCTAACAATTACTTCACCCAAAACTGATTTAATGATTTTAAGTATATAGTGTACACGTCTCATACAAAGCAATACCACATCTCATATATAGTGATACCACATATATTCAAACATATATGAATCATTTTAAACCACAAACCAGTATTGAAAAATTCTACTTTTCTTTAAGTTTGCGTATATGTTAGAATAATAAGATCCCAGAATCTCAGTTTTAAATTACACTGCAAGTTAAATGTTGGATAAAAAGATGATATAATGAAATGAGATGTAAATCTAGAGTTACAAAAATCTAAACATTAATTCAGTGAAGAAAAACTACTGCGTTTTCTGGGATCAGGGATAGTTTTGAATGTACAGTAGTCCGTTTGTTAATGAATGCAGAATAGCCAGGAAATAAGAGACCTGTTTCATTATGGCTGCCCCACAGTTACTCTAAACCTTATATTGCAAGAGCATGAAGAGAATAAAAACTTCTTAAACTGGTTGTCCTTTACTCTGAGACAGGATAATCTTTGAGAAACATTTTACGGTGCATCTTTCGAAGAAAAGTGCATTAGTCTTTACTGAAAAAACATTTGGTTGACCTTGAAAATAAAGCATTCATGAGAAGTATGAGCAGAAGTTTTCATTATTCCTTAAGCCCTCCCTTCAGAGAGACAAAAAATTCCTCCCTCCATTGCAGCTCCACAATACCCAGTTGCCAAGCAACTGATCTTTTATGGTGAATCTCCATGGCAACTGATGTAAACAAAATCATAAATCCCATTACCTAATACTAAGACTGTGCTATAAAAGGAGAAAGAATCATGCCGAAGTTTAAAGACATAATGCATAAGAGTGACAATGAGATTAAAAAAAAAAAAAGCTATTGCTGAAATTTAGTTAATATTGTTCTTCTTACCAAATGTTCTAATTTTTCTGAAAGCCATTCCAAACAAATTTTCTCCGAATTTTATAAGTGCATTTTCAGCATAATTATGACGCATGAAGGAACCACCACACTTGACAGGTAATAGTGTAGTCACCATTAAGATCAGCTGTGCATGCAAGAATTGTGTTAATATTGTTATAGAGAATTGAAGAGCCTTTGGGTAGATAAATTTAAGCTGAAGCTGACTTGTAAACAAGAGTGGCTAAGAAGGCTCCGCCATTCTTGCCTATGAGAAAGTCAAAATAGAAGTTGCAACACAGAGTTTGTCTTTGCTCCCAGTGAAAAATTCAAATGGGTCAGAACCAGGTCAGAATGGAACACAAGCTCATGGACTCTTCAGAAGGGTCTTGCAGCTATGGCAAAAAGGGCCAGGACAAGGCAGAGACCTGAACTGTGCATGCAGCATTTTCTTTAACTCAGTGACTGTAGGTCTAACACCCACTTGGCACCTTCATCAATAGGTCATTTTAGCAGAGTCCTTTAAAGATAGAAACAACGATATTTTGCATCTTTTAGAGGAAATAAGCTTCATTTTCATTTGTATGTTCTACTTGTTTTCTATTTATATGTTTCCCTGTATGTCACAGGCAGCAAACATCTGGGGCTTTTGTATTCTTAAATACCTCCTTCTGGATAGACTCTGTCTTTTAAACATCAGTTGGGCATGTGCACTGACAGTCTCCCCTAAGGTGGCATCTGGTTAGATCGCAACTTTTTGTTACAAATCATGAATCTAAAAAGTGAACCACAGCTGGCATTTTTGTGATTGATTCTACTTTTAAATATGATCAGCTTGCAATACCTCCAAATACAAAGAAATCAACATACATACAGATCTGTGTATTCTTATTTAAATCTGACTATAACATTTGCTTCTTGAGCAGTGTGTTCAAGTCGTGTTTCCAAGAAAAGAAGAAATTTTTGTACCCAAAATACACATCACGTTTTTCTTATCTGAATTTACAGTGCAGGTGAACTGATCATTTTAGAAACAAGTATATGATTTGTGTTACATAATTAACAATTTTTTAGGTATGCAAAAGTTAAAACTCACAACAGCAAACTAGTAATAGTGGCAAGGGTGTTAGTTTTGAGTGTATACGAATTACTTTAAAGTACTGACTATTCTTTAAGTGAATCTTGTTGAATCTTAGGTATATACATTGTAAGTCAAAAATACACTTTTCAACACATGTTACTGTATTATGGCATTCCATAGTTCAAATTGAAGTAACGGGTCCATTTCTTTTAGGGAAAAAAAATTCTGTACCTGTCATTTAACATTTCTTTTAGAGAGAAAAGTCCTTTTAGAAATGTTAAGTGAAATTCACAATCGTACTTGTCAATGACAATTAAGTGCTTAAACAACCCTCTGGCTTCCAAAAACTTGTTTTGATAAGTAAGACAGACATATCAGAAATTCCCCGAAGCACCTTTCTAGGTCCGCCTCCATGAAGGATCTGGGCGTTTTTGTAAGAATGTTGTGAGGGTTGTGTGGTCTCCCTTTCTCACTTAAATTACTCTCTAGTTGCTTTACAAATACAGTTTGAGTTAGAAAAGGATTGGAGTAGCAAATCCTTAAAAAACAGGATCATAGAAACACAGAATCAGAGAACAGTTTGTATTAAAGGGGACCTTAAAGATGATGTAGTTCCAGCCCCACTGTCACAGGTAGGGACACCTTCCATTGTACCAGGCTGCTCAGAGTCCCGTCTGCCTGGCCATGAGCACCTTCAGTAATGGGGAGTCCACAACATCCCTGGAAAACCTGCTGCAATGCCTCACTAGCCTCACAGTAACGAATTTCTTCCTAATATAAATCTTAACTTGCCCTCTTTCAGACTTAGGCCTTTCTCCTTTGCCTTATCACCGCATGCTCTTGTGAAAACTCCCTCTCCAGCCACCTTCTAGGACTGTTTTAGGTTTTGGAAGGCCACCATAAGGTCTTACTGTAACCATCTGTTCTCCAGATTGAATAACCCCAACTGTCCCAACCTGGGGACATATTGGGACTGGGACTGTTCTACATCTGTGTTGGTGACATGGACAGTGGGATTGAGTGCACCCTCAGCAAGATTGCTGATGACACCAAGCTGAGTGGTGCAGTCAACACACTCAAGGGAAAGGACATCATCCAGAGGGGCCTTGACACATCTGGGAGGTGGGTCCATACACGCTTCATGAGGTTCAGTAAGGCCAGGTGCAGGGCTCTGCACCTGCACCAAGGCAATCCTAAGATGGGGGGGCAACCCAAGATGGGCTTCCCATTCCCCACCAGGCCGTCCTTGCTGGTAAGAATAAGGTCCAGCTTAGTGTCTCGCATCCTTGGCTTCTCTATCACTCAGAGAAGGAAATTGCCGTTAGTGCATTCCAGGAACCTCTTGGATTGCCCATGCTCTGCCGTGTTCTCCCTCCAACAAGTGTTGAGGTGGTTGAAGTCCATCATGAGGGACCAGGGCTTCTGAATCTGCTCCTATCAACCCATGGAGAGCCCAAACACTTCTGTCTCTCTGGTCTCTCTGGTCTCTCTGGTCTCTGGCAGCCTGTAGCAGACCCCCACAATAAAATCACCCATCCCTGCCCTCCCTTCATTCCCAGTCATGAACTCTCAGTCAGCTCATCATCCTTCCCCAGACGGAGGTCCATGCACTCCAGACGATGCTCCATGCACTCTAAATAGTATCTTCTCACTCCACTTGGCTTTCTAAACACAGCTGTGATGAATGAAGATTTTTCCAGCATTATATAAAGAACCTTCCACCTTCATAAATCAGTAATAAATTATAATGAATCGTGTTGGAAGAAGAACAGAAGAAGAAGAAACTTACATTTCTGCTTGCCTTTACATTGTTTGGATGAGAATAATAATAAAGGCACATAGCACCAATTGGCAGTTCCCTATACCAGAAAACCACCACAGAACACAGCAAAATTCAACAGTTTCTGTTTCTGTGTGAGACAGATCACATATTTATTAGCAGTGCCACAAATGGCTATCCTTTTGCAGACCTCTTTGGCCAGAGACTGTATATCTGTAGGGCATCACAAAATACACTGTTTAGACTATCTCTTCAGGATTAATTGTGCCTCTCCAATGCTATAGAATAGATTGCTTATTTTAATTTGTTGTTGTATGACATCAAGCTTACTTCCAGAAAGTTTCTTCCTACTGTCTTCTAAGTAATTTTTTAATTCTCTTAAGTCTTTTTAAGAATAGTGCCCCCTTTTAACATGGGTATTAGATGGAAATGGACGGAAATCCTTGTGCTCTGGTATTGATCACACAGAACATATGTTATTTTATATTCAAATTGCAGTATCTATTCTGACCAGTCCAGAGGACAAACACTTCATAAATATTAGAACCCACCTTTAATGTCTCAGAGATGGACAGAAGAGGGAGTGGTTTGCCATCATCTTTTCATTTTTAAGAGTTTTTTGCCTCATCTCAGAGTCCTTTCAGCAGCAATAAGGTTAAGGACCACTCTTTCCTATAAAGCTCGAGAAAAACAGAAAGCAAGGTAAAAAGAACAAAAGACAAAAATCACAGGCCAATGTTTAATTCCAGAAATTAATCAAATGTTTCTGAAATTCACAGCATACAGTTAAGCTCTCAAATACCACTGCATTTTATTTGAGAAGAACACGGAGAACATAGCACAGCCCAAAGGTCATCGTCACAGAGCAGGCATTAATCTCCAGAGAAATATATCACACCTACCACCCAAATAAAACATGCAGACACACAATAAATCTGTGTGGTTCCCAGATCAAGTAAGGTGAAAATATAATCTGTTTCTTCCAGGATTTCAAGTAATTTGGTGGAAAGGAGATGGACTATTCAGCTAAGATAAATAACAGTGAATACTGGTAGCAATTCCATACAATTAAGAAAACATTTTTCATAATCATAATTCCACTCCAGTCACTCAGAGGAGGTGTTCCAAGATTTTTCGGGAAAATGGCACTTGTACAGTAGAGGCACTGATTTTGTAGCACTTCACAGCCTTCCTGTTTCCCTTTCCCCACTGTACAAGCATTAACATGTTTTTTCTCTCCATTCCAAAGTATCACTCAGCTGTCTTTCTGTCTGTGTTTGGCTCAAGTACCTCTTGTTCAGTATTGTTGACAACCTTGCTTGCTCAGGTAATATAACTAAGCAGCATTACCACAGTTAAGTAAAAGTAATTACCCAAATTTTTACTTGGGATGGACTTCCCTGATTCTTCTCAAACTTACTGGAGGAAAACTGGTACACAAGGTTTTGTCTACATTTTCCACCTGCAGCACGTCATGTAGAGAGATGGCGTTTTCCTACAGTTTTCCATTAAGAAAGTCTCTTTCTATGCTAAGAATAAACGAAGTATGTTGACTAGACTCATCTTAAGCACATACAGCTCATATCAACATTTTAATATGCTTTTAAGAGAGAAGACCTAAATAACTGACTAATTCAGTAAATTACACCTCTGTATTTGCTTTCAAATGCTTTTAAGCGCAAGAATCTTTGCCTCTCCACCCCTCCCACGCAACTGAATAGTTCCTTGGTGGTGGGAGCAATGTTGGCATGTGGCAGAACACCAAATGAGTGTGAGGCCAGCAGCTTAGTGGGATTTAAGAAAGGGTTATACATTTATATGGATAACCAGTCCATCCAAAGCTATTTTGAACAATGTAAAAATTAAAGGAATATATCTTATCTTCTGACAACAACCGCTACCTAATTAGGACCCATGTAAAGATTTTCACCGGTAAATAGGTTACAGCAGAGTTATGTGACTTGCCTGTGTTGCAGTCATGCAACTCCTATATTCCTTTACTGCTGTACAATCAGGTCTGCTTTAGTTGCACCAGTGCTGGAGTGCAGTTTGCCACCTAAAAAAAGAAAAATTGATGCAATTCTATCTTGAAGAACTGTTATACTTTGGAACTACGAAACCAGTAAGGTTTTCTGCAGTAAAGGTGGCAAAAAATAAATGTGATAAGTATACAGAAGATATATCAATGCTTGCATTTTTTACAAAGGAAAACAAGTCCTTCTCATATTTTTTTGGTACTGAATTCTGAAAGCCTACAGTTCTCTTCTATAAACCAGTAGACTAGAAATAAGAAAAAAATTAAAACAAGCAACAGAGTTAAGAGGAAATCAGCATGGAAAAGAATTATGCTGTTTCTTAGAGTCATAAATAACAAGAAATATTTGGTGGTTTTTTTCAAAGACAGTTCAAAGATGTTCTGTGATTTCTGACTGTTGAAACAAAATTAGATTACAAAATCTTTTTTATTTTTCTGTACTCTCTCTCAAAAGAAGAGGGAGCAAATGAAAACACAAGTCTCAAGCCCCTCTGAGAAATGCTTGCATAAAGCTTATTTATCTTTTAAGTAACATTTGTTAACCATGGATTAGTGGAACAGCCTCTCGTAATTATGGTTGCTGTTCCATTTGTGACTATCTTCACGAGGCCAGTGAATCTCTAAATTACAGGTTGACCACCTGGGAGCACAAGTATTGAATCAGCCACATCTCCATAGACACCACATTTGGATGATTATCCCGAAAGATGACATGCTAACATGCACATACACAACAAAGAAGGTTTATGATCACAGCTTCAGAGTCACTTTCAGTCCCTGTAGCGGCTTTGAGTTCAATAAAACCAGGGTGGCCCCTGGCATGATGCATTCCAATTTAGTATGGGGGAAATCACTGTTGAAGATAGTCTTTGTTAAATACTGGTCATTCTGAGAACTATCACAGCATCCCTCAGCTGTAACTCAGACACCAAGCTGCAATTAGAACTAGGAAACTGGACCAAAGAACAGAGGTTTTGGTTGCTTAAAGGTTTGTTTATACATTTGGTTTGCTGTATACATTTGAAAAAGACACACATTTGTGTTTCATGTATACACATGTAGATATGTACATACATATATACACAAGCATATTCACAAATGTATCAATTAGGAAGAGAAACAGAAATCTTTTTTGTTCCTAGAAGTCTGTGTAGTCAAATAAGTGTTAATGTGTGTTTGTTGTTTTCTTTATTAATGCCTCAGGCGTTACCATTGAAATCACCCCTTCCAAGACAAAAGATTACATGATCTTAATTGCACAGAAATTCGCTTTTCAACATGAATATGTAGTCTCTTAGGATCAGATCACAGATCTAGCTCTCAAAAATCTGAGTCCAAAGAAATCCAGTCAGCCAGCGAAGAACATCGATACTGTGATGAACGAACGTTCCTTTCTCTCATACCTCCACAGAGTTGTGCTGGTATCAGAGATACACCCAGACATTGTCTGAGGGACTTATAAAGAAAGTTGTTCCATCTTGGACTGAAATTTATGGCAGACAGTTTAAGAATGCACACAAATTCTTGACTAGAGGTCTTTTTGCAAGCCTTGCAGCAGATCTGGAGACCTTGCCATTGCCTAGGGCATAATTGCAGGCAGATAAGCAATGTTCTCCAAAACCAGCTCTCTTCTTCCATTCTTGCTCCATATATCCATTGTCAAGTATATAAATCCTTTTGAATAAAATGCCAGAAAGAGACACACCATTCTTCAAAAATCCCACCCTACATTGGGCAATCTGGCTTTTACTTAGTTTTTCAGTCCTTATATACTGAATAAATTACATGTGTATAACACATTTTGATGGCATCCAGGAATTCAAAGAGGATTTGGCTTCCCCTTGTACAGGTTGTGATATAAATGCTCTTTTTTAAGGTGGGGAGATGAGAAAGTGAAAAGTAACAACAACAATTTGCATGTAAATCACCCTGTATATGAACAGTTTTATTAATAGTATCGTTGTTGTTACTTTTCACTTTCTCGTGTCATTGCTGATCACAGCAAATTGTTCTTATTTCAGCCAGTAATCTCTGCCTTTTTGCTCCGCCACTAAAGGCCAGGAGGGGAGTACTCACGGTTTTCCTTTTAGTGGTAGTTCCAAATTTGGGAACACCATGCATAAAACAGGACAGCCTTAATTGCTTCCCAGTGTGGCTCACAAAGGTTTGAGGTGACAGCAGATCTGCCCAGAGCAGGTTGGAAACAATTTTGATCTAAGGATTTGTTATATTATGCAGAGTCACTGTTCACAATGCTGATTGTCTGTTCGTGTGGGTGCAGAACATAATCCTGTACATACTCCCATATGTGCTCCTCACAGTACTCTTTTTCACATTTTCTTTTTCCACGATTGCTTTGATGCTATGCTGTGTGATATTAATCTATGACATTACAACATCGAGGGTCATGATGAAATGTGGGATTTGTATTCGTTTATAATTTGGGTTGTGTATTCTGTGTTGTTCTCTTGCCCCAGCCTTGAGAGAAACCTCTGGAAATTCATTAATAATTCTGCCTAATCTGTGGCGGGACAGGCAAGGATAATTTACCCCAGCCTTTTCCTCCTTCAGGCATGTTACAACAGCTCTTGAGAATTTAGAATTCCCTTTGGAGATTAAGGAAAGTGTGGTTTTGTTGCCAGGTCTGCCTGGTCTCCTCAGTGTGATTTCACACCATGTTCAGAGTGGCAAAAGATGTTTCTAGGAATGCTGTTCCCAGATATGCCCTGGGGGTGGATAGTCATGAGTGGCATGGCATGTGGGAGAAAATGGGCCAAGTTTTGGGAAAATTTGCTACTCTAGTGGTTTGAAAATTCACTCCTGAGTAACTGCAGGACCCGGCTAAAGTGATAGAATATTTTCATGGGTAATGCTGTGGCAACTCCAAACAGGAGCAAGTTATTGCAGTGTGTTGGGCCACAGCTACTACTTTTTGGACACTGCTCATCACAAGACAGAACCCTCAAGGGGAGGAGAGGAAAGCAGACCAACAGGCACTGTGGCCACTCAAACTGCAGCTGAACCAGAGGAACAACCCATGCCAGTGGTGGTCACACCTATACAGAAAAAATCCAATAACAAGTCTGTTTGCATAGAGAGGGATGAAGAGAAAGCAGGGCCCTCAGAACAGGAGGAAGAGACGGGGCCAGGGATAATTACACATTTTTTTCGGGTGGGCCGTGAGATATGTGAGTAGATTTCAGATTCCAGTTGGGTGTGATTCCAGCAGCTGTCTGCTCTGATGCTGGATTTCTTGCCTTTTGGGATGACTGCTGTGAAGACTGAAGAAATTAGACAGCTGAGTACCTTGCCTGGCCTCTAAGAGGACCCTTTTGCTGTGGGGCTGCTGAGGGTTGAAGTACTGAAAGTTACCACATCACTGTGCCATTGGCAAAACGGCACCAGCTGGGATCCTGTGGTCCCACCCATGAGATGATTTGTGAGCTGGAGACCCAGGGAGTCAGCAAGCCTCACTCACCCTTTAATAGCCCTACATGGCCAGTGTGTACTGGAATGTGTAATTCTCCAGTGGAGAATGGAATGAAGCCACGCCACCTCTGAGTGCTGCTGTGCTGGATTTGCTGGAACTTCAGTATGGACTGGAGTACAAGGCAGCGAAGTGGTGCCACCACTGACACTGCTTATGTGCCTTTCTCCATTCCTTTAGCAGCAGAGGGTTAGCTAGGCCACAGTTTGCTTTCAGCTGGAGGGGTTTGCACTTGGAACTGACTGCCCCAGAGCTGGAAAAAGAGCCCCACTGCTTGTCATGGATTGGTGCAGACTGCACTGGAAAAGGGTGAGGCTCCAGAACACAGTGGTGGCATCACAGTATGGAGCAACAGAGCAGAGGAAGTTTTTGAGAAACGGGAGAAAATAATCCAGTTGGTTTTGCCATAAAGTAAAGCAAGGGCAAGGGACCTGCCCAGGAAATTCAGTTTTCAAGAGTAAAATGGCAAGTTGTACATTGTCAGATTCCAGTGAGTATAGTCAACAACATAGCAGCTATGTCCCCACCAACCGGGAAGTAGGACATACAGGCTTTCCTAGGCACTGTGGGTTTTGGAGGATGCATTTTCAGATTACAGTCATGTGGTAAACCCTCTTTGTCACTTGAAACAGAAGAAGAGTGATAATTCCTGGCCCAGTCAAGACAGGACATATGTCTTTACACTGCAGACAAGGGAGCATGGTCCTTCCTGGAACCTCTGGAAAAATTACCCAGGGAGATTTGAGGACAGCTCTCAGGATTCTGCAGCTGGGGATACAAAGGGTTCAAGGCCTCCTGCATCCCAACAGAAAAAGAGAGAATTTATGAAGAGGTTTGATCTCCTCCAGAAGTGACTGATACCCAACCACAGGTCCTCCTGGTATCCTGACTTTCAGCACTATGCTGGATGCTCAAAAAGAAAGTACCCTTCACATGTCATTACATTGAGGGGGAGTAAGTGGATCACTCCCATCACACAGCGAACTCAAATAGAAAACCCGGATCACCCAGGGACCTTGCAAGTCATCACTGGCTGACCTAAAGGCGAACATTTCAAACCATCATCAGAGAAAGAGGTGGAAAAGGTGACATGCTGAGGAGCTCCCACTAAATAGCCATCTACCCGAAAACAGAAAGCAATACATTTTCTTTACTGACACTTCCTGACATTTTTTAGGGATACATCGAAAATGGAAAGCAGTTACATGGAGCCCTTTTCAGGGAGTCACAGAAGCAGTTGAGTGACAAGGTGGATCGAGCCATGTTGCAGAGCTGAAAGCTGCCCAGCTGGCTTTTTATCACTGAATGAGAGAAATGGCCAGAGCTCTACCTCTATGCTGCCTTGTGGATGGTGGCAAATGCTCTGTGGAGGTGGCTGGAATGATGGAAAAAGGCCAGTTGGGAGAGCAGAGACAAACTCATCTGAGCTGCTGAACTGTGGCAAGATGCCTGGGCAGGGAAGTTGGCTGTAAAAGTGCAACATGAGATGCAAATGTGTCCGAGAGTTGGGCTGCTGAAGAACACCTCAACAATGGATGGGTGGATCAAGCTGCCAGGATTAAAATGTCTCAGGAGAATCTGGACTGGAACATAAGGGTGAATTATTTCTCACTTGATGGGCCCATGACACCTCCAGTCATCAGGGAGGAGATGCAGCACCCAGATGGGCTTGTGATCATGGCTTACACATAAACTCTGTATCCCAGGTCACCCATAACTGTGAAACATGAGCTGGGATCAAGCAGGCCAAGTAAAGCCTCTGTGCCGTGGTAGACGATGGTCAAAGCAGAAATAAGGGGAGGCCTGGTAGGTGGGTTACCTCACACTCCTGCAGCCCTACCTAGGCAAGTGCTACGTGCTCTTGCACACAACCACTGGATGGCTGGAGAAGTATCCTGTGCCTCACACCACTGCCTGGAACACCATCCTGGGCCTTGGAAAGCAATTCCTGTGGTGACCTGGCACCCCTGAGAGAACTGAGGCAGACAACAAGACTCATTTCCAAAACAACCTCCTGGACTACCAGGCCAGGGAACACAGCATTAAGTGGTTGTATCATTCCCTATCACTCACCAGCTTCTGGGAAGACTGAACAGGACAATGGACTGTTAAAAACCACACTGAAAGTAATGGGTGGTGTTCATTCAAACATTGGGCTCTACATTTAGCTAAGGTTGCCTGGTTTAGTTAACACCCCGGGCTCTACCAGTGGACATGTCCCTGCCCAATCAAAACCTCCATGCACTGTAGAAGGGGATAAAGTCCCCATAAAGCATACAAGAAAAGTTTGGATTAGTCCTGCATCAAGGAAAGGCAAACCCCTCCTTGGGATTACTTTTACTCAAGGCCCTGAGAGCATTTGGTGGGTGATGCAGAAGGACCAGGAAATGTGACACATACTTCAAAGGGGTTTGGGTTTGGGGTGAGAAGAGTCTGTAACGTTGAATTGGGTAATACTGGTTGCTGAATGACACTGTCAGTGTTTGCCAGAGATTCCACGAACAACATGTATGGACTGCTCCAGCAGTCATAAGCTCCTGATGCAGACTGTAACCCCAGCAGCAAACCAGCCCTCCTGCTCTGGAGGACGTCCAGGATGGACAGAACCCACAGTTCTGGACTAAATGAACTCAGTAGACAACTTGGAGGGATGGCCCTTAACTACAGAAATGATACCTGGTCTTAAGTGTGTGTATATATACAGTAATTTCACAATTACAAGCCACACTGATTATAAGCCACATGTCCGGGCGCCAGCAACATTTCATTCTTTGCCCATAAATAAGCCGTACCGGATTATTAGCCGCACTTTCATTCGCAGCGAGGATCCACATGCAACTTTCACAAAGTTGTCAATTAGTAACAGAATCACAGGATTGCGGGGTTTACTGGCTCGGGGCCAGGCAGGCCTGGCTTGCGGTCGCCCCTCCAGGGCCGGGGCATGCCTGCCACTGTCCTGCGCTGCCCCAGAGGGCGGGCTTGTATTTCCGGGTTAGTAAATTTCTGAACTTTGTTCACATATTGGCTGCATCTGATTATAAGCCGCACTTCCGGGTTGGGCCAAAATTTTAGTCAAAATGGTGCGGCTTATAAACATGAAATTAAATACATATACATACACATACGCATATACATATACATATACATATACATATACATATACATATACATATACATATACATATACATATACATATACATATACATATACATATACATATATATATGTAATGTTCGAAAGGTGTGGGTCTGGGCAGGACACTTATGGCATAGAATAAAGGGTGAATAATGACGTGGTTTTCAGCCTGGACAAAGTTAATTTTTCACAGTAGCAGCGAGGAGGGGAAGCCTGGAGCCACGCAGGTGTGTCAATGCATCTGGGTTGTTTTTCTATATCACCACAGTTAATTGCTTGAGAAAGAAGTATGAGACTTGCTTCCAAGAGGAAGGTGACTTGTAGTCAGGAAAAAAGGGTGATGGCCAGAGGGCCTCTCTACTTTTTTTTTTCATTGTCCTAGGCTTTGGTGAGCTTTTGTGCATGTAAATCACCCTCTCTTTGAACACTTCTGTTATTAGTATTATGTTATTACTTTGCTGTTGTTGTAAACTTTCTTACCTCATTGCAGTCTCCAGTAAATTGTTCTTATCTCAACCTGTAATCTCTACCTTTTTTCTCTCTTACCATAGCAGGGAGGGGTGCAGTTCCTGGTTTTCTCTCAAGTCAGAAGTGCTAAATTTGAGAATACCATTCCTAAACCACAGCACTCAGGATCTTCAGGAGAGCAGCAGATCTTGCCATGGTTATCCATCAGATTACAGCCATCATTATCCTCCCTGGCTGTTTTTCTAAGGACAGTTGGGATGTAACAGGTAGCAATAAGGATTTGGTTCTCTGGAAGAATTGGCTTCACTGGATATCTCTCCTTTCTCATTTGAGCAGTCTGTGAAAGCATTCCTGCGAAATGTCACTGTCTGCTCCCTCATCTCATGTCAAGAATGCACACAGATACAAAATAGTAATTTCTCCTAATAGTAAATTCTCCTAATAGTAATTTCTCCTCAGTTACCATTGCAATTGCATACCACCTACCTGCTTGTCTGAACTTGTGGGTCTGGTTCAGGGTGCATTCACACCAAATTCCTACATGACCTTCCTGTAGAACAGATTTTCCTCTTTGGTGGTTAGTAAACAAAATAGTGAGGCTCACGACTTCATCCTGTTTATTGCCTGGTCTGTGTAGCCACAAGCATATTTATCTAGCAAGAATGTTACTCCTTAGACTGTTTCACTCTGGCAGCAAAATGCTGTGTATGGAGAATGGCTCATTCTATTGTTTCCCCATCCAAAATAATTTAAGGGAGGGACAAAAGATGTGGAGCAGTTACAAGATGAGACGGCCACAGTTGTCATTATGTAGTAGTCTTTGAAGGCTGCTGCAATATTTAAAAGTAGTTTGCTTTGGATACCAAAATGGTTGAAAAGCATTATCAAGGCACAATTTACACCAAAAATTACCTCTGTCTAAAATTAAATTCTAATTAAGAAGAGCTAAAACTAAGATTGCAGTTAGGGACAGAGGGAAGTTCATCATATCAATGGATGAGAAATTAAATTAACAGCTGTCCCATTTATAAAAATCCATTTGAGTATGTTGGTGGTTTGACATAGTGTCCCAGTTTAAAGGGACAGTATTACCAGGAAAAGGAAATTCAGGAACTCTCAGGCACAAAAAAGGTATAGGTTGGGAATAACAGTTTTTTACTGATATATTTATAAGACAAACAAAAACAGCATCAGCTATATGAAAGAAAAAAAAAACAGTGACAGAACAGAACGGAATTCAGTCCCAGTCCCTTTTTCAGTCACCGATGGCTCTCCGATGGAGCAGGGCAGGTGGCCTCTTAGTCGCGGCTGCTGCAGGGGCAGGGGGGCGAGGTGGCCACACCGCCCCAGGTGGAAGAAAAGGTGAGGAAGGAACTCTGCTTACCGTGGGCGTCCCAGTTCCCAGTTGTTCAGAGGAAGCAGGAAGCTTTAGCAGTCCAAATCTAAGAAGTCTGATCCCAACAGGAGAAAAGGAACCTCTCTCCTCGAGTTCGGCCGGCAAGCTGTAAGAGTTCTCCTACCCCCAGTGTCCTCTTACTTGCCGAAAAACAAAAGCAGGGCTCCACCTTTCCCTAATGGAGCCATCAGGTTGCTTCAGTCATTCCTTTGTCTCCAGCTCTTAACGGCTAATAGGAGAGCCATTCCGGCTAGCTTAACATAATAATGGGAAAAATTTCTAAACCTCACCAACCCACAACATTATCCACCCCAAATTTTTCCATGCTAACATACTGCATTAAATTAGAACCTTTAAATTACATACATGCATGCAGTTACAGACACAGTATCATAGGTAGTTCATCTTAGAACAAGGTCTTCTTGGGGTATGCATCGGGTTTCTCCATCCTTTTGTATCACCCACCAGGTACAACCTGGTCCTTGAGCAAAAACCACCCCACGGACAGGATTGTCTTTGCTGGAGGCAGAGTTCACCCAAACAGTTTTCTCTAGCATACCTCTCATGTGTACCACTGGAACCTTATCCCCATCTGGTGTTCCCAAGAGCTCAGACTGGGCAGGGCCTGCTCGGTTAGTGGAACCTCGGGTATTCACTAACCATGTGGCCTTTGGTAGATTAATTTCCCAGTTCTTGAAAGTCCCCCCACCAAGTGCCTTCAAGGTGGTTTTAAGCAGGCCATTGCACCGTTCGACCTTCCCAGCTGCTGGTGCATGGTAGGGGATATGGTACACCCACTCAATGCCGTGTTCCTTAGCCCAGCTGTTTATGAGGCTGTTCTTGAAATGAGTCCCGTTGTTTGACTCAATTCTCTCAGGGGTGCCATGCCTCCAAAGGACCTGTTTCTCAAGGCCCAGGATGGTGTTCCGAGCAGTGGCATGAGGCACAGGGTAGGTCTCCAACCATCCGGTGGTGGCTTCCACCATGGTCAGCACATAGCGCTTGCCTTGGCGGGTCTGAGGTAGTGTGATGTAGTCAATCTGCCAGGCCTCCCCGTACTTATATTTGGACCAACGCCCACCATACCAGAGGGGTTTCACTCGCTTGGCCTGTTTGATGGCAGTGCACGTCTCACAGTCATGGATAACTTGAGAGATACTGTCCATGGTTAGATCCACCCCTCGGTCTCGTGCCCACTTATATGTGGCACTTATATCTCTGCCCTGATGATCTGAGGCGTTATGGGCTCATTGAGCTAGGAACAATTCTCCCTTGTGTTGCCAATCCAGGTCTATTTGTGACACTTCTATCTTTGAGGCCTGATCAACCTGCTTGCTGTGTTGGTGTTCTTCATTAGCCCGACTCTTGAGGACATGGGCATCCACGTGACGAACTTTCACAGGTAGCTTCTCTACCCGAGTGGCAATGTCTTTCTACTCGTCGGCAGCCCAGATTGGTTTTCCCCTACGTTGCCAGTTTGCCTTTTTCCACCTTTCCAGCCAACCCCACAGAGCATTGGCTACCATCCATGAGTCAGTATAAAGGTAGAGCTTTGGCCACTTCTCTCTTTCAGCAATGTCCAGGGCCAGCTGAACAGCTTTGAGTTCAGCAAATTGACTGGATCCACCTTCTCCTTCAGTAGCTTGTGCAACCTGTCGAGTGGGGCTCCATACGGCTGCTTTCCACTTCCGGTTCATTCCCACGACGCGGCAGGAGCCGTCGATGAAAAGAGCATAGCGTGTTTCATCTGCCAGCAGTTGGTTCTACGGTGGGGCTTCCTCAGCCCGGGTCACTTGTTCTTGCTCCTCGTCATCGGCGAGACCAAAATTTTCACCTTCTGGCCAGTTCGTAATTATCTCCAAAATCCCAGGGCGATTTGGGTTTCCGATGCGGGCGCGTTGCGTGATGAGGGCAATCCACTTGCTCCATGTGGCGTCGGTGGCGTGGTGGGTAGAGGGAACCTTTCCTTTGAACATCCACCCCAGCACTGGTAGTCGGGGTGCCAGGAGGAGTTGTGCTTCCGTCCCAATCACTTCTGAGGCAGCTTGGACTCCTTCATAGGCAGCCAAGATTTCCTTCTCTGTGGGAGTGTAGTTGGCTTTAGACCCTCTGTAGCTCCGGCTCCAGAATCCCAGAGGTCAGCCTCAAGTCTCCCCAGGCACCGTCTGCCAAAGGCTCCAGGACAAGCCATGGTTCCTGGCTGCAGAATAAAGCACATTCTTTACCTCTGGTCCCATCCTGACTGGGCCAAGGGCCACTGCATGAGCGATCTCCTGCTTGATCTGGGCAAAGGCTTGCTGTTGCTCAGCACCCCAGTGGAAATCGTTCTTCTTACGGGTGACCAGGTAGAGAGGGCTCACAATCTGGCTGTACTCAGGAATGTGCATTCTCCAAAAACCTATGGCACCTAGGAAAGTTTGTGTTTCCTTCTTGCTGTTGGTGGAGACATTGCGGTGATCTTATTGATGACCTCAGTGGGGATCTGGCGCTGTCCATCTTGCCACTTTACTCCCAGGAACTGGATCTCTCGGGCAGGTCCTTTGACTTTGCTCTTTTTAATAGCAAAGCCGGCTCTGTATGATGTTTTCTCCTTTCTTAAATACCTCCACTGCCGTGTTCCCCCACACAATGATGTCATCGATGTACTGCAGGTGTTCTGGAGCCTCACCCTTTTCCAGTGCAGCCTGGATCAATCCATGACAGATGGTGGGGCTGTGTTTCCACCCCTGGGGCAAACGATTCTACGTGTACTGCACGCCCCTCCATGTAAAGGCAAACTGAGGCCTGCACTCTGCTGCCAGGGGAATGGAGAAAAATGCGTTGGCAATGTCAATGGTGGCATACCACCTTGCTGCCTTGGACTCCAACTCGTAATGGAGCTCCAGCATGTCCGGCACGGCAGCGCTCAGTGGTGGAGTCACTTCGTTCAACGCACGATAGTCTACAGTCAATCTCTATTCTCCATCAGACTTGCGCACGGGCCAGATGGGGCTGTTGAAGGGTGAGTGAGTTTTGCTGACCACCCCTTGGCTCTCCAGCTCTCGGATCATCTTGTGGATGGGGATCACAGCATCTCGATTCGTCCGGTACTGCCGGTGGTGCACTGTTGAGGTGGCAATTGGCACTTGTTGCTCTTCCACCTTCAGGAGTCTCACTGCAGATGGGTTTTCTGACAGTCCAGGCAAGGTGTTCAACTGCTTAATGCCCTCTGCCACTACAGCAGCTATTCCAAAAGCCCATCTGTATCCCTTTGGGTCTTTGTAGTAGCCACTCCTGAGAAAATCTATGCCTAGAATGGGCGGTGCCTCTGGGTCAGTTACAATCGGATGTTTCTGCCACCCCTCTCCTGTCAGGCTCACCTCAGCTTCCAGCAAAGACAATTCCTGTGATCCTCCCGTCACCCCAACAATGGAAACACGCTTTTCCCCCACATGTTCTGACGGTATTAGAGTGCGTTGTGAACCAGTATCAACTAATACCCTGTACTCTTGTGGTTCTGATGTGCCAGGCCATCGGACCCACACCATCCAATAGACTCTGTTATCCCATGCCTCTCCCTGGCTAGAGGCAGGGCCCCTCTAGCCCTGGCTATTATTCCTTTCCTGAACATACATAGTGGAGGTTCCTTCAAGTGGGTCTGACAGATCATCCTCCATTCTGTAATGCCCAGCACCTTGGTCATGGGAGGTTGAGGCTACCTTCACTTTAGTGTATCTGTCTCGATTAGCATTTCCCTCTCTGAGTTGACGCACCCGTGCTGCCAAGACAGAAGTGGGTTTCCCATCCCATTTTCCCATGGCTTCCCCATGGTCACGCAGGAAAAACCATAGGTCAGCTCGTGGGGTGTATCCTCTTCCACTAGCTGAGGGGCGTGGGGCTGTAACCTTGGGGTATGAGGCTCGCACTGGTGCTGCCTTGATCTTCCTGATCTCCTCCCTCATCTCACTTATGTCACCTCTCATCCCCCTCACCTCCTTCATCTCCTCCCTCATCCCCCTCATCTCCTGGACCACGGAAGAAACCTGGGCCTGCACTACGCCATTCATCATACTGTGAAAATCCCTAAGCTTGTTAGCAACAGAGCTCACTGTTTCTCGGTGCTCACCAGCATTAATCATTGCAATGAAAGTGGTGTATTGAGACGGCCCTCGGTTTGCCAGGTTCCACAGCATGTGGCCTGTGCACCTGACCTTGTCAGGGTCGTTGTCATGCTGTCCATCCCTCCAAAAAAGTACCTCCAGTACCGCCACCTCTCTCAGCTGTTGAATCCCTTCCTCAACGGTTTTCCAATGCATTCTATTATGGTACTCCTGCATTCTTTCTTTGTTGACAAACTTCTCTCTTACACTCATTAAAAGCCGCTCCCAGAGGGGAAGTGGGCCTGGCTCCCTTACGAATATCTGGTCCACACCTGAGTCCTGGGACAAGGATCCCAAATTCCTTGCCTCTGTACCATCCAAGTGCACACCTGTACCCATAAGGTCCCAGACCCGAAGTAACCAAGTTGTCAAAGCCTCCCGGCCCCGTCGTGCAATATCTTTCCGCAGATTGCGGAGATTTTCATAAGACAGGGACTCAGTGATGATTTCAACCTCTGGCTCCCCTGCTGGTTGTGAGGGCCCTCCTCTCTGGTCCTCTTTGTCTAGGTGCCTTGCTTTCATTTTAGACTTCCTAGTTTCTACAGGGGCGACTGCTGTTGGCTGTGAGTGCCCTTGCAATTCAGCTGGACCCTGGGCAGATGTAACACCTATGGGTTCCACTACAGCATCACTGGATTCTCCCCCTTTATGGCAGGGCTTCTCACCAGCTGGGGAGAGGTGCTCTTTCATCATCTGGCCTATCTCACGTATCTCCTGCACTAGAAGCCCCACCCACTCCGGGTGGTGGGCTGTGGGGCAGGGTCAGGCTCTGGGGCAGCATCCCTAATCTTTGGGGCAGGGTCAGGCTCTGGGGCAGCATCCCTAATCTTTGGGGCAGGGTCAGGCTCTGGGGCAGCATCCCTAGTCTTTGGGGCAGGGTCAGGCTCTGGGGCAGCATCCCTAGTCTTTGGGGCAGGGTCAGGTTCTGTGGCAGCATCCCTAGTCTCTGGGGCAGGGGTAGGCTCTGTGGCAGCACCCCTATTTCCTGGAGTAGGTATCAGAGTTGTTATCCAGCTCAATCCCCCGTTACCTCTTAATGTTAAATAGGACAAGCCTATCAGTAACACCAGCCACTGTACGATATTATTAGCATTCAGAGGAAATCTGAACCCTTCAAAAACTGGTGGGGTAGACCCAAAAATTTGGGTGAGGGGTTGGGAGAAAATTTCCCCGGTGTTATTCCCTCACAGTAGGTGCCATTATTAAAGTAATCCCAAAAACATGCATTTAGTGTGTGGTATCCCTGAATCTATGTACCCGCCATCCAAAGGAAGTTAAAAATCCATGAATTCCTCACCTTATCAACCCATAAAGCAAGTTCGATAACAGTCACAGTAGCCTTAGTTACAGGGCCCATGTTTATGTAAGGGTTTGCAAATGGGAGATATACATGTATGAACACGTGCAGCCCAAACCAGATTAAACTGGACCACATGTTGCTAGCACACAAAAAAGACAATCTCAGCCAACTGAAGAACTGTTATTCCTTAACCTCGTGCCCCACGTTGGGCACCAAGATCTGTCCCGGTTTAAAGGGACAGTATTACCAGGAAAAGGAAATTCAGGAACTCTCAGGCACAAAAAAGGTATAGGTTGGGAATAACAGTTTTTTACTGATATATTTATAAGACAAACAAAAACAGCATCAGCTATATGAAAGAAAAAAAAAACAGTGACAGAACAGAACGGAATTCAGTCCCAGTCCCTTTTTCAGTCACCGATGGCTCTCCGATGGAGCAGGGCAGGTGGCCTCTTAGTCGCGGCTGCTGCAGGGGCAGGGGGGCGAGGTGGCCACACCGCCCCAGGTGGAAGAAAAGGTGAGGAAGGAACTCTGCTTACCGTGGGCGTCCCAGTTCCCAGTTGTTCAGAGGAAGCAGGAAGCTTTAGCAGTCCAAATCTAAGAAGTCTGATCCCAACAGGAGAAAAGGAACCTCTCTCCTCGAGTTCGGCCGGCGAGCTGTAAGAGTTCTCCTACCCCCAGTGTCCTCTTACTTGCCGAAAAACAAAAGCAGGGCTCCACCTTTCCCTAATGGAGCCATCAGGTTGCTTCAGTCATTCCTTTGTCTCCAGCTCTTAATGGCTAATAAGAGAGCCATCCCGGTTAGTTTAACATAATAATGGGAAAAATTTCTAAACCTCGCCAACCCACAACACACAGTCAAAAATATCTTTCAACATAATTTTAAGGCAGTTTACCTATCATTTTTGTCACGTAAGAGTGCACAAGTGTATAAGTTTCACAGATTCACCATACTATAGCTACAATTTGGACTACAGCCAAAGACCTAGTGAAAAAAACCCACATTAAAATATTCCAGTGTTGTTGTTGCAGATATTTTGACTGAAAACCTAGACTAAAATCCATCTGCCACAAAAGTAGCAGAAGAAGCTGCATCCTGTTAACTTTTCATGTTGGATTGGGAATGGACCATTACCTATGCTTAAATATGAAAAATCCATATTATCTGGAATATGTAGTGTCCAGCCTTGGTGCAGGGAGTCTTGAAAGCCTTTGCAGAGTGTATCCCTGGGTCTCAGTGAGGTAGTGGAATAAGTAAGCAGGAGAGCAGTTGTTTGTAGAAGGGTATTTTCTGCTCTGCTTGTTCCCCATTTTGTAACTGAGAGAAGGATGGTTTAGTGTCAGCAACTGGCAACTGCTCTGAAGCTTGAATTAAAATTAATGTTAGAACCACAGACTGTTTCATAACATCTTTCATAATAACAACAATTTATTGCCTTATGATGCTAAGTCCTTCCCTGTTTCTTCACTCTGCGAAACCTCTATTGTGCTGGTTTCTTCCTGTTTCATTGAAGGGAACAGCTTGTATGAATCAGTGATGAACCACTCTCCAAGGCTATGAATACCCAGCTATCACTCTCTGTCTCGACTGTCCAGAAAGGCCAGAGCTGCATCTTCAAATATCTTTCCATTCCTCCACTCTTTTCCCTCTGTGTATGGGAGACATGGCTGAAACCCGGATAAAGCTTGTGTGCAATGGAAATTCAGGTCTCCTAATGGCATCAGAAATGCACAGTTGCCAGTTTGTGTTCTATGTTCTGCTAAAAGCCATTTCTGCTTGCAATGTTTTTGAATTCCTTTTAAAGAAAATTGAATTCCCTGTTGAAGACAGGGTGTGGTTGAGACACCCTTACCCAACCATGGGATTTTTCACTGAAACTTCAAGGATCATCTGAAGATACCATGAAGTCTTGCAACACACAAACATCAAAGACACAAACTTAACATCTCAAGAAACAAATGGATAAGTAAGCTGATAACAAAAATTTTATCACTTATGAGTTACCAGTCTTCCAAATGGTTACTCAGCCTGTTTTCACATTCCTGGTTTGTAAGTACTCTGGAAAACTTTGCTTGGTTTAGCAACGTTCCTAAATTCTTCAGGTCCTTCTTTGGTGGTGCAGAACCTCCTGTTAGACCTCTTTGGCTGTTCTCATAACCAGTGTTTCCACAACCAAGCTGAAAGAGCTAATGAGTGTACCTTATGGCTTAGCATAAATGTGCAGTTTAGAGCACACATAAAAAGATGTAACTCATTAATAACACCACTTTTCCACTCAAACCAAAGTAAAACCAATAACGCTAAAGGGTGGATATGACAAGCTTTCACAGTTGGTTACAGCTAGCACCAAGAGCAAAGCATTTGTTACGTGCAGTGCAGGACACTGTAGGGTTTCATTGTGGATCTGCAAGAGAATGACTGTTTAGCACTTGGATGGAGTACACAGCCAACTAAGATTACCACAGAAAACATGGGACATGAGAAGAATATTGTTTTCTGACCATGAAAAGACCACACACAGAGTCCATGTGGAATGCACACTGGACAATCTTCAAAAACATAGAAGTTGCATTCTTTGTTATGCTCACAGACTGGTTTAATTAACTATAGGCATTAGGCAGTAAATGTGTTGGCAGTTTCACACTGAAATGCTGCTGTTCTACAAGCACTGTTCTACTTCCTCACTGTAGTTTATTATTTTAAAATGGTACCATATTTTTTCATTCTGCTTTAAGACTGCAGAGGCTTGCAAGGAAATATATTTCTATAAATCGGAATCTTTAAAAATACAACATGAAACTAATTAATTCATTAATTTAATTAACAAATGTTTAAAAATTAAGTAATTAAAAACAGGTGTTTACAAGGCTTGAGCTTCAGAAGAGTTATGGGTCATATTATAAATTCAAGTGTTTATTGTTTTATATTCACACAATTAATTTTTCTGAGGGACAGATTTACCCTTTAATGCTATTACTTTTATATATGCATATATATTTACCTATATACTTACGTTAATATCATCGATATTTTATTCAGTTTACTATGTCAAAGCTAGACTCTGCCTGAATAACTTAGGTTAAAATGTCTGTGACCAAAAATGTAGCCAAATAAAACTTAATACATGAGCTTTTAGGAACATAAACCTGACCTGTTTGACAGCGCATGAGCTTTTTAGTCTTGAAAATTCAGGATGTTTAATAATAACACTGCTTTTCTTCTCTCAAAGCATCCTTCCAGAGATAAAAGGAACCATTGGTAATAGCTTTTCATTCTGAAGTACTTTTTCTCATTGAAAATTAGACATTTGCCTAGCACACTGCTACAAAGTCATGATCTGTACAGCTTGTTGACTTGTATAACTGCAAGCTTAAAATTACGTCAATCCTCTGTTTTGCATAAGCAATTAGAAAGGAATTATGAAGGTCATTTTTTCCATCTTTTCCCCACTAAGAGCAGGAGATGCAAAACCTGACTGATAGATGGGTGCAGACTAAGGCCATAGCCACCGTCTGGGGTGTCCACTGGCTGGGATACCTTGCCTTGAGAAACTTTAAGATCTGCTTATAGAAGCTGAAGTTATGTATGCACATCCTCATCAGCTAAGCTCACAGATTCCAATAAGATCAATAAAGTTCTATCTGGCTCATGGACTCAATAAGGTAAAAGGAGGAAAAGGCTGGAAAAGATACTGACTCTTGTTGAAAAAAACTCTTTTCGTTCCTGTTTTAATCTGCCTGCAAAGATTGAATGGGCTCTTTATGAGTGTATAAGAGCATCAGCTAGCCAACAATACACAGCTAGTGAAATGTAGGCACCAGGAAAATGATCATGGACAAGAAAAGATTTGACATGAGCAGGGATGGAAGAATTTCAGGGTCTGGAATCATTTTATAATCTCTGTAATGTAGGTAGTGTCTACTGAACTGTGGAGTAGGAGAAATCATAATTTCTTTTACACTTTCTTCACCCTTGCCATTTGTAGACAAGGAATTTATCTGTGGGATAAAATAGTGACAAGAGAGTTCTTCCCTAGTTATGTATTCTTCTGATAGCAAATTTCATTACATCTTATATTTTGATCTTTTCATTTGGAGACTTAATCCCTGAATTTGGGTCAAGTCTTTTACTAGTAAGACAAGAGTTAGCATCCTGAACAAAAGTTAACAACCTTCAGCTTCTAAAAACAGCATTTTCACGTGGTTTAGTTTGTTTTCTCTGTCCTTGAGATTGTAAGCATTTTGTAAGGGATATGACTTGAGAGAGTGGGAAGAAGAGTTGGTTACGTGTTATTTGTATTGTTCTGACTTTACTAGCTCTACTGTGGTTTTAAAACTCAGAATAAAAGTCTCCTAAATTCACTCTTTTGAAGTTCCGTCTTTGAGACAATTCCTATGAATTCCATATGTTTGCCAAATCACATTCAACATCAGTGTACCTTCACTTGGGATAACGCTCTAAGACTTCCTGCTGGCATTATTGCATATATGAGGTTGCATTCTGTGGGCTGGTGTCCATTCCATGGCCTCAACCCCCCTTAGGGTATCCCAGAGATCCTGAACCTGTCATGAAAGACACCAGTGTGCCGAATAACCTCCCAGGTTACCCTGGTAGAGATAAAACACATTGAGCAGTGCCATTTGAATGTAAGTGACTCTGTAGCTAAGGTACCGGTGCTGGTCTGAATGAGACATTCACCCTGCCTGGTAACTGCAGATATACATCACTGTGAAAGTAAGTGCTCCTTAGGAGGAACAACACTGTTTGCTCCTGCTTTGAGGAAAAAGTTCATTTAAATAGATGGCAACTGTGGAGCCAAAATATTTTGAGGAATGGAATGACTACTTCAGTCTTTACAACTTAAGTTGCACCTCCCCTGAGATCACTGATCATAGTTTGCATAGTCCTAGGGTAATGGTGTCCCCTGTTTTTTGTGATGTACATGCACAGGGCCATTGAATAAGCAGCCCTTTCCACAATTTGACAGTAATATATTTTTTCTGTTTTGAGCCTGCATCCACGCACATCTCAAGTCAGCATTTAGTATTGAAAACATATGTTGTTTTAATCTGCTTTATGTCTTGTATCAGTAATAACAGCAGCAATATAACCCATTTATTTTGCCCGAACGAAAGAAGCCAAAAGCCACCCTTTTAACGACTTTTCCATTCCTGCTGTTTATATTTTTATAGTGGTTATTAATTAGAAACCATTAGTAAAACAATACAGTGCACACTGTTTAGGAGCCACGTTTAAAAAGAACTCATTAGCTGACAAGTTGTTAGAGAGAAATACTTTGGAGTTTAAAATAAATAAATAAGTAAGCGCATGCACTCCAGCCCAGTCTTCAGTGGCTGGCATTGAAAGGATTTCCCCCATTTTCTGAAAGCCCTTCCGTTGGGGAGAGTGAGCTTACTTCCGAAGGAAATTACTCTAGAGGTGTCTGTAAGAGAAAACCAGGCACCACTTTGCAGGTCTACAATTGCAATGAGAGTAATCATGAATGAACGCTCAGCCAAAAGAGTGATGCATGTTTACATTATGCTTACTATATTAAGCCTGCAAATGCATAAAAATGTAGCTGCCATGAACAACTGCCATGTATAGCACCTAGTATTCAGGAAAGCATTTGGTTCTGGGTATAGGCCTCTGTGTTGACCTTCTGCTTTTAAAAACCCTCCTCCAGTCACTTGCAGGCTTGGAGAGGTGAATGCTCTGGAATGTAATGCACACAGCAGCAGATGAGCAGTGCCTGTGGGTGTGTTTCATTTAAAGAAACCCCACTGGCTCTTACACCATTCTGGGACTTCAAAAGGAGCCAAGTTTGCTTCATGCCTGGCAGTTGCTTTGCCCTGCCCCAGTGGCACCCGTGGGCAGGGAGCAGGGGAGCCAATGGACTGCATGTGTGTTTCCCTTGGCATCTGGAGAGGCTCCTCCTGCTCCCTCTGGCCTCATCTGGCACAGGTTGTGCTGGTACTACTCTTTGTGGGACTGTATGAGTGAAATGAGTCAATGACTGTGTCAAGTTGAAAATTACCCTTAGAAAAACAAAAACAAAACAGTGTCTTTAATCTGGATGTTTTTAACCTGATTACTTTATCTCATGGCTCTATGAGCACTTGAATTGACATCACTAAAGGGACAGAAAAAGGAGCAAGTGTTAGATGCTTACATGACTTGGCTACTGAGAAACAGGCATGAGTAAACCATACCCATATGTGTGGAAAAGAAAATCAATCCACATTTATTGATATATGTTTTGTGATTTTTTTGGGATCAGTTAATGTTTGGGGTAAGAAATTCCCAGAGTGGTATATTCAGAGGGGCTAAAGAACCCTTAAAAGTTGGTTTAGATGGTGGCTAAAGAATCAAACACATTTATAATTCCTTTCGAGGTTAACAAATCAGCCTCATAAGGTTGAAACCTGCGCTACCAAGCCTGTAATACATGGGAATATTAGAGACTATTAAAAGTAGATGAGTTTATGAGGTGATTTTAAAAATTATTTTTATTTTGTTGCATAGATCTGAAAAAAAATAGTGTCTTCATTAGGTTGATCATGGAGAAAAAATATTTTCACAATCAATTCCTGCATTCTCTTTTCCACATTCACTTCTTGATTAGTGCATTCTACATGTTGATTTAATTCTTTTGAATTCCCTGACAAGAAAATAAGTGTTATGAAAGGGTCCTGAAATGAAATTATTCAAGCAGTGCTGCATTCACAATCTAATTCCTTGGGTCTCCCTATTTCCTTTGGAGTAACTTTTTAAACCCTTCCAATGTCCCACGTAGGCTGATAGAGAACAAATTATCCTGAGTGTGGAAATAGACAGCACTCAATCACATCTGTTAATCCTGGCACAGATAGTATACCTACTGTGAAGGCCATCAACACAGGGACCTGCAGGCAGACAGGAGCTTGGTAAGTGCTGTGCCTAATTTCTGTAACCATTATGCAACTTGAGTAGCCAAGTGCAATAGCACTCTGGGCTACCGAACTGACACAAATCCCACACGGATGGCAGCGTGGTGGAGGGAAGGGAAAAGCAAAAATAATAACAGTTTCTGCCTGCACCAAAACCTAATTAAATGCCTGGTATGTGAGCTGAATTATATTATACCATATCCCCAAGAAAACTTCAACTTTTCAAACATTACGTACTTGCATCTTGGAGCTAACTGAAAATACATGTGTCAAGTGATTTTCAAATATTAGTGTTTTGCACCTAGCTGATATGTATTATTTTAGCAAGTCTCACTGACTAACCTCCTCTGTATAAATTCAGAAAAAAATCATTATAGGCTCTTTGCTGTCAGTTCTCTGCATCATTTTAAACAATTAGTCCTGAGGACTTTCAATGACAGGACATTAAAAAAATCTTTGCTTCAGTCTTGCATGTGGTATTCTATTTTATACTGCACACTCCATGCTGACTTATCAATGATCATGTTTGAGCCCAGCAAACCCTACAGAAAACCTGGTGGCATCAAGCTCCCTGTTTTCTTGGTCACATTCCGTGAAATAAGTGGATTGATGAAAAGCTGATGTTCTTCAACAGAATCCTTACAGATCCCTCATCAGAGAAGTTTTAGGGGCAGATAACTTTTAAAAGTTTCACTTTGAGATAGTAGGCAGAAAGAAAATAATAGCTGGCAGATGTAAAGTTAGAGAGAGGGCCAACAAAGGTTTAGACAGCCTCAGGCAGTGAAGCTGGCAGGCTGCATCAATTGCAAAAGGCAAGACAGGGAAGGAAGGATGAAATATATTGTTTATAGCCGTATTCTGCAATGTTCCTTGAAAGACAAGTTGGTTAGAGATTTTCCTACCAAACATTCAAATCTGAATTCCTTTACATCCACGGAATGTGTGAAGTGCCAGGTCTAGATCTTGAGAATTTAGCTCAGTGATCACTTTCAGCCAGTACTGGAACAGTAATTTTAGAGATCCAGGATACCAGCTCTGAAAATCAAGTACATGGAGGCAAGGAACACTGAGGCTGTTTTCACGTAAAAGTATACTAAATCACTATAGAACCATCTGGTGAAAGAGCTGTACTTGAAGGATTTATAGTTGAGGATTTTCCTAAAAACCAAATTAGTCCCAACAAAGATTTTCAGTCATGAATATGTGAGTTTTAACAGAGAGACTTGGAAGAAATCTAAATATCACCCTCTTATAGTTTTCTGTTTGGTTTATTTTTTTAACCTTATCTTCCACATTTACTTCACAACAATTAATCATGTTGCTTCTAAAGTCTGCCCACAAAACCTTCCATCCCCTAACTAGATCCTTTCAGCTCACACTATGTACAGATGATCTTGGAAAAAAATAATAGGCTATGACTCAGGCAAGATGGGGCTACTTTTGCCCACTTCATTATTTGGGTGGGAAGTCATCCACACAGCCTTAGCTGTCAGGAAGACACACAGAGCCTTCTGCAGTTACGGGGAAACGAATGCAAGGATAAGTAAAATTTTGTGCAAATAATGGATCTAACAATTAGTCTTGTCAGAAACCAAGCTGTACAAAACTAATGCTGTATCTACAAAGCATTCTTCAATCCTGTCTCTTAAGGAAGACGACTACGCGATTTTAATTCTGTTTTCTGAGGAAATGGGAAGGACAGAATTATATAGTTTAGCTGTTCACTGATTCTAACCAGATTTAAGTTCCATGAGTTTTGCAAAAGAGTGAAATATGTCTGGGAAACCAAGATTCATTAGCACTCAATGGAGTAGAGTAGCTTGTTTAGTTCCATTTTCAAAGACACTGCATTTGTCATCTAACTGGTACAGTCAAAATGGAGAAGTTTTGCTTCTCATCTATAGAGTGAGGCTCTGCAAAAGTACAGGGAAGGCAAGACAGCCTTTGCATAGGCACATTACCTCTTCCACAGATGGAAAATAAGTAGACTTTATCTTATTTAAATTTTTAAAGGGTAATAAAAATAGGTGTGTAACTGGTTGTTCTGATAAATTACTCAGAAGCACTTGAAAAGTTTCTTGTTCATTTATTACATAATGCTGCTTGCATCATTTTTCTCTTCTATCAGCTTTTATAACAATTGTGATTTTCTATGCTTTTTCTACAGGAAAATTCTCTTCACTATGGTCTCTCTATGTGGTCTGCTACCTTCTTGTGTTAGAGTGAAACACTTGATTTTTACAGGCATTCCCTATTTCTCTTAGCACACGATAAAAATAAAATGACATGAGAAAATATAATAAGAGAATAATGCACTAACTTCTGGGTGATATTAAAAGCGCAGAAATTAATATTAATGAAGAATTCATAGATCCTAGAAAATAAATTATTCACTGCAGGTGAAGTAGTATTAGGTGGTACTGATGCTCTTAGTAGTTATTGACCTGAGAATGAGTCGTTAGCTGGAAATGACGATTCGTTTATGAAGTCTTGCTATTTAAAACAGCAGAATTGATCCAGTTCTTTTGCCTTTTCTGGAAACAATCCAGAAGACCAGCTGGTCTACACTGAAAATCAGCAACACCATTTTAAAGGTAACAGGATTGGCTCATTTCTCTAAGATAGACAATGAGGGACACACTTCTTTCTCCTCTGACTTAATATCAGCCTTCTAGATATTTAGATTCCCACCTGTAGTCACTCATTGCCATGCAAGCTTCTGGTCTGGGCAGTTGTTGGTGAGCCATCCTAGCACTTCATCCTTGCTCTGTACCATTTGTTGTGCCAGCTCTGGTGCCTATACAGCTACACAGTGAAATGGATTACTGACCTGGTTGAGAGGTACAGTAATTTCACGAATACAAGCCGCAGCAATTTGACAAAAATTTTGGTGGAAACCCGGAAGTGCGGCTAATAGTCGGGTGGGGCTAATATATTAATAATTTTCTGACATTTACAACCCCAGACCTGCCAGCCAGAGTGCCGAGCCAAGCACCGGCCAGTAAAAGCCGGCATTTCGCAATTGTTACAGTGTTACCGTGTTGCCCTGGCTCCCTGCAGGCAGCACGGGGGGCGGGGAGAGAGGCGGGAGAGCTCTCTTCTTTCCTCCTCTGCTGCAGCCCAGGGGAGGAGGAGGGGGGGGGGCGCCGCCATTGCCGCGGCCCGGGGAGGACGCGGGGGGGCCGCGCCGCCATTGCCGCGGCCCGGGGAGCCGACGGGGGGGGCGCCGCCATTGCCGCGGCTCGGGGGGGCCGCGCCGCCATTGCCGCGGCCCGGGGAGCCGACGGGGGGGGGGGCGCCGCCATTGCCGCGGCTCCGGGAGCCGACGGGAGCCCTGCGCAGCCATTGCCGCGGCCCGGGGGGGGGCGGGAAGTGCGCGCCGCCATTGCCGCGGCTCGGGGAGGAGGCGGGGTGCTTTGTCCGCGCCCGCCGCCGGCGCCACGGGCGTGGGAAAGCTCCGTCCCCGCCCGCCGCCGCTGCCGTAGGAGCGGGGGAAGCTCCGTCCCTGCCTGCCACCGCGGGGCAGCGCCGACCCGGGGTGACCGAGCCCAGTGGCAGCGGCGGCCGGCCCCGAGCGGCAGCACCGGGCTGGGCCACCTGGCCCCGTCAGCGGCCCCTAGCGGGCCGAGCCTGCACAGCCTTAGCTCAGCCAGTAAACCCCGCCCTCCCGCGGTTCTGTTACTAATTGCACGCGGGTCCTCGCTGCGAACGACAGAGCGGCTTATATTCGTGTGCGGCTTATCTATGGACAAAAACCGAAATATTTGCCAACACCCAGAGATGCGGCTTATACTCAGTGCGGCTTGTATTCGTGAATTTACTGTAATTGTAACAAGAAGAAAAGCTGGTTATGAGTCCTCAAGAAGTTTGCTTTGTCTGGCTTGCTGTAATCAGTTTTGAGGCCTTCCTTGGTTCAAAAGCTAAGCAGTTGTATCAAGAACACATGCTTGCTTACTTCGTTTTAAGCCATGCTCTGCAATTAGATAGTGTCTTCATACTGGCCTCCGTACTACAGGACTGCAAGAGCTGCAATGGTTAACCACATGAACATTTATTTTCCTTACATTTGTTGTTCAATGTTTCCTTTTGAACATAACTTTTTGCAGTCATGACTTTCCTTCATTCTGCTAGTGAATTGACTTTTCCACCAATTCTTTTTGAGAGGAAGAAACCAATTTCAGAGGTGTGGATACACATTTTATTACCTCTGCTTAACTCTATTCTGTGAGGAAGAATATTTTCTAAAATCCCATTCTAGTAGGATGTAATCCTCTTATTGTAGACATATTGTAGCAAACTCAGTATGTGTTCAATTTTAGAATTCAGATATCATATAGAAAAATAAGATGCTCAAGCTGCTGTATGAATGAAAAAGAAATACAGCTTAGAAACTGTGTTGAAAAACTCTACCGTTACCTCAAGAAATGCCAAATTAAATGTAAATTTTTAACCTTTATTCCTGATTTTACAAATACATAAACTGTCATTTAAGTGTAGGTTCATAATTCATATAATAAATCAAAATATTCCCCAACATTTTGTTATTTCAAGTAAAATTAATGAACTATGACATAATGAATAATATTTGAATAGCATTTTGCATGCATCACAATCTGCACTGTAACTATAATTTCTTACATAGTTCTGAATTACAGACACTATCAATAGAGGTTAGTCTGGGATTTTGCCCTAAATTTGCCATCTGAAGTCTTGCAACTGATAGGCATCCCCATATTGATTACAGCTTAGCTGGAACACCAGAACCATCAGAGGGTTTTTGTGGGTGCCTCTGTCTGGCCCACATGCTTCTGACAGTGTTATATACACAAAATCCTCCTCTGTTAAAGAACATTGTCATAAATTTAAATTAAATGCTAATTTGATTATTTAAGAGGAAATCTCTAGTAAGAATTAAGAAAGATAAGACTGAAAGAGCTAAAAACTTCAACACTCAGAACTTTCTATTTGTTTTAGATGCAAAAGAAATTTGTCAGGTTAAACATAGCCTGCATGCTCTCAATTTAACTGGATAAATGCTAACCCAACCGATTTTTTAAATAAGCTGCTGAAGGTAAACTGAGCATTTTTTACTTAAAAATAAATTAAATACTTGGATTATTCAATGGTTACATGTTTTTAAAATGTTTCCCTTTATGTTTAACAATCTTAGCTGGAAGTGGTTTCCCATAGTTTTAAAAGTGCTAACCACACAAAGCTGCACTGGGTGGTCACAGCGTTAAATTCAATGATCAGGCAGAAGGAACTGCAGTGAGCTCAAATCTTTGAAAATACAGAATTTGGTCTAGCTGTAGGTACAGATTTAAGCAGCAGGTTAAAGAAATACCAATCTGATCTCTACATAACAGCACACAAGCTATGAGCAATCTTGAGAGATTTAATAGAACATTTAATGCTTGACCATGCAATGAAATGCCTTTACCAAATGTACTTCAGTATAGAATTTTTACTAAGACAACAGGTCTTGGTTGCTAAAGAGTAAACAGCCCCAATACTTGCTACACTCTATATCACACTCACTTTTCCTTATGACTGACTACAGCTGAAGAGCCAGTATTCCTATACGGGAGCTTCTTAACACATAGAAAAATACATTTTCCTTTTCAAAGATAAGCTCCTTCAAGAAAAGTCTTAGATCAATTTAAAAAATGTTTTATGAGTCCTCAATTCATCATAAAGAACCCTTCCTCCTGTAGTATTATATGTTTACTAGCTGTTATTTAAAATTACAAAGCTGCATTTTAGTTTCATGAAGCACAAAGCAGAAGCAACCATTGAAAAAGCACTCAACCAGTGCTAGCCAAATATAACCATTGATCAGCCCTATCTGATGCTTAAATTAGGACCTAATCCCTAATGTGATGCCCAAGTAATCCCTGTTTTGGTGAGTTTTGCCCTTGAAATCTATTGCCTTCTTCACCGCAGAAAACAATTGATATCTCCCCCTCTCCTTCAGCTGTGTCACACCCAAAATTGTAAGCAGAGCTGGAGTTCAGGACAAATACAAGCTCAAAGCAAGCATTGCTGGCAGTTTGAAAGACTGCAATTGCTTTATTCCATTATTTTCCTCATCTTCTTGTAGCTTTAGTTTCCCCTCTAGTGCTGTATGTTCTGATTCCTGCAGAGGCTATAAATGGAAATGTGGAAAGAACATAAGAAAACCTGTTTATAGACAACTGTTTGCCTACTCAGGAGCACCAGAAATCTCATGAGGACCATGGCACACACCAGTTTTTCAGTCCAGTTTTACAAACTGAAGAGAATTATCAACGTTTCAGATTAACATTCACATATCAACATATTATTATTTTTATTTATTTATTTATGCTGAGGCAAAATTAAGAGATCCCACAAGCTTAAGTGAACTGCAAAAAAGTCTCTTTCAACCTTCAGATTAGCAATTGGCTTCAACGTAGTTGTAGCATATTCATTTCTACTGCAATAGTTTAAAAATCTAGGCAGGACTGTAGCACTCTTAAAGAAGATACAAGAAAAAAAGCTCGATTAGAGGTATAGTAGGAAAGCTGTTCCCAAGAAGATTCCAACCCTTTGTTAAGTTGTGTTCCACAGCATCTTAATTCATCCTGAAAATGTGTAAACGAAAAGAGAGGAAGACCCATTTGGTCTCCAGTGAGATTGTCCACAGCTGAAATAAGCCAGAAAAAGCTGAAATGCCATAAGCTCAGATCCTTACATCTGAATTCATTTTCAAGTGTTATCAAACACCTACAGATAGTCTCTATCTTACACCTCAATTTTCAGACACAAAGTGTCTGAAAACGAATGATTCTTCACTTAACCATCATTTGTCCATCAGGTTACCACAAGAGCTTGCAGCGTCTTAAATTCCTTCTTCATTGTATAGATCTACCAAATGTCATCTGAAGACTTACATGCCACACTGGATTCAGCCTTAGTGTTGTAGTATTTATGTTTCTTAAGTAATGTGGACGAAAAATAAGGCATACTATACATTTGCATTTTTTTCTTCATAATCAACTTATGTTAAAGAACACAAGTTCAGAACAGCTTCCTTTTGGTCTCGTACAAATGTCAGGGTGATTCAACCAGCCAAGGAGGCTGCTGCCTACTGTGGCAGCTAGCAGGAATTCTAGATTTGAATGAATTTTGGTTGGTGTATTTCCTTCTTTTTCATGTAAGAAAAGCCTATTCCAAAGAGGCATTTGTTACACAGCAAGAGTTAACAATTACTCCCTAGTGATACATATATAACTTCCATGACAGCTTTGCTCAGTTTGTGGGTCAACAGTGTATTCCTTAATGAAAGAAGTAAAAAACAGGGTTGCTGTTATGACGCAGGTGCTGAAATCTTGGTAACAGTTCCAGAGCAATATGAAACTCCTGTAAATCATTACCACCTCACAAGGCAACCAAGGCTAAGAATTTCCCAAACTACTCTTATTTTGCTAAGAGTGTCATCTTGTGGAATTCTTGGAACATTCTTTGGCCTTGATTGACAGCTGAAGAGGAGGATTAGTTTTCCTCCTGGTGGAGTAATCCATTATAGCTGAAGGTGATTACTTTTAAGAAAGCAATGTGTCAACAAAGCCAAAGAAAATGTGGCTCCCTGACATCTACCGCTAATGAGACACCATTCTTTTGTTTGCTTTCCAGTGGCATTTCCTAATGACAAAGTCAGGGGTAGTAGAGTGGGAAGAATAGGGAGGTTTCTTTAAGCTGCAGCAACTGCACAAACTTTGATATCAAGCTGTTGTAATCTCAACCCAAAGGACACTTAGCACCCATAGAACTGTACAGACTTCATTATACCTGATGGGTCAGATTCCCCCATTCCCACTATCACAGGTATTCTCACCCATAAAGCTCTGTGGTGCTGAGAGCAATTAATCAAAGCATAAGCTTTCCTCTTGATATCACACTCCAGGATGTCTAATTTTATCAGCCTTATTTTAGGCCATTGTACTTCCCAATTAACAGCAGAATTAAAAAAAAAAAAAACAAACCAAATTCTGAGAATGAAATTTATTTCCTATAACCAAAGCTATAATCTGTGGCAGTATGCCAAAAGACATTTACATTTCTCTTCCATTATCTAAAGCAATTCATGTTCTAAAGCATTCTTTTGAAGAAATTATGGTTTAGAAGCTTTAATGATTTTATGTAGGTCAGAAGACAAAGACAGTTTTCAAAGAACAGTTCAGCATAATGTACTGTGTAGGTGCTCGAAGTTTCACCTGATGTTTTCACATTCAGCCCTCAAAGCTTTTATATAGGATATATAGGTACCACACAGGCACTTGGTTTGCAAAAATCCCCAAAAACCCCAAACAAAATACAAGAAGAAGAAAGAAAAAAGACAGTATTCTGAATTGTGACTCTTGCAGGATCCATGAGCAGGCCCGAAATCCTTATTAGTTTTGAAAACTAGCAATGAACTCTGTAATTAGCTCATAATACTGAGACACACAGATGGAAGAATTCTGTTGAATAACTCGTGTTATTCAAGAGCAATTAATTCTCAGAGAAGACAACACAGTTGGAAATAAGCCCACGACTCTAGCAGGCTGCATTTTTCTAAGCTCTTCCATCCAAATATCATGTAGCCTCAATTTCCACCCAAATTGTTGCACAAAAAATTACCACACAGCTATTTCAGAAGCGTGAGTATCTACCTAGATATGAACACTCAACTTTCCTATGTAAGGCCCAGGATTTTAAAGCAGATTCTTGTTTGTTTGTTTGTTTGTTTGTTTGTTTGTTTGTTTGTTTGTTTGTTTTGTTTGTCTGTTTGCAAAGGGGCTATTGGCATCATGTGAAGTGGAAGAAATCAAGCATTTCCCAAAATCTAGAACACTGGGCATTAGAAGAGAATATAAGTCATAGATCATCAGTGAAGAGCTGCTATCACTACTACCAGTACAAGATGGAAATAGCCATTTGCAAAGCTTCAGCCACCTGTCCAGAGAATAAAATCATGCTTTTTCAAATTAAAGCACAGTGGCACTAACAGCAATAAAGACAATACACAGAAACACAAGTACACATTTTACATAGATTCATAAACACGAGTTGTGAATGTTAGACTGTCCTAACAATTTGTTACCAATGAGTACAGAATTCTCAATAACACACCACTGAACATCACTAACACAGATGCTTTTATTAAGTTTTACACATTGAGAGAAGATTTACTTAGTGTAATAGCATAGCGAGTGCTTAGACTTCATTTACGCATTTACTTTATAGTAAATAACATCATTAATAAAGAGAACAAAACTGATAAAACAAATGTTAGAAATGTATTGTGAAGCATGTTTCTTGGAGAAGGAGAATTGTTTTGTGCATTCCTCCCCTGTTTTGCAAAATAATAGGCAAATTTTTTCCATTGTCATTTAAGAGGAAATATACTTCACCGTAAGAGTGAGTTGGGTTGCAATTTACAGTGAAATATTTTTACCCAGCCTCATTAAATATAGTAGAGAAGGCTACCCGGCTACTCTTCCTCCAATGGAACATGAAAGTACTTGACAAAACAAAAAGGCAAAGAAACCACACAAAACATAGCTTCATCATGATACTGAGGCACATGGCATTTATCTGGAGAGAAAAACTCTATAGCTAACCTAGCCAAGATAAAACTTCAAAAGCAATCTAATAATTCCTACACCTCAGGACTTAAACATAACAGCAAAGGACAAGACAGGTTTCTGTCCTGATATCTTTAGATAAATAGCTAAAAACCTAAAAAGAAAAATGTTAGGCTTCCTGATGAGCAGTTTGACATTCAGAAACACTGGACTTCCTTGTAGCTGAGCCGGCAGTTTTTTAAAATGGGAAGATGTGAAGGCAGAGATAGTAATTTTTGTTAGTCCAGCTTATACAGCTGGAGAAAAATTGATAGCTTTTGGGTGCACAAGCTCGTCAGTAATTAAAAACTCTCTTCAAATTATGCACTTGGGAGAAAGTCATAAAAAGAGAAGACATTAGAAATCCCAGATTCTTTAGCAGTTTAGGACATAAACTTAAGTGTGTATATAAGATGCACAAAAACTCTCTTCCCTCTCCTCCTCTAGCTCCTTCCAAAAACCTCTTTGCTCTTCCTAGGCAATAAATTCCTGTTTCTCAACTATATTAGAAGATAACACCTCTTAACTCCTCTCTGTTCTAGAGGCACAGAAGCCTTTCCTCTTATTTCTAATTAACCTCAGCATAATTAAATTCATGGGCACTGTTCCTAACATGCACATAACTTTGAAGTTCATTGTTTCTCTTTCAGAGCTGAAGAAAGACTTGTGCACCAATGACTTTGCCTAGATTTCCAGCTATTCTACTTGTTCCAATTTATTTAAAAATAAAAAAAAAAAAAAATTAAAAAAAATCACCATAACCTTCCAAACCACCCTTGAGCTTATTTTTACTACATGCAACCCCAAACATCCCAACACAGGAATGACTCGTCAGCAAAACCATAGCAGAGTTCCATGGCTTGCCACTAGGTCTTACGTTCCCAGGGGATTCTTCACAAGATTCCAAGACTCTCTTGGATGAGGTGCCACCCTCTCTCCCACAGAGAGGTGTAGAACTGGGAAACACTGCAGTAGAAACAGGTTTTTAATAGACAGGTATACACTTCGACACTTCCTCCTAAACATGAATCCTCTCATTAGTCACCATGGTTTCAATAGGTACAAGGTGTGATTCTGTTTCTTAGATCCAGATAAATTCCTGTCAACCACTCAGAGACGCAGTGCTGCTTCTGTAACTTTTCTGCACCACATGAAGTCTTAGGTCCCAATGAGATGTTTTGCACTATGTTTAGGAAAATGTGTGAGATCAACAAAAGGTCACATACAATGGAACACATATATGAAATCTCACAGCTCCAGCTGTGAGACTGATGGAGAAGAGACCATACAGAAGATCTGCTTCTCTTTTGCCTTCTGGCACTTGCATTCTCTCTGTATTTCCTGTATGAACACACCAGAAATCATATGTGCTGGGTTAATTACACCAATAAGGAGGAGAAACTTCTTAGGCCAGGGATGGCCATTAGCTCAGGAATGACCTAAGAGGTTTCTCAGGTTTATCAAGCTCATATCAAGCCAGAGATGACCTGAGAATGCAACATCAAGACCCACTTATTTATTTTCTGCAGAGTTCTCTTCAGTTCTACATTTCTGTTGCTATGGTAGGAATCCTTGGTGTGATATTGGGTCTTGTACCCTTGATGCGACCTTCTGAACTAAACTGTCAGTCCTAGTCAATGGGCTAAGCCGTGTGAATCATACACTGTTGAAGTCTTACAAAAGTCTTACAATGGGCTGATTTCTAGCAGCTGAGCTCTGATACTTACTAATCTTTGAAAAACTTTCTGTCAAAACCTTCTTTTAATTAAATCAATGACTTTCGAGTCCACTTGCAAGATTAAAAATCTTTTTTTGTTCATTTGTTTGTTTATTTTTCTAAAAAGGCCCAACAGAGTTATGGTGTTAATGTGTCCATTAATGATGACCAAATTTTTACTGGAATGCTTCTTTTATTACACTATGATACCAAGGAAAAGCAGATATGAAAACAATGATATTTCGTAACACCTGAATATAGTGCATGAAAGTGCAATACAAGTGTTTTCCAGTGACATACAGACATGCTTAAAGGGAAGATTTCAGGGAAGGATAATGCTGAAAGGGATCTGGGGATTACAGTGACTTCTATCCTGAGCATGAGTGAAAAAATGCCACAACTACAAATCAGGTGAGTTCCACACTAGGGTCTGTTGGGAGAGGTTCTGTGTGTGAATCTTCATACCACAACATTGGAACCAGTTGTGGAGCATCATGGAGAGACTGATAACACTCACTAGAGATTTAGAAAATATGCCAGTGAGGAAAGGTAGAATGAATTGCCTGGAGAGTAAAGATTGAAGAAAGACATGGATAATCTTTTTTTTTTTTTTTTCCTTTATATAATGAGAAAGGAAATGTATTTTATGATCAATACTAAAATGGAAAAAAAGCAATATATCTAAACTACAGAAATGGAAATTTCGGGTTAGGCATTGAGAAAATATTAGTATATTTCCAACAGCCAGAACCTACTCCCTACTGTTTGAGCAGAAAAGTTGTGGGAGGAGATTTTAAAGGCCACAGCGGGCAACCATCCTCCAGGAATATCATAGGAATCAATCCTGTCTTCAGAAAAAGGACGAAGCTAACGATCTAACGCTTCTGGTACTAGGGTTTTCGGGAGAACTTTTTGCCATTTGAAAGTCTCTTTTCACAGGGTTTCTTGTATCACTAGCCATCAGCAAGACATTTGTGATATAAGTAGCAAAGGACTATCACACTCGTATCCGTGGCCAAGCTTCCTCTCTGTAACAAATTAAAACAAAGTTTTCTAAGTCAATGTTTCCCTTCTCGCTTATGGCTGAAAACCGCATGACTTTTGAAGCGCAGGCTAATGAGGACATGACGCTCATTTTCTTGATAGTGAGGGTCAGGACTGGAGTAATAAGGGACTCTTTTCATTTAAAACAAACAAACAAAATTCAGAAACCTGTTTCACTTTAGACCAGAGCTGTAGGTGCTTCATACAAGATTCAGTTGTCCAGGCATGAGGGTCTCTGTCCTGGCCAAGGCTATGAGACAGTTCTCTTAATCTTAGCCAGCTGTCTGCTTAACTGTGTCTCAAACAGAGAGGCAACACATGGTTATTGACAAGACGGCCTTGTCAAAGTTCAGAACAGCTCTCTCGGCAGAACCACCCATAGTCACAGCCACAGTTGTAGCTTTAGCTGCAGACCTCAAACAGTGGCCTCGGAAGGAAGATACAGAATTGGATTGAAATACGGTCTTTATCTGTACGGGAGCAAAGGGGAATAAAACAAGATAAAACTGAAGCGTAGTGCTGCTTAGAGGGAGGATGTCTGGTTTTCAGCAGCAAAGTCAGCTTGGGCTTAGTTTTCTCAGCTTCCCTTCCCTCCTCTTCCCTCCCATGTTTCTCATGTGTGTTTTAAAATTCCTGTAAAATGTCTTTTCCCATGCTCTTCTAGGTCTTTGTCATTGACAGAAGCTCCTGTTATGTAAAAGTAAGTTCTGTAGGGGAAAAAAATGTCCTTCTCACTCATTATTTTGATACCTAGCCTGGTTTAGTGCAGATTGTATATATGAAGTCGAGGCTGCTTAATGCAATTGGACTGTAAGAGGTTTCATAACAGTTTTTCTCATACAATGTTTTTACAATATTGATAATGAATGCATGACTGTAATACACACATTATCTTCTATTAGTGGAATTTTCTAACAATAGAGTGATATAAAATATGGCTAAGGAGTATTCAAAAAAAGTAATGTGAATCACTGAACCCAATCATGAAGCACATTTTCAAAATATAACACAAACAGAATTATCTGAGCAACTTGGACGCAGGACTGCCGCAATATAGAATATATTTTATTCTTGTAATATGTTCTAGAGATTCCAAATCTAATAGTAAATCAAGTGTGACTGACTAGAGGAAAAGGGTCATCCATAAACAATGAGTGACAAGTCTTCCAAGACAGGTCATTTATTCCTTACAATGTGCCCTAATTCGGGAGCAACACTTGACAACACCCGTCTCAGATCTTGTAAAAATACCAGCCACCACAAGCTCCAAAAACGTAGTCGCTAATTTCTACTTATAAATCCTGCTTGCAACTATCCAAGAAAGTGTTGCTTTTAAAAGAATATCACTGTGGTTTTTCCCCAGTAATGTTCAGGAATTATTCACTTGCGGTAACTGTGGTAACTTCTCGTATTGCACTGCTTCACCTGAAAGGTGCCTTTCTAGTGGATTCTACCAAAATGAGGACAGGCATAAAGCGCTTAGAAACAAACATACTAAATCAGGTGCAGTCTGGAGTGCCCAGCAGCCAGAAGGAAACTCCTCTCTCCTCTCCGTACCCATCCAACTGTGCATTTCTTTTGACAAGGAAATCGCATCCCACCAACCTGGTACCTTTCACACTCTCGACACCCAAGGTGGGAGCAGGGAGAGGAGGTAGAGGCTGAAGAAGACCCGCGAGCTCTGGCGTGCTGTGCTGCGGGGGGGAGCGGCGGGGCGGGGCTCTCCCGTCCTTCCTTTCTCCGCTTTTTTTCCTAAAGTTTATTGTAAAGGGGCAATGTTCGCGGGTCCGTCACGTGACCCTGACAGGTCCTGCCTATTGAGAGCCAGACCACCCACATAGAGGACGATGGAGCTGCTTAATAGAAACAGGCATGTAATTGTGAGGCTTTCCAGCACTCGGCAGAATGTCTGCAACCTAGGAGGGTTGTTTTTTTATATTTTTAGTTCCCTTGGCATAAAGGGGAGGGAGGGAAGGAAGGAGGAAGGGAGGGAGGAAGGGAGGAAGGGAGGAAGGAAGGGAGGGAGGAAGGGAGGAAGGGAGGAAGGGAGGAAGGGAGGAAGGAAGGAAGGAAGGAAGGAAGGAAGGAAGGAAGGAAGGAAGGAAGGAAGGAAGGAAGGAAGGAAGGAAGGAAGGAAGGAAGGAAGGAAGGAAGGAAGGAAGGAAGGAAGGAAGGAAGGAAGGAAGGAAGGAAGGAAGGAAGGAAGGAAGGAAATAAAAGGGAAAAAATAAAAGAAAGAAAAGAAAGAAAGAAAAGAAAGAGAAGAAGGAGGAAGACAGCACTGATGTTCCATTTAAGCCGTCAGTACCAGTGAATGACGGCGCACCCATACCGCCAGCACGGCTCTCCCCGAGCAGCTCCTGCAAGGACAGTGATGGTAGGTGCCTCTCCTTCGGCGGGTCGGCATCGGGCCGGGGCCGCGGGACCCGGATACAGGGCCCGGGCCCGGGGTGTGTTGGAGGGGCTACATGGGCCTTCGCTGGGGCCCGGAGCTGACGGAGGGGGCGGGGGAAGCCTCCCTCTCGCCGTCGGGGGCCGGGGCTACCGACCGGGCATCGGGTGCGGCCCGAGCGGGGACGGCAGCGAGGGGCACTGCGGGCGGGGCTCGGCGGAGGCTCCCCCGGGACCAGGCTCTGCTCCCCCTCGCTCCGCTTGGTGATGAGGTGACTCTGAGCTGCGGCAGGGATGCGCGGGGGGTACACGCCGCTGATGGGAGGTGGCTCCTGAGGTGACTGTTGTGCCGCAGAGGACGGCAAACGGGTCCCCGGTGTCTGCATTTCGCACCTGTGTGAACTCTGGCACGAAAAAGCTGCTTTGTGCGGAGCAGAAACTTATCTGAAACTAGACTCTACAGGACAGGGGCCGCCTTAGGTTGAAGTCAATACTGGCTTCAGGATCGGACTCCTCGTGTGGCTGGTACCGGGCACCATCAGGACCGGTACAGCGCTGCTGTCATCGGTCTCGTGCGAGCTGTCTCACTGCTTCCAGGGACTGGAGACTGGGGGGATATTCAGTGAGAGATCTCAGCCTCTCCCCTGCCTTAGCCTCACTGCAGGAGGTAGACATAGGGAGGCAAAAGCGCGGAGGGGAGTGGGAGACATCTGGTATCGTCGGATTGCTTTAAAAGAAATGTTGGAGCCAAGGTGGTTATTTCACAGCTCCTAACCAGATAGCCTTTACCAGCTGTGGTTAGAGAGCCTCCTCTTGTTTCTGCACCAGTCTCATAGGTGTATCTAGTTTCTTGTTAGGGCTACTAGGGGCATTGTGTGCCTGAATTATAATATGACATTGTATCTGGACAGGTAGTATTGTTTAAAAATATTAGGGCTGAGGAGGGAGGAGGAATATTTTAAAATTTTAGAAGCCTGTAGATATAAAACCGGCAGCCAACTCTGAATGAAAACTTAGGCTTCTCTGTTTTTATCCTTATTTCACACACACATGCACACACACGCACACACTCACACACACACCTTTTATTTTGTTCTGTCTTTGCCACAGTGTATAAAGCCCTATTGAGACATGTAGGCGTGATGTGTAAACCGGATTAGCAGTATGAAAGAAAGACATACAATGAGCCTGAATTGTTTTACTTCCTTTTCATTTCTCATGCCTATATCTCTAATAAATTTGTTGCTCCAGCAGTGGGTCAAAGAGATTGTGTCGCTCAGCTTTTTTTTCCGCAAGGCCTGATGGCAGAGATCATGGAATTGAATGCCCTGCCTTCTGGCACATGCAAAACTTGAGCTCTGTCTTTACACAGACACGGTGTTGTCCAGACTGGCTAAAAAGGTTCAGTGTAACTTTCCCCTCTCAATGCACATTAATGTCCTACAAGTGGTGGGGCATTTTGCCAGGAAAAGAATCTGATTTGAAGACTGCTTGGGTAAAGCCCCTCGTGGAATATGACAAGGACTGCTAGGGTTGGGATGTCCTCGTGGTTTTGGACAGAGCAGGCTGTTGCTCCATCCACTGTCCTCCGCAGCTCCCCGTGCGCTCTTGTCCTCCTCCGGGAGTCTGCTGCTGCGCGGGAGGAGCCCAGAAGCCTCGGAGACTCCTCTGAAGGCACACTGCCCCGCAACCCTCCGCAGAAGAAAATGCCAGCGCTCCTGGGTTGGTGCTGTAGATCCCTCATTTGCTCCTTTGTGGCGTGCAGAGCAGCTTTCCATTAAAGGAGATCAGGGGTAATTAGCCGCATTATTTTGACAAGTTGGCTCGAGCAGTTCCCTTTCTTCCAGGGCTGAGGAGGGGGAGAGGCCGCCCGCCTCCTTGCTCGGGCGCGGGCGCTGGGCGGCGGCGCTGCCCTGCGGAGCGGCTCCCGCTGCGCGCCGCCGCCCCCCGACGGCAACCCCCGACGGCAACCCCCGACGGCCCCGTGGCCAGCACGGCACTGCCGGTGGAAAAGGAGAGGGAGGCTAAACCCAGTGACTGTGATCTTACGTCAAAGCCAGAATCGGGTGTGCAGGCGGAGCACAGGGCCGAGGCAGACCTGTGCACTTGTGCTACGCAAACCTGTGTGAGGGACAAAAATTTGAGGGAATGGAAAACATCTGATTATTTTCCCATACGTCGGTCTTCTCCCGACCGGTGAGATGGTCAGCTCTCTTGTAAACCGTACAAAATGGACCCAAAGTGCCTGCGCTTCATTTCTGTCTTTTCTTTATTAGGGTAATCAGATGCTTCAGCAATGCAAATGCTTTTGGTAGGTGCAGACCGACCTGGAAAAAAAATACGTTTAAGTAAAATTACTGTAAAATGACTGTTATCCATTGATAACAGATTGCCCATTACCCTCTATTGGATTGATCCCTTACCTGGCTGGGGAAGTGTGAAGCTCTGCAGGGAATTCCCTCAAAGGGAATGTAAGTAACAGGCAGAGCATTACAAAATGATGCCACTATGACTAAAGTCAAGGCTGAAATTCTTGTACAACAGCCCAGGCTGTCTAGGCATTGACAGGAACAGGTATGAATGGTGGTAAACTGCAGCCCTTCTACATAAGGAGACAATTTCCCAGGCCTTCACCACAGAGCAAGTCCTAAAAAGAAATCTGGGAGATCCCTTCGAGTTGCTGACGATGGAGATAGCCCTTGGTGTGGAGGACCAGTTGCACACTCGGGGCATGCATATCACAGTCAGCAGCGCTTACAAATGTAAATAAGGGCAGATTGATTGGGAACAACATTATTGCCAGGAATGTAGCAAACAGGCATCAGCTATGAGGCAGACTGGGGGCAGCCACTGCTCTGACCACCCAAGTGGAGACTTTTACACTGACATTTCTTCCTTGACTAGAAAAAAATCCCCAACATACATACACACGCCCATGCCAGAAACAAGACCAATTAGGTCTCTGGAGTAATTAATCTCTTGTGTATGCTTTAATTTTATTTTTTTTTTAAATCCTTTCAGACCACAGAGAGAGAGGGGAGATTAAGACTACGCTTGTTAAATTTGAGTCTTCAGATAGAGTTTTGGAACCAGCAGTGAGAATGGGCTTTAGGCTACTGTGTGAAAGCTAGCAGGCAGAAAGGCACGTAGGACAGCACTGGTGATTCCAGGGTCTCTCTTCCCTGGTTTTGGAGCTTACTAGAAGGCTGAACCAAAATGGTTCTGCACCCATCCATCCCTTCTTTCTCCATTCCCCTGCCGTGTTACCTGATCATAAGCGGCGAGAAGTAGTGTCACATCATTTCCTAGATGGATGAATGGTCACTCTCCCAAGTGGAAATACGAACTGGAGGTGGCCAACTGCAACGCAGGTGCAGGTTTCAGCCTCAAACAGAAAACAGCCTCCAGCTGCAACCGCTTCAGGTTTCCTTCTCCCATACGTATGCACCTACGTGTGCGTGCATGACAGCTTGCTGTTCCTAGCAGCTTTTCCGGAGACAGTCCTGTGCGGAGTACAGCGTAGGGCCTTAAACGAGGCAAGTTTTCCCAGGGTGGGAAAAAACGGAGTTGGGATGCAATCAAAGGGAAAAGGGAGCCCCTAGCCGGCGGGTATGGCCCTTGAAAGGCCCTGACCGTTGGTGCCTTTAGGCAGTGTCACGGTGCGGTGCGGTGCGCATCCCCCTGCCGCCGGCGGCCCCGACTCCCGGGACTCTGCCCGCCCGTGCTGCCGGCGCCGGGACGGCCCCGCTAAGGGCGGTCGCGAGCCCGCCGAGGGGAGGAAGACGCTTGCAGTGACCAGGGGCTCAGGGTTTTTGCTCAGGACCACTGCCCCAGGTACACGCACGGCGGGGCTGAAGGGAGAGGTGCGCAGTGCCGGCGGATTTGTCGAGCCGGGCACCGCATCGGGCAGGGGCTGCACAGGGTGCTCTTCTCACCTCGGGCCCCCTGCCCCTCTCCGCTGCATTTCTCCCACGCCCCCTCCAGCTCCCAAGCTCTTTACAGCCGCGCTACTCCGCAGGCGTGCAGCAGCCGTCCTGCCGGAGGGCAGCCCCCCAGAGCGCCTCCCGGCCCGGGCTGCGGGCGGAGGGGCGGGCTGCCCGCTGCCCCCCGCGCCGGTGCCCACGGGGGTCCGCCACGGCCCGTAGCTGCCTCCGCGGGGAGCCGCGCTGCGGGCCGGGGCCCGAGCCCGGGGCTGGGGGACCAGCGCAGCTCTAGAGGCAGCAATTAATGGCTGATTCTCAATAAAGGAAAAGCGGAGAAGCGGTGCCAAAAAAGTAAACAATCGCGTGTAAAGAAATGTTTAGCGGGGCCAGGCAGACTGCGTTTCATGGACTTTTACACTAAAAACATTAGAATTGTCTTTCCTCAGGTTTCAGTTAAAGAATGAACCCTAAGTTGAAACAGCTAGCTACCGCGCGGCTTTAAATCCCTTAAGTGTTAAATTTTCATTGTGTTTTTCTAACTGGACGGAGTGGTTTTCTTGCAAGGAACTAAGTCTCCTCTTTAGTTAAAAAGAGAGAGGGAGAAAAATCTGGCACTTTCTACCGCAGTATCCACCACCCTGTCATTATTCCTGCAAGCCTGGGAATTCAGCTCGGACCTCCCAGTATTTGTTGCAGCTCGAGGCCAAGGTGCCTCTAAAAGGATTTTCTTTTATGGCCTTTAGAAATCGTTTAATGCTGCTTTTTCCTCGTTTCCCTCTCTTTTTCTTAAAAGGAAAAAATGTATTTATGTATGTCCCTGGCGAGAAAGTTCTGCGCGTGTATTTGCAAGCATCCCGGGGGGGGGGGGGTCGGGGGGGCAAGGGGGGGGTAACGCTCTTGAAAAGAAAACGAAGAAGAAGGGGAGAAGGCATTCCTTAATGGAAGTATTGCATGCAAAGAAGACTGGATCTCTTTAAGGCTCCCCCTGAAGCTGGAGATGCACACACAAGGGTTGCCGGCCTGGGTGGTCTCTCTACTTTGGTGAGCTGTTGCTAAGCAGCTAATAATAGTCATGTTTGCTGAGTAATTTCTGGCCTCCTCGAGCCAATCACCTCGCAGAAACCCAAGCCATCTGACAGCCCCGGGGGCGGGCTCTCAGCCCTTTTTTTTTTTTTTTTTTTTTTTTTTTCCTCCCTCTCTCGCTCTCTCCACTCATACTCCCCCCACCCCCCCCCACCCCTCCTCCTCTTTATCCAAATGGAGAGAGTCCTTTTTTTCTTCTTCATCTCATCTCTGGAGCCGAGGGGCTGCAGCTCGGTGTTGCCGCGCACACACCGGGGGAGAGCGCCAGGCAGCCGCCCGCCCGCCGCCGCGGCGGGGCCAACCGCGGAACCCCGCCGGCTCCGCGGCCCGCGGGAAGCACCCCGGCGTTGAAGCAGGATGGTGCAGCGCGGCGAGGCAGCCCAGCAGCAGCAGGAGCAGCCGCGGCCCGCCGCGCCGCCGCCCCGCCGCCGTCGCTGAGCGCCGCCGCGGACAGCGGCTTCCCGGAGGCAGCGGGGGCCGGCCGGAGTAGGCGATTTCAACGGGAGCGGAGGACAGCGCGGCGGCGGCCGGGGGATCCCGGGGGTCGCGCCCGCCCGTCCGCCCGCCCTCGCCGGGCGCGGGGAGCGGCCGCCTGCAGCTCGGGGTCCGCGCGCGATGTGGCAATGGGAGGCGCGGGGAGCGACTCGGCCGGAGCGGCCGCGGCGGCAGCCGCCGCCCCGCGCCCCGCGTGAGGCGGCCGCGCCGCAGCAGCCCCAGCAGCAGCCCCAGCCCCGGCGGCGGCGGCGGCAGCGGCAGCAGCCCCGGCAGCAGCAGCATCAGCCCGCGGCCCGCAGCGCCGCCAGCCCCCCGCGGCCCCGCCGCGCCCCCGGGGCCCCGGGCCCCGCCGCGGCAGCGCCAGCTCTCCCGTCCCGCCGGCGGCGGCAACATGGCCTCGGCCGGTAACGCGTCGGAGCCGGAGACCAGCAGCAGCGCGGGCGGCGGAGGCCACCCCGGCCGGGCGGCGAGAAACGGCGGCGGGAGGCGGCGAAGGACTGGAGGGAATCGGCGCGCCGCGGCGCCCGACCGGGAGTATCTGCAGCGGCCAAGCTACTGCGATGCGGCTTTCGCCTTGGAGCAGATTTCAAAGGTGCATTCAATCTCTCACTCTTTTTTTCCAGAGATACCCGCTAGTGGTAGTGCTGCTTTTTCCGCGGGGGAGGAGGAGGGAGGTGGTGCGTTTTCTCGCGGGGGTGGAAGGAGGAGATGGAAACGAAACGGCCACCAATAAAATGCTGGGAAAAAGAGAGGGACGTCTGTGACTCTTCAGTGCGGGAGAGAGTGCCCTCCTTCCCTCCCTGCTCGCCTGTGCCTGCCCTGGTGTGTGCCTGCGCTGAGGAGCACTTCTCCTCCTAAACTTCCCGAAACAGCCTCGGTTCGGTCCCGGCCTCCCCATAGCTAGCCCCAGGCCCGCTCTCCCGCTCCCCCTCTCCCTCTCTGCTTCCTTTCTGCTTCTCCATCCCCTCGTAGCCCCCTGCGACCTCGGCAACACCCGCTCCCGGCCGGAACAGGGGAGAAACCGGCCGGCCGGTTTCTTGGCAGAAGTTGGGCTTTTGTGAAGTTTTCCGCCGAGCGCCGAGACGGCGACTTGCCCTCGGAGAACGGGGTCCCCCAGCAAAAGAAGGCAGCGGTTTTCTCCCTTGCCCGGCAGTCGGAGAGGGAGCGAGGGCCGTAAACAAATTGCCACCTTAACCCTTCCGCGCCGGTCCCCGCGGAGAACTGGAGGTGCCGGCCCGGGCGGGGCGGGGGGACGGCCCCGGCCGCCAATCTCTGCCGGCCAAAAAATGTTCGAAGTAAACAATCTCCAAAAGCTGCCTTGCTGCAGGGATGGTTTCACTTCAGGGAGCGGATTTCTAGGCTTTGTAAGAAGAGGGAAAGGAGAAGGAAAAAAAAAAATCCATGTGGCTGCCCTCTTCCGTTCACAAATATTGTCGTAACTTACAGATGGCTGCTCTACTTCCTAATTCAGATCACACAGCGTCTCCAAACTCTATGGAAATGAATTACTGCAGATCTTACAGCGCTGCTCACCACGTGGGTCTTGCCTCAGCACCAAGCCCCTTCTAGGAGCTGGGAATGGGGGAAATGGCCATGCTACCCACTATCTGTCACACATTCCCCCCACCTCTCCTCCCCAGCCATTCTGGGGTTCAAGGAGAACAGGAAAAGGGACTTTTCTTTCTTGTGGCTGTTGAGGTTCATCAGAAGTGGTTCCTTCTTCCCTGCAGCCACGGGTCTCGCCAGCGCGAATGCATCCTGAGCTGGTGGCGATGTCCCGGGCAAGAGAAGAGTATAGTGGTGGGCAGCACGGGCGAGGGCCCGGGGGCCGACGCAGTGTTGTCACCCCCAAGCCCGCATGTTGGTCTGGGGCAAGGATGGCTGCTAGCAGGTACATCTTGTCCCTGTGTGCGTGCTCGAGGGTGGCTGGGCAGGGCCGCGGGGCCGAGGGCCCTGCTAGAAGAACGCCTGTTTGAGCTGTTCACGGAGCTCCATCCTTCCTCCGGGGACTGCGCCCCGAGGGACGGGAGCTGTCCCGCTCGTGGGAGGGTTGGGGGGCTCCCCCCACTTCTGGCGGCTGCCGCAGCCCCCACCTACTGACCTCTTCTTGCTTTGCAGGGGAAGGCGACGGGACGGAAAGCGCCGCTGTGGCTGCGAGCAAAGTTTCAGAGACTGTTGTTTAAACTGGGCTGTTACATTCAGAAAAACTGCGGGAAGTTTTTGGTTGTCGGCCTCCTGATATTTGGGGCTTTCGCTGTAGGATTAAGGGCAGCTAATCTCGAGACCAACGTGGAGGAGCTATGGGTGGAAGGTAAGGCCGGGGGGGTGCCCCTGTTTTCTGCAGCAGTCGCTGCCCGGGGCCGCTCGGCAGGAGGAGCCCGGGAGGAGCGGCCGCCGGCGGGGAAGGCGGGCGCTTCTCGGGGCGGGAGGCGGGCGCTGCGCTGGGGCGCGCAGCCCCAGGCGGCGTGTACCACTTCTCCGCCCGCGGGGGGCCGCGGCAACCGGGCCGTGCACTCGAGGGCTGCCGGGACAGGCCGTCTCCAGCCGCCCGTGCTTTCCTCTCAGCCCCGCCTTACAGTGCGGAGAATCTGCGGGCCACGGCTTTCTGCGTCCCCGGCGGCGGTGGGAAGCGGCCGAGCTGCCGGGAGGCCTCCCCTCCGCCATTTTGGGAGTGCGCGCGGCCGCGGCGGGGGAGGGGCGGCGGCGCGGCGGGGCGGGAGCCTGTGTGTGGTCCTGGGCTTGGACAGCTTTCAGCTGTGGGGAGCGCCGGGCTCCGCGCTGAAAAAAAAAAAAAAGGAAAATAGAAAAAAGGAGGGAGAGAACGAAGGAAAGAAAAAAACAAATCAAAAAACCCATAAAAGAGAAAAAAAACAAAAACCACGAAAGAAATGCAGCCGAGGAAGCGAAACCCTGAGTGGGGCAGCCAGGCCTGGCGGGGCACCCCGCGCTGAGAGGCATGGCTCCAGGCTGCCGCGGGTTTGGGCTCTAGGTGTAATTCTTAGTGGGTTTTTCTTATTATTTTTTTTTTCTTTTTCTCGTGTTGTTTTCTTCCTTTTTTTTTTTTTTCTGTGGAGAAAATGCTGTTTGTTAAGGATCGCGTTCCCCCGTTAGCTGCTGGGTCTACGTGGAAACAGTTCCTTGACTACAGCAGTTACTACTCCAGGTTTATGTCAAAGTAGCTTGGAGCAGAATTTGGCTTATAAAAGTTAATATGGGAGGCTGCATAAATAATCATTACTAAATAGCTCTCTGTATGTGTATGTGTGGAAAAGCTGGTGCTGAGTGCAGACAAAGTGGGTGACTGTTCTGAAGGTGGTCTTGCAGGTGACAGCCGTATTGGGGTCAGGATGGGATTTGTGGGTCGTTTAGTAACAGTTGGGTTTTTTTCTGTTGTGGAAAATAATGACCTTTTTTTGGTTCGTGTAGTGTAGTCCAGGAGCTCAAAATATGATGAGGTTTGCTGCCAACAGTTCAGCAATGCACTGCTGGGTCCCATCTGCAAGCAGAGGTGTATGGTCAGAGTTTGCCCTGGTCACTAACTATAGAGTCTTAAATGCTGATGCAAATGTCTGTGAGTCTTGTTATTTTTCACGGCTAATTTTTCTTCCAAACTCACTGTGGGGTTGTTGTAGAGATGTTTCTTTTGTTGATTTTTGCTCTTAGATATCTTTTCTCTGGTTCTCTGTGTTGGATAAATTAATATGTGATTGCAGCTCCATCCCACGTGCTATGCTGACATTTATTATCCTGATGTTACTGGTGTTCACTTGCTTGGAATGGTGATCCTATTCAGTTAATGCCACCTGCTTTTTGTGGCCTTGTAATACCAAGAAATTACTTGCTGATGATGCCTCAGTGACTTAGCTGTCAGTAGAAATACAGTTCTGGAGGACAAAAAATAGGATTTGCAAAACAGTTGCTTGGTTCAGTTACTGCTCTTCTCATGTCATTATTGTTATGGGGAAGGGGTGGGGAAGTCTCTAGTATAGAATCTAGTGGAAGTTGATCTGTGAGGTTTTTATGGCCCAGATGAATTCATAATGCAGATAGTTTTTTGGTAGAATTGACCCATGTAATTTCACATCTATTTAGTTGAATTTTTTGTCATTTAAAAAGAAATTAAAACTCTGAATTTAGAAACCCTTACATTTCAAAACTGAACAGCAAAAGCTAGCAGATTAAGGTAAAATAAAATATTCTGGATTAAATTTATTATCTAGTTTTCTTATTCTAGCACTACATCACTATTCACAGAAAAGAGCTTGCTAAAACATGCCTTCTTGAGAGATGCTCTGTAATGTTCTGCTTGTACAATTGGATCTAACTGATAGCAATTGCATATTTTTGTTGCTGAACCACAATCAGGAGTGCAGATTCAGAGTTTGAGAGGGAGCAGAGACAGGAAGAGTTAGCATGGAAAATGCCATTCTTCCTACGTAGAAGTGCAAAGCAACATCAAAGTCATTCTTCTGAACTTATATGCAACTGGTCCTAGCTTTAAAGTACACTCCATGGAGGTTGATACAGTAAAGGACTCTTTAGATCAAGGTTTCTCAGAGCAGAAGCAGTGGCTGAATTGTCCTGTTTATTTAAACAGCTGTCTCACTTTACCTTTTCCCTTTTGTTTACTGAGTTTGGATGAGCTAGTCAGTGCTGGCCAAATATAGAATCATAGAATTATTTAAGTTGGAAAAGATGCATAATGTCATCAAATCCAACTGCTAACCCAGCACCATTGTGTTCAGCACTAAACCATGTCCTTAAATGTCTCATCTAAACACCTTTTAAATACCTCCAGGGATGATATTTTGGGGTGGCCTGGTTCAGTGCTTAACAGTCCTTTCTATGAAGAAATTTTTTTCAATATCCAATCTAAACCTCCCCTGGAGCAACTTGGGAGGTGAGACCATTACATCTGTCACTTGTTGCCTACACCCTCCATTCAGGTAGCTGTAGAGTGGGATGAGATCATCCCAAGGGTGTTCTTCTCCAGGCTAAATTACCCTAGCTCCCTCAGCCACTTCCCGTTGGGCTCATGCTCCACTGCCCTTCTCTGGGCTTGCTTCAGCACCTTAATGTCTTTCTTGTAGCGAGAGGTCCAAAATTGAACATGGGATTCAAGTTGTGGCCTCACCAGGGCTGAGGACAGGGGTGCAACCTCTGCCCTGTTCCAGCTGGCCTAGAACTATTGCTGGTACAGGCCAGGATGCCACTGGCCTTCTTGGCCACCTGGGCACAGCTGGCTGATGCTCAGGACCCGCAAGTCCTTTTACTGGGGCAGCTTTCCAGCCACTCTTCCCCCAGTCTGTAGTCCTGCATGGAGTTGTTGTGACCTAAGGGCAGGACCTGGTACTTTATGTTGTCGAACATGGTATGAACCTCATGCCATTGGACCCATTGATCCAGCCTGTCCAGATCCCTCTGCAGAGCATTCCGGTCCTACAGATTGACCCACCTTGGTGATATCTGGGAAGTGACTGAGGGGGCACTTGACCCCCTCATCCAAATAATTTATAAAGATAGTAAACAGGACTTGTCCCGTCACTGAGTCCTGGGGAGCGCCTCCAGTGGCTGGCCAACTGGATGTCGCTCTCTCTGGTCTGGGCCATCCAGCCAGTTTTTAACCCAGCAAACAATGCACTTGTCCAAACCATGAGACGCCAGCATCTCAAGGGCAATGCTATAGGAAACAGTGTTAAAGGCATTATTAAAGTTTAGGTAGACGATATCCATAGACTTTTCCTCATCCACTAAGTCATTGATAAGGTTGGTCAAGCAGCACATGCCTTTCACAACCCTGTTCTGGCTAGGCCTCATCCCTGGGCTTGGATGTGCTTTGTAGATTCATAGTTTACTTGAAATACACTGAAGTAACAGTTTTGATTTGCTACTGAAACTTTTTACAGTTATTACTGCTGGATAAACTGGCAGTATTTATTTAAAGAGGCAAATTTGATATGGTGTGTTTCTGAATACTGTGGAACATAATACAGCACTGAAGTTTGCTGGGAGTAAATGATTGCTTTAAAACCATAACAAAATTAATTAACTAATAGAGAAGTGAACTTTGAATGAGTTTTAAGACCATGCACATTCCAAGTTAAATGATTAGTAGTCTGAGCCTGCAGCTGTTATGGCTGAAGTATTTACATAAGTTTAGAAGCTCACCTGGTAGGCAAACTTTCTCAGAGAGATCTTCAAAACATCATTCTTTCAGATTTCCTGTAGTAGTCTTCCTCCTTCAGAATTTATGCTGGCATTCTTGGCCTTCTCTGAGCCTCCTAATACCTAAGTGGCTTTCCTCTCAGTTTGTTTCTTGGCACTAAGTGTTGTAGAGCAGCTTTTTTGGAGGGGCAGGTTTCTTTTAAACATACTCCTCTTCTGACTGCTGTTCAGAATACTTCAGTTATTACTTTGTGTCCCACAGTGGCTCCATCTATGTTGCTGTCTTGTAGACTTGCTCTCAGTCGTCTTTGCCTGAGACATATACCTGTATCTTCTCAGCATATGAGCAGATCTGTCATCCCTGTATACATACCTTGCTGCTGGGGGAGGTTGTCTGCTGGGGCAGGCAAATTGTGGACTGGCATTTTAATGGCAGTTCTGTTATTCAGCTTGAGTTGAACTGCTGTGTGTGGGTGTCCATGCACCCTGCAGTTGTGGAGGCTGTTTGGCATCAATATACACTGTACGCACAGAGAGGGGAAAAAAAGGCTTTGCATTGATTTCTTCGGTGACTGCATTTTGTTGGACACAGATGTGCTTTCAGAATCATCCATTCATAGCTAAAGAGTGCTCTGGTTGGAAAAGAAATCATGCTCAGAACTGGTTATGTTTATTTGCTACCACTCTTAGTAGGCAGTCTAAGATCCAGTGTGTCAACAGCAGTCACATGTATAAATTCACAGCCTCCGCTTCTGAGAGAAGGTAGTTTTTTGGCTCTAGAGAAGGTTCTGTTAAATGAAACTTGAAATTTGGCTATAGCAATGCCTTAAATGATGTTAATTGGAGCAGCTTATAATTGGAGAGATTGTCTAGTCTTGTGGTGTGATAATTAATTTCATGTCACCATTGTCTTAGGAATTTTTCTCCTCACTTTTTTTATTAGTCTTCTTAAGTGGTTAGAGATCTTGTTATTCTTTCCTTACTTTTTTGCCTTCTTCACTTTTTGTGCTAGCTGAAGCTCCATCAAACTATTCCCTCCTGAAGTAGCCCTCTTCACAAAGGTTTGTGGAGCTTTTTGAGCTTGAACTGAACTCTAATATGCAGAGCTCCTTCTTTAAGCCAGTTTGAAGGAAGAGGGTGGATGATACAAATAGGTAGGATATCCTACAGGGAATGCCTCAGAAGCTGCATAGTTCAGGTCAAGTATGTGGAACAAAATGAGTGTGTTCTAATTGTAAGTGAATTAGGACTGAGTGTGTACAGCAGAAATACTCTGTAATTCAAGATTTGAGCTATGTGTAGTATTTCCTTTCTCTCTTAAGGGAAAGAATCAGGTTGCTCTATTGTACTTATGGCTGACCCTTCTTAAAATATGTTAATCTACCCATGCAACTTAAGAATGAAGTGAAAATGAGGAAAGTGTGTGAGTGATGCAGGAACCAGTATTATTTCCGTAGATTCTCAGTTTTCTTAACCCAACAAGATTAAGTGCAGGTGGAGAAAGTTTGTTCTTAAGTTCTGCCTAAAGGCACCAGTTAACTTCAGACTAGTATTCTTTGGAGAAACAAAAAAGAATAGTAATGGAACAGATCTGCGTGAATTTGTTTTTTCAAGGAGACAAATTTTTATGAGTGGGCTGAAGTAACATGTTTGGTTTGAGTACAGTTAGCAGGTCTTGACCCAGTCAAGTATAATTCCTTTCTCCCACAAACATATGCATTTGTAGACAGCAGCAGGAGTGTTTTAGATATGCTTGCTCCTGCACTGGCATGGTGTAGATGACAGAAGTCACTCTGCTCTTCTGTCACAGTGGGTGTTGGAAGGCTCTTTGGCAGTCAAGACATTGTCTTTTATCACATCACCAAATTAATTAGTTTCCTGTGAATCAGGTGACATAAGAACTTACTTATGCTTGAATTCTGTCTTACACTGTTGCATTCCTCAGCACATATTGGAAGTTCATTGGAAGGTGTTTATCTGGAAAATTTCCAAGCCACTGTTTTGTCTGACTTTAGTATGATTATTTATTGCCTGTCTTTTTTCCCACATGATAGCTGAAGGATGTAATCTGAGCAACATGCTTATTTTAATGCTTGCTGATAAAGCAGAAAAGTATTTCAGTCCATGCTACTGTTTTGAAAAATAACATCAAATTCTATTATTTACATCATATTTGTGGATAAAAGTGTTAGGGCGGTGGGTGTTAGGTGCTTTTGAACATTTTGAGTTGTGTCTGTTTGTGTGTATTGAAAATTGTTAGGCAAAGATGTTTAAAGGTTTTACTTATATGGATATTTGTTTGATTGTCATCCGCATCTTTGTGTGGAGCTGGTGCTCCTTCATGAAAAGCTTGTACATAAAAAAATTCCTGCAGCTTCAGTACCTAAAATTCCTCTTTTATCTGTTAGAGTTTTGTGAAGGTGTTGCCTGTGACTATTCTTTGGTCATTAACATGTAGAAGGTGAAATCCTGAATTCACTGAATGTGGTGGCAGAACTTAGGAGGATGACTTTAGTGTGACCAGGCCTTATCCATGTACAAAACCAGAGCAGACTAGCAGTGTGCTCATGTGTTAACCACTTCAGAGAAGGGAAAGAAACTCCTCCTGTGGAATTGACACCCCTCTAAGCTGTAAGTGCATTGTTGTGTGGTTCCTTCTGCCTTTCAGACTTCAGAGGCATTTAATTTACTCAAGGCTGGAGAAAATTAATCTTCATTGTTATTTCCAGACTTAACAGTGTTGCCAATGCCTTGCCAGAATGTGCGCTACAGATCATTGTTTGGAAGGGTCTGTTTCTTTCTCTGTTGGAATGTGTATTTAAACAGGGCGGCGCCTTGGCTATGCCATTGTCCTCCTCTTTTGAGCTTTGAGTGTCATCTTGTGCTCTGGGGATTTTGCCACTTACAGACAGGGTTTGAAGGCATTTCTGTATTTCTGGAGAGCTTGCAGATTTGGCACAGAAGTCCTGGAGTGAAATAGAATAGTTGAAAGCAACATTGCTTTATTGTTGTTCCCTGTGCTATTGTTGCTGAGCAGGAACAGGGCAATGATAGGTAAGCAAAAGAGCTAAGTCAGCTGTAGGGCTGGCTACTGCTGAAGTTGTGATGCGATGTGGAGGTGAGTGGTTTGAGGCCTTCTTACTGCCAGCTCTTGCTATCTGCTAAGTGGCCTGGTTTTATGTTTGTTTACTTGTTTTTGTAGAGAACTGGCCTTCTTTCCTCATTATTCGTCAGCAACCAGTGGGTTCAGAAAAGAATGAATTCTAAAAGCTGGGGTGCTTAAGCTTGCTTTCAGCATAGAATGCATTAAGGTAAACCTGAGCTGCTGACCCTGAATCTGTCAATTTTCGTGATCTTTTTTCCTTATTTTTTGGTGGCAAGGGGTGGTCCAAGCCCTGCCGTTACATAATATTTTCGGTGGTTCCCCAGGAAGTCATAATATGATGTAGTATATGCATGTAACAGTTCTTGACCACTCAATAAATTTAAAGGCTGTTGCGTCCACATGAATGTTGCACTTAGACTTAACTGTTAGGAGGCTCCAAAATACGACAGCTTACAGATGTATGAACCGACTGATCCCTTTGTTTAGATTATGCACCACAGCTGATGCCTAGATTAGTGCTGGCTGGACAGAGCTATGGGAGATTTGTCTGGTTTCCACAATGCCATGTTTATATTTCAGTTGGATTTTTCCTTCAAAACTGACCTCCCTATGACCTATTGGAGCTATGTCCACTAGGATGCTAGTTTTAATGTGTCTGCAGCTACTTTCCTTTTAGTGTCTAATGGAACCACGCTCTCATTTCCATGCTCTTGGACTATTACGCACAATCTTTTAAACTTAATTGTGAATTACCTGCTTCAGCATATAAGCACCCAGGTAAAACCATGTTTATAAAGTTCTTTGCCCCACAGCTGGCTTTTCTTCCGATTGGTTAAAACAGCATTTTAGTGATAGATCTTGTCGGGCTGTTACTTGTCAGTTGTTTTCTTCTGTATATAGAATAAAGTTCAGTCCTTTGCACAGTGCTTTTTCTGTCAACAGATGACAGTGTGTATATATGTGGCTCTAGCTGCTCTATTTCAGAGCTCAGCAGGATCTGGAGTGCAGAATTTTATCAAGAAGTTCATTCTTCTTTGTATATACTATGCAGTTATATGTACTTTCTCAGCCATCCTTATTTATCCTCAGTATTTGTCTTATTTTTCTTCAGTATTTCAGCCTTTGGTTCTTTTAAGTTCTCTTATCTCTGCTGTTAACTCTGCTACAACTTCTCTGTTGTAGTATGCAGGAAGTCTTGCCCCATTTATGTTTGTGAGTTTCTTTTCCTGGGAAAATCTGAAGAAATCAGTAAAACTTCTTAAGGTCTGCATGACAGTTCTATAATAAGAATGTAGTCATCTCTCAGAGTTCAGAAAAATAGAGATGCACAACATTAATTAATACTTAAGAAACCATACCATTTTCTACTGTTGATGTTTTGCTGGAGTTGAAGATTCCCAAGACAGTGCCTCATGACAGAAACTCAGTGTGGTATCTCTGCTGAGAATGCATGCCATGCTATAATGGTCCCTTCATTTCTGTGCCCATGAATTACGCAGAACAGGAAAATATTTTACTCCAGTTTTGCATAATCTGTGCTATTTTATTATCCACTCATATTGTGCCAAATATGAGTGATGAATACCATATACAATAAATTGTGTTCATCTTTGCTGCTAATTGAATGACTTTTGACTTGGAGTAGCTTTTCTTTGTACAGTATAGTAAAAATAGATGGAATGGAGTTGAAAGGAGTAGCTTCTAATTCAGAATTTAAAAATAAAACCTTTTTATTTATTCCCTTTTGTCTGTGTAAACTTAGTTTAATATCTGTAGATATAATTTACTTTTTCTTGGTTTTACTCTATTATTTTCATTTACTATCACCTCAGTTACTATAAACAGACTGATTTTGGCAGTCGTAGTAGTTTCATGAGGTAAAAAGTTCTTTATGGAAACTGCTGACCATATACATGTTTTGATGTATGGAGAATTTTAATTTTGGTTTTTAGAATGAATGTCTTGGCTTTAACTTCTGCTTGGTTTTGGGAAATTTAGTTATTTCAGTGCTTGAGCAAAATATACAAGAGGTAAGGGAATGAAGAGAACCATAACCTGACACTTTCTGCAAAGGTGCTGCTTCTTTAGAGAATTGTACTGAACTTAATTCCAGCTTCAAATATACAAGTAATCATTGTGTATTTGAAACATCTGTATTTTGCTCATGTGCAAGCACATGTGTGGTGTTGTACAGCCATACATCTGAAGCTGGAACTCAGTCCTTAGACTGTAATACAGTCTTCTTTTATTAACAGTGAGATAAATTTAAAAAACAACAGTCCTCTCTTGTTTACCAGTATGATGCATTCTGCTTTGCAGTCAGCAATCAAAAGTTAAGTGCAGCAAACTAGAAATGAGCACTGTTGAGTCAAGTTGTATGATTTTTTTCCCCTGTTAAATCATTGCTTAAGGGTTTCTGGCCCCTAGTTCAGGAATCCTGCCCAAAAATG